>NC_055987.1:142566719-143191719 GCF_018446385.1 Zingiber officinale | reverse complement strand
AATTACAACTCAACTTTACAATTAAACTGATCAAGTAATTGAAGGAAATGAAAATTATAGAGAAAAGGCTAAACAGCAATATTTAAGACGCACATCAATGTATATGCCAATTATCTCTGCTCTGAGAAGCATGTACACTGTTCTGAAGATATGCAACAATGTTCTGCAATCTCATTTTTCAATTCCAAATCATAGTCAAGAGGCAGTGTACATGTTCACTTCCCAAGGAGTCCCATCAAAAAAACTAATCAAGCAGGCTAAACTTCAGATCCTTTCTCCTGTGTTGAACCACGTAGATCAAGAAGCTCAACATTTCTTTGTTAAAATCTTATGGCCTCCACTCCCAATGGGGAATCTGAGGAGCTCTGATGCTAAAAAGTTTCAGTAAACCCCAAACCCAGTTATAACATATATCCAGAACAGAATTTTTGAATTGGGTCTGGTTGGATTTCCACTTTTGGGTTACTGTATTTAGGTTTTTTTTTTTGATCTTTTAAATTTCTTAAGTTTTATGGTTGCAAAATCATGGAAAGATTTACTCATTTAATAATACAGGTAAAATAGAATCAATATTCATTTCACTAGTAGTAAACATCCATTGGCATCTCAAAAGAGAGAAAATGATTATAGAACAAACAAAAACTGGAAACAATTAAACAAGAGTGATTGGTGTTTCTTTCAAAGGTCTATTTTGAATAATAACTAGATGGAATATAATTACATATTTTGATGTATTATAACTAACTAATTACACAACTGGTCTGAATTGGATTGTTTGATGTTTTATATAGAAACTCAAAAACAGATCTAAATCCTAAGGAATGTCTTACACCCTGAAACCTGAAAAAAAAATAGTTAAAACTTTTAGGTCGGTTCGGTTGGGTTTTCTGGGTTTGGTTTGAATTCCAATTTTTGCTCACTACCCATACTGACATGGCATGACCTTGGATAAGGTATCTAGTATTAACTACTTACATCCCTTGCCTCATGTTTCTGCTTGGTAATCTTGATGTGTCTGACATCTAGATCTATACTCACATCTCGTATATAGTATGAGTAATGTAGCTGAGTAATATCCTGAAAACACACATGCATATAACAATTGAAAGGAAAAGAGTGAGAGATATCGTGATTCACCTGAGCTCTGTGGGAATGAAAGAACTGCCTCTTTTGTAGAAGTGCGCGACTGTTAGATGATAAAGATTAGTAAGCATATTATAGAAACTGATATGGCACACACTACATAAAATTTTGCATCCCTCAGAAAATATCACTTTTCTATCAGTGCAGGTTAGAATGAGATGGAAACTAACTTTCTTGGATCAGCACGCTCATCAGATATCTTCCGTGTCTTTGCAAACTGCAGCATATTTTGTGAAGCTAAATTGGTTGCAGATGCTTGCTGGGTAAATTCATTACTGGTGGAAGCTTGATTTGTGGATGCACATATGCCAAAAGTGTCCGGGCTAGATAATACATGTCGTGTGTACTCTTCGGCATGACAATGTTGTGAACTGATCTCAGGTTTATGCCTCATAGGGAGCAAGTGAGCCCCGTGTAGGAATGATTTACAACCCTTTCCTTCATCTTTACAAGAGGTATCAAATGATAGTAGCATAAACAATTCCATTTCTTGTCTACTATTCAAATATGATAATAAAATCTGAACTCGACATACCATTATACCCATTTGTGAGTGAACCATCTATTGTAGATGCATAAGGCCTTTGAGAGTAGCATGTGGCATTATCTTTGTTACAATATTCTTTGCGAGAACCTGCCAATGATCCTTCAGGTGAACCTGATTCCAAAACATGTGGATGTACATGGCTTGCTGTCTGAACATTATTCTTGGATCTTCTACGTTTCTTGAAGTTTGAGCTGCCATTCAATTTTCACTTTCAGTTCAAGGAATCCAGTTCTGTACAAAAAAATAGTGCAAAGCCAAACAAGAACTGAAGTAACATAAACAGGACTACCGGTAGAAAAAAGTTTGCAGTCTTGGATCATTTCCATCTGATGCAACCTGACACATCACATAGATTAGAAAACATGATAGATACAGATATTCTGATTTTGGATAAGAAAACTCAGCAGTATACTTGGGAAGAGAGAATACCAGGTACTAAATCCATGCAATATACAACATTTGGAGTTCCCTAACTTTCTACTTCCTATTGAGTTACACAAGTTGGGATTTTTTTCAGCGTCTATGTCAACAAAAGATGCCAAAACGTCAAAGATTTTTCAGAATTGCTCACAAGTGTTTAATCAAATGTTCACACTGTGTGGCATACACTTGTTGTCCAGATTTTGATGCTGGCATTATTAATCAAAAATGGCATCTGCATCTTTCAAGAATGATGGGTTCCAAGGTCTTGGATTGGGGAAAAGAAGCCCCCTATCAGCTCACCAGAGGGGTTGTGCCGGCAACAACAGGAAAAGATCTTCACAGGGCAGATTCTTGGTGCGGCTTCTTCAGCAAGGAGGAATGGCAGCAGGGGAAATAGAGAATTCATGAAGGGATGGACCGTGACTGTTCAAAGAGGAGCTGATCTAGGTTATCTCAGGAAAAGTTGAGCATAGCAAAAATAGAAGGAAGAAGGCCAAATTCTCACAGGAAGAAAGAGAGGTAGGAGGCAGCGATATGCAAGGTATCTGCAGAGCCTACAGGAATTTGGAATTTGATCTAAAGGTTCGGCTGGATATGGCGCACTTTTTCACTTACCAACATTTAGTCAAGTGTGCACTTTTTGTAAAACCACAAATCCATTTTTCCTTTTTCTTTTTAACTTAGGTCCATCGCGCTATCCACACTCAGTGTAGCATTTTCTAGAATATAGGATAAGGTGATTTAGGTGTAAGCAAGGCCCTTGATAGAATGTGCTAGGTGACACAGCAAAAAGATACGTGGATCTTGGTTGATACAATCCCACAAGAGAGAAGAAAAAAAAATAGGGGTCATTTGATATGCTTTACAATAACCTGGTCTGATTAAGAGTACTAGGTGTACTAGAAGTGCAAATGCAAATAAAATCATATTTAATACCTAGTAGAAATAAATAAAAAATTGTAACTTAGATCCTGAATTGATTTATTCTATCAGACCAGTCATCTTTGAACTAGTAAAGTAGCTTTATTATATTTAAGCCAGCCTTCTCTACCACGAATAACTCAATGTCTGATGAGTCAGAATAGGTCTAAAGACCTTTCTGCCTGTTCATTTCCATACTTACCTACAATTATACGATGCAGCAAGTTTTATCAGAAGATAAATTTTTATCACAGTAAGTCCTACTTAGCATTTTCATAATAAGCAGGCTAATCAGCGCCAATGATTTTACTAGAAAAGTATAATCACAGAACTTCAAGAAAAGGTATGGATAATGGAATCTAACCTCAAAGCTCCATACATCAGTTCTCACAGAAACATTTACAGCTTGATACTCTTCAGTTACCTGAGGAAAGATCAGCCAAACAATACATGTTATGCTAGACACAAACCATATATGCAAAAAAGAATTCCAAAAGCTTACGAACCCAAAATTCAAAATTGAATAGGTCATGGGAAGAGTTCAAGTGGTATCTGAGACCCTGCAGAAAACACCACCACATATGAAACCAAGTAGTATAAACAACACCTCCCACCCCCTAACTAACTTGGTGGTCGGCTATAAGCTGACTCCGTAATTTACCCCCCTCCACGGAACTTGGAGACGGGTTGTGAAGGGTGCCTGGGATGAGCGTAATCACCTTTGCTACAAAAGTAGTAAAAACAATGCAGAAGCAGCATGTACATTACCTTAAAGCTCGCACACTTCACTAAACAAAAAGGACAAGAGAAGTCTTCTGTAACTGTTATTTAGAGTAAAGGTCAAAAACTTGAAATAAACAGAAAATGATGCAGTTACAGAAGAGCTAGAAACACAATTTTCAGGGCTAGTCTGTCACAAACATGAGACAAGATGCAAAGAAACCAAAACTTCAAACATCTTACAGGCCCTCCATCAGGCCAAATTTTGAATACGAAGGATTGTATGCATTGGTTAGTATCTATGATTCCATTGACCAAGCTAGCATAGTGAAAGTACCAAGCATAGCCCAGTATACCATTAATTTACATCATAACTACTATTCAAAAACCAAAAAAACATAGTCATGTATTCCTAAATCAATCTTTTTCACCCTTCTTTACTCAGTAGCCTCACAATCACATTATATGTATTTAGGAATAACTCCATAGTCCATATATATATATTAAACTGTCCAATTTCTATATGAAGTAGTATAAGCTATATTTACTTATTAGTTGGTCTAAACTAAACCAAAATAAAAGTTTCAGTTCAGTTCAGAAATCTTAGTAGTTTTGTTTGGTCTAGTTTTGGTTTGAAAATTTACAAACTGAAAACAGAACTGTGCTCAACCCTACTCATGGGTAAATGTCAAGCTTTATAAGAGATGAAGGGTAAATGTCAGTGGTTACAAAGAGAAGAGGGAGAAGAGGGTACGGAGGAAAGAAAGAACAAGAAGTCAGGGAACTGGAAAGAAGGTGACAATAATTAGGGAGAGAAGAGGCCTGAGGAAGGAAAAGTATACCAAAGCAATCAAGTAAGATGATGGAAAGTGGAGGAGAAGAGAGAAGACAAGAGGAATGCTGAGAGAAAGCAGAAGAGCATAGTAAGATAAACAGGGGATTCTTGCAAAAATATAACAGAATTTTCTTTTATATCAATATTACTTCCAGCAAATACACATTACATTAGCTTGTATAACGGCATATCTATCAATACATTTACAACTGAATTTCAATAAGCTTATTTAACCTATGGCAGTCCAAAATTAAAAAAAAGAGCTGATGTGTTAAATTGTGCACTAACCAAAATGATTAGGGATCTCACAAATTAGAAAAAGAAAAATGTAAGATTTTATGATGCTCGACTCAGATGGCTATCAGTATGGTTGCAAAATTAAGTCAATTTAATAGCCAGAGAGACATTTTCCAACATAGTGCTTAAATTCACAAGGTTAGAACTTTGTACTAAGAGTCTAAGACAAAGAACTGATATTATTAATAAGAGTAATAAAGTTGTCATGCTAGTAAAGCTAACACATAAAATAGGATTACACTTAGGTAGACGACATTTTAGATAACAAGCTAATTGCATATGAATATCAACTAAAATGGATTAGGAATTCATCCAAGGTGATTCTTGCTGTTACAATAAGCAGTAGAGAAACAGAAGCAAATATGTTTACTATTTAGAACTAGACTTGTGGAATATTAGAAAATAGTTGAATAAGAGAAACTCACCTTCAGTCTTTTGCAGCAAGTTGTTGTAGTATCTGTAGTTAAAAAGAACATTTCCTTTTCTCAATCTACAAAGCAAAAGAAACAAAAAAATAGACTAATTAGGAAAGGAAGATTAGCAGACAACTCGAAAAGTTCCTATGAACTGACAGACATGAGATATAATGATTGCCGAGACTATGAACTATATAATAAAAGCCAAACTGTTCATTATTGTGAAAAAGTAAGATAAGAGAATTAGAAAATAGAACAGAAGAAGCAAATGACAAGGATCCTGGTGAGTATTACTGTGATAACCTTAAAAGTTTGGTAGTGAAAAATTCTGAAGATAACAATGAGTGGGAGTAACCACAGTTTGATGGTTGTTAATGACACTAAATTTATTCTATTTAGGATTAGATTATTTGCGGTTACATGTGGACCCAGTTGATCTTAAATTGGGTTTGAGTCAGACACAAGTTGGAGTCAGTGTGATTGTGTCAAAGCTGAGCCAAACCAACATTTATATTAATTGGGATCTAATTTGGTGTGTGTCTAAAAGGTCGGTTTTGTCAAAAAACTTAATTGGGTGGTCTTTGTTAAAAATAAAAGTTCAGCAATAAGAAAGAGGAATTTATTGTACATAAATTGCACTACCTTTAAAGCTTTTTTCACAGTTATTCAATGAATGATAAAGGATTTCAGCTCAAAAAAGATGTCCACGTTAATATGAAGTAAGAGTATTGCTTAGACCATGAAGAAAGGCAAGCAATTACCAAAGGCAAGTTAAGGCCCAAGCAGATGGCTAGATACTGAACCAAATAATGTGACATTTGTATGGTTGGTGAAATTTTCCATTTTCTATTTATGGTTCTCATTTTCCAGAAAAAAAAATTGGAAAGTGAATAGAAATTTTTTAAAAATATATCAACACTTTGACATTCTCATGTAATAATTTTATTTTTTTACACAGTAGATGCTTGATCTTCTCAGAAAATATGAAAAATATTATGAAAAAAATTGGAAAGCGAAAAAAAAAGAGGAAATGTAACAGAAATCAGTGAACTGCTTCAATACATTCTTGTAAGATATGTTTTTTCCCCTAAACGAAAGGCCATTCAATAACCTAGTAGGGAAAGGCCATGCATAACAGTGATTACAAGACGATATATAAGGCCTAAAATTCAGGATTCATTGGTCATTATTGACATTGCACCTTCAAGCAGAAGTTTTTGTTGATCCAAGCAGGGGAACTAACATAATAACAGCTAGAGAGAAACTATAAATATTATCAACAAAAAAATAATTAGCACATGAAATTAATCTGATACAGATCTTTCCCATAAATTCAACTATAATAAACAGACATTCCAGAAATTTATGTATCGATGGGCAAACAATAACATAAGAAAATTAAAACTGGCAATTAGCAGAACAAAATTGGAAGTGTTGCAACACACTAAACACAGCATGAGGATTCTTTAGTGTTATGTAAGAAATAGGATACTGATTATTACTAGTTGTGGTACAACAACCCATAACAACCTGATAATGTGAGGTAAAGATGATGTTGGAATATCATCGTACGAGTAAAGATCATAAGGAGAAATCTCACTTGCTCCCACCTCTTGAGCAGATATGCTAACTTGGACTTGGCAAGTACTCTTAAACGAAGGAAAGAAGTTATCAATGTAACAGCTTTAGTCTTCAAACTCAACAAGCAATAATATAAGAACATGAACTTACTGCTGAATCCATATTTTGAGTTTGAAAAAATATGCTGCCATGGCTTTCCAAGTATTTTGGCTGCCGATAGCAAAGATGTCAGTAACATAACTAATACAGAAAGGAACATGATAGCAAAATTTTACTAGTTGCAAAGAGCTTACTTCTTTTAACTGAAGCAATACTACCATAAAAGGAAAATCAATGAATGTGGTCAGATATGACTTAACAGGGGAACAATACTGTGCTTATGGCATAGAATAGATTGGCAAAAATTGTAGCCTCATGTTGCAATGCATTCTTATTATGTGATCAGTTGAGATCTCAACCATGGTCAAAAGAACCAGCTATGCTGACCTAAGAATAAACTACATTGTCTACACAATGAAAGGTACATCGTCATTTCAACTGAAAAAAAAATATATAACATCCAATAAAATAACTTGGTTTTCACACATCTTGTCTGAGCACTGGAAAATGTCATGTGTTTTTTCAAAATGAATTCATATAATAGGAATGAAAATTGACAAACTTAAAAGAAGAGAGAGTAGGTAAAAAGATGACTTGAACTTATCAAGAAAGGGAGAGGAACAAGTGAGTCTTAGAAGAGCATGAAATAGTACCTGTCTCTTGCAGTAATCATGTATGAATTTAAAAAAAAAAACAAACAAATTCATGAGATTTTACTATTTCATCCCGCCCCTTTTCCATTGCCCTCCCTAGAGGTGGACTGGTTATTCTTGGACTTGGCATGTAAAAAAAAGCCTTCCATTGATGCACAACTGGTGTTGATTAGTAGAAGAAGAAGGGAGACTTACCTTTTTTGCACTCACCCTTATTGTTTCCCAAAGAGGAAGATGTTGAGGAGAAGAATCATATGTTATCAACCTGTTGTTTTTGTGTCCCATCTCAAAGGAGAAAATTGGCATGTTATCAACCTGTCTTTGTTGTCTCCCATCTCAGAGAAGAAAATTGGCATGTTGTTGACATGTCGCTATTGACCTACTGTGTCTCATCTCAAAGAAAGAAACAACTAGGAGAAGAATTAAGTCTAATGCCTCATCTCAACAAGGAAAAAAAAAGACTGAAACACTAGTCAAAACAGCTAGAAGCTAGAACAAGTAGTTGTGCCTCTTGACATCTTCGTCATTTCAAGTCGGTGTTGATTTTGATCAGTCAATAGAACAATACGACAGTTGCCGACTGAAACAACGTAATATTTTAATCTCTGGAAGAAACCAATAAGGTGATTTATGCTCAGAATGGCATGAGTCATCAGAATATTACTGTGCCTAGTGTGAGGTGCATATGTGGCCCATTACAAGCTCAAGCTAATGATTTTTTATGTTAAAATAAACTAAATGCCAAACACAAATATTAATATTATGACTAAGAAAAAATTTTACAGAAAAAATAATTACGAAAACAGATGTATAATTGGGATTAATTTTTAATATAAGAAATGCTTATTAAAATCCCTTCAAGAAAATTTTACAATATTCTGTAAGTCTTAAAATGATTGATGTTTTGAAAGTTTTCTATTATTTCAATCACTACCTTAATCATACAAGCACATTACCTAATTCACCTAACAAACTTTCAAGAACTGTATCATGTTTTGCATACCTGCAGAATGCTTGGTTTCATAGTAACAGCTGAAAGCATATCCATTCGATGCCCTAAGCTCAAAGTCACACATTTCTCCATTGATGAACAAAGTGAATTAACTGCTATTTTCCCCCAGAGACACTTTCCTTCACATTCTGAAAGCAGAACAGGAAACAACATTTAATTGCTTTATGTTCAAATAAAGATATCTTGCACATAGAAAACAATAACAGGAATTGATATCTATGCGATCAATATCACACTTTGTCCAGTGTTTACCCACTTTTGAAGAAGTCCAACTTCAAAAAGTAACATAGAAAAGAGGAATAGAGGATTTAAGAGGAACATGCAGCTCTCTACCAGATCCTGAAAATTTGGTATTTACATTGAAAGAAGAGTGTAGCAGATTCTTTCTCAGGATAGTTTTCTTTTTCTCATTTCAACTTTCCTTTTACTAAGAGAACTTTCATCAGTTTAGATTAAATTTTAATACAAAGTGATCTCAATCTTGATAAAGAAGAGATTAAAGATGCTGCATTATCCCTTTAAAGAGTCATTTGCAACATAATTTCAAGTGTCAATTGATGACAGTCAGCACAACCAAAACATATCATTCCAACCACCACCCGATACTGTAAATGTCACTGTACCACCTGGTCTGACACAGTTTCTTTAGTACTGATTGAAACGGATCCTATCTTTGGTACTTCATCCACAGGAATGATACGAGTTGAATCACGTTGAAATTGTCCTTAACTAACTTGGAGAAGTAAGCAAGTATGCTTAGGCAAAAATTTTCCTCCAAGGTTAAGTATCTCATATGCAAACATTAGGCTCCTGATCACAGGCATCAGGATGATTCAGTGTATTCATAAAGTAGAGAGATGCTCATCCCTATGGAGCTAAGCCTGCTTAGCTCCATCTTCGATTTTGTATATTCCATTTGTATCTCTTGAAAGAAAAAGAGAAGATTAGCAGATGATTCTTTGATAGCTTTTGCTACTATTTAAGTGATAATGCTGGGAATTGGCTGATTACAAGTTAGTTCCAACATACAAAAGGAATCAAAATCAATTTCTAATATGGAAGAGTAGTAAATCATGTTGGTAAGTTACCAATGCTTCCAAAATAGAATGATATTAAAATGCCAACGAGCCTAAGGAAAAATTCATAAGATCAATTCGATAGTCCAAAGTGCTTTGAATTTAAGAAATGATAGGTAAATATTCTATGAAGAGTCAAATTTTAATAGCATGGACAAAGTCAAATTTTGATAATGAAGAATGCAAGGTAAGAAGAACTTAATATGATTAGTTGCCTCATGTTTCAGAAAGCAATAGAAAAGAGAATCTAACAAAATCTCAGAAAGTAATTATGATAGACTATAAAACACTAACACCCCTTGAATCCTTCAATTTAGTTTTTAAACGACCAGACAAACTGGATATATCAAAAAACTTTAAGTAATCAAATTATCTATTCATTTACATACAGTATCATCAGCCTGCGACACTGTTTTTTCAGTTATAGAGATTAATAACATCATTACACTCTATTGTATTGTCTGATGAAAACTCCTGCCAGATGCTGAGTTCACAAGGAATCAACCTAAACTTTCATCACTGATTATTTTGGAACTATATTGTAGAATGAGGGTTCTGAGTAGCATTGTTACACAAGTAAATTTGTTATTGGGCATCTAAAATTACTTGTTCAAACATCAATCAACTCAATAAGCATGTTGAATTATTAAGTCAACACAACTAATCCGCATGAGAACAATGCCCACACATTATTCTTGAAAAAGCAAGAATCATACAATCCCACAATTAAGTATGACTTACTGAGAAAAGAGGGCCATTCTTCATGTTCTCTCGATGAAAGATATTCACCAGAACCACCATTTGATTCCCCTGAAAGATAAGACACATCATTCGAAGCAGCTCAAATATTGATAGATTGAATGTATATCGGTCAAATAACAAAGAAGACAAAAGGATAAATGCACATATGCATGAAATAAGCAACATTAACCCTTGCTGATAATGATAATATCAAGATTGGTAACTCTTGCATCAGTTGTCAGCTTCTTAATCTCTGGAATCAGAAAGCTAGCTTCAGCTTTGTCTGTGTTCCCAAACTCAGCAAAATTAGTTAGCACACGAGGATGACCAAGTCGGTACATTGCACAGTGCTGTTGACCATGATAGCAGGAAGAGTTTAGCATTTAATGAATAAAAAACACAAGCTCACAACAGAGTAAGAAACTCATATACCTCTGCAACTAAAGTATCAGCAATAGGCCTAGCAAATAGTACATAGAGTGGAAACACACATTGTGGCTCTATCTCAGCATTCAGACTTCCAATCAGAGAAATTGTTATTTGAATTCTACATGATAAGAAATCTGAGTCAGTATATGTTAAGAAGAGAATTAAAATATGTTTCAACCACTTAAGCACCATATCAAATCTCAAATACAATAAAGAAACTGAATATTAAAAGTTTACTATTATAATTGTCCATTCCTAGAGAAGTTCAGATGTGTGATGCCAATGGAAAAGAGAAAAAGTTTCAAAAAAAAGACAAGAAATTTAATTTTCAGTCACAGAAGCCCAATAATCTATATTCATAGGAAATGAAGTTTGTGTTTTAAATCAGGATGGAAATGGAATGTTCAATCAAACAGTGTGGCAAAATTGGTTTTTCATTTGTTATAGAAGCAATTAAGACAAGAGCAACAAGATTATTTTTTTAGTTCAAACATCAAAGGAACAACTAGTCTATAGAAGATTGGAAGGAAACCACATCCAGCAGTAGTATGAATGATTACAAAAAAGGGGGGCGAGCGCTTCGCCTTTTTGCCAAATAAATGATTACAAAAACACATGGCTACACCTAAAAGAGAAATTACTATATCAGAGAGTAAGAACCTCCTTTTGTGCTTTGCCTGTATTTTGTACAGCAAAGATCTGTGCAGAAATGAAGGCTGAATACAATGAAAAAAATCTGTTAGTATTTGACATTTTTTTCATAATAACAGGTAACCTAGTTGAGAATATACATCTACACTAAAGAATTTATCCACAAAGTCCAACTTAATTAAAACAAAACAATGTCCATACACTTACATTTTGTATCGCCCTACGTTGAAGTATATTGTAAAGTTCAACTGGTTTACAGTATACAGAAAGACTTTCTTCCGCTGCAATTTGCTCTTCTGCAGTCAAACGAACACGAGATTGCTGACGGCAAATTTGGTTAGTCCTTGATTGGCTACAACTGCAACCATGATTCCTACAAAAGTGATTGGCATGGAAAGGTTTCTCTTGTTCTTAATTTAGAATTGGTAACATACATGGAGCATAAAAATTAAAATTCAAGATTATAGGTGGGCAAGAATCTATCGAAGTTATTATCAATATGATTTTTTTAGAGTTAGGCTTACGTGGTATCTCGAACGGCCAAAGGTAAGCCTGGCATTTCAAAAGATAAGAGACCAACTACAAGTTTTCACTGCCTTCAACAATCTCACAGAATAAGTGCAGTGACAACCCACTGTGAGCAGCATTCATCCGTACACAATAAATAGGCTATCCAGGATTTAAGAAGTTTTATCTGTACATGATGCTATATGCAGCTTCCCTCCTGAAATGAACAAGCAATAAAAAGAATTTTTATACTCGTATAAATTAATGCAACAATATGCCCAAAGATTTTTTCCCTCTGTAAAACACAATAAAAGAATAATCCATTGAATAATAGTTATGCACTCACGATTCATACATTATGTAATGATGAAAAGATTGACCTCAAAGTTTGGTCAACATCAAATTATCTGCATTCTGCTGCCAGGTATCAAGAACATCAAAATCTCTATTATACAAGCAGCATCAAGTACTTAGATGTGGGAAAACTTATGAAATGTGACTTCCACAAATGAGACAAGAAGAAAAAAAATGATAAATATGACAGGAGAATTTCATGTGAAGCACAGGGAAGAGATTCTCCGCTTATATGTTCAAGACCTTTATGTTTGTTCCCTAGTAATTTTGGCTAACTCCAAATACCAAAACATTAGGATTGCTTTGTCTATTAACCATGGACATAAATACTCTTTATGTTGCTCCTCCTCCATATTAAGTCCTCTATATGTGCATTTTTTTGCATAAATTCGTTTTTCACAACCTATGGCACATCCTAAATTTTCATAAGCAGAAGAAAATTTTGTTGCGTACCATAAATATATTATAGATTCAACAATCCATCTTTCATTTGCTTACACCTTTCAAACATCTTGAAGTAAGACATTAGATATCTTTCGACAAGCACACTTTTAAAGATCACACTATTTTTGGTTGCCATGAGCAAAAAATATCTTTCCACATTGTTGACCTGAATAACTACTGTACCAACATAGGATTTTTGTGGTCTGCCACCAATGCCAACACATTATCGCCTAAAATCAATGGAGATTTGTCATGTCTCGTCCAGCATTGGCCAAGATGCAAAGAATCCAACAACCAAACAAAATAGGGTATTAAACAAGATAAGGAGAAGAAGAGAAAAAACACTCAAATGAGAATGGGAGGAAGTGGCAGCTAGAGTCGGAAAAGAGCAAAGAAACACACATTTCACCTAATCAAGTGCATGTCTCATCCAGCATTGGCCAAGATGCAAAGAATCCAACAACCAGAAAACAAAATAGAGTATTAAACAAGATAAGGAGAAGAAGAGAAAACACACTCAAATGAGAATGGGAGGAAGTGGCAGCTAGAGTCGGAAAAGAGCAAAGAAACACACATTTCACCTAATCAAGTGAAGGTGATCCATGTAGAACAGCTGCACAGAGGGGCATGAGTGTTCACCTAGGGGGTTGGAGTGGGTGGGAGGGTAGGATATATAACAAACTAATTAAGTAATTTAATTAACCTATAAGTTGTTAATTTAATTAATGTACATTATTATGGTACTTTCCAAATTAAAGTTAGGTTATAAAGCATAATGATTTAATTAATTTTAAGTTATATTACTACTAATTGTTATAAACTTATTGATTAATTGCTTATAAATTTCAGAAATAATTTTGTTAATAACTTATTAAGTTATTGATTAATAAGATAAAATTTATTAAACTTAAAAAAGTTATACAATTGAACCTACAGATTTAATTGATATACATTAACTTAAGAGGTTTATTAAACTTATTATTTAACTTATTAATTACTAACATATATCATCAAACATTAATCAGACTCATTACTAAAGGATTTTGGTCATTAACAAGAGGTACAATTATGAATAGTATAGTTAATATTAATTCTAAATTATAAGCTAACAATGTAGAATAATTATATTTTAATAATCAAAAGCTTGAAAGCTAGAGTTAAGGAGATTAAATGAACTAAATGAGTCAGAAGTCATCTCAGCATGCTTTAATACATATTAAAGTGTGTCAAGTGCTAACATGGCACAATACCTAAACTATGCCATTCCAGTAAAAAACTAATGCCCTTGCACCAAACTATCATTTAAACCTTGGAACCGGATCTCCTAGTAATTTATTTAATCTATTCCACAAGACAGTCAATCATAATGCAACAAAAACACTTTTTCAGTTTTCATTTAGGTGTATGAGTACAAGTACATAATCTAACTGAACTGAAATCACTGTTATTCCATTCTTATATAGGTAGACTTCAACTCATTTTGCTTTCACCTATGTTATTTGGAGCTGGGATTGAAAGCACAGCATAAACTTAGATGACCAACAAGGACTTTCAAAGAGCACGAAACAGCTACGGCAAAAACAATACGCACGGGAAAGAAGGGGCTTGACGATTAAAGAAATTAAAGATGGTGCAATTCAGCCAAGAGAACGAAGCGGAGGACAGAAAGGTTCATATTTTTTTAATAGAACGACAATAAAAGTTTCGAGTTTTTTCACATTTTCATTTGGGAGAACGAGCATAAAAGGAAATCTGAAGAAGAGTGGAGAGAAGGAAGAGCAAGGAAGGAGAAGCGAAGAAAGCAAATACCATGGAAGCTCCGCCTACCGTCCGCCGTAGCCGGTCGACGGCCGTCGTGAGCGATTCTTGGGAGCGATCAGTGAGGGGAGAAGGGGAAGGAGAACGAATTAGGGATTACAGATGGGCTGAGCCGGTGACGTCCGACTGGGTGTTTGGTCGAATCTAATTAGATTACACAAATGCTTGATTTTAGCGTCGCTTGTAACTAAATAGCCGATAATAATTTTTATAAAATACTGAAAATGTTTTTTTTTTAAAAAAAAAAAAAGTAAAATCAGCATTTTTAACTAGTATAGTTACCCGGCCACAGCCCGCCAATTTAAATTTTAAAATAAAATTATATATAGAGAGAAAAAAAAATAACTTTTTTATAATTTTTCTATTTAAAAAAAAACTATTTTTTATATTTCAAAATTTCCTGATAAATTTAGTATGTGGGTTGTGATTAGCTCGGCCCATGGGCCGAACCATCCTGATGCTCCAAACGATCTGACTTATCGGATTGGATCTGACTTAGAGTCAGCCCGGGCCCCCCCTTGCATTTCAAGTCCACATCGAAACGACGTAACTTTTGTGGAGTCCCCGTCGACTCGATCCATCGCAATTTACCCATCCAGACGCATTACAGTTCCCGCCTCCGTCCTCCTCACCGTCGCCGCTGCCCTACTCCTCTTTCTCCTCCTTCCTTCCCTTTCCCCTCCACCCTCCGCCTCCCTATCCTGCCCTCCCTCCGCCGCCGGCAGCACCAGATCTTCCGATCCTGTCTCCCCTTCCTCCGACGACATCGCCTGGCTCAAATCACAGCTCGCCCGTAACTCCATTCAAGAGCCTTCCTCCTCGACCTCTACCTGGCATTCCCTCCGCAAGGGCATCAATCCTCGCACCCTCGCCCAGCAGCTCGAGGACCTCGGCCGGTTGGTTCTGCAAGTCTTTTGGGGATGACCAGAATAAAAATTTGATCTAGATTCACGTTGTGCAGGTTCAAAGGTATCTCCCACTATGAGGGCGATGAGGGTAGCAATCACACCGCCCTCCCTTGTCCCGGAGAGCTCTTGGTGGAGGAGCACCACAGCAATTACGGGGAACCTTGGGCCGGCGGCCGCGACGTCTTTGAGTTTCTAGCCTCGACTGTTGAGCTCAAGCCATCCGATGATGTCCTTGAGATCGGGTGCGGCACGCTCCGCGTCGGCCTCCATTTCATCCGTTACCTCGACGTAGCGCGATTCCACTGCCTCGAGCGCGATGAACTCTCACTCATGGCCGCGCTCCGGTACGAGCTCCCTTCTCAGGGTCTCCTCCACAAGCGGCCTCTGATTGTCCGGGGAGATGACATGGTGCTCGATAGATTCGGATCTGACGTTTTCTATGATCTTATTTATGCAAGCGCAGTGTTCCTTCACATCCCTGACACTCTGGTGTGGGTTGGGCTTGAGAGATTATCTACCAAGCTAAAACCTGAGAAAGGTCGGATCTTTATTTCTCACAATATCAAATTCTGTTCTCGATTAGGCGGCGAAGAGTGCACGAAGAGGCTCACAAATTTAGGTTTGGAATACGTCGAGAAGCATACGCACGACAGCTTGCTGTTCAGTCATTATGAGATATGGTTTGAATTCCAAAAACTCAGAGCCTAGAGCAAACGAGATTGCTGGAGTCTAGGGGGTTTTCATTGTAGAACAAGCAGAATGGCGTCTCTACAGATCTGGAGCTTGTTGAACATAGGAAAACATGGTTGTGGAAAATGAAGGGTATGCAGATAAGCTTTACGATTGCTGAACTTTGGCGAGGTCATTCGAATCTTCCTTTTCACATTTCCAATTCCATTGAATTTCGCAAACTGTTCAGGATTTTACTTCTTCTCGAACAGTTTTGAGACTGCCTCGAGGTAGCTATTGATCATCTTGTTTTTTTGTTTTTGTTTTTTTTTCTGTGTGTGCTTATCAAATATCTTTACCAAACTGTTTGATGGGATTTTGTGATTGTAGTAATCATTGAATCTTTTTGGTTAATGGATTGGTCGATCCTCTTTAGTAAAATGCTCACGCTGTTTTGCCTTGCGTTTCATGTGCTTATATGTATAATTCTTGAAATTTTACTTGGAGTTGTTCTTGGCACATAAAATAGGATATGTCTCATATATTAGCCTCTTAATGTTTTCGCTGATATTTTTTTGGCAAATAAAATAGGATATGTTTAATATCTCACTGAATTTATCCATTCACAAGTGTTTGAACATCACATGGTTAACCCATTATATAGTGCATTAAGTAACAAGTTGGCATTTCATATCATTTGTTTAATTTGTTTGTCACCCTTATTAGAATGTGTAAATTCACTTGTGGATCTGCTTTTTTATAAATGAGTATTTTATGCTGACTATCTCTCTTATCTACTGCACCTGAGACAATTCCTTTGATGGTACTACTGAATGATAACATGTGATTTTTCACTACATTAGTTTTGTGCTTCTTCAGGTTTGATTTATCCAATGATGTAAATTTCAGTAGTAGTATATCAATTTGAGAGGATGTGATTCAAGTTTCTGACTTGTCACCCCTCTTGGGCACACTTTCAAGCCACATCTGCTATCAAAATAGGCATATGCATCCATATTTGTAACGCAACCCGTATTCATTCTCATTAAATCTGATGAAGAAAATTGGCATCGGGTGTTCCTAAAGTTGGGGCATAAAGCAAAGTTGAACACATCTTTGCAGGGACTGCCAAGCAATATAAGATCATATTAGTTACTACATTTTTCTGCAATACTTTTATAACTGGCACATCAGTGACTTGTCTGTTCTAATCTTTTAATGTGGCATATGCCATGCTTCGAAGAATACAAATTCCTGTTATTTTCATTATGCTTCGTTTTCTAATTAATTGCTTGGTAATTTTGTCTTAGTTATGAGCTCGGCTTGTGGAATATTTGCATGTTTAAATTGAATTATTTAAATTTAGACAAGAAGGAAGTTCATCCTTGCACAAACAATAGTGCTCGTAACCCATCTGATGCATACATACACTTTTTCTCATCTATGCCATTTGTGTTTTGGCAGGTAAATTCATGTCTCTACAATCTAGAAATAACAATTGTTCATAAGTTCTTTAAACACTCTACAAAGTCTGAAATTGATTCTTCATATAACTTTTATGCTTTTGTAATAATTTTTTTGCTTTATCAGCTGTTTCAGTCCCACTTGTATGTGGTCAGTAGAAATGTTCCTCTGTTCTTTAAGCACTCTACAATGCTATAGTTTGAGTAGTATTTTTCTGAACAAGTTTAGAATATACATTTTTAAAATGTCAATCTAATTGATATATCTTATTGTTTCCCATTCCACATATTTATGTTAATAGTAATATTATATTATAATTTTCTTGGGCCTATTATATGAAAATTTATTGTAGTTTCTGAACTAAATTGACATTGATTTTACCTGCTTGTTTTTGTTTTTTCAGTTTGAGTTATAGAGGTTGGAAGGTTTCATTTAAATAGCATGTATTATGGGTGATTAATAAATTAAAGAATATAAATATAAATAATGACAGAAGTAATTAGAAAATAACATACATATAAGATACTTAATAGGGGAATATTTGTTTCGGATAATGATATAGTGGTTATGTTTTTTAAATGGTAGTTGAATCTTAATTGCGGGTTCTCAGCGTCATGGTGTCGTTGTAGAACATTCAGATTGTCTCCTAGGTATTTGTAGTTCGAATCTCAGTTATGACGTATTTGTAGGAATTTTTTTTTCAAATAAGAGATGTAATCAAAGGACGCTAGGCTTCTGGACTGGCCTACGCTTCCTGATTTATCCTGGTGATTGATAGGAAATTTTAATGATGTCAAATTGGTCACTTGATTAATCATTTATTTTAATTACAACACACTTTATTAATTTATCTTCAGTTGAATGATAACTTTAAAAATATTGTCCATTTTTATAAGCGCTTCTTAATTAATTTATGTGGATTAAAATATTATATTGGATCGGCGATTAACTCTAGATTAGAAGCATTGAATATCTTAGATAAAAAAAATAATAAAAAGATGAATATTTAATAAAGGGGCTCATTGTTCTAACTTTTGACGGTTACTTAAACCGGCTAGGAAGGGAGGAAATATCATTAATTTTCTTTTTTATTTTCAAGTAAGTGGAAATAAAAAAAATATTTAACTCCATTTACTTTTATATTTTATTTTCATTTAATGGAGGGAAAATAAGGAAATAAATTCTATATTAAAATAGTGACGAAAATGATAAAAAAAAAATATTTGTTTGACCTTGATTTCGTCTAAGTAAAAGGTAATGAACATGAGCAAAATAAATTTAATTATTTTCATTTTAATTTTAATCAAATCAATAAAATAATAATATAAAATAAACCCCCTTTTTTAGATTCATTTTTCTCATAATTTTTAAATATTAAATTTAATTATTTATTATCGATGATCCTCTTCTCCTCTTTACCCAACTTTCTTATTTACTTTTGAGTATATTCTGAGCTATGATGTAGCGGTAGGATATATAGATTGTCACTGACATTCATGATTCGATCCTTAGCTATGATAAATTTATAAAAAAAAATTCTTCATTTTTTTTCCAAATAGGGAGTGCAACTAAAGGATGTTGGACTTCTTGATTGTCGAGGGCTTTCCGATTTACTTTGATGGTCTATGAAAAAATTCTGTGGGATTGAGCCAGTCAACCTTGGGCTAGTCAATGAGAATAATTAAGTTTATTAATTTTTTTTTACTTTTAAGTGCAATGGTAGAACATTAAACTTGTCATCAAGATATTCATGATACATTTGTAAAAAAAAAATTCTTTAAATAAGATGTGCAATTAAAAAATATTAGACTTCTGAATTATTTGAGTATATCTTGATTTACCTGATAATTTATGAGAAATTTTATAAAATCAGACTGATGATTTGAGAACTAGCTGAATTGAATTTATTATTTTTATGTTAACTTTTGAACTCACTTCAAAAGGTCCACTATAATCTCTATCATCATCATCTCAATGAATATCTTTTCCGTCTAGCCCAAGCAAAATTTAAATATCTTAATTATTAAAAAAAAAACATATATATATTTATATATATATTGTAGATAATAAATGGCTATTACGGTATTAAAATATTTAATATATCTTCTTGTCACAAATTAAATATACAAAAATAAAATACATACGTTTTTTGCACCTACCATTTTTAACGCCAAACAATGGTTAAATGTTTATGATCATCCTCCATATATAGAAATGTGACATTCAACTAAGTAATAAAATTTCGTAAGAGTTAATGATCTCCCTGTTTACTTGCCAACTCTAATTTTAGATTTTTTTTTAGACTAAATTTTTATAGTGTCGGATGTATTAATGGGAGAAAAGATGATATAGAACACGGATCCTTTGGACTATAAAGTATGATCCAAAGATTAGTTCACTTATAGATGAACTTTTATGGCTTTCACATGTTATCTAGGTAGGGTCTATGGAATTTCACCTATAAATCATCTCTGATTTAGAAGAGGATCAAAGGTTACAATATAGAAGATCCGGACTGACACGATTATATAATTATCCTAAATTAAATTTTTACTTTAAATTTTTTATTTTATTTACATTAATTATCCTAACTATTTTTAAAATATATATTTTATAAATAATAGTTCTTTAAACTCGGATCAATATTTTATTTTCTAAATATTCAAAATAGTAATTTTCTTTTCTCATGCTAATAAAAAATTTCTGAATATCTAAAATTTTATCTTAAATTTTAATTTTTGAATGAGAATTCTAATATAATATTCTAAATATAGATAAATCTGGACATCTATCAGAAAATTTATTTTTATATTAGAAATGAAGAGTGTCTCTGTCTACCCTGTCGATATATAACTCCTCTGTCCTGGCACAGGACCAGGTGCTGTGTTCCTGCAGGCAGCGATGGTTTCTGAATCCGGACTGATAGGACTGCAAATGTTACCCAACGATCACTGTCGCTGTGTTTGGAGTCGGTGCTGTGGGCCTGGCGGTGAGAAATCATCAAACACGCTATTTGCAAAATTGCTGTCAGTTTTGCTCGATTGAGTCAATCCAAATTTTCAAAATACTGCTTTATAATTCAGAATTTTTAATCTGCTTTTAGACCTCTCTAATGGGAAAACAAGCGCAGGTTGCTGAAGGGGCCAGGTATAGAAAAGCTTCCAAAATTATAGGCATTGACATCAACCCAGACAAGTTTGCCTTAGGTCAGTTTTTCTTTTTAATTTTTTAAATTTTATTTTAATCGGATATATGATTTTACATTTATTTTCCAAAATATTTTTTTTATGGAATTTAAGACAGTAAAACTAAATTAGCGAGAGTTGCTTTCTTCAGGAAAGCCAATGGGCATCACAGATTTTGTCAACCCCAAAGATCACGAGAAGCCGACGCATGAGGTAATCAATTATATATACTTCTCAAAACAAAAATAACTAGACACTCATCTATTTCTCCACAATCGAAGATTTTGGTCAAGCCATTTGGCATTTTTGTGCTTGAATTTGAGTGCAAGCAGGTGATAAGGCAGTTGACCGGAGGAGGAGTTGACTTCAGCTTTGAGTGCTCTGGAAACCTTGACGTCCTGCGTGAGGCTTTCCAATCAACCCATGACGTATGCGTGTGTCTATGAGTTAAAGAACAATATTTGATGAGTAATTTTGTTGTTGGTGGTGGTATGTGCAGGGATGGGGTTTGACTGTGATGTTAGGCATCCATCCCACCCCAAGAATGCTCCCTTTGCACCCCATGGAGTTCTTCGACGGCCGGAGGTTGGTCGCCAGTATCTTTGGAGACTGTAAGGGCAAGTCGCAGCTACCTTCGTTTGCAGAGAAATGCGGGCGTGGAGTGAGTGAATCTTAATTTTTTTAATGATATCTCTATTTGAGTTACATAATTTGGATTTCTCCTCTCTGATGAATCTGGCTAAAATAAATTTTGGATAGTTAGTTGTTTTTCCCTTTTTCCTGTGGTAAAAGTGGCAACCTTTGAATTTCAGTAGCAGTGGGCCAATTAGATTTCGACAGTCGGCTCAGAATTGGCAGACTAATTTATTGTTCGCGAAAATTACGCACAGGCATTAATGTGTTGCCGATTTAAGATTCCTCCAAATTCTTTATATACATATGAAAAACCAAGTGTTTGACGAACATAGTCGTCGGCTTTCCTACCCCGCCGCCGACTAATAAATGGCTTCTGAATCTAATGGCTTCTCCGCCGCCGCTGCCGCCGCCGCCGACAGAAAAATCATCACGTGCAAAGGTAAGCAAGAGTAAGGCTCATGTTTTTTCCATGCCAAAGCCCTTCTTGTATCCGTCTATCTTTTGATCTGTAGCCGCTGTTGTGTGGGCTCCTGGAGAACCTTTCGTGATCCAGAAGGTTCAAGTCGAGCCTCCGCAGAAGCTCGAGGTTCGCATCAAAATTCTCTTTACTTCCATCTGCCACACCGATCTCAGCGCATGGAAGGGCGAGGTAACCTTTTTTTTTTTTTTTATTCTTTCACATTCATCTTTAATCTTCCTCTGTTTTTTAATGATTTCAGTTTCTGTTTTTTTTTTTTGTTTGTTTGGATCTTCCAGAATGAGTTGCAAAGAGTGTATCCTCGAATCCTTGGGCACGAAGCAGCGGGGTGAGGAATTTAACATCGTTTATGACGACGATTTGGAAGAGGGAAGTGTTTGGCTTTGATTTGAGTTGGGCGTTTCGTCGAACAGTGTGGTGGAGAGCGTGGGCGAAGGGGTGGAGGACCTGCGCTCCGGCGACCACGTCGTGCCAATCTTCAACGGCGAGTGCGGAGACTGCACGCACTGCCGCAACCCCAACACCAACCTCTGCGCGCGCTACCGGGTGGACCCCTTCAAGAGCGTCATGGTGGCCGACGGCGGCACGCGCTTCTCCGCTGTGGACGGCGCCTCCGGCGTCCGCCGCCCCGTGTACCACTTCCTCAACACATCGACCTTCGCTGAGTTCACCGTGCTCGACGCCGCCTGCGTCGCCAAGATCCCGCCGGCTGCGCCGCTCGAGCGCATGTGCCTGCTCAGCTGCGGCATCTCCACCGGTACTGGATCCAATGTTTAAGATCTTAGGCTGGAGAAACTTGCAAAAAAAAATTCTTCTCCTTGATCGAATCTCCGTAGAAATTTTTCTAGTGCTCGCCGAATTTCTTATTTTTCTCACAAATGCATAGGAGTTGGTGCAGCATGGAACACCGCTCAGGTCACCAGCGGCTCCACCGTCGCCGTGTTTGGACTCGGTGCCGTCGGCCTTGCGGTGAGAAATTGTGCAAATCATTATTTGCGCACTTTCCTTTTCATTTCAAAATTTTCAAAATGTTGCTGTACAGTTCAGAAACCTTAAATCCGCTTTAAAGTCTTTCTAATCGGAAGAACAAGTGCAGGTTGCTGAAGGAGCAAGGTACAGGAAAGCTTCCCAAATTATTGGCGTCGACATCAACCCAGATAAGTTTGTTTTAGGTCAGTTTTTAAATCCTTTTTTTAAATTTTCTCTCAGGATTTATTTAGTTATATAATCTAATGTGATCCATGAGTGTTTAAATTAATTAGCTGCCGTGAACATCTGATTAAATGTTATCTTACAATAAATTAATGATCGAGGAGAGAACATATACCCATTTGTTATGGCCATTCAGGAAAGCAAATGGGCATCACGGACTTCGTCAACCCCAAAGATCACGACAAGTCGGTACACGAGGTAATTACATACAAACAGGGAAACTTTCTTATGGCTAATCTAAGCAATTACTTGTCTGTAGAATTGTAGAGTTAATCTGTCATCTATTTCAAAGTAAAAAACTTTAGACGCGTGCTAATATGATACACAAAATTAAATTAATGGACGATGACTGAGAAAGCAGGTGATAAGGGAGTTGACTGGAGGAGGCGTAGACTACAGCTTTGAGTGCGCCGGAAACCTTGACGCCCTGCGCGAGGCTTTCCTATCGACCCATGACGTACGTATGCATTCTCTTCCAAAATTTCACAAGGGGTGAGTTTTTTATTTTTAATCAAAAAAAATTCATAAAAGTGGTTTCGTTGTCGATGGAATGGGCAGGGATGGGGTTTGACTGTGATGCTGGGAATCCATCCCACCCCGAGAATGCTCCCTTTTCACCCCATGGAGCTCTTCGACGGCCGGAGGTTGGTCGCCAGTGTCTTCGGGGATTTCAAGGGCAAGTCGCAGCTGCTTTCGTTTGCGGAGAAATGCATGCATGGGAATGGGGTCAGATTTTTTCTGTAGTGCCGATCAACAAAATGATTCGGTCGTTTTTGAAGATTTGAGTGATTTAATTTCACATCTTTTGGGTGGTGCAGGAAGATAAGATTAATCTGGACGGGTTCATCAGCCATGAGCTGCCATTTGAGGACATAAACAAGGCATTCGAGCTGCTGGAACAGGGAAAGGCTCTGAGGTGCATGCTGCACTTGTGATCGTCGCGTGAAATTATTTATGTCAAATGAATAATGTCTTTTCTTTTGCCTTCCTCTCCTAAACTTGTCGATGTCTTCGACTTGAATAAGGTGTTCAGTTCTTGAGAAAACGCTGTCGCATATGTTAAAACGCTGCCAGAAATCAACCTTCATTTACTTGAGAGCAAAAAGTAATAAAGCGAACAAATTACATACGTATCTCATTGTTCTTGTATTCTCTCAAATAGATAAAAATTGTTAAAACTTGAGAGGTAAAATATTTTTTTAAAAAAAAATAGAAATTTGAATTGGTCTTTTGATATCAAATGTGTAACAGCTACATGATTGATGATGAAATCTGTAATGAATTCCCCTTGTTCGCGATAAACATTCCGAAAGATTTTTCTCTCTCCAAAAAGATCAATCGGTTCTCAAGATTTTGGAGTCGGTCACGGAGCATAAATAAAACATAATTAGCCACCTAAAGCCGATGAGCATTTGGATCGAACTCCAGAAGAAAAATAAATCACGGAAAAAGGATCACCATTCCTTCGAAACAAAACTGGTAGCAATCCCACGCTAACAATGAAAAAGAAAGGAAATAAACGCAGGGAAGAGGGCTGCAGCCATCGCCTAAACGGGAGGAAATCATCGATGCGCCGTCACCAGGGTCTCGATGAACCTGAGCCCGTCGAATCTCGGAGCGAATTTGTTATCAGCACCCTTTCCGGACCCCGCTCCCGCGGTATCTCTCATCCTCGACGATCCAGAACCCTAATCGACAAAATCCATATCATCAATTAAACCGTCAAAACGGATCATCTCGTTCTTCCCGATTCGAGACGAAAAGGGCGTACCTCTTTGGATGGAGGGATGGAGCAGGCGTCGCGACAGTCGGACGTTGCGGCGGCAAGAGCGGCGGCAGACGCGGCCGCGATGGACGCGGCGAACGCACCAGCCTTCTTCATTACCACAGCGACGACAACGAGACGGTGGAAGTCTTCTCTTCTCTGGAATGACGTCCTCTCTACCTCCGCTGTCTGTTTTATAGCCTCAAAATCGACCCGTGACCGAAAAATATGTACCCGATTGAAGTCTGCTTCGGTTCCGAAGGCTTACGCGTGCATCTCACGCCAAAGTGTATCAGAGCCGTCGAAAAATAGTTTTCAACTCATAAAAATAAGTAATAAAAAAAATCCAATAGCTTTCGGCGGGTGCGGACGGTTTTGAATTCGCAGACACTATCCGAGGCGGAGATGCAATTGGGTCCCACTCAATATCTAGAATTTTCTAATACATCAATGGGAAATTTTAGAAGATAAATGCACATACACAAATTATAGGGGATATTTTATCTTAATACGGATAAAATATTTTATATTTATTAAAAATTGATTATAATATTATTTAAATAAGTACTCATAAATATCAACCGTATCAACACATAACACATGATATGAAAATCTAACCTCCTCGATCTATCTTCTAGAGTTAGAATATTTTTTCCCCATGAGATTATAATGTAACGGTAGAATATTTAAATTATTATCTAGGTATTCGTATTAAATTTATAAGAATTTTTTCTTTAAATAGGGCACGTAACTAAAAGATGTTGGGCTCCTGGACTGCTCGTTGCGAGTATTTCCTGATTTACTCTGATGGTCGGTAGAAAACTTTCGTGGCACTGGACCAGTCATCCCAGTTTCAATGTTATCCAGTCTGATTAATTATTTTTTTTAGAGTTAGAATATTTTTACTTTGGGATAAGATTAAGTTGGTTAATACGGAATAGAGTTAGGATAAGAGTTCGAATCTCGATAAATAAAGTTGATGAAATTTTTTTTTCTAATTATAATTTTCTAATTTACCTTCTCCTTTTGCCACATAAAGCCGATCGTATAAAACTATTGAGATAACGAATTCCATCTTTTTACTACAGTAGAGTTAGAATATTTTTGTCCCTATGTATTAGCACAGTTAATATACGTATAGATGTTTATTTCAATACGTTTTGTGGTTCTCATTGGACATAAAATATCTCACGTGATTTATGTATTTGTATCTTGTCATCATGCCTATTTATGTATTTGTATCTTAGCATCATGCCAAAGATACTGAGCTACTTTAAATGAGTAATATCATGTTTTACTCTAATAAAATTAGAATAGTTTATCCCTATGGAGAGGACTTGCATAAAATATTTTTTATAATTTATCTATTTATATTTTGATAGGGAGCCGAAGATACTAGATAACTTCAATAGAATTGAAATATTGCAACTTATATTAAATTTTACAAATTATCATAGATCACTTATTTTCTTGTACCATGAGACTACCAGAAATGATAATAGGGATTTTATAGTTAGGCATGCGTCAAACTGGTATTGTAGCCAGAAATTTGTTATATGGTGCAGGCAAGGCATGACTCAACACACAACAAGAAAATTTTGGTTGACACTAAATATAACTTATTATTTCTTGATTGAGATGATTATCTTGTTGGTTTCGAATTCTCACAAGATCATAAAGATATAAGAGTCTTCTCCATAGCTCCTCGTTTCAAACACCCTAGGGATTTGGTGGTGATGTCTCATAAGAGAAGTCTTGTACTCATATGATAAAGAGAGAAAGGGAGAAAAGTGAGAATCTTGCATCCCTCAGGAGAGAAAACTCTTTTCTTTTTATACACATGAGAGGGGTGTCGTTTGCCTCTTTCCAAAGGTTGCTTTGGCATTGGTCATGGGTTGCTTTGGCAACCTTTGGTGTGGGCAATAACCGCCCATATTAACATCTCCCACTTGCCCACCAAGGGCACAATAAAAGGTCAGTTGCTCACAACGAGCAATTCATCTCTCGACACTTGCTTCTTAATCTAACATACGGTGAAAGGAATGAGCGACCTTACGAGAGTCGGCACAACAAATGAGTAGTGATCTATTAAGTTATCACTAAAACTAACAAATCACAATACTCTAAAGGAATCCCGTGATACCCTAGATATCTTCAATATTCACTAGTTTTGACATCCCGGATCTCGCCATCATCGACCTAACCATATCCAACAATGTTCTGTTCCATCTTTCAGCAACACTATTTTATTGCGGTGTATTTAGAATAGTTAATTGTCTGCGTATTCCTTTTTCTTCGCATAAAATTCGGAACTCATCCGAAAGATATTCACATCCTCGATTTGTTCGAAGAACTTTTATGATTTTGCCTAATTGATTCTCAACCTCTGCCAAAAAGTAATTGAAGCAATCTAATGCTTCATAGCAGTGAACGATCAAATAGACATATCCATATCATGAATAGTCATCTATAAATGTGAGGAAGTATGAAGCCCCTTAACGGGTCTTCACACTCATAGGTCCGCAAATGTCAGAGTGGATCAATTGTAAGAGTTCAGTAGCTCTCTTAGCCTTTCCGAAAGGCTTGCGACATGCTTTACCGGCTGAGCACGATGCACACACAGGAAGATTGACTTTAGCGAGTGAGCCTAGCAAGCCTTCTCGAGCTAACCTTTGTTGGAGCAATCTAGTGACCCTAGGTTGGATGTTTGGGTAATAATTTAAGTTAGGTTGTTTATTATTGTATTTGATATGCATTGTGAGTGTACAGGATACAGATACAACAAGAAAAATTCAAGTGTGACCTTGACAAATGAGGAAAGTCCAAGAATGAGTCTTGGCGGTGTAAGTCCAAGCATATAGTCTTTGCAACATAAGTCCAAGTGTGACTTGGCAATGTATGAAGTTCCGGAGGTGCGACCTCTTGTCAAAGGAAAACCTGACAATAATGACAAGGCCGATGGAAGCTCCAGAAGGCAAGACGTGAAGGATGGAGAGACATCCGAGGGACGCAAGGCTGATGGAGGAGGCTAGAAGGCTAGGTCTAAGCTGGTCGAGCGAGGATGAGTGCTGAGTGAATGCACTCGGGGGTTAAATCCTAGGATTAGGGTTCTATTGTAGCGTTACTGTAGTAGCACTATAGCGTTACTATAACAGTACGATAGAGTTACTGTAACAGAACTATAGTAGCCGATTGGTGTTTTCATCAGTCGACTGGTAGCCGACTGGTGTTTTCATCAGTCGACTGGTAGTCGACCGTTAGCTTGTAATGGTCGAATTTCACTTAGGACCAATCAATTGGTGGTTGTACCAGTCAACTGGTGGCGGGAAAAATAATAAGTGTTTTCCTCCCGAGTTTTATTTAATAAAGCTCGGGGTACTTGGCCAAAGTTGACGAAATTAGTGATGATTAACCCTAATTAGAGTCTCCAAGTGCCCAAGTGATATAGCTTGCTTGTACGAGGTTATGACGAGTTTCTCCACCCACAAGGAGCTATGGGAGCTAGCTGAAAGTTCTCCAGGGAATCATCCACCGACGAATCGAGATCTTCCACCTTACGGACAGCCGTGGAGTAAGAGTTTTATCTCCGAACCACGTTAAATCAACGTGTTAGGGTTGCTTTCTATTGTTAGTATTTATTTTTGTATTCCGTTGTGCGTACTAACTATTGTAGAAAGCGACGTTTTGGGTGAGACGCTATTCACCCCCTCTAGCGGACATCAAGGTCCCAACAACCTTGTCATTCTATCTTGTCCAATGTGTCCTAACCAAGCATGCCAAATTTTAGAATCAAGATTATTATCAGTATTCACCACATAAGACACATGATAATCCAACTCTAATTTAAACAAACCATCCATGAATAAAACATGACCATATATAACATTATTCAAACAAATGTCAACTTGGTTGCTAGCAAAAGAAAAAGAGAAGTCTAATGCCAATAATGATGAGACTGATAGTAGATTATGCTGAACTCTAGGCGCATAGAGTACGTCACGGAGGGTTAAGGTTTGTCCAGTCTTTAACTTGAGTTGATACACACCAACTCCAAGGACTTCCTCGCTGGAACCATTTCCCATGTATACTCTTTGCGATACCGTTGAAATTCGACGATAATCCACGAATCCTGCTCGATCCCTTATTATATGCCTGGTCACTCCTGAATCCACTATCCATTCAGGATTTGTTCGAGCAACTAAAATATGTGAACAAACATGCACAGTTGGAGAGCAAAGAAATTGGAATACCTTTTTTGGTTCAGTGCATTCACGAACAAATTCCCCACGACTTGTCTCTCTTTCCACTGTGCTTGCTGTTGGTGCAACCTTAGGTCAAGGTTGACCCGACTCGAGTTGACTTGACTCGAGTTGTATTTTGATGTTTGACTTGGGAAGATTGTTGATGCAACCTTAGGTCAAGATTGACCTAGTTGAGTTGCATGTTGATGTTTGACACTCGTGGAAGAGTTGTATTCTTGATGTGAGACAAGAATAGATGGTTGGGAGATTATTGGTGCAACCCTAGGTCAAGGTTGACCTGGTTGACCTGAAAAGTCCAAGTATGGAGACTTGGCAAACGGAAAAGTCCAAGCAGGGAGCTTGGCACGCGAAAAGTCCAAGTATGGAGACTTGGCACTGGAAAAGTCCAAGTACGGAGACTTGGCACGGGGAAAAGTCCAAGCAGGTAGCTTGGCACGCGGAAAGTCCAAGTATGGAGACTTGGCAGGGGAAAGTCCAAACAGGGAGTTTGGCAGGAGAAAGTCCCGTGAGTGAAGCCGGGCAGTGGAAAGTCCCGTGAGTGAAGCCGGGCGGTGGAAAGTCCCGGTGAGTGAAGCCAGGGAAAGACCTAGTGAGTGAAGCTAGGCGGTGGAAATCCCGGTGAGTGAAGCGGTGAAAATCCTAGTGAATGAAGCTAGGTGAAAGGGAAAGTCCCGTGAGTGAAGCGGTGAAAGTCCCGTGAGTGAAGCCTGGGAAAGTCCTAACGGGATGTTAGGCGGTGGAAATCCGTGAGAAGTGGTGAAAGGTAGTAAGTGAAGCCGGCAGGAAAATCCAGATGGATCGGGATGATCGGACATCCGGTGTTGAGAAAGTCCAAGTAGGTCAAAGGGATTGACCGGACACTTGGCAGGGAGTTCTAGCAGGTCAAGGGAGTGACCAGATGCTAGGGATGAAGTACCAATAGGTCAAGGTTGACCGGATATTGGTTTGGAAGTCTTGGGACTTGGTTTGGGCCAAACCCAAGCTCTGGATCGGTCACCAGACCGATCAAGTGATACTTGTTTACTCTGATCGGTCTGGTGACCGATCAGCAAGCGAACAGAGGCAAAGAGAGGCAGGCTGATCGGTCCACAGACCGATCAGGCCATGTCCTGATCGGTCTGGGGACCGATCAGGAGACGACGTCGCGAAGGAAGAGCCAGCTGGGATCGGTCTGTGGACCGATCCAGCTATGTCCGTCCACGGACCGATCAGAGTACGCACAGAAGGTTCTGTGCACTAACTGATCGGTCTGGGGACCGATCAGCACAGGGCCTGATCGGTCCTTAGACCGATCAGGGTTCTAGCCGTTGCGACGCAACGGCTAGTTTCTTCGCTGTCTTCTTCGCAGGTATAAAGGGGTCGAGGGCTGCTGCTGCGCGATGACTCTTCTTCTCTCTTCCTGTTCTAAGTGCTGCTGTGCTTGAGCTTTGTTGAGCTCCTCTGAAGCTTCGCGTGAGTTTCATTCTACGACTGGGTCAGCTGCTGCTGCTCGCTCTTCCGTGAAGTTGCTGCTTCGTCAACGGAAACCAGTCGAAGGCAAGCTAGCGTTTGTTTTTACATTCATATTGCTCTTGCTTCTTGCTGTATTTCTTGTACACTTATCTTGCTGTTGCAAGAGACTTTGTGGTGAGGTTTCTCCACCCACAAGGAGTATATTATTAGCCGGTTCTCCGGGGACTCATCCACCGACGGATTGATAGGGCTCGTCCACCTCACGGACACGCCGAGGAGTAGGAGTTCATCTCCGAACCTCGTTACATCCATCGAGTTTGAGGTTTGATTTCTTTCTTTGTCGCTTCTATTGTTTTATTTCCGCTGCGCTAACTCGACATTGTAGAAAGAAACGATCGATTGGGGTCGGCTATTCACACCCCCCTCTCTAGCCGAGTACAAAGGATCCTAACACTTGCCTCTTTAGCGCTTTGGTGTCTGCCCTCTTTGGAAGTGGATGCAACATTTTGCCTCTTCCTCTTGAAGTTCTTCTTTGGACCCTTCTTGCCCTGTTGTCTGCCTCCCTGGGGCAACAAGGGCAGTAGCGCACATAGCTTCCTCGCGCTCAGCCTCTAACTCCACATGACGAGAGATGTCAGAAAAATTCTTAATGCTCTCATTGTGAGTAAGGATTTGTTTCATGCGAGTCCAAGAGTTTGGCAAAGATCTTATGACAGCCTGCAATTGCTGCTCATCAATGAGATCGTGACCTGCAGACTTCAAGTCACGGATAATACTTGACATCATCCTGAGATGCTCAGACATGTTCTGACAGGGATCTTTTCGGAGGATCTCAAATTTCAAAGCAAGAGTCCTTAACCTTGTGGTAGAGGTTACTTCAAAAGCAATTTTCAAGTTATCCCACATATCCTTGGCAGTCTTACACTTTTCAAACTCGCCAATCAAATCATCATGCATGCTTCTTAATAGTGTAAAGCGCGTGCTGCGATCTTTGTTGAACCATGAGTTCTAAGCCTCTTGATCTCATCGGTGTAGAGCAGTGTTGTCTTCTGTAGGCAGGGTCAATGTGATTAAACAACTCTTGCTCGTTCAAGAGATATTGGATGTTTCGATGTCATATGTTATAGTTAGTGCCATCTAATTTATCCTCTTTCGTTAAGTCAACAATAACATTTTTCGAGGCCATGGGTAAATCACTACATTTAAAATAATAATAAGAAGGCTAAATTTACAATTCTATACATCAGTCTATTTGACCCAAAAACTACATTATAATATTAAATATTCTTCATATAATGAGACCGAAAGTAGACTTATAGTATTATAGTCATCTGCCATTTATATAAGAATATTCAATTTTATTAGGATAATTTCGATTAAATAATGTAAAGGGAGAGGAACTAACATCTCTCAATTAATAAGCATGTATCTACTAAACACGAATATTCAAATAAAAATTAACAGCTAATCATGTTAAAAAGATATTCGAATAAGTTTGAATAATAATGAATCATTTATGTTGAAATAACAAGTAATCATGCATGTTTAAAAACTTTCCTTTAATAAAGGGTGCAGCACATGATTTTAAATCATTGGATCATACATAGATTACTGGAATATGAAGTGCATGAAAAATTTTATTATAAGAGCAAACTAACTGAATTTATTGCATGGACTTAAATAAGACAATCTCGTAATGATGAAATTAATAATGATCCGAAGTACTAATAAAATCATGTTTAAAACTGTGATAACATTATAATAGCTAAAGCAATCGTTTGGAGGCGGGTGGGAGTCATAGCACGGTGCCAGGGAACATGTCATATGTGATGCTAGACTTGTCGCATTGCCAAATTGTCATTATGATGGTGACGAGAGACCGGGTCAGTATTCCCTACAGGTCCACGTCCAATAATGTGGCTAAGTTGAGCTCAACCACGAGGCCCGCTCGGCAAAACCACATTAGAGCGACGTCTTGGAAAATGGTCAAGTTCGCGTCGCCGACGAACCGACGCCCTCATGCTGGCCCGTTCCACCAGAAAAATGTGTCTGGTCATGGGTGGACCACCGCCTCACACACCTGTAAAAGCGCCTGGGCCACGATCGCCTCCGCACTCGCTTGGTTGCTAACCTCTTTGCGCGCCACTGGGCCATGGTCACCTCCGTGCCTACGTGCGAGACGTGCAGGACCACTGTCGGGGACGTGGCCGCGGTCTGCACGACCTCTATGCCGGGCCACCTGGTCATGGCCTCTCGCGAGGCCACAGACGCCGCGGCCGTTCGTGCCCGCGTGACGACGAGCATCCGTGGCCTGCCAGCCCGCGTGATCGTGGACTGTGCAAGCTCGCGGGAGGCCGCGGTTGGCATGTTCGTGCGCATTGCCGTGGGTCGCGAGACCTGCATGGCCATGGATGGTGCGCCTGTCCACATGGACGTGAGTCGCGTCCCTCACAAGTTCGCGAGCAGTGTCTGTAGTGTGCTCACGAGCAGTGCCTGCATCCATTTCGCGTGAAGTGCCTCCGCCATGCATGTGAGCGTCGACCGAGCGAGTCGAGGGAGAAGAGCGCAACGCTTCAACATAATCCCTTGCAATCATTAGTCACCGATATCTAATAGGCGCCACAGACTCCTGCGTGGGTGTCAGGCCGTTACCAACCAAGCTATCCCTATTGTCGACGGTGGAGATCTTCGTTGGTTCAAAATCATCTTCTTCCATTGTAGCAAACTCTTGCGCATGGAGATCATCCGATGACATTGTGGGAAGAGCAATGGGAATGCTCTTATATCAATGTTATTTCTTCATCGAGATGATTACCTTATTGGTTCCGGATTCTCGCAGGATCAGGAAGAAGTCTACAAGAGTCTTCTCCGTAGTTCCTCGCTCTAAACACCCTCGGGATCCGGTGGTGATGTCCCGTGAGAGAAGTTTTGTACTCGTGTGATCAAGAGAGAAAATGAGAAAAGTGAGAATCTTGCACCCCTCAAGAGAGAAAACTCTCTTTCTTTTATATACATGGGAAAAGTGTGGTTTGTCTCTTTCCAAAGGTTGCTTTGACAACCTTTGGTCACAGGTTGCTTTGGCAACCTTTGGTGTGGATAATAACTGCCCATAACATAACTAAAATGAGCTAGGAACATTGTGTAGAGCCGATTTACTCACCTTTCAATTTAATATTGATTTAAAATGACCCAATGGAGCAATTATTATTTGCATTTGAATTGATTGAAGTTGGCAGCCCCAGTTGGCTTTAGTGAGTGTCACGTAGTTTGAAACTATCCCAAAACTGTGGTTCATTCAACATATTATGTGTCAGTTGTCTAATGCAGTAATTTGATTTTGAAGTCTAACTATAAAATTTCCATCAGTAGGAGGATATGCTATCGATGCATACTCTTAGACCCAATAGAATGAATCACTATCTTGATTGATGGTCATGCAGATATTACTCTTATATTTCTCTTTGGCTTGTGTGTATGAATACCTGAATAATATTGTGCTATTTGGGAACCAAACTAGCCTTAACAAACCAAGTTACTTCACAAAACAAACTCATTAGAATAAGAATAAATATTCTTATGAGAATATATAGGATGGAGGAGATTTTGATCACTCAGAAACATGACCAAAGACTCATAAGTTTACAAGGGATTAATATTCTAGCCAACTAATTAAACGCACAATTAGCGTTCAAAAGCAAGCAAGCTTGGCTACTTTTGATGTGGCATTTAATAATCTACATCAATTCGGTCCGAGATCAAGGATGAGGGAACTACCAATGAGGAGACTAGTGACAAGTTGGAGATTTTCGAGGTAAATCTTTGCAATAGTCAATTGATGCCAAGGCAGAGACATTGGTACAGTCACTTCGACACTCAAATTAAAATTCGATGATCAAAACAAGAAGAAGCAGAAGTGTTATCTCACAATAAAGTAGTGGCTGGAATTATGAGATCATACCAGTACCCGCGAAAGTAGATTTTCTTGTATACACTTACCCTAGCAGAGGAAGCAGAGGCTATGTCTTTCACTTTCTCGATGTTCAGGGCAAGGGAGTGTCACATCATCCCAAATGTGTGGGCCCACGTAACCACGTTCATAATGAGGGGACGTATCGCCTATCCACATTCTCCACCTTCTACATTCTCCATGTCTTCAATTGACCCCCATCCACCTTGCACAAGGGCCGAATGATATTGCTACCAAAGTCGGGAGTAGAGCGCTAAGTGGTAGTGGACTTGGAGTCAATAGTGACCAAGTGTTGTGAGGTCAACCTTCTATTGAGCAAGGCGTCGAGGAGCCGAAAGTGACTGAGTAATGGGAGGTCGGACTTCTACTAAGCTAGATGTCGATGTTAGATCTTCTGCCGAGCCGCATTATAAAAAAAACCTTGATTTAAGGATGAAATTTAGAGATGAAATTTTTTTATCACAAATCTGTAACAAATTTATTGCCAAAACAAAAAAAAAAAATCGTCACTAATTAGCAACGAAAGAGTTTCGTAGTAAATTAGCAGTAAATTATATTTCGTCGTCAAATTCGTTGTTAATTAGCAACGAAATTTGATATTCGTTGCAAACTTTGCGATGAATTTTAGATTCATTGCATAATTTGCAACGAAATTGATATTCGTTGAAAATTCTAAGCCGAATTCTGAATTTGTTACAAAAGCTTGTGATATGGAATTGATATAGCCAATTCTACGAAGAATCCATGGATTCGTTGCCAATTCTACAACGAATCCATGGATTCGTTGCAGAATGGTCAAAAATAAAAAAAAATATAAAAAAATGTATGTTTATAATGACTGATAGACCCAAAGAGCTTGGAATGATATATATATAACCAGTTTTTTATGCATTCATCTAGTTCTCTTGATTATATGAATGTTCTCAAACATCAATTTGACATAATATATTGAGATCGGTGATTTTTTAATACAAATTTATCTAAAAAAACTAATTCTTATTAAAAAAAATCACTGCTCTTAATATATTGGATCAAATTAATGTTTAAAGGTATTTATATAATTAGAAGATCTAGATGAACACATATAGGAACTAGTTTCATATTATTCCGAACTCTCTAGATCCATTAACCGATCTCGAACACATTTATTTTTTTCTTTTTAATTTTTGACCATTCTATGACGATTCCATGGATTCGTTGTCAATTCTGTGACGAATCTATGAATTCGTAGCCAATTATGTGATGAATATATGGATTCGTCATTAATTCAGCAATGAATACATGAATTCATTGCTAATTCTGCGATAAATATATGGATTCGTCGTAGAATGGTCAAAAATTAAAAATAAAAATAAATATATCCTAAACTAGCAGATAGACCTAGAGAACTCGGAATGACATGAAACCAGTCATATGCGTTCATTTAGTTCTCCTGATTATATGTATACATATGCTCTCAAGCATCAATTTGATCAAATATATTGAGATAAGTGACTTTTTAAACACAAATATCTCTAAAAAATCTAATTCTTGCTTAAAAAATTACTGCTCTCAATATACTGAGTTAAATTGATGTTTGAGTGCATTTATATAATCAAGAGATCTAGATGAATATATAGGAACTTGTTTCATGTCATTCCAAGCTCTCTAGATCTATCAGTCAATTTCTGACATATTTATTTTTTCTTTTTAACTTTTGACCATTCCGTGATGAATCCAATGATTTGTCGTAGAATGGTCAAAAAATAAAAATAATAATAAATGTGTCCAAAACGGGCAAATGGACCTAGAGAGTTAGAAATAATATAAAACTAGTTCTTATATGTTCATCTAATTATCCTAATTATATTCATCCCTCAAACATCAATTTAACCTAATATATTTTTTTCATAGCAAAGTCAATTAGATGGACTTTGATTTACTGATGCCTTAGTAAAAATACTGAAAAGAGTTATTGATTGAATATGTTAGAATTATTTTGATGTGAAAAAATCACTAATTTTAATATATTGAGTCAAATTGATATTTGAGAGTATTTATATAATCAGGAAAACTAGACGAATACAAAGGAACTCATTTCATGTTATTCCGAGCTCTCTAGGTCCATTTGTTGATTTTATACACATTTATTTTTATTTTTATTTTTTTTACCATTCTGTGACAAATCCATGGATTCATCGTAAAATAGTCAAAAATAAAAAATAAAAAATAAATGTGTCTGAAATCAGCATATGGAATTAAAGAGCGTAGAATGACATGAAACCAGTTCTTATATGTTCTTCTACTTCTTCTGATTATTAAATACACTCAAACATCAATCTGACCAAATATATTGAGATCAGTGATTTTTTTAACATGAATATGTCAAAAAAAAACATAATTCTTGTTTAAAATCACTACTCTCAATATATTGAGTCAAATTGATGTTTGTATTGGTGCGGTTAGCATTAACGGTTTAACTCAGATTTTGATGAATGACAAAGTAGGTTAAGTTAGGTTTGTTGTGATCTAACACTTTGACTAAGTGTGCAGGAGAAATCCAGCTAGGTCAATGGGGCGACCAGATGGCTAGTGCGAAGTCCAGATAGGTCGACGGGCTGACCGAATATCTGGCACGAAGCTCAGCTAGGTTGACTGGCCGACCGGATAGTTGGCACGAAGCCCAACTAGGTCGACGGGCTGACCGGATAGCTGGCACGAAGTCTAGACAGGTCGACGGGCTGATTGGATGTCTAACAGGTAAGTTAAGGTAAGTCACTGGAGGGGAGTGACTTGGTGAGGACGTATTCCTAGTCAGGGAACTTAGGCGTCGATCCAACTTAGAACCATTTCAGAAATCTAAGTTGAGATCGTGACTAGATTCTGGTCTCAGGGAGACAGAATCTAATTACTACTCTGTTTGAATATAATTGTGCTAATACTTTATTTTGCAGGGTAGTATTACTTTTATTTTGCCTTAGACTAATATTTTCTTGCAAGAAAATGAGTTTATGGAAAATGGTGGTCCGGGAGCCAGGAAGGGATCCAGACGCTCGGAAGACAAATTATATCCTGACAGCTAGGAGAGCACCGATTGGTCTGATGACGTCACGATCCAGGCGCCCACAAGGGATCCGGGTGCTCGGAGCACTCCTGTAAAAGAAAGCCTCCACCAGAGCTTCAATACAACAACTTCTTCTACGACTGCTCTGTTGCACTCTGCTCCAACGACACTGTAAGGCCTCTCCGACAACCTGCGACTCATTTCCTTTTTCTTGTTGTCGGTATTAGTTAATAATTCCTGTACTTATTTTGTAATCATTTTTGTGAATTATTAGTGATTGCCCAACCAAAGAACTCGACGAGTGCGAGCCTTGGAATATGAGTCGATGAAGGCTCCGAACCAAGTAAAATTGGTTGTGTTAGCGTTGCCCTTACTTTCCTTATTTCGGCTGCATACTCGAATTGATTTTCGAATTCTTAAAGATCGCTATTCCCCCCCCCCCCCCTCCCCCCCTTATAGCGAACTCTACGATACAACAATTTGAAGGCATTTATACAATCAGGAGATCTAGATGAACACATAAGAAATAGTTTTATGTCATTCGCTAATCTGTGATGAATACATGGATTTGTTACCAATCTGTGACAAATCCTTGGATTCATCGCCAAATCTGCAACATGTAAACTAATGTTTCATTGACAATTTGGTGATGGAATACATTTTTGTTACCAAATTGCGACTAATTTGGTGACAAAAATATTTCATCGCTAAAAAACCGTAAAACGCTCAAGTCACCCGATTCGCCCTACCCTATCCCTCTTTTCCCCTCAACGGCGCAGAGGCGGTGACAATTCCTCTCCTACGGCGACGATCTCTGGCTGCTATGCTCCCTCTCTCTCCCCTTACCCTTTTCTCTCCTCTCCAACGGGTAATCAGCCTTGGTTGACCGCAGACGACTAACCTTGGTTGGCTGCGAGTGGCTATAGACGGTTGGCTATTTCTATTTCTTATTGTAATATTGTTTGTGCATGTCTATATTTGATGCGTTTAGAGAGATACTAGTCTTTGTTGGCCGTTGTTAGGTATTCATATATTTGTTACTTTAATAATGAGAGCATTAGTATACTATCTCATGTTTCTTACTTATTTGTTATATTTTCTGTCTATTTGTGTGTGAATTAAGTACATATTGATCATTAGTGTATTGTCTAATTTTTCAATGTCGTAGTTTTTATTAATGTTGTAATAATTAAGAAACAGACAAAATTCAGAATGAAAAAAGTTGGATGTATAAAAATAATTTACCTGACTGTCAAGGTTTAACGGATGAGTTTATGACTAGGTTGAACCAATTTTTAAATTATGCATCTAGTAATGTTGAGTATCTGAATGACAATAAGATAAGGTGTTCATGTAAAAAACATCACAATGGTAGTTTTTTATATTGCGATAAAGTTCAAAATATCTTTGTAAATTTAGTTTTGTAGTGAATTACTATAATTGGACATGTCATGATAAACCGTTTATAGCTAATAAAGATTATAGACAAAACATACAAGTCCTAGTTAGAGGGGATCAAAGTTATTATGATCAATTAAATCCATATCAAATGATGGTAATTAATGCAACAAGTCAGAATTTAATTCCTAAACTGAATGATATAAGTTCTAGTCATCCTCCAATAGTTGAAAAATATTTACTCCTTATGCATCACTGTTGGAGGAGGTATAAATACAAGGTGTTGATGAAAATATGAATAATAAAGCATATCTTCAATTTCAAGAAGTGTTAAGTCTATAAATGGACAAGTGTGGGCTGGTTGTGACAATAACACTAAATTATCTCTCATCGCAAAACTACTGAATGTCAAGGGAGAGTATAATGTGTCTGAAAATTATTTTAATAATTTTATTCAAGTTATTGAAGAGACATTATCACATGATCACATAATATCTAATGATTTTTATAGTATGAAAAAATTTCTGAAAGAATTAAGTCTTTCGGTGAAAAGAATTAATATTTACAAAGATATTTGTATGCCATACTGGGGAGATGATGAGGATGCGGGTATTTGTAAATTCTATAAGCAAGTTAGGTACAAGAGCACTAGAAGAAGTTAACAACGATGTAAATCATACAGCAGTTATTTTATTTGCCTTTAACTCCTAGGTTACAAAGGCTTTATGCATCAAAGACAACTGCTAAACACATGACTTGACATATAAATCATCAAACAAAAGAGGGGCTAATGTGTCATCCATCAGATACAGAGGTGTAGAAAAATTTTGATAGAACATATCCAAAATTTGTAAAGGAGACTCAAAATATTAGATTAGGTCTTTATGCTGATAGATTTGCTCTATTTGGCAAATTAGGAAGAAATTATTCTTGTTGGTCAGTTCTCTCAACTCCATATAATCTTCCAACTGGGAGGTGCATGAAACACCCTATATGCTTTTAACATTGGTTGTGTTTGACCTGTAAAATTCGAAGAAGTTAATAGATGTTTGTATGTAACCATTGATTGCAGTGCTGAAAACAACTATAGGATGAAGATTTTCCTACATATGGTGTTCATACTAATCAAATGTTTATAATGAAGATTGTTCTTCTTTGGACCATAAATGATTTTTTAATTTATGGTATGCTATCAGGTCGGAGTACTATTGGAATCTTAGGATGATCAATATGTATGGAGAGATCAAAGTCAATCAAATTAAAACATGGGAAGAAGCTAAGTTATTTTAATTGTCATAGACAATTTTTACCACCAAAACAAAATTTAAAAAAAAATAAAGATGAATTTACTAAGAATATAATTAAAATAACACCTCCACCATTAAAATTAACAGGTGAATAGATTTGGTTCAGAGTATTTAACTTTTCATTAGTTATTAAAGAGTCAATGATACAACAATGAATATAAAAATACATATAAATAGACAAACAGAGTATATTTTGAGATTTACCATTTTAATTTAGTCATTGGATTCATCATACTCTCGAAATAATACACATTGAAAAGAATGTTTTTGATAATATGATAAATTCAGTGATAGATATCAATGGAAAAAACCAAAGACAATATGCATGCAAGAAAAGATATGTCACTTTGTAAAAAAAACCCACTCTTGATATTGATGAAAGTAGTAGGGGACCAAAGTCAAAGATAATTTATATATTAAATAAGGATCAGAGATGAATTATTTGTGAATGGTTGAAATCATTGAAATTTTAGATGGTTTTATCTCTAATCTTGGAAGATGTGTCGGTATAAAGGAATACAAATTGATTAGTTTGAAAAGTCATGATTGTCATATATTCATACAAAGACTCATTCCTATTACTTTTAAGGAACTCTTACCAAATTTTATTGGGGTGTCATTACAAAGTTAAGCATTTTCCTACATAATTTTTACTCAATAATTTTAAGACATTCACACATAGAGATGTTAGAGAGAGACATTTCAATCCTTTTTTATAATTTTGAAAGGATACATCTACCCTCAGTTTTTGATTCCATGGATCATTTTTTTGTTCACTTGTCATATGAAACCAAAGTTGGAGGATTTGTCCATTTTCGATAGATGTATCCATTTGAAAAGTAAAATTTCATCTCTATACTTTGAAAATCTGGATGTATCCATTTGAAAAGTAAATTTTCATCTTCTATACTTTGAAAATCTGAATGCATAAAAATTTACTTATTTTATTATATATTACTATCTAATATAATTTATTTTATTATCATCAAATTCCTATTTCATTTGAAGAAAAAAAAAATAAGGCACAAGTTGAAACCTCTATTGTTAATGCATACATTATGAAGGAAGTAATAACTTTTGCATCATATTATTTTAAACCTCATGTTAAAAGCAAAAGGCGGAAAGCAGGAAGAAATGATGAAGATTTCAATTTAATTTAAACTCATTCTCAATTTTTAACTATCTTAGTTCACCAAATAGACCATGTAAACAAAGATACTTAACTGGTCATGAATGGTGGCTAGCTAAAATATATATTTTACTGAATTGTCCAGAAGTATCATCATATTATGAGTTAATATATATTTTTTATATTTTATATTTCTTATTTTAAAATTATTTGTGTTATAATTTTTTTATGGTAGGATTTTCTAAAACTTATATTCAGAATTATCGACACAAGAGTTTGATCACTTATACGAAGAAGAATTTACACCTGTTAAAGTGTATACTAAAAGTCTAGTTTTTTGTAAACATTTATTTTGAAATAAAGAATCACATTGGTCAAATGTCTACATTTATATGCTAAGTGCAGTTATTCAATTAATTTATATTGTAGATAACATGGTGTGTGGTGTCACACACAGAAGATCATGTTATTAGTTCCTTATAAGTTATAAATAGTAGCTCACGACTAAGATAGATAGGAACAAACCATTGGAATAGTCGTACTATAATTTGGTATTAGTTTATCTTGACTATAAAATTACACTAGTACACTCTGAGTGTATTGAGCAGGACCATTTAAGGTAGTTTCTTTTTATACTGACTGCATAAAAGAACAAGACATCTGTTATTATGCAAGTGTGTGCTCTTAATCCCAATATAATAACAAGCACATATATTTAGTATTTATTTCTTTAATTTATCAGTGGGTGAGATTTAGTTAGATAAATCAATAGACCCAATAAGTTGGGAAATAATATTATTTATAGTGGGTATTGTTAATTATAGAAGGAAATTGTGTCCTAGCGATCTAGGTTGATGATGCCCCCAAGAGGAGCTCATAAGGATTATCATGTAAACTTTACAAGTGGACTTAGTCCGACATGACAATAAGGTTAAGTGGTACTACTCTTGGAGCTAGACGTTAATTATGTGAGTGTCAGTAACTCATTTAATTAATGGACATTTGATATCTTAAACACAGGGAGACTAACACACTCATGATAAGAAGGAGTTCAAAATGTAATTTGGGATTGGTCCGATAGTTCAATGATAACTCTTTAGTGGTATGAGTTATTATTGATGAACTTGAGTTGGGTGTTCGGGGCGAACACAGGAAGCTCAAGTTCATCGGGAGACCATAATCAATTCCTCCTCTCGGTCCCTATTGTAGCCTCTTATATAAAGTCTTATATCCACCCAAAGCCTAACCTCTTAGCCCATGCTAGGGGCCGACCCCTATCCTTGCTTGGAGCTCAAGAAAAGGGTCGGTCAAGCCAAGCTTGGAGCTAAGGCTAGGGCCGGCCAAGCCTTGCTTGGTGCCCAAGCAAGGGGCCGGCCAAGTGTGAAAGGGAAGAGGGGTTTTATTAAAAATAAAATTTTGATAAAATCTTTCCTTTTATGTTTTTATCCACATGGTTTTAAAAGAGAGTTTTTAATTTTAAGATTTTTTCTTTTATAGATTTTCTACAAAGGATTAAAAGAGTGATTAGATATTTTTCCTTATTTGTAGATATCTATAATGTTAAGAGAAAGATTTTAATTCTTAAGAAAACTTTCCTTTTTTGTAACCATGATATAAAAGGAATTTTATTTTTAAATTTTATCTTTTATAGATATTCATAAAAGGATTTAAAAGAGAGAGATTTTAATTTATAAAACATTCATTTTATAACTAACCACAAAAGAGATTTTTAAAAGAGAAATTTTAATTTTTGTTTAAAATCTTTCCTTGTTTGTTTAAACATGGTGTGGCCGGCCATAGAGAGGAATAAAAGGAAGTTTTATTTTTTGTTATAAAACTTTCCTTTTTTGGATTCACCAAGGATTATAAAAGAGAGGGAGGGGATGCCTTCATGAGACACACAACCTATTCTATTGTTCCTCTCTTCCATCCTTGGTGGCCCAGCCCTTCCTCTTCTCTTTCTCTTCTTCTTTGTGGCCGGCGGCATCATCTCTTGTGGAGCTCTTGGTGGCTGATTGCTTGGAGGTGAAGAAGTAGAGAAAAGAGACATTATTTTCTAGCATCCCTTGGAGCATTGTGGTGGTGGTTGAAACTTAGAAGCAAGGAAGGTTTTGGTGGATTTCTTCTTGGTAGATCGTCACACACACGACGTCCAAGAGAAGAAGAGGAATACAATAGAAGATCAAGAGGTTTTTGTTAACAAAGAAAGGTATAACTAGTTGTCTTGTTCCGCATCATACTAGTTTTCTTTGTACGGATTTTGAATTACCAAACACAAGAGGCTAACGATTCTAGGCAATCGATTTTATGTTTCGATTTTGTATTTCTTTTGTTTTTTGATATTGTGATTCGATTGTTCTTTGTGGTTAAACCTAGGGTTACTGTAAGGAGATTACATATTGAATTTCGTTGAAAGGCTTTGTCTAGGAAGTGGTGGATGATTTCATACCCAAGAAGGTCTAGTGCATCGCCATGTTTAACCTGGAAGCCGATCTTTGAATAAATATTTAATTAACTTTGTAACATGGGTGGATTTGGATCAATAATGTTAAGCATCGTTTGCGATCCAAGTCTAAACCTTTAAGAACAGATAAGTTGAATTTGGAATCAATAATGTTAAGTTCTGTTTATGATTCGAAGTTTAATTTCTAAAGAACACAATAGGTTGTTAGGAAAGATTCAGGACTTGTACAAAATTTTTGTACAGGAGAACCAGTGCGATGTTTCGGGTAGCAACCAACAACACCATGGTTTAAATCATATGTAAGTAAACAATCTAAATTTAGTTTACACATATGCAGAATTTTAACAATTGGCATATTTGACTTTTTATGATAATCAAACTCACCTTGAATATGATTTGTTAATCCATATGTCACGGGGTCCAAAAGCATTGGTATACACTTGATCAACATATTTCATAGATTGGTATAATTTTCATACTCAAGAATATGAAATAAGGAATACTATAATGAATAGTGAGGTTTGTGTTCAACCATCCAATGATGGAGTTGCAAGCATTGATTTTTATAGTTTGTTGGATGAAATTATGGTGGAATACTCTGACCCAGAAATGCGAGCTATTCTATTTATATATCACTGTTTGACCCTTTCAGAGGGATAAAGGTGCATCCATGATATAATTTAGTTGAAATAAATCATAAGAGATTTTATAAGAGATATGAACCATTTGTGTTGACACAATAAGTTATTTAAGTATTTTATGCTTTATATCCTAGTTTGAAACGTGATAAAATTGATTAGTAAGTTATTTTTGTAAAATGAAAGCATGGAAAAAAAATTATGGAATGTTGGGAAGCCATTACATATCAATGTAAGGACGTTGCGAATACATTTCAGACTGAGGAATATATTATTCTAATGTTATGAGATCCTAGCAAAATTGTGATAAACATGGATGCAAGTGAAATTTATGAGAATGATGATGATGAGGAGGAGCTGGATGAACGAGAATGAGAATAAGAATGACAATGATAATGACAACGAGGACTCTGATTTTTTATGATGGATAAGTTTTGTTATCTTAATATAACAAAAATTATGATATTTTATTTTTATATATGGTACTATTTTTTATGAGTAAATTTAATTTTAATCTGTAAATTTATAAAACTCGTAGCTCAATTAGTTAAATATATACTATCTCATTCTTAAATTTATATATTTATTTGTTAAAAAGCTTTGTATTTTTATAGGTTATTAGAGGTGATATCTTATCATCGTATGTTTCGCACACGCTCTCATCTCTTAGATAATATGGCAAGTTTTTTTATATTCTTCATTATACATTGAATTTTTGTTTACTTTATCCTAAATTCAAATTTTCAGAACATCTTTCAATGGGGTGGTCGTGGACAGAGTTCTCATGGCTAGTTTGATTAAGCACCTAGCACTGTAACTACGCACCCCCCCCCCCCAAAGTAGAATCATCCACCTTTGCTTATACCTTCGTCGCTCCAATCGCTAGCACTCCAATACACTTGGTTGTTGAGATGCAAGACACTTGAAAGTCTATAGTCCCTTATGAAGATTCGTAAGTATAAAAAAATATTTTATTTTTTCAACTATCTTAATTATTTAATATTATTTGTTTGTAATTTAATTTTACGATAGGTTTGAGAATTTTATACGCGTTATTCGTGAGATTAATAGTAAGCACTCCAATACTCATAAAAGAGCTCTGGTGGAGCAAGTTTAGAGTATAAATGATTTATTTTATATTTGAAATAAAAGTTAATATATAATGAATTATTTTTTTCTATTTCAACCTTCATTCACTTCAGACCCTAGTGATGAATTAGAAATAAAGAGGGTTTTCAAGAAAAAATGTGACGAACATCCAACATGTACTAAATTATGCTAAGGATAGGGGAAAAAAGCCACCTTGCATCACTGAATAAATTGGACTAGCATCTCTAATTTTTATACAACCAAGGAGAGCAAATAAAGCGATCAACAGAATAAAACAAATCAAGCTTATAATTCTGGAGATTCATCTGCAACATATGCAGGGGACTCTGTTAATATCGATGAGCATAAACACATATTGGTAATTTTTTAATTCTTCCAATAATTTTTTAATCGATTTCAGACTATTTTATTGTTTCTAATAATATTTATTAGACCAAGAAATTGAGAAAGGAGTCTGCACTCATAGATATTTTAATCTGCGTATTTAAAAAAAGACAAAATTTGGAGCGAGGATAGTACTAAATAAATTAAAGTTTGGATTAATATTGGATCTTAATTTATAATTTAAATTCTATTGGTTATGTATGTTCTCTGACTGGGACCGGATCATCTAATCCCCTTGTCCTAGTCCGCTCATGGATCGGGACAAGGGGATTGGTGGGAGGCAATGACCCCCACCTGTTAATAGGTGGGGGGTCATTGCCTCCCACTAATGTAAAAGCTGGACCATAAATTGATCCAGTCTTTACGGACAAGAGGATCCGTCTCCTCTCTAACTTTATATTATATGTGTCTATATTATATCTAATTAAGATTATATGTATTTCCAAAATATTATTATTGTAAATTTATTTTAATTTTTCTTAGTACAGTATAGGATAAATATTGTTATTTTTTTATTTTTTTTTTACGTTTTTTTAACGTTTTCTTTCTGTCTTTCGTTCTTTCTTTCTTTTTTTTAATGTTTTTTTTACATTTTACTTTTTTTGTTTTTTACGTTTTGTTGTTTTTAATTTTTTTTATGCTTTTCTTTATTTTTATTTTTTTTCGTTTTTTTTACAATTTTTCCACATTTTCTTTCTTTTTTTTTTGTTTACGTTTTTCTTTTTTTTCTTTTTTTTTTTACTTTTTTTTCTTTCTTTTTTTACGTTTTTATTTTTTTTAACGTTTTTTTAGATTTCCTTTATTTTTTTTTTTTTACGTTTTTTTAATGTTTTTTACGTTTTTCTTTTTTGTTTTTTTACGTTTCCTTTCTTTTTTTTTTACGTTTTTCTTTTTTATTTTTTTTACGTTTCCTTTTTTTTACGGTTTTCTTTTTTATTTTCAAAAATACAACTTTATTTTTTAAATAAAATATCATATATTTTTATTTTTATTTAATTTTTATAATTTAAAATAAGTTTTTTGTTATAAAAAATTTTAGAGGATATTTTTGGTTAAAAATTTTTGTTAACCCTAGAATCAAGAAAAATCTCACTTTTTCAAGGTTTTCCGATTCTGGGTTGTATGTTCTTTTGTTAACATGTCGGCCATAAATAATTACTAGAGAACCGTTGATTACTTAAACCAAATAGGATTTTCGTTGATAATCTTATTGGATAACCCTCAACCAAACACACTCATAAAGTTGTTTGTATATCTTTTTCCACCTCATCAGTAGTAACGACACATATACATAATTTGACTGAAGATGTTATCCATTTAAATTACATAATATTGGAAAGATATCAGGAAATGAGTGAAATACATTGACAACAAAACTTTATTATGCGATATCTTTAGCTAAGCTCCGTTCTAAGTCAAATCCTCCTGATTCTACATGAATGTATTTTGTTTAAATATTATTTATCTCATAATTACTATTATTTAATTGAGTTTGTTTTTTATTTTAATTAGTACTATTAATTTGTTTCGAACAAGATTTGTACGACCAAGGAAGGTGGTGACAAGTGTAAATCCATCTACGAGGAAGTAAGTCTTTATATATAAGTTAACATTATGATTGAAATTTTTTTTCTAATTTACCGTTTATATATTAAGTTTTTTTTTTTTTTTTCCATGTGATGCCATGTTATATCTTGTTGCAGTTGCTTCTATGTTTTGAGCTTACCTTGATACTTTGCATGTCATGTTTTGCATATTTATGACTTGCCTACTATTAATCCATGTAACGTTACCTATATGTTTCAATGCTTATGTCATGGAGCATTTGATATACATATTTCTTATTACGTGACTTGTAATTTTTTGTGTTTGTTGTTATGATTAGTTTAAAATTTCATGTATGTATATGTTTCATGTAATTAAGGATGAATGATATCTTTTGACATTTAAAGTCAAAACCTTGATTATATTTTACAAGAACTATAAGGTTAATTTATTTATGTATCAAAACATATAGATATAAATGATATGTTATCAAGATAGAGATGGAGCTAGAACCATCTCTCTTATATATCATGAAAATCATCTATAAGTGAATTAATACTGAACTTTTTAATTCTCTTACCATTTTTAAAAATCTATTTTAATATTTCTTTTAATGAAATTTGTGGAACTAATAACTCTATTATATTTTTATTAATGTATAATATATTTTCTATCGAGTTGGTATTACTTATTGCTATATTATATTAAAAATAAACAAAGTGAAATTATTAGAGGAAAATTTTCAAATACCCTGGGCTTTAGTTTCCTTCAGTGGGTATTTTTGAAAAATCTCAAAATTAATAAGATGTCAAATTGGGGCATCATCAAACAGTAAATTTTACGCCTCCAAAAAGGTGACCGTCAGTCGTCGGTCGTCGCTTTCGTTAGGATAAAACACGTCAGTATTTTATCCGCTTTCTCTTCGAGTACTCGCCAAAAAAAAAGTGATAACAGGAGAGAAAAGAAGAGAAAAGAGCAAGGAACGAGTAAACAATGGCGGAGCTGCAGAGATCTGCCCCAACCTTCCGGCGATCGGGCTCGTCGAGACTGATAAGGGTTGGTATAAATTATATTAATAATTTAGTTTTGATATATGATAAATAGATTAAAGTTACATGGATTATTTGTCTAATGTTTTTATCACGTGTGTAGAAGTTGACTAGTTTGAATAATCTGACATCAGGCTGAAATCCAACTAGGTTCGCGGGGTCCGATAGTTGATGGGAAATCCAGTTAAGTCCGCGGGACCTGATAGCTCGTGTGAAGTCCAGATAGATCCGCAGGGTCCGATATCTGACGAAAGTCCGGTTGGGTCCGCAGGACCTGACAACCGACTGAAATTCAGTTGGATCTGCGAACCTAACAACTGACGGGAAGACTTGGTGGATCAGAGACAACTCGAGTAACTACAAGTGGTAAGTAAAGGTAAGCAACTGGAGGAGAGATCCAGTGAGGACGCATTCCTCGTTGAGGGAACTGTAAGTGTCAGTTTAGCTTAGGTCCATTTGGAAAACCTAAGCTGAGACCTAACTTTATTTGCAGGGTAAAATATATTTTTTGATTGTCTGGACTAATCTTTTTGTTGCAAGTGGAAAAGCTGAAGAAAAGGGGTCCGAGCGCCAAGGCAGGGTCATGGGCACCTAGGCAGTTTGGGCGCTCGGACTCGGTCCAGGCTCTCAGATTCGAAAATCGATCCACAAACTTACGTGGAGTGCGTTGATTAGTCCAGCTATGTGGTCTAGGCGCCCAGAGGGGTTCTAAGCATCCGGAACTTCAAAACAATAATTGCAACGACCCGGAACTTCAAAACAATAATTGCAACGACCTTCTCTACTGCTCGGTGCTCCAAAAAGGCTCCCGCAATGCTGCTACACTTCACCGACAACCGAACTTTAGCTTTAATTAATTTTTTTATTATCAGTAATTTTTATATATACAATTCTTGTACTTGCAATTTATAACTATTTCGAACTATTAATAGATTGTTCAACGAAAGAACTCAACGAGTGCGGACCCTGGAGTACGAGTCGTTGAAGGCTCCGAACCAAGTAAAAACTTGATCATGTTAGCATTGCTTTCTATTCTTCCGCTGCATATCTATTTTAATTCCCCCACCCCTCCTCTCTAGCGTTCTTTTCGATCATACAGTATGAGATGAGTAGATCCTCTCTAGGGACCTCGACGTTGATGAAGACATGGGAGGGGAGCTGAGGTGCTCGCAGAAAGTTTCCTCCCTGTATGTTATGATAATGAATTAAGTTTAATTTGCTTGTTATAAATATTATAAATATTAGACACAGATATAAATGATATGTTATGTTGATAAATTAAGTTTGTTTGTTAACAGATAGATACCATAAATAAGTTAGACTTAAATCTTACTTTTAATTTGCTTGGTTTTTTGACGTAGAAAAAAGAAGAAGAATGGAATAAGGAGAAGGAAGTGTGTGCCTACGCAAAAGAGGATGATAATTTCTGTTTGTATCTTTTCGTTCTTTTGATATCCTTCGGTATTTTGTTGAACTATGATATATGTATATTTATGAATCTTTCCGTCCATTTGTAAGCATATGACTTGTATAAATATGTTTGGTTTGATTTTTTTGGGTATGATTTTATTTTGGATATTTGGACTCTTTTATATATATATATATATATATATATATATATATATATATATATATATATGACTTGTTTGGATGAATTATGTATATAGGATGTGTTGGATTGAATATGAATATAACTTATTTAGATGAATTTTGTATATAGAATGTGTTGGATTGTTTAATTGTTGCGTAGAATGTGTTGGAATATTTATTATTGTATTTATATATATCCTGTCTGAAATTAGAGGAGAGAGAAAGCTGGGATGTAGCGCTCACGTAGACCTCTTGTGGACTCCGCTCAGACCTGCAACACAAATTATGTCAGTGCTGAGCTAGGGAAGGGGTCCCCGACGTTGACCCTCCGACACTCAAGTCAGTTATCGACGATGAGGAATGAAGCAGAGCAACAAGAACTGTAGCATAAACAGTGAATATTGTATACCTCCGTCGATGCTTGAACCCCCTTTATATAGGGCTCCGGCAGTGCATGTAAATGCTTCCGAGCATATCTCTGAAGTGACAGTGGAAGTTTCCGCCGTACGATCTTCAGGTAGCCCATTTCCGATGTCGACGGCACCAACTCCCAAAAGGATATCACCGGATATCATCAGGAGTGTATTGTTAGGCCAAGCGGATTGATCGCTCAGCTTCAATTTCGCCACCGTAGTGTCTAGTCTGGTTGGCTAGAACCTTGTTGTTTCTTACTGTGTGTTTGCTTGACCGAAGGTTCACTTTGCTATTGCTGAAGCCTGATGTCAGACTGAGTGAGGTAGTCGCTCTGCAAAAGCCTTTTGCCAGGCCGAGCGGGATAGCCGCTCGGTCGATGTTGAATTCTACACATCAATCTCTATTGTATAGCCGAACGGGATAGCTGCTCGGCTTCTGATTCTGCACATTCTTCCTTGAGCGTCGGTTGTTTGACTGCTCCCCATATCGAAAGCGACGGCGGATCGGAGCTGCCTCCCTGGTCAGTGCGTGCCTTGCTTGATCGACCGATGTCATCTCTGCCTTTGACCTCCTTTGATCTCTACCATGACAGTGGGATGAGACCCTTCATTATCACTGCATCAATATGAAAACATGTTTGAATATGATTTATATATACGATAAAATACATAAATAGATAAGTTACGTGTAAAAAATTTATGTTTTGTGATGAATTTTACAACGAAACTTTTCATCGCAAACTTATCATAATGTTACACTGTGTATCACAATTCTATGACAAAATATTAATCCCTTCTTGTTTCATAATTTATTTTTTTTTCATAATTATTTTTTTTCCATATAGATTTACAATGACTATGACAATAAAAAAGAAAAAATTATCACAGATTTTCAAAATCTATAACGAATCCTAAGTCGTCCTAGATATATGACGAATCTTTATTCATCATAAGTTTGGGATGAACTTTTATTTCGTCACATAGTTATGATGAATATCCTTTTTTTGTCATAGATTTGAGAACCTGGAATTTCTTGACAAATATTTTTATCGTAAATTTATAATGAATTTTATGATAAAAAATTATTATAGATTTTACGAAGAATATATATTATTTCATCGTAGAATTTGATGATTATTTATTCACGATGAAAAATTTTTCATCGCAAATTCATTTTGTGACTATTTTTTTAAACAAACTGTGGCAAAATATCCACATTTTTTTTAGAGTGCCGGATGTCGAGGTCAAGTCGAACTGGCTCGCGCCATCCTGGGCCCTCTTTTAACTTAGTGGGGTCTGATCTTAGTGTTGACTCATAATTTAATTTGACTTTGGACGTGCCACGTTGGGCGGCGACTACCTACCACATCACACATGACAAATTATATTCGAAAAATAAGAATCACAGTACACATATTGAAATTTAGGTAAAAATTTAACATATTGTTATTTTTCAAAATATCCTTATTAGGTGTTATTGTATCAGATTACAACTGTTACAACATATTTTGTTTTATAATCGGGTAATAAAAGATATTTTAAATATAAAATTAAATTAAGGAGAAATGAAGTATTATTTTAATAATAAATAAAAACGAGTTGTAGATCATTCTAATAAAAAGGCTGTCCTTTTGAATTTGTTCCCCTGAAATTTAATTTGTCACATAATCACCATTCATTACTTGCTCGCTTTGATAGTTTGAACTTTGAACCCGCTGAATGATCTCCACGACTTCATCCATGGAGGGACGACTTCTGTGATCATCATTGACGCACCTCTCAGCAAGTTTTGCCACACCGAGAGCGGCTTTCATGGGACACTTTCCCTCCAATGCAGGATCCATCATTTTTGCCAACTTTTTACGATTGGAGAGATGGGATTTGGCCAACTCTACCAGATGGAGTCGTCCAGATCGATTCGCATCGATGGCTCCTTTACCGGAGAGCAAGATCAACAAAACTACACCAAATCCATACACATCGGCCTTAGCAGTCAAATGACCTGCAAATTAATCGTGTGTCTCTGTTATCTCTCAATTCACAAAGAGTTGAAGCGGTTAAAGAGAAATGTATCCGTATACGAACCGGCCGCTATATATTCTGGCGCTGCAAATCCATACGTCCCCATGATCCGTGTGGAGAGATGCGAGTCTGCTTCAGTCGGGCCATCCTTTGCTAACCCCAGACCAGAAATCTTCGGATTGAAGTTCTAAGAAAGAACGAATTATATCGATCGGCGCGTTTACATTACACACAAATCGATTTCAATAGGTTAATTTTGCTGTGCCGTGCGTACTGAATCAAGAAGGATGTGGGCGGGATGGAAGTCGCGATGGATGATGTTGTTCTCCGGAGAATGCAAAAATGCAAGAGCTCGAGCAGCGCCGGCAGCTATGTGCAACCTTTGCTCCCATGAGAGTAGTGCCTTCGCCTCTGCTCCTCTTCCTGTCCATGGTCGTGGTTAATTAATCGCATTCGATCAAATTATAATTCGCAGATAATTGAAATTGGCTCACTTTCTAAGAGGCGATTCTGCAAGCTCCCGTTCTCCATGAACTCGTAGACGAGGAGGAGCTTGTCATCTTCCCGGCAGTAGCCGAGCAAAGCGATGAGGTTGGGGTGGGTAATCCTTCCGAGAACGCTTACCTCTTTCTGCAGCTCCAATTCATAATAAGAACAAGACAAGTAGTAATTAATTAACGGTACGCGTGAAGTGTTAATTAATTAACCTGCCATTCCTCGGATCCGGAGAAGCTATGAGGTTTCCTGTATTTGACAGCGACGGCCATCCCTCGGCCATTGTTGGCCGGACCGAGCGTGTCCTTGTGGAGCCAACCCTTGTAAACCATTCCAAATGATCCTTCCCCGATTTCATTTCCGCCTTTGAAGTTGCCAGTGGCACTCGCCAGTTCCTTAAATGTAAAAACCCGAAGGGTTTCTACGGTGTCATCGAGGTCTCTGCCCGTTGACAGTGCAATCTCGTCGGTGCAGACTGGTACAGAATCATGAGACAGTCCAATATACATTTAAGATCATTCAAAAATTACGATAGAAATTAAAGATGCATGGTAGAATTAATATTCCGTGGTCTGGAAATCATTCTATTCTATGGACATATGCCAAAAATATAATACCTGTAGTTGGAGGCCGGTTGAAGATGCCAGGGCTGGAGGTAGAATTCGCAGTGCTACTCAAGCAGCTTCCCATCTCTATTTGCCTTGGCACGATGACGGTTCACTCAACCTCGGTCTCTTATAAATTGAGGAAGCTTCCTCAGGTAGCCAAAGTGTGTCTTGACTCCTCCTACGAGTCTTCTGACCTTTTCCTCCTCTGCATTAATTTTGTTGAAATTTCGAGCCACTTTTGACTGACTGGAGTTTTGATAGCTATCTCTGTCTCTATTTGATTGTTGACTTTCCTAGCTTTGCTTAAGGGGTTGGAGACTTGAAGTCACCCCTCATTGTAGTCAAGGAACAATCTTTCTCAGCCCGATTCGTAAAGGAATAACAATTATTTATGTATTTATTTAAAAGTACTTGTAAACTCGCAATCATGTTGAGATGGCCGAGTTGGTCTAAGGCGCCAGATTAAGGTTCTGGTCCGAAAGGGCGTGGGTTCAAATCCCACTCTCAACAAAATTTCTTTTTATTATATATTTTCTCAATATCCAATACTTTATTATAAAAACTGAATGGTGAACCACAATCCATCACCATGGGCATGGATGAAATTGAAATCACTTCTCGTTGTTGTTGTTGTTATTTCCTCGACGTAAATTTCAGATACATGAACCGAACAAAATCACAGATTTAACACCCAGCTGCATAGGCAAAAGCTAGCTGGAAACAAAAACCAACAAATTGCAATCAGTTTTTTTCTTCTTTAAAAGGTCGGCCAATCAATCAATGCTCTTCATCCGCCTTCACTTCCTCCTCTGCTTCGGCTTCCGCCGACACCGTCGCCGCCGCCTCATCCAGCGACGACGAGTCCTCCGATGCTCTGCGCTTCATTGCGACCTGGGTCAGGTGGTTGTAGCTTCCCTTCTCCTTGAACAGCTGCGCGAAGTGGTGCTTGCAGTAGAGCACGCCGTCGAGCGCCGCGTAGGACGACGGCGTCAGGGTGCACCCGCCGTGGAAGCACCTGAAGCACGTCTTGTGGTATATTTCACCTTCCACAGAAATCTGCCACAGGACATCGCCAGAGATGAAAGAGATTAAACTGAAACAAGCCTTTTAACTGGACTAATTAATTACCTTCTCCAGTGGGTATGCAGTTTTATTGCAGCTTGCACATTTGTCTTGAGTTCCAGAGAACATAGAGGAGACCTTGCTCGGGGCCTTACCCTGTAAATTCTCTCTACTTTAGCTTCACAATTAAACAACGAAATCAAAGATTAACAGCTCAATTACCTGTTCCTTCTCACCAGACTTTCCACCTTTGCTCATTGAAAAAAAGAAAAATGAAGGATTAATTCATCTGATTTATTAGGTTAGAAACAGAGTGATTGCATATATAATCACCAGATGCCGGGAACTTTTTGCTGAAGGTGCCTGTCTCCTTGAAGAGCTGCTCGAAATGCGGCTTGCAGTAGAGGACGCCTTCCATGGAAGAGTAATTGCACACCTGTCCATTCCATGGATATATATCATCAAAGAATGATCGATTCGTTATTAATGTTTCAATTGTGTATTGTAAAAATATATTAATTATAAGTTAAAGAAATTTGATCAGTGAAACACACAGAAAGAGTCCCTTTGCAGTGGCTGCATTTGAAGCAGGTCTTGTGATAAGAGACTCCATCAGCAGTCAAGAGGTCGATGAAATGCACGGTCTTGTCGCAGGCCTTGCACTTGTCTTGGGTTCCACTGAACGACATGGTGATCGATCGATCGATGTCTCAGCTTCTGTTCGATGCGTGCCAAAGTTGACAGACCTGCGGACAATTTAAGCTGCTAGGAAGCTGCTATAATTATTAGCTGCTGTTCTCCAGCTCCCTCTCTGCAACCAAGTTTTTAAAGAGTGGAGAAAGGAAATGTGAGACCGGGCTTTTAAAGAGTGAGGAGGAGAGGAGGTCCTATTTTGGTGATGAATAATCAGTGAGGAGCAAAGATAGGAAAATCTCTACGTTGACCTTCAAACCTCAAATCTCATGCTATTTGAGGAACAAATTGATTGGCCATTGGTGATGGAAATCCAACTTTGACTAAAATCATCTTCCATTCAATTGAAGGAGATTTATATATGGATTGTCTTAGTAATTGTATTTATTAAATTAGAATTAATTTAACAATTCTTTAAAATACAACTTTTGCAGTTTGCTACGTACAATGGACGGACGTTCATGTATTAATTAGTAATTCCCCCTAATATACTCATTCAAACTCTTCACTTCCTGATGTTGCTGTTCTATTATGATTCGAACAACATCCACTATTGAGATCATGCCAACTAGCCTCTTGTCGATTACTGGGACATGCCGAATGTGATTGTCTGCAAAAAAAGAAAAACAAATCTCAATGATGTTCTTCAGTATTATGCAATTAGGAACAATTAGATATTACCTGTCATTAACTGCATTGCTTTAACAATATTTGTATCTGAGTTCACAGTAATGAGTTTGTTCTGCCATCCAAAAAGAAAAACACAAGTCAAGCAAGAAGGTTATTGACAAGTAATTAACACATCTTAATTGAAAGGACGGCAGACCTCATCAGTCATTATATCTCCAACCCTTGTCGATGTAGCAGATTTTCCTTGCATAATAATTTTCCTGAGATAATCTGTAATGAATGTGAACAATAGAACTACAGGTACAAATCCAATCTCATGTCGAATACCTCTCTCAGTGACAATACCAGCGACAAGTTTGTCATCTCCAGGTTTCAACACTACCAAAGCACCAACGTTGTGTTCTACCATCTGCAAATTAGATTTCCACTAAGTGCCATCATTATGCGGCATCATACTTGATATCCGACAGAGTTGAATGAGTTACTATATACATTCTGTACTGCATCATAGACTCCATCGCTTGTTCGACAAAAGTATACCACTTGGCTTTCATCTTCTCCCTTACTTTTAAGAAGCTCAGAAACTGTGATGTTCTCTAATCCTTTATGTGGTATTCTGGGAGTCGAACTAGCAGAGTCAGATCGAGTTAGTAAACTGGGCAAGCCAAGACCGTCTGTGAAATTTAGGTGCTGCAGAACTGCGTGTTTGAGTCGGTTTCCATGCACAAGTAGTGCTTTAGCTACTCCTTGCATTACCTGACGATCGAGTTGCGCTAAGCTTAGTAAAATAATTGAATTAAACAAATACTGCTTGGAGTTTGTGTGTTTACCATGATCCAAAAGACAGAGCAGAAATGATATGTTCCTTCTCTGAGAGGCTGCAACGGTGAAAAAGCTTCTCTTAAATCATGCATGGATGTATATAAATGGACACCCTGCGTGGCTGCTTTAGGTAGGAAACTAATTCTTGGCTTTTTCCTTGAGGCAGGGTTTGGAATACCCATGCACGAAGGCCTTCCTTGGTCGAACACTGTCAATGCCGAGTCTAGAAGGTTTTGGCTGACGTGAAGGAGCAGCAAAGAAGACTTTAGTTAAATAAAAAAAAATCAGTTTGATGGGTTGGGTTACATACAACAATCTTCCCATTGCATACTAAGAATCAAATGCTTGCTCTTATTGAAGGAAAAGAATGTAATGGGGATTGAATACGTGAGTTTTTATTGCTCAAGTTCTTTAGATGGATCAATCAGGACTATGATATACCAGACAGAGGACCTTCTTTCTTCGTTCTTTTTCTAACTTCCTTTCTGTTACCTCTTATTATATATATCCAGAATTTTCTTTGGTAGATTCAAGATGCTTTATCTGTTTGTCCATTTTTATCCATCTTTTAATTCATTTGAATGCAATAAATTGGAAACAAAAATTTCACATACTCATAATTGGTAATTACTAGTGTCAATCCCAGCCTTTAGACATTAGCATTCATATGCCTCATTAATTCATCTTATTCTAACTGATGCGGTGGGTTGTGTGTGGATCTACAAATAATATGAAATCGATGATCAAGATAATGGGATAGTCAAAATCAAGATAAAATGAAGTGAGATCCTCAATATAAATCTTAGTAGACTTTACCTTGATCAGGGTCACACTACAATAAAATTATTTTTCCGCAGCGTGTAATTAATAGTGCACATTAAAAGTATGCCGTTAATAGTATTATTAACGGTGTGTATATTGATATGTGCTGTTATTGAAATGTGTTGTTAATAACATAAATTTAGAGGAAAAAAGAGATATTAACGACACATTAAATACACACCATTAATATTATCATCCATTTATTATTAACAGCGTGTGGACGCTACAAATGGGACTTTGTTATTTCTCATTCTTTTATTTCTTTTCCAAACCCGTCGCGACTCTCTGCCTTCCTCACGCGACTCTCTGCCCTCCTCGCCGTTCGAGTCTCCGCCGCCTCCTCGCCGCTTGAGTCTCTGCTTCCTCCTTGCCGCTCGACTCTCCACCTCTCTCTGCCCTCCTCACCGCTTGACTCTCCACTGCCTCCTCGTCGCTTCCTCCTCGCCGCCTCCTCCTCGTCGCTCGAGTCTCCGCCTCCTCCTTGCTGCTCGACTCTCTTCCTCCTCCTAGCCACAAATCACCAGCTGCAGGGCATTCCTGCGCAGGGGAACCAAATGGTGGCCTCGTAATTCATGCCATTTCACGGAAAAAGCCGTGAGGTTCCCTTGCTTCGGTGCGAGGAATATCGCGGAGGCGGGAAAGTTGTCTAGGGTTTCGAGTAGTCTGTCTCTCATGGCAGCCAACAACAGAAAAGGATAACAATATTTGACGCGATGATGTAAAAACCCAGATTTAGCAGTAGGGTTTCATACTCGTCTTCGCTAGGAGCTTCATCGGTGTCGGATAGTTTGGCGACGACTGGTGCCGAGAGCAATGGGAGGAAGCGGAAAGCGGCTCCAAAGTGCCAAGGAAAAATCTTGCCTTTGTTTTCCCTCAACATGAATCCTCCCAAGGTACCTATCAAGATTTGATCTTTCATTGGAATTTAGGGCGATGATGGTGCATTAAAGGGAGAATTATCTTACCACAGGAGGGAATTTCTGGTACAAAGAAATGCAAACTGCGCGAGGGCGTGAGCAGAACATCAATGGTAGCCGGAAACTGGGAGAAGATGTCAAATTGCTTGAGCCGCTAACCATGTCAGGGCAAGAAGAGGGCAAGCCACCGACAGCCACAGCCTAGCCCAGAGGGTAAGCAAAGAACACACGTTTCTGTAGTGCTTTGCTCTTCTTATCTCCCTCCTTTGCTAATTTGAGATTGTCACTGTCTTCTTCACCAGGTCAGGAGAGAAAAGATCGGTGAGAGAATGAAGCTTCTCCCAAATCTTGTGCCAGGTTGCAGTAAGGTAAAAAACTTTCCTCCTAGTAGTTTGGAGTTTGTTTACTACAAATAACTTATTCTTGATCTAATGATTTCAAATCCATATGATCTTTAATTGAAAGTGATAGGCAAGGCTGTTATGCTCGATGAGATTATCAACTACGAGTAGTCCTTGCAGCGGCAAGTTGAGGTAGAACTACAACAAATGATTGATTTCTCTTCATCAAACTATATTTCAATCTAAATTATGTTCATCTTGTCTCAGTTCTTGTCCATGAAGCTTTCCACCTTGAATTCCCCGCTATTGTTTGATATGGAGACTCTCCTCCTGAAAGATGTAATTTCTTTCACTCTCTTTGCTAAATCTTATCAATAATGAGTTAGGTTGACCATCTTGTGTCTGTTGAGATGCATACTATAAGCCTAGCTTTTGTATGAATATCTGTTTTGAAATATTTTGAAATGAGAATCACTTTGATCAAATGTCTGTATTTTATATTTATATATATATGTCAATGCAGTTGTCTATTTAATTTATATTATATCTAACATAGTGTATGATGTCACACAGAATATCATGTTATCGGTTCCTTATAAATTATAAATAATAGCTCACAACCAAGATGGATTAGGACAAATCATTGGAACGGTTGTAATGTAATTTGGTATTAGTCTGTCTTGAGTATAAAATTACACTAGTACACTATGTGTGTATTGAGCAGGAACATCTGAGATTGTTCGATTTATACTGACTAAAAACAGAATCTCTGTTATTATAGATGTGCGCCCTCTTAATACCTATATAATAACAAGCATGTATACTTAATATTTATTTCTTTAACTTATCAATGGGTAAGATTTATTCGTTAAATCAATAGACCCGATGAGTTGGGAGATAGTATTATTTATATGGTGTATTGTTGATTATAGAAGGAATCTGTGTCCTAATTATTTAGACTGATGATGTCCTCTTGAGGAGCTCATAAGGATTATCATGTAAACCCTACAGGTGGACTTAGTCCGACATGATAATAAAGTTGAGTGGTACTACTCGTGAAATCATATGTTAATTAATTGAGTTGCCAGTAACTCATTTAATTAACGGATATACAATATCTTAAACACGGGGAGATTAACACACTCATGCTAAGAAGGAACACATATTGTAATATGGGATTGGTGTGGTAGCTCAATAATAAACCTTTAGTGGTATGAGTTATTATTGATGGACTTGGGTTGGATGTTCGGGTCGAACACAGGAAGCCCAAGCCCATCAGGAGGCTAAACCAATTCCTCATCTAAGTTCCTGTTGTAGCATCTATATATAAAGCCTCGCATCCATCCATCCACAACTTGGTTTGGTTTAACTTAACTTGGTTTGGTTTAATTTAACTTGGTTTAGTTTAACTTAACTTGGTTTGGTTTAACTTGGTTATAGAAAGGGAGATTTTTTCTTAACAGAATTCTGTTATTTTTTCTTTCTTTGTAACCGACGACAAGCCTATAAAAAGGAGTAGGTGGTGGCTCCTAAAACATAATTTTCTAATTTTCCCACAAAGCCTCTTCTCTCCTTGTGGTCGATGCCCCCTCCCTTCTCCTTAGCTAGGGCCGGCGCACCTCCCCTTCTCCTTTGTTAGGGTCAGCGCCCCCTTCATCCTTGGTGGCTGGCACCCCTCCTCCTTGGTGGCTAGCGGATTGGAGAAGAGGAAGAAGAAGAAGAGGAAGAAGATTAGAAGGTGCCTCATCCTAGAGCCTCCTTTTGTAGCCGACAGTTTGGAAACCGAGAAGAGAAGGAGGGTGGTGTTGTCTTGGTAGATCGTCATCCACACGACATCCAAGAAGAGGAGAGGAATACTTCAGAAAATCAAGAGGTGTTTAGCTACAAATAAAAGGTACAACTAGTTCTTTAATTTCGCTGCGTAATTAGTTAGTTTTCTTTATATAATTTTTTAGAATACCAACACAAGAGGCGAGCGATCTTGTACTTCAATCAAAGTGTGCTTTGATCATTCAAGAACTTGCTTGATTGATCAAACACATGACTGGTCGAACATACGGGTTGCTAGAAAAAGTTCTGTTCTTGTACAATTTTTCATATAGGGATTTACACAGAACAGAATTTCCAGCGCCAACAATTGGTATCAGAGTGAGTTTTTTGGTTCTGTGTGATTGGTTTTCGGTTAAATTATGCACTATTCATATATAATTTAGGCAGGATAATAGTAGGATATGCAAAATAGATTAAATCTGTGGTTGCAGGCATCCTAGTTCCAACTATTATGGCCTATTGTGTTTGTATGTGATTTGAACCCTCGGGCATGTCGAGGGTATTTTGTGTGTGCATGATTGTAATTATTAAATATAGCCAGAGATGTATTAGTTTATTTTACATTTTGTTCGATCTAAATTACATGTACATTCCTTCGTGGAATATAGGATCGATAAATGTAATTTTTTATTTCTTATTATTGCGGATTGCTATGCGTGGTGCTACTTTGAGGACCGGAGGCGCGGCGGAGAAGGAAGCAAGATAGACGCGACGACTTGATCCATTGGTGGTATATTAGAGGACAGCGATCCATTGGCGGCATATTGGCGAACAATGTTGGATGGGGCTATAATAGTTGGAAATTTTATTTTCATATTTATTGCCTTTATATGTTGTTTGTGTTGGAGGATCGGTGGCCGGCTTGAAGGGGGGTTGGATAGACGGCACCCCCAAATCCTTGCTTTCTACACTATTGTTAGTATGCGCAGCGGAAATCTAATACTAACTATAAATAATAATACAAAGAAAGCTTAAGACAAGAATAAGAAATGGCAAACCAAGCTAACACGTTCGTTTACGTGGTTCGGAGATAACTTGCTCCTACTCCACGGCTGTCCGTAAGGTGGACGATCCCTCAATCCGTCGGTGGATTAATCCCCGGAAACTCCGGCTAGCACAATCCTCCTTGTCGGTGGAGAAACCTCACCACAACTCGATCAAGAGCACTTGGATTGCTAGGGCACTAGTTGACTACTAATTAGAGGTTACCCACCACTAATTTCGTCAACTTTTGCCGGCCAAACCAAGCTCCCTCTTATAGAGCTCGGGAAACCATCTTGTTTTGCAGATTACCGATCGGGTCCATGCACCACCGACCGTGCCACCAACGGCATTCCAATCTATCACCGATCGGTGGTCCCATGACCGGTGATCAACCATTTTGGGCATGCTCACCATCATCGACCGGTCCCGATGCCGGTACAACCCTAAACTTAGGGTTTCCCATCCCAAGTACATTTCACTCTTGGACCCTCACGACTCACTTGACTCTTCTTTGCGGCCTTGACCTCTTGCTTCAAGCCTACTTCCTTTGGCTCTCGTCCCTCGGATGCATCCAAGCCCGCGGTTGTCTCAATGCCATCCTTGGCGTATGCCTCAAGTCGCTTCCCTCGGCCCTTGTCCTTGCCGCCTTGTCCACGATCCCTCGGATGCATTCAAGCCCGGCTTGTCCTCAATGCCATCCTTCATCGGACCAGAGCCATCAACCTGTGTCCTGCAGTTCTGCACAACTCAAGTACACATATCAAATAACGAGGGTAAACCTAACTTAAACCTTTTGCCCAAACACCAAAACACATGGTCCCGCGGACCATTGGGATTGCTCCAACAATCTCCCCATTTTTGGTGTTTGGCAATACGTTTAAGTTAGGGAAAACAAATAGCAAATAACAATGCTAATAACAATGGACTTACGATGCCAAGGCTACACACTTGGACTTACTCCGCCGAATGGACTTACGTTGCCAAGGCTACACACTTGGCAACCGCCGAATGAACATGCATTGGAACCTATCACAAGGCTCCCCCTACACCTAAGCTCCCCGTTGAGCTAGGATTTTATCACAGGGCTTTTTAAGAACCTATCCCAAGGCTCCCCCTACGCAAAGGCACTAAAGGTTTTCCCAACTAAACCTTAATTCTCCCCCTTTGCCTAACATCCAAAAAGTTCTCCAACAATATCCCAATTGTTGAAAACTTATCATCTAAATTGACCCTAAACTCATGTATTTATCCCCCATGGATCCCATACATCTAAGTGAGTTGACATGGTCAAGATCAGCGCTGAAAAACGCTTTCAGGCTGGTATCAGTCGACTGCCCCAAGTGCCAGTCGACTGCCCCCTTTCGAAACCACCATACAGAAACATTCTGTGGTCGATTTCCATTGTTACCAGTCGACTGGTATCTGTACCAGTCGACTGGTACCCTATTTCTGAAAAAATCAGCCTTTTCAGGCCAACTTCAGAAATGCACCAGTAATTCCCTAGACCTCCAAAAATTTCCAAATTTTGTGGAGAGGTCTATTGTACCAGTGTCTACTTGGGAAAAATACATTACAAAATGTATCTATCACCAATCCCAAGATTGACACAAAATCCAAAACTAGCTAAATAGTTCAATTGAACCTTGACCTAAAGTCCTAGTTTTGCCTTCCTTTTGATGTATTTGCCCATACCAACCCACAATGCATCCCTAGCATTGGTTTATATGGCATCTATACATCCAAAACCAATTATCATGCTATATGACCCCAAATGTCATATTTCTTGCATGAAACACAAACCATGTGTGCCAAATCCCTAGGTTTGAGACTCAAGTCCGTCTCTAAACCATTTGGCACACTCCATGGCTCCTCTAGACCCCCAAGTAGAACCCACCTGAGATCCATTGGCCATGGGTCCCAAATTGACTCTTGGAGCTCCCCCTAGAGCTCTTTGCCTTAGCCACCTCCCTAGGTGACTCATCCACAATGGCCAGGCCACATCGGTCCACCCCCGGTGACACTTGGCCTACAAACGTAACTTTCTTAACCTTGGACACCTTGTCCTTGGTTAATTTCTTCTTACCATTAAATGGCTTTCCCTTGCCATTTATTGGCTTCTCCTTGCTATAGTCATATGCAACCCTAGCATAAGACTTTCCCTTAGCTTTGGAGGACTCTCCCTTGCCATGATCATTTGTCACCCTAGCATATGATCTCCTTTTGGCCTTGGAGACACTAGATCGGTATCCCAAACGCGATCTATCATTGTTGGGTTTTTGACTCCCCAACACCATACTTAATCCCTTAGATCCAATAGTGAATCTCTTAAGGAATTTCTCCAAATTATCAAGCTTTGACTTCAAAGCTTGATTTTCCCTCTCTAGGTTCCTAACCCTAGAGTCAACATGTCCACCTTGGACATTCCTAGACCTACCCTTTCTAGGCATATGTCTCCCCTTCTTAGGATTAATGCCTTGGGCCTCCTTAGGTCTACCATTCCTAGGTTTTTCATGAATTGGTCTCCTAGGGTTTTGATCTACATTTACCCTATTCCTATCATGATACTTAAATCCAAAATTTTGCATTGCTACATAATGATAATCATTATTTTTCCTAGCATGCATGGGAACATAAGAATTTGAATTTGACTTCAAATTTAAATTAGGGTTTACCTTACCCTTTACCTTTGGAGCTCCCCCTTAACATGAGCCTCCATTCTTCCTCCACTTCTTTTCCCACATCCTTAAATGCCCCAACCTTTTGAGCTCTCTCTTCCTTGGGCATTTGGTGTGGTAGTGCCCTATTTCACCACAAGTGAAGCATCTAATGTGCTTCTTCTCGTTCTTCTTCTTGGCACCATCATTCCTACAACCCAAATTAGTATCTAAAATAATTTGAGTGGGCTTAGGAGTTACCTTCTTCTTACCCAATGGACACCTACTCTTGTAGTGTCCCTTCTCATTGCACCCGAAGCATACAATGTGGTCCTTTGACTTAGCTTCGGTGGAGGTGCTCACTAGGTTGACCTCCAAGACTTCTTCTTCACTTGTCTTGGATTGTTCTTCAGCCTTTGTAGAGGATGTCTCATCTTCCTTATCCTCCTCGGATGTTGAGCATGGCTCAACTTCCGTTTGCTCCTCTTCAACTTGAGCAACTAGACCCATCTCAATGGGCTCCACATCCGATTTGTCCTTCTTCTCCTCTTGGACCACTTCATCACTTTCTTCGGATTTTCTTTCTTCTTGTGTAGGCATGAATTCTTCCCATGGAAATTTCTTCACTTTGCTCCACAAATCATGGGCGTTCTTATACTCACCTACACCATTTATCACATTAGGAGGCAATAAATCAATTAAAATTGCTATTACCTTTGAGTTTGCCTCCGATCGTGAGGTTTGCTCCTCCGTCCAATGTCGTGTTCGAAGTTTCTTTCCTTTCTTGTCCTTTGGGACTTTGAACGGTTCATTTACCACCATCATGGTGTCCCAATCCGTGTTGAAGAAGATCTCCATCTTCTTCATCCAATAGGTGATGTCCCCAAGGCTTCCTCCTTCAAATTTTGGAGGGACAATCAACCCGGCCATCTTATGCTTCCTTGGCGGTTAGTCCAACGGAGAGCGTCCTCGCTCTGATACCAATTGTTGGAGGATCGGTGGCCGGCTTGAAGGGGGGTTGGATAGACGGCACCCCCAAATCCTTGCTTTCTACACTATTGTTAGTATGCGCAGCGGAAATCTAATACTAACTATAAATAATAATACAAAGAAAGCTTAAGACAAGAATAAGAAATGGCAAACCAAGCTAACACGTTCGTTTACGTGGTTCGGAGATAACTTGCTCCTACTCCACGGCTGTCCGTAAGGTGGACGATCCCTCAATCCGTCGGTGGATTAATCCCCGGAAACTCCGGCTAGCACAATCCTCCTTGTCGGTGGAGAAACCTCACCACAACTCGATCAAGAGCACTTGGATTGCTAGGGCACTAGTTGACTACTAATTAGAGGTTACCCACCACTAATTTCGTCAACTTTTGCCAAACCAAGCTCCCTCTTATAGAGCTCGGGGAAACAACCATGCTGTTTTGCTGCGATCGGTCCATGCACCACCGATCGTGCCACCAACCATTCCAGCGGCTATTTATCGATCGGTGGTCCCATGACCACCGATCGGTGATCCCATTTCGGGCACGTGCTCACCATCGATCGGTCCCGATGCGGTCCCAAGATCCGGTACAACCCTAAACTTAGGGTTTCCCATCCCGAGTACATTTCACTCGCACTCGGACCCTCACGACTCACTTGACTCTTCTTTGCAGCCTTGACCTCTTGCCTTCAAGCCTACTTCCTTTGGCTCTCGTCCCTCGGATGCATCCAAGCCCGCGGCTTGTCTCCAATGTCATCCTTCGCGTATGCCTCGAAGTCGCTTCCCTCGGCCCTTGTCCTTGCTGCCTTGTCCACGATCCCTCAGATGCATTCAAGCCCGCGGTTTGTCCTCAATGTCATCCTTCATCGGACCCGAAGCCGTCAACCTGAGTCATATGTGTCACCTGCAGTCCTGCACAACTCAAGTACACATATCAAATAACGAGGGTAAACCTAACTTAAACTTTTTGCCCAAACACCAAAACACATGGTCCCGCGGACCATTGGGATTGCTCCAACAGTTTGTGTGTGCTGTGATGACGTTGTTTTATGTGTTGTGATGTGTGTACATGTTAAAATTCCTCAATTTAAATAACTAAGTAGGAGAGAGATTATTTAAATAAATCTCACAGTCTCCATTACTGGTTTGTAAGTGATGTATTCAAACTTATGTGTTGGCTTTGAGTGTCTTCTTTCATATCAGATGAGTTTGTTTGTGGATCACTAGATCAAACTTCCTCTATGGATGATTATAAGAAATTATTTAGGTATGTGTGATCTTCTCCATCTGAAGGGGCACAATCCTAATTAATGGATCAAGTATCAAGTAATTGTTAGAGTGTATACTAAAAATCTAGCTTTTTGTAAACATTTATTTTGAAATAAAGAATCACATTGGTCAAATGTATATATTTATATACTAAGTGTAGTTGTTTAATTAATTTATATTGTAGATAATATGGTGTGTGGTGTCACACACAGAAGATCATGTTATCAGTTCCTTATAAGTTATAAAAAGTAGCTCACGACTAAGATGAAAAGGAACAAACCATTGGAATAGTCGTAGTGTAATTTGGTATTAGTTTATCTTGACTATAAAATTGCACTTGTACACTCTGAGTGTATTGAGCAGGATCATTTGAGGTAGTTTTTTTTATACTCACTATATAAAAGAACAATACCTCTGTTATTATGGAAGTGTGTACTCTTAATCATGATATAATAACAAGCATATATAGTTAATACTTATTTCTTTAATTTATCAAAGGGTGCGATTTAGCTCGTTAAATCAATAAGCCTGATAAGTTGGGAAATGATATTATTTATATGATATGTTGTTGATTATAGAATGAAACTGTGTCCTAGTAATCTAGGTTGATGATGTCCCCTTGAGGGGGCTCATAAGGATTGTCATGTAAATCCTGCAGGTGGACTTAGTCCGACATGACGATAAGGTTGAGTGGTACTACTCTTGGAGGTAGATATTAATTAAGTGAGTTGTCAGTAACTCATTTAATTAGTGTACATTCAATATCTTAAACAGAGGGAGATAAACACACTCATGATAAAAAGGAGCACATATAGTAATATGGGATTGATACGGTAATGCAATAATAAATCTTTAGTGAAATGAGATATTATTGATGAACTCGAGTTGGGTGTTCGGGGCGAACACGGGAAGCTCAAATTCATCGAAAGATCAAAACCAATTCCTCCTCTCGGTCCCTGTCGTAGCATCTTATTTATGAAGTTTTATATTCACCTAAACCTACCTTCTTACCCATCTATAGGTGGTCGGCCAAGCCAAGCTTGGAGCCCAAGCAAGGGTCGGCTAAGATAAACCTTGGATGGATCAAGTGGTGGTCGGCCTTAGCTAGGAGCCCAAGCTTAGGTGGACGGCCACAATAACAATAAAAAGGATTTTATTTTAAAATGTGGAAGACATGATTTTAAAAGGGAGTTTTAAAATTAAATTTTACCTTTTATAGTTTCTACAAAGGATTAAGAGAAAGGTTTGATATCTTTCTTTATTTGTGAATTGAAAGGAAGATTTTAATTTTGGAGAAAACTTTCCTTATTGTAATCATCCACATGTTTTAATAGAGAGATTTTAATTTATAAAAGTTTCCTTTTATAACAAACCATGAAGGAAATTTTTTAAAAGAGAAATTTTTATTTTAAAAAATTTCTAGAAACAAATTAGGAAGTTTTAATTTTGTATTTAAAACTTTCCTAGTTTAGAGGACTTTAGGGCCTGACCATTAAAAGAATAAAAGGAAATTTTAGTTACATTTTCCTTTTGTTCATTGGCAAGGGAAAACAAAGAAGTTTTAATTATGTTTTAAAACTTTCCTTATTTGTCAAGACCAAAGAATATAAAAGAGAGAGTAGAGGTGCCTCACCTTACAACAACAACACATCTATTTTCTCCCCTCTCCTCTCTCCTACAAGACGTCCGAGATAAGAAGAAGAATACGATAGAAGATTGTGAGGTTTATAAGCTACAAAGAGAGGTATAACTAGTTGTCTTGTTCCGCATCATACTAGTTTTCTTTGTATAGATTTTGAAATACCAAACACAAGAGGCTAACAATTATAGGTTTCAAATTTATGATTCGATTTTTTGTTTCTTTTATTTTTCGATCTTGTGATTCAATTGTTCTTAATGTTTAAACCTAGGGTTACTATAAGGAGATTAAATATTGAATTTTGTTGAAAAGCTTTATCTAGGAAGTGGTGGATGATCCCATACCCAAGAAGGTCTAGTGCCTCGCCATGTTTAACCTGGAAGCCGATCTCTGAAATAAATATTTAATCGAATTTGTAACATGGGTGGATTTGGATTAATAATGTTAAGCATCGTTTGCGATCCAAGTCTAAACCTCTAAGAACAGATAAGTTGAATTTGGAATCAATAATGTTAAGTTCTAGTTGCGATTCCAAATTTAATTTCTAAAGAACACAATAGGTTGTTAGGAATGGTTCGGGACTTGTACAAAATTTCTGTACAGGGGAACAGTATGATATTCCGAGTAGCAACCAACAGTAATGGTATATACTTAGGCGCATTTATAGTATCCTCCCCATCGAAGTCACTGCTATTATTTGTGTGACCGAAGATGAACCAACAATTAATTTTATTTGTCACAAAGTTAGGTTGACAAGATAATAAAATGAATGGGTAAAACCTCCTCTTACAAATGTTTGAATTAGTATACGTCCACACTATCGTGGCATATGAAATTCACGGTGTTTTGAGGTGTTGGTGAATTTAAATTATATTGTTTGAGGAATTAATATTATTTTAAAATCTAAAGTTTTAACTAAATATTTTATTTTGTGATTCTTAGGATTTTAAAATGGTTTTCAATCCTCTTGCTGTTATTTTAAAAGAAAATAAACTTACTGGTCTAAATTATATTGATTGGAAACAGAACTTGGACATTGTCTTAACTGCTGAAGAATACAAGTTCGTAGTTCTTGAGGTGTGTCCTAGCGTGCCTAATACAAATTCTAGTGAAGAGGAGATAGAGAGACATAGGAAATGAGTCAAGGCAGATGAGATGGCGCGGTGTTACATTTTGGCTTCTATGTCAAATGTGCTACAACATCAACATCAGGCCATACCCACTGTCTATGACATGATGCTCAATCTCAAGGAACTATTCGGACACCAGAATCAAGCTGCCAGGCAGGAGGCTATGAGAAACTTAATGACGATCACCATGACTGAGGGGGCACCCATAAGGAATCATATCCTCAAGATGATGACTCATTTGAATGAGATGGAAGTCCTTGGAGCTGGAATCGATGGGGAAACCCAGGTTGATATCATTCTCTAAACGCTGCCCAAGAGTTTTGAGTAGTTCCGCCTGAACTATAACATGAAAAAAAGGGTTTATTCGTTGGCGGAACTTCTGACAGAACTCCAAGCGGCAGAAGGGCTATTTCATCAAAGTTCTCAAGTTCACATTGCTGAAAACGTTTCTGCCTCTAAGCCGAAAGGCGGAAAGAAGAAGAAGAAACAAGTTGGTTCAGTAAAGAAAGGTACTCGACGAGAAGAATGAAAGAGCTGACGGGCTCGGTGTGTCCGAAGGACGAAAGAGTTGCGGAAGAGTACACCGGTGGACAAGAAGAACGTGCACAACGTTCGAGGGACGAGAAGTCGGGTCGGAAACCTGCTCGAGGAGAAGGCCGAAAATTGGGTTCGGGTGAGCCCTATTTCGGTTGGTCGAAATCAACCAAGCGATCGGAGCTTCGGAAGAAGAGGAAAAAGAGAAGCTGGAAACTATTTATACCATGCACTATTTATACCATGCTGTCTGAGGCGCCTCAGACCAGTCCGAGGCGCCTCCAAGGCTGTTTGAGACGCCTCAGACCTAGCCAAAGTTGTCGTTTGGATTCGGATAAAGTTTTATCCAATCAAACTATTGGAGGCGCCTTGGATCTTCGAGATAGACCCTCTATGAGTTATATAAAGGCCCTTGGAACTAGGAAATGAATATCAATTAAACATTCAACTCTGTATTAAGTTCCTAGCAACCTCTGAGCATTCTAAGTGTGTAAAGAAGGCTTCTCCGCCTACAATAAAGGAGATATTCTAGTAGAGCTATTCGACCGCCTTGGATTAACAATCGTTTTGGTTGTAACCAAGTCAAAATTTTGTCTCCTCTTTTATTTCTACTTTTTATTTTATTAGTGTTGCATTTTTGAATTTAAAGACTTGAGGAGGGTATATTTTATTTTTCAGACAATTTACCCCCCTCTTGTCAGTCCCGCTGCACCAACAAGTGTGGGCCGAGTAAATCAATAGATAGTGTTGATAGTATTGGACATACAGATAGAAGTAAACAACTTATTCTAAACGATAGAGAAAAAAGTTCCTAGTTGGAATCGTATTAGTAATTATAATTTCAATAATGTTGATTATTTATTTGATATTAGGAATATGACTTTTTAAAACTTTATTAAAATCTTTTTGTATCTAAATTTTCCATAGATTTTCATAGATTCTTTTATAAAAACATTATACAAACTTTAAACCTTGGTAAACTTTAAAAAATAAAATAAAATGTCATCTATTCATTCTTGAGATTTCTATGGACTTTTAACCCAACAAGTCTCTCTCTTTTTGACCATAGTCGCCTTTCTTTTCCCTTCCTCCACGATTCTACCTCTTCCTTGCTCCTAAATCGACCTCCTCTACTGTTGAATATGAGCTCCATCTGTTAATCAAGCGCTCTCTTTCTATTTCCTTGACTCTTCTTCAATCTCTCTCTCTCTCTCTCTCTCTCGTAGGCAGGTGGGCATCTATTAGTATTAAACTATTTGGCTTTATTATTTTGATGCATCCAGGAGAAATCGTGGCGCTTTGTATTTTTTTAAATCTACTACTGGAAGCATCTACTCTCGTCTAAGTATCGACGTCAATGTTTGGCTCCATTTTAAAGTGTGCGTTATCATATCCAAGAATTCACTAGAAAGGTCGTCACCTAAAAAATGAAAAGGAATTATTCAATCTTTGTCATGTCTCCTTGAGAAACGTCGTTAAAAGAATATTTGAAATATTTAAATCATAGTTTAAAATATTCAAAATAACTCTTCCATTTTCATATACAACACAAGTCAAGTTTGTTTTGACTTGTGTTGGATGACATAATTTTCTTCACAAGGAGTGTTATTCTAATGGATTTTTTGTTGAATCAGATAATAAAATTCCATCATCTTTACCTGAACATGTTCATGATAGTGATTGTTTTGATCAATTATTTGATACTCATGAACAATAACGAGCAAATATCAATGTATAGAAAAATATAATAGAGAATCGAATACGAAATGATATTCAACATATTGACAATAATGAATCTTAAATTTTTTCTTTTCCGTAAAAAACTATTAAACGTATTATAAATCCTTATTATTTTTTATTATCTGGATATTTGATATTGGTATTATGTATCATTAAAAAATATTAATTAATTAATTATTTTTATTTAATTAAAATTTTAATTTCTAACTATAAATTGAATATGACTTATTAATACGTAAAAAAAATATTAAAATGTGTAAAATCAAAAATAGAATGGATAAAAACGATCCATCTACCTTTTTACGTTTTCCAAATATTTTTTTATAATTTTTAAATTAAAAAAAATGTATGCAGAGTGTCTAGACAATGATTTATAAAATATTATTAAATTATAAAATTCATAAATTTTTATGAAAAAATTTATAAATATCTATAAAATCTTTTAAAAAAACTCATAGAACTTCATAGAATTTTTTCTACAACTCTATACAATTCTATAAAAATTTAAAAATTTATCAAAACTCCCAAAAATCTATCACTAAAAAAAAATTGAATGAAAGTCGTTAAATCTATGGATTGAATACAAGTATTATCCAAATTATAACACAAAATGTTTTCATTTTTTTTTAAATAAAAAACGACCCTTGTGACAAACGAAATCTCATGCTGCTGCAACTTGTTTGAGTGAGCCATCATTGCAACTGTTGCAGACAGGAGGCTTCAGAGTAGTTTTAAGGTTTAAATTGAATTTCCAGATACACAATGCTGACTGCTTTTGGCTGAACCACCGTCAGCTTTGGAGATATTATCATAAGCGATTGGTGGAGATACATACCACAGTGTGTACTTTGACCCAAAACGAGCATAAACCCAATTTTACATGAATCGAGTAATTTAACAATTCATGTGACAAAAAAAAATTCGCTCGCCCTCAACGTCCCCGTCAATCTGTTCCTAGGTCAACACGGAGAAGGTAAATCACGGATAACTATTAGCCATTAGTGCAAATGACCAAGACATAGGGAGGTTATGCTCGGTCATACCAAATTTCGACCCCAAAACCTTATGTGGTAACACCCCATGTCTTAACCATCACACCACCCCGAAGGGACATTAACAATTCATGAAATTATACAACAACGTCACAACACAGGCAATGCCAAAAATCTCAATGGCCCAGAATACTTAAGGCCACTGACATCACTTCTTGTTGTAACCCTTTTTAGTAAGCAATTTGCAATCAGTAGACAGTATGCCATTGCTGGTCGCCAGAAGAAACAGCTGAAGGAGGTAAGTTCTTTGAATTGGTGCAGAAGAATAAACAGGATTGCGGCTCGTGCCTCTCTGACACTGCTTTTCCAATCAATTAGAAAAGAAAAACATAAATTTGAAAGAGCTTCAAAAGCTTTCTCCCGCAAATCAAAGTAAGTGGCTCAAGTGAATAAATTGAGGAAATGAATACAACAATCTAATTAGTGTTTTAGCTGGAGTTTCAATTCAATTTGAACATCTAGGGTATAACAGCCATGAATGTAGACAAGTACAATAATAGTCATTAAAGTCAAGAGCTCTCTTTTGACAGTACAAGAAGACACCCTAAGCCTGATGGCTTTGCTAAGGTGAAATGTATCTTGTCCCAGAGAAACATAAAAGATGAGCAAATCTTCTGGTACCATGAATGTAAGAAAGTACAATAATAGTCATTAAAGTCAAGAGCTCTCTTTTAACAGTACAACAAAGCACCATAAGCCCGATGACTTTGCTAAGGTGAATGCATCAAGTCCCAAAGAAACAAAAGAGACGAGCAAATCTTCGGATGACGAACTATAAAGTTACTAGATTCTCCAAATTCAAATAATAATAACAAGCCAACACATAATTCTCATGACCTATCTAAATACAACTTAAAAGGATATAAACTGATTGTACCAATTTATACACTATGTGAAACAAACCACTCTTCACTAGCAGATAAGACAGTTATGGAAGTCTATAAGTTTCTACAAAAGAAATTACAGATTACTTAAAAAAAAAAAGTGAAAACTTAACTCTCAACAGTTCTTAAACAATAATTTCATCCATAACTGACTACTAGATGTTTTTGCTCAAGTCTTAATAAAAGAAAAGAAACATTCTCCAATCCATCATATCAAATTCAAACTTATCGAGATTTTGGGCATGGTTTTTCTTATTGAATTGATTTGGATAGAGTGGAAAGACATGTGCCTACCTGCATGGGTTTTTACTTTTTAGCGTACCTACACGAGAAACACAAAGCAAATTTATCAAATGATACATTATTTCATGAAAATGGTTTATTTTTCTTGTATTCCTAGAATTAATAATTAAGAAGCTCATGCTTAATTACTTAGATTCTCACTCTAGTTTTAACTGCCATGAAGGAAAATATCAGGAACCTTGATTCAGAGTAAAATAAAATTCTCAATACCTTAATCCCACTGAATGAATTCCTTTCTGTCTGCAACAACTTTACCAAGGGGTTCCAATTCTAGATGCGGTAGCAAAGCGGAACTTTTTCTTTTCCAAAGCTGCAGGCTTCAGAATTTGGAATGAACACATCAAAGTTTCATCCACACTCATTATAGCACCAGAATTGTCAAATTCACCACAGTAGTTTGGAGTTGAAAAGATTGTTACAAGCTGCCTATCAGCAAAGAGCTCATATCCATCCTCCACCACCTAATAAAAAAGGTTAAGCTGAACTTGTTATCCATGACTTTCACAAGATAGTTTAAAAGGAGAGGCTGTTTAGGGAGGATGTCAGAGGGAAACTCTTCTCTAACCTGGTGAGCACGACAAATAAGGTCCAGATCATGTTTCTGAAGAAAATCTATCACTATATTGGAGCCAAAGGTATAAGAAACTCCTCTATTGTTCATTCCCCACCCTTAGACCTCTTTACTGGGATCTGACCACAAAAGATCACAAAGCAATCCACTGTCTGGCACATCAGTAGGGTGCGCCAGATTCTGAATTTGGTCCAAATTATGCAAATCTGGAGAAAGACCTCCATGCATGCATAGGATTTTTTCATCAATAAGAGCGGCCACAGGTAGGCAATTAAAACAATCAGTGAAAACCTTCCAGAGTCTCACGTTGAACCTGCGTTTGCATTCATCGTAGAACCCATATATCCTATTTATTGATGCACATTCATGATTGCCCCTCAAAAGAAAGAAATTTTCTGGGTACTTAAATCTTGTAGGCTAAAAGAAGGCATATGGTTTCAAGGCTTTGTTTTTGTCGGTCCACATAATCCCCTAAGAATAAGTAATTGGCTTGAGGTGGCAGTCCACCATATTCAAAGAGTCTTAATACGTCTCAATACTGACCATATATCACCTGTTTAGATGACAAAAGGACATGTCATGTTTGGAAAATAATCAAATCAAGATAATCTATATCCAGTGAAACAACTAACTCTCATTTTAAACCCAGTTTCCAACAACTTGTTATTCAAATCCATAAATTTGACTGTTTATGAAATCAAAGACAGTAGTCTCAAATTTCATAAATTACTAAAAATAGTTATCAAACATGAACTAAAACCCAATAATTGTTCACATGGTAGAACATGCCTATAAAAGAAAATGTGAATAGACTGGACTATTATCTCTATTTTTCCATAACTACAATGATACGGGGTCCCAAGGAAGGATCCATTATATACAGCCTTACCCTGCTTTTTGCAAAAGACTGTTTCCAGGATTCGAACCCGTGACCTTTTGGTCACCAAGCAACAACTTTACCATTCCACCAAGGCTCCCCTTCAAGTCAAGGGAAACCAGTACCAAAACAAAATAGTTGAAACACATAGGAATAACCTAACATGCAAGGTCTTTCGTTTTGTGATATCCAGCTAAAAGAAATAACTCAAGTTAAATGCAATTCAAGTGAAGACTAGTTATACTTGTCCATAGGCTTAAATGGGTCTTACACCATCTTGGCTTAGACATTTTATCATATACTTCAAGCATTCCTATTTTTACAAGCAGATCCTCAACAAATATAATATACTTACTAGATATGACCATACAGAATGGTATATACATTGTTGTCAACCTCACATACATACATACACATATGCAGTGCTTCACTGCATTGTATAGCTCCGAAATACGCATATGGAATTATATATGCTTTAATCTTTAGTTTCATCCACCTAAACTGGTTTATTAGTTCATCCCAACTTAATATCTTTAGAAAATGTTAAAGTTTACCATGAAAAATGCAGTATATGTTGATAAAGAATCAATAAATGGGAAGGAAATAGATGCCTAAGTTGCAAAATGACAGTATGAGGAAGCAAAAACCATTGGTTGGTTAGGATAACAAAGAGATCATGCTTTAATATGGCTAGGAAATGTAACTAATTGCAAAGGCTTCAACACGGAATTAGCAATTTCCATTGAAGATGTCCAAATTCTGTATCTCATAACAAAAAATCAATGGATCATAACTTGGTATGAGCAAGAGACATGGGGAAATGTAATGGTTTTTGAGGAATTTAATGTTAGGCATTCTTCAAGAAGATTATCAATCTTAAACATTTGAAGCATTTTGCAAAAGCAATACATTTTTTGCCTATTGGTAAATGTTACCTTCAACTTTGTTGTCAATTACATCGGTATTCAAATTATATTTTTGTAAAAATAAGTATTTATTAATACATTATGCATATGCATTGCATATTTGCCAACAATTGTAGATTTATCACACAGCTATTCCATCATACACCTCCAGCAGTTGTTTTTGAAAAGTTCACATATATGACAACAATGCAAAACCTCACCTCAATCATCAAAAGAATGTTCAAAATTTTAATGTATTCTGGTTGATAATTTTTTCATTATGCAATTTCAGGATTCTTCTGGCATGTCGAGTAACCAGAAACACCAATTTGCTGGCATCTCCGTCGTACCTTGACTTGAGAAGGAAACCAAGGTATTAATTAAATAATTTAAGCAGGGGGCATTCAAGGAAAAACCTGACCTAAATAATGTGCAATATCTATTCTATTCAACTAACTAGAATTAGAACACATGCCATAACGCTGCGTCAAAACGGCAGTCTTTAGTGCTCAATCTAAGATATTAATCAGATTTCAGTAGCTTTTCCACCCCCCTCGATATTCACGAGATCAAAACAAATTACTGAACTCCCGCCAAGATAACGAAAAGAAGAAGAAGAAAACACTAGAACTTACCACAAATCTTAATAGGCGCCTCAAGCTCCAAGAGATTGGGCTGCTGCAGAAATATGTCCTTGGACACTAGGTAAAGCTGCCGGATCTCTGCCTCGAGAAGTTGCACCTGCTTCCCTGGCTTGCTCCCCTTCACTCCCAGCAGCTTCTGGATGATGCCATCCAGCGCCATAGAATCCATGAACGAACCCTTGTCCCCTCTCTCCTCGCTTGACCAATCCCCACCACATCACCGCCGCCCCGGCCAATAAAAGCAGTGAAGCCAAGAAAAGGAACCAGAAGACCACGCTTTTCTCTTCTGTCCACCGCTCAATGTTCCAAGATTCCAACGCCTAGAGGGACAAAGACAAAGCCTCCCTTCTATTCCGCCGTTCGATTTGCTTACTCGAACAGCACCATCGCGATTGTTTCTTCAATTGGGCACACCAGAATAGATCTTCGCACTCCGCGACCGTCCAGCCTCTCCCTCTCCCTCCTCTTTCCCTGTCGAAGCGGGGAAGAAAAGGAGCTGCTATTGCGACAAAGTGCCGTCGAGAGAGGTCGTCAGGGTCGGTCACTGATGACGATAAATAATATCTTACCCACTCCTGTAGACCCCAAAGAACACCCGAATAGTTACCATCTGGACCGTCGCCTCACCCGTCGAAGTCCTGGACGGATAGAAAGTATTTAGTACAGCAGCGAATGCGTCCTCCACGTGCCTCGCTAGAAAATACAACGTGTTTATAAAGCCCAGCAATTCTTGCACACCAAACTCCCGATAACAGAATTTTGGCTGGCATCTCCCTGGGCATGGTTAATACCCTGCACTTGCCGAATTTTCCAGATGGCTAATAGTCGAACCGTTCACATAATTAATTGGATCGACAGATCTGAATACTTAAGTTAACCAAATAAAAAAAACAATAAACTATCGGCATCGTCATAATTTTTGTTTTCTTTGGACAAGTAATTAACTAGGATTTTTAAATTGTTTTCAAAATTCTGAATCAGACAAAAAAAAAAAGTGCATCTTGATGTAACTTGAAAATTGGAGGTCCAAAGTACAACTTGTAGGAAAACTAACTCAATGATAAAATAAATCAAGTTCTATAGACTCTGTTCATCACAACCTTTCTCTCCACTTTACTCATTCTTTTCAGCGGCCAAATTATGTGGGTCACTCTCCCTCGAACCAAACCTAAAGGAATCTGCACAAGTAGAAAATGTCAAGTCATTGATCTTCACATTTAACTAGCTCAGTAACACTATCAATTTTTTTTTTTTTGAGTTATTAGTTAAATCCCTTGATATCTGCAGCAATCCATGAGTTTTCATGGCAATATCCAACACAAGGATCTTATTCTCCCAAAGCAATTGGCGTTTATTTATTTTCTTAATGGTTTGCTAATCAAAAGAAGAAAATGAAATTATCCTTCAAATATCACTGCAGTACTCTCCTTTTGAGTAATGAAGTTGGAAGTAGACAAATTTAATGCTAGTTGTGTATGGTCTAAGGCAACCTCCTCAATCCTTTTCATCCAGGTTTAGACAGACATTGGATGATTTGATAATTACCATGTAATAGAAGATTTATAGCATAAACAATCAAAAAGTTACATAAAATATAGAGAGAAAACGTTTCTTTTGGTATGTGTGGTGTTCTGACTCAACATGTTAAATTCAGGTCCAACTGGATTACTAAATTTTGGTATTGCCCTATACTGCATACACTAGCATAATCAACATATGTGCTGCAGGAAGAACCCAAGGTACATGCATTAATCTCAAGTTTAGATGTTTAAATCTATTATTTAGCTACATGAATCTCAGCTTAACTAGCAGGGAAAAATAATAAGAAAGAATATCGTGAAAAGATATCTCACAGGGCCAAAATGTCTCGAGTCCAAACTAGAACTTCTATTATCGCCCTCAACCCAACAATGACCCTCTGGTATCTTCACTATATCATGAGAGTTTGGACATTGCATCCAATCACCTGGCAATGCAATTAATCTTTTAACAAATTCCTTCTTGTGATCAGTTGGAGACCTGAAAAAAAACAAAGGGTGAGAATAAGAGAATGGATCAACATGAGATCGCCATGATGGTCAATAATTTATTTCACTAATGCTAGTATCGGAGTAGGTTATAGTTCATCTCATTAACCCTTTCAACATGATAAGTTTGGTATTTCATAATTTAGGTTTTCAAAGTATTTGCCCCTTTGAATAATAGCTAAGGTTCGTTGATATATTGGGAAGGCTATAGTCTTAGTAGATGATATAAGCCTTTATATTTCTTGCAAAAGAAACCACCAAGAAACTTAGATAATGGGGAAAAAGAAATCCGCCTATGACTCAAGATAATGTACATCAGAAGATGTGATAGATCAATGAATGTCCCTATACATAATGAAGGTAAATTAGTTTTCCTTTTGTTGGCCTACGAACAAGAGTCTCAGTTGTTTTTGAAATTGAAGGAAAGAACAGGTTACGGTTAAATTAGCAACCTTGAACTAAGAAATCATATTCTCGAGGACAATTCATTTGGCACTAGTTTATAGTTTAATTTCAGAGGAAAGAAAAAACAAATTATTAATGTATGAATGCCCAACTTATTAACTAGCCCTACATTTACCTGTGGTATTCCAGTCAAAAGGAAAACTGCAGTGAAAGCTAAATGGTGTTCTACGTCTCATAACTTACTTGAAGGTAATTACATCTCCATGCGAAAGTTTATCATCCCAGAACCTTTCAACCAACACAATGTCACCTGTGGTCAAGTTACTGGGTGAGTATCAAAAGGTATAAATCATGAACAATTTTGTGAAATAGTAATTTCTTCAACATTTGATCCTTTGGTTCCACCTAGTCTTTTTCATGGATACATACCTTTCAAGAATGCAGGAAAGCTACCATTGCTCGTTGTAAATGTAGGATGCATAGAACTACCCGTCACAGAATAGACAGTAAAAAATTTATCAGAAATAGTTAGTCCAAACATAATTCCCATGATTGATTTTTTCAAAGAGAACCATAGAAAATTGGCTGCTTCCATGTCAAGATTTCTGCAGAAGAAAAACCATGCCATGAGAAAAAACACTAAACAGACAAAATAAACGAACCAAAACAACATGAAAGAATATCTGAAATGGATGAAGACATCAAATTTGTCAAAAGAAAACCATCAATATCATATGATGCAATAGAATGTTCTTCGAGTACAAAGAAGCAGTAGAAAATTCTTGTTGTACAAAAGGTACAGGAGGTTGAATGCGACTCAAAACAAACTTGGTGGCCAAAGAAGATTGTCAGTAACAGATTTTGTTATTTTTCAGACTCAATTAAGTGAATGAGGAAAACTTCAAGTCGCACGAAAAAAAAAAAGAGTTATTTGTTCAGCAAATACAATGTACATACAAACAACATGTCAAATCAATTTGATATCACATAAGAGGTTTCACATAGGAAAAAAAAACATTAGTAATGGGAGCTCAGAACATATATTTGTCAAAAATGACCTATTGTGAATTAGGATTTAGAAGCGTCTCTAGATCAAATAGATACAATTTGGTTAGTTTATTAAGAAGATGTTAAGTTACTACAATCAGCAAATTGGGAAAAATGAAAACCTGAGCTTAAAATAAATTCATTGAACTTAAACTTACAATGGATAAGCTCAACTATTGAATTTACTCAATAATTGTCATGCCACTGGGTGTAATTTCCACTTACTAGGAAGGTACTCCACTTGATGATAGTATGAAAAGAAGGAACCAAGAGCCACGCACCCAAATACTAACTCAAGGTAATTGGGAAATTCAACAATGTTTACATGGAAGTAAAAAACTTTGTATCTACAAAAAAAAATGAAATAACTCTGAAAACTCAAAATAATATTCAATAATTATAATAACACAAAAATCTATAAATTAATAGAAATTCAATCTCGATTGATCAAATTTTGATCCTGCTACCTAAGTATAATCTCAATTCCCCTCAACTACCATCAAATAACAAATTTATTTATTTTCTATTCTAAACTAGATATGTCAACCAAAAATGAAATTATAATAAAATAAAATATTTACCTTTACAATTTTTCCCGGATGGAACACAATAGGTGAATGAGCCTAAATAGCACATCGTGATTAGTCCGAAATAATAATTATTCTTCAATATCAACATACAACTATTTACTATCTTCACCTTTAATTGGACAGCGTACGATAAAAACCTCGTTCAACAAGGATACCAAAAGGCTAAAAAAAATGAGGAGGACCAACGATCCTCCTTGGTTCGGGCAAAAGACGCCAGAGAAGAAGGATAAGAGTTGTGGACGGCGGCTGGAAAAGGGAAGGAGAGCCTACTGATGGCTATGGACACAGGGGAAAGTAAAAAAGAGGGAGGGAGGAGAGTTCTCTTGGCTAGTCGCCGTCAGCGGGCTCCCTTAACTCCGGCAACAACCAGCGGCGATGCTTGCTGCTGTGCACGGAGAGAGAGAGACGCTGGAATTGGAAGAGGAAGTAAGAAGAGGGATAGCGGTGTCGACGGTGATTGACGGCCGGTGGTCCTCTCCCTAGCCTCAACGGCGGCGGCGCGCGGAGGAGAGGGGGGCGCGGAGGCCGTAAGTAGGGTTTCTAGTGTTGGCTGGAAAAGAGGAAGAAAGAAGAGTTGCTAGTATGAACTTGGCTAAAAAATTAATATGAACTTGACGATGTTATTTGTCAAAATCAAGTTACGATGGTTATGAAGGCCATTCATGATCTAGTCGTACTTGATGTGAACTCTAGTCGGCTTATTTTTGGTCTAGCTTGGTTACCTGAACCCCCCACCATGATTTGAACTACCGACTGCGTAATTTTAGGTTCAATTTTAAAGGATAAAATAGTCAAAAATATATATTTTTTTTTGGAATTTTCGAGAGCATTTTGGAAAAAAAGGTAGAAACTTAATCGACCACTGTGTGCACACATCAAAGATATCCAATCAGAAAGGAAAATCAGTTCCTTTAATTCAATTACTTGCTGGTTTATTATCGAAACAATTAGCTCAGGATATTTGTTATGCAAGTGAAGATTTCCATGAATCAAAGAGGTTGGAGTCTAGATCTACATATGAACTCATCCATGGAGGGGAATATGATATCAATTGTTCAGATGAAAGACGAAACAAGAGTGCTGCTAAAATAGAAGTTACAAGCATAGTATTACTTAACAAACTAATCACAATGCAAAGAAGTGCTAAACGATTATAAATCTAGAATTGAACAAAACATTCCAAGCAATTAGAAAGCAAGATTGCAGGGATTTGCAATCACACACGGTCATCATTTCTTCATAGTTTGTCCATTCCAAGCAAAGGGGGAGCTTAATCTACTTATATTTTTACTGAGTAGGCGTCATCACTCGTCACTTGGGGAGGACTTGTGCGGCGTGAGCGTTGGCCGCGGCCTGGTTCTCCTGCTGCTGTTGATAGTTGAGCGGTCGCCGGAAGAGCATGATATGCGGCTCCGGGCGATGGATCGCATAGTGCACCCATCCCCTGCTCTGCTGCACCCCAATCGCCCGCCACTCGTTCTAATAATGTACCGATCATAACCATTCAATCATCATTAAAAAAAAAGAGACGATTTTGTGAGAAAAAACTAGGGTTTGGAACATTGATTGACTTACCTCGGAGAGGAGGCGGTTCTTCGGCATCGCTTTAGACACCTCCGATGGGAGGACGACATGCCTGCACACAACAAGGAGCGATTGGTGAGCGACGGATCTAACTACTGTATCTACCACAGAAAAAAAATGGAAGTTGTTACAAATCAGGACTCTATTGAGATCGATGGCTACCTGTACTCGTAGATATCGTCGAAGTACTTCTCGGAATACTGGATCTGTCCCATTTCAACCTACCTCTCGGTTCTACTTCAATCGAGATGTGACTGCGCGATTCCAGAGGATGAGAACAACGCACGAGATTTTTTTTAAAGAAAAGAATAGAATCTCATACAAAAAAAACTCCGATGAAAACCAATAATTAGATTAGAGGAAACAGATAGGGGGAGAGGCAAACCCTAATTTGGAAGCGAAAGGGAAAGAATGCGCCCCAGCCCGGAGAAAGCGCTCGAGGGCAGAGATACCGGAAATTGAGAACTAGGGCTAAAGAACGGCATGTATATGAATACATTGGACGGTTACGATTTGATCACGAACGAGATAGATCAACGTTATGGATGCGTCGTTTGAAATTTGAAATGCAACGGCATGGAACTAAATGGCGCCTTCCCAACAATGATTTAGGTGTTTAATTATTGAGCAATTAGTAAAGTAATGCTGGAAACTATACAAACTACTAAACTAGCCCCTTGCCTGCCAACTAGAGCCATTAATATGAGTTGAATTCTTCGTATTAACCTATCACATCAAATAATTTAATTGGATTGGATTAAAATTTTTTCAACTCATTTAAAAGCGGACTTAAACAGATTAGCTCGCACGGGTTGCGTGTCTAAGAAGGTCAATCCGTGGCGGGCTCGAGTTAGCTCACGAGTTGAAAAGATTTTTTTAAATTAGATTATGGATTATGAATTTTTTAAATGAAAATTGTGAATTTTTTATATCAATCACTTTGGCTAACATGTACAAGTGTAATATCAAAAATTAGAAATTTTATGGGGATTTTTTTAGAAATATTTATTCATGAATTGATCAAATTAAATGAATTGTAGCGATTTTTTATTTTATTTTATTTTATCTTTGATGGTCTAGTCCTTCTAACCCACAACCAAGTTTGGGTTTAGTTGGATTAAGAATTTTCAAATCCGTTCCGTCCCATCCTACCTGTGATGAATTTTTGAAAGTCAGCCATCTGACATTTCAAATTTCAACGGTCGCCTTTGTTTAAAAAAACAATATTATTTAAGAATATAAAAGATGTGCATACGATTTTTTTTAAGTTTAAGAAGCTTAGACAAATACAATATTATTTATATGGATAAGTTAGGTGGTGTACTTATTCATTAATCATTACTAGTGTTAAAAAAAATGCTTACATGATCGTATAACCACCAAATACATTTACATACAGCTAATTACTTAAGATAAATTTAGAATATTAGTTAGAGTTCTTTATCTTAATGCAAAACTTAAAAATATACATCGAAGGAACATTATAACAGCCTAATTTGGTTAATGAAGAGGCGCAAAATATAGAAGCGCCTAACTGTATCGTGTCCGATCCAATCGGCAGTTAAAAATAACGATAAAACTCGTGATTTTTGCTGGTTACCAACGAGGCATGCAGTGTTTTTTTTCTGTTATATAAAGTGAATGGCGATCATCCTTCTTCCATCAAGCCTCTCTCGTCGATTGTAGTACTCATATCACAGTCTACAATCTTTTCCTCTCCGTTTCCTCTGCGTCGTCGACGTAAAATGGCGGCGAACGTGACGAATAATAGTGTTCAGTTCCAAGATAACATCTTCATGGACGGGATTTGGAGGGTCAAAGAGCCCGAGATCGCCGACTTTTTCCACTTCAAATTTACTCTTATGATCATTCAGAACCTACTGATTGTGATAACCACCCGCTCCGTCGCCTACCTCCTCAAGCCTTTCAATCAGCCTCGCATTGTCGCCGAGTTGATTGTAAATTCCGACGCTGATATTTGGTTTTTCTAATAATTGGAACATTTCGATCGTGTTTGATTGTTTTTTTTTTAAAATCAATTTTGATGATTCAGGGTGCCGTACTTTTGAGCCCGACGATCATCGACAAACTCGATTTTCGCAGCGAGTCGACGCAGCCGGTGAAGTCGCTGTACGGCTTCATCTTCCCCCCGATGACATTTTCCATGGTGGAAATTTTTGGCTTCTTGGGGCTCATCTACTACGTCTTCCTCGTCGCCGTCCGGCTCGATTGCAAAGTAGTTAGGGAGAGGAGCAAGAAGGTGTTGCCCGTGGCCGCCGCCACCGTCGGCCTCCCGTTCCTCGCCGTCGTTATCGCCATCGTTATCTTTGGCCTGTCCGCCCCGATGGAAGGCAAAAGCCAGGCGGAGAAGGCCTCATTCACTCTCATCCTCGGCTTCGCGCTCTCTGTCCCTGCCTTCCCCGTCATGGCGCGCCTCCTCGCCGAGGTCAAGGTCCCCAACGGAGAGGTCGGCCAGGTCGTGCTCCCGGCCGCTGTGGTCGGCGACGTGGCCTCGTGGATCGTCCTTGCGGTGTGCTTCGCCTTCGACAGACCCGCCAACGAGGCCCTGGCACCGATGTGGATGGTTCTCGCCGGCGCATGCCACGTGGCGGTGTGCGTGTGGATGATCAGGCCGCTGCTGGTGTGGCTCGGGCGGAAGGCGATGGAGGCCGATACCGTGACCATTGAGTTCATGGGCTTGGTGGCCGGCTTCGTACCGGTGGCAGCGCTGTCGGCATCGGCCATCGGCTTCCACCCTGCCTTGGGTGCACTTGTGCTGGGGCTGTCGGTGCCCAAGGGACAACTCAAGGCGGCGCTGACGCAGCGACTCGAGAACTTCGTCATCATTGCTCTGCTGCCTTTCACCATCATCAGCAGCGCCCACGCGACCGACATGCTGGAAATCTTCAAGCAGGAAGAGGGCGAGCCGGAGCACTACGTTCTGAGGTTGGCCTGTGTTTTGATGGTGGCTACGCTGGCAAAGTTGGCGGCCGGCATGATGGTGTCGCCCCTGTTTTCCTTACCCCGAGCAGAGGGTTTGTCTATCGGAGTCTTGATGAACACGATCGGACCCTTGGAGCTCATAATCCTCAACACGGGCAAGGATCGGAAGGTGCTTTAAAATTTGACACAAATTTACCATATAACAATTAATTCGCACCCAAAATTTAACTCCATCGCGGTCATGGAAACAGATCTTCAATGAGAAGATGCGCGTAGTGCTGCTGGTCGCGTCGGTGGTTTCCACGGCGACGGTGAGACCGATTTTAACGGTGATCGAAGCGCGCAAGCTCCGCCGGGCTCCTGCTCCTGCATACAAGAATCGGAACCTGCAACTCTCTGGCTTCGAGTCCGACCTGCGAGTTGTGGCCTGCGTCCACACTTTCCGGAACGTCCCCTCCATCACCAGCCTCCTCTACCTCGCCAACCACTTCCCTATCTCCGTCTGCGCCGTCCACCTCGCCGAGCTCATCGGCTCCGCTCCGCCGATGCTCGTCGTGCACGACGCCGTCGACGGTCAACGCGCCATTCCCATCGACGACATTCACACCACGACGTCCTCTACGCCGGACAACCCGGTGGATTCGCAGCTCATCACTTCCGCCTTCGAAAGGTACCAGCAACGGTCGACGAACGTCACGGTCTCGTCCCTCACCGCCGTCTCCGCCTACGTCTCCATGCCCGAAGACGTCTTCCGCATCGCCGAGGGCTACCAAGCCACCCTCATCGTCCTACCCTTCCACCAGCTGCTGACCGTCGACGGCGAGATGGAGGACATGAACCCCCATGTGCGCGTCGTCAACCAGGGTATCCTCGCCGACGCGCCTTGCTCCGTCGCGCTCCTCGTCGACCGCGGTCAACTAATCGACCACGACTTCAAGTTTGCCATCTACCACGTGGCGCTCCTCTTCTTCGGCGGGCCCAACGACCGCGAGGCGCTCCTCTACGCCAGCCGCTTCGCCAAGAGGCCCGGCGTCCACCTTACGGTGGCGCGGTTCGTGGTGGCCGTGGATTCATCGCAGGCGGCCAATGCGATGCCGGGGCTCTCAGGGGCCAGGGTGGAGCAGCGAATCGACGACGAGTACGTAAGGGGGTTCAGGCAGCTGTTCGCGAGCCACGCGTCGGTGGCGTACGAGGAGAAGGTGGTTCGAGACGGCGAGGAGACGGTGAAAGCGATCAGAGAGATGGGAGACGCGTACAACTTGTACATTGTAGGTAGGGAAGGGGGAGACTCAACTTCGGTGCTGTTGGCGAGCTTGTCGAACTTCGTGGAATTCAAGGAGTTGGGGCCAATCGGGGACTTGTTGGTGTCGGCGGAGTTCTCGGCGACGTCGTCGGTGTTGGTGGTGCAGCAGTACGTGCGGGATCAGCAGACCAGGTGGAACACGGAGGGGTCGAGCCGGAGGGATAGAATGACGCGGCGCGACGGGTACAACTCCCTCCGCCGGTGATCGTCTATGTGGACGATGTGGTCCACAAGCATTCACAAAATTTGTTTATTTCTTTTGTTCTTTGTCTGACAGAGAGAATTTCGTTTTACTCTCCCACATTTGTTGAATTTCCCATGCGGCCAGTAATTCGATCGTCCACTTGTTAACAATATGTCTTCCTCATTAGTTGTTTTCTTTGACCAAATACTTTAACACTTCCGACTTTTCAGTCACCAGCGTAGAACTTCAGTTTGATCAATGTGTCTAGTGACTCTCACTATGCCTTTTCGTCAAAAAAAATTTATCACAATTTTTTTTTTTGTTTGTCATGATTTAAGTTGAGATTTCAATCCATGAGTTCCGCTGATCAACTTGGTCCAGGGAAAAATTTTGCAGACTCCGAAGCTACATAAGGATCTCTAATCCTTGCTCAAAGATAGATGTGCTCAAGACAAATTCTAGTCGAATTTGTTAATCCAACTTTCATCAATAATCAATTGATGGCAATGCTTTTCTACAGAATGAAACTGAAACTATAGCTACCCAATCAATAAAGATGATGAAGTCTCCATTTCAATCAAACATGTTAAAACACTAAAAGTGATCAAAAACTGATTTAGAGATCAGATTGTCTTGATGGATGGAAACATCATGAAACTAATCCAATACGGAATGTGTTATCCGTCTGGTATTTCTTGAGGAAAGGAAATTTTCCAGTTTCTTAAGGCTTATACAGGATTGTCAATAGAACTTATTGTAACAAATTGGAAACTAGAATAAAATCAATAACAATTAGGCCTTCACTGGTAGCATAAAATTACTAGAGACAAGCAATCGAAGAAAACCTAGAACTTGAAAATAGCTGCACCACTTGACGGCTTTGATGCAAACAGATAAAGACCGATGTCATCCTTTCTGATGACTCCTTTCTCAATCCTCGACTTGTAAAATGACTCCTGCACAACAACATATGATTGCTAAAATTAAAGTAATCCATGTTAAAAGTGTTGGTCAGTAATAAGAACATCGAAAGCCCCATAACAAAGCAATCCAGAGGAAAAATCTACAACGGTAAAATATTGGATTACCCTCAGAAGCAGCTGCCCAACATTTAGCACAAACTATAATCGACCGAGGGGCTAGAAATTGGATCAGTACAAGATAAAACAAGATGCAGAGGATAGAAACTCAAACAGTAGAACTGCCATATGACAGGAATATGCAAGCATAGGCGTGCTCTATATGGCCCATGCACAAAATGTACGAAAGATGGCCATTCTCTCTTCTATGAGATAAACAAATTACAGGTGTTTCAGAAAGATACATATTATATCTTGCTAGTGAAAGGTATGAGAGTTTGATAACAAAGCCTCAAGTATAAAAAAAGGCATGACCTTGTAGAGGGATTTTCTTGGGACATTGCAGAGAAATAAAAACATAATTTTTTTTCTAGTAGTGCATGAATGAAGCATATGCTTTTTCCCTTTTCCTTTTTTTTTTGAAAAAAAATCTCACCTTCACATTTTGAATGAACTGAGGAAGGATACTTTCCTTCACCAGAGCAACTGCACAGCCACCCCAACCAGCACCTGTAAGCCGTGCTCCAAGTGCTCCATTATCTCGACAAATCTTTACAAGTTCTTCCAACTCCGGGCAGCTGATTGAAATGTCATTCAGTCAATCATCATTTAATATATTTTACATTGAGCGTGAGAAAATTCTCACTAACAACCTAAATGCAAAAAGCAATGATACATTAATGACAAAAAAAACTGAATATGTATAAAACTAATTGAAGTTTCATATTCTTGATGTATTGGACTATTGGGTCAACAATAAGTTATGATCCTGCAAATGAGTTCTCACATATACATTATAGTACACAATCCAGACCAGTAAATCCACACAAATGAGTGAAATCTTCTATGGTGCAGAGCAGCAAGTTAAGGCTAAAAGTGTGTTCAAAGCAAGCACTTTTAGCCTGTGTTTCCTATTAGGTAAAGAAGTGGGAAGATTAACAGAGTGAGGGAAAGAGCGGTTGAAGCCCAACATAATCTTTGTTTAAAGTATTCCTCCATAACCCAAATAGGACAAAATTTTACATCAATTTCAGACTGACAATTTCATAATTTTTTTTATAAAAAAAAGTCCATCTACTTATTAATTTTTAAAGGTTTTTGAAATTTTTAAATTTGAGAAAATAAAGTAACTTCCCTCTTTCTTTCACTCAAAAAATAACTAAATGGAGGAAAAGACTTCTACTTTGGTTTCATCCCAAGGATACATAAATAAGGAAATTTCTACCGCTTCTCCCTCCATATTTCTTTCCACTCATTCACTCCTCTCATCCTTGTAGGGGAATCAAGGCGAGATTTGACTTCTGAATTAATAAATGATTGGTCATAATACTTCAAAGACAATTCAACAAGCATATAGAAGCAGTGAATTAAGACAAGCATGCAAAAAAAAAGACTAAGCTCCTACCTGCACTCATACAGTACACTGCAGCTACTGTGGCTCTCATTCATTAGTTCACCAAGCTTCTTAAGCTTATCATCATCACTGAAAATAAGACAAGCTGAGGTATCAACTCAAAAGATTAACTGCAAAGAATTCTAATCATGGCTGGAATTTGCAACTTCTTTTATCAGAAGAACCATCACAATATAAATAGAATGACTTGATAAACACCAAAACTTTATTTTCTTGACAATGAAATAGAACAGTATCAAATGCTAATTTGATGCATGGCCTAATATCAAGTTGGTACTGGCTCTGGATTCACGATTGACAATCCAGATTATTCTAGGCCTACAACATCACTGATGTGATCCTTATACACATTTGGGACTACAGATACTCAGATACAAATTAGTCATCAAGAGTGAAGATCTACGCCAAGGCTCAATTGACGACCATAGATTGCTTAGAGTTTCATATTAAAAAGGGTAAGTTGATTCCCATGTGTAGACCTAGAGTAGCATATTAGCCATACCCTAGATGCCATACTCACAATATGATTAAATTTTGCTTCTTTGAGATTGAGTCATAATTGCTTGCATGAAATGAGATAGAAGTCCAGAAAAATAAAGTGAAGTGGCCAAAAAAAATTATTAAGAGTAAATTGTATATTGTAACTATTGACAATTACCCTGCCATAAGAAGAAAAAAAAATTAAGCATTCAACTTATTTGGATTATCAGATACAATAACATACTGGAATAGTTATACAGGAAGGGGAATCACAACAATTTACAGGATGGAACTGTCAAAAGGAAGATATAATTGGAAAGTAGTAGAAAACAAAGAACTCTACAAATTTCACACATAAAAACAGTTACCAAATGCTTATGAAAAGCGATAACAGAAAAGGACGTGGTGAATGAAGATGAAGTTATAAGCAGAGTTTTGTAGTACTGACCTGAGCTTTGACAAGACAACATCTCTAAATGAATAGACACGCTTCGCTTCTGAGTAAACATGTGAAGCACGCTTGACAATATAATGAAAGAAATGTCTCAGACATCAACAAAAATATATATGTATAGCAGATATTTAATCACAAAAGTGACTGGATATACACAATTACGTCACAAAAGAGTTGAACCAGTATTGTTCGCTTGAAATCAAAAGAATACAGTTTCATCTTTATTAACGTCATATAGAGCTATGGGTCTATTCTCTCTCCTAAATTTGAGATCTTTTACTTTTCAAACCCCTGAAGGTGAAGGACACAAGTATTTGTGGTGATGAAACAGCTTCCACTCCACATTCTCTGCATGCAGGATTTTATTAGTGTACATCAAAAATCTAACAGTGAATTACTTGAACTCAGCTGATTCCACAAGGAATTTGTCAAATCAGAGCATCTCGGCAAAGGTTACAACCAAGGCCACAAGTCCAGTCAAGACAGGCTCATGCGTGAATCCTACCATCCAAGTGAGTGCTAAAATAGATACAACACAGAGCATAAAGAGATATTCCAAGAACTGCAAATATACTCAGCTCTCATTAACAATCTATGGTGGCTGTGAGGGGTGCCTAGGGTGAGAGTAATCACCTTTTGCTATAATAGAATTATAAGCGTGAAAACTAAAACGACAGTATAAAGCAACCTGAAAAATCTTAAAATGTTGAGCAGCCTTTAGGACATCTAGTGATGACAGTGAGTTTGCAAAAATGGATGTAAGATTCGCTCCTATGATCTTCTCAATATCTTCTGCTGTGTAAGGCTCCTCCTTCAAGTGTGCCTGTTTAATGGAAAGTATATGAACAAATAAGTAATAAACTTAGAAAATATATGCTACACCAAACAAAGAATATAGCATCAAAATCATCTTTATATGTGTGTGACACAGCACTGATAAATAAAATTTCAAAGGGGGAGCAGAGAAGAGAAGAGAGGAGGGCAAAAAGAAATAATAATTTCAAATTTCTATAAACATAGGTTTGATGTAGCATTAGATATATGGATGAGGAAAAGAGAAAAGAGGGGAAGGGAGAGGAGAGGAGAGGAGATGAGGACAGGAGAGGAGAGAAGAGAAGAGGAGGGATGACAATAGGGATCCAAAAAACTCAATTCAATATATTCTAACATATTAGCAAAATACAATGCTATATGCCTTATCTTGGCATTACAACAACTATGTCCTAGCAAATGTATTACCCACTATCACATACTCCAGGCCTAGTTATGTTACATGCTCATTAGCATACTACAGAAAAAGCAGTATCACCAATTAAATCTTTAATCCATTTAACCTTAAATTTACTCGATTCTTTTCTCGAACCAGGATGAAGAGTACTTAAGTCAGGAGGGCACCTAGTATCAATATAAACTGGAAAATCCCTAGAGTCATGAAGTATGAAGCATAGCTACCACTTACTAATTAGCAATACCATGACAGTGATGTAAGTATACCCATATAGATACTTATATATCAGTATTCAAATAATATTAGAAATTCTTTTGTAAATTTGCTAAACTAATAAAGGATTGGTGTAGCTGTTTGGAGCAATAGCATGACTATAAATTACAAGACTAGCATTTGTTGATTCCAAGAACAACAGTTAAAACTTAAAACCATTACAAGGGAGAATCCAAGCATGCTAAACATAAACAAGAGAAGTAAACAATAGAGATCATATGAGCCAGAATCAACCTTAACAGCAAAACAAGGATCTGAAGATCCATGTTTACCAGCAAAGGATACACATAGCCCCTCAACATCGGACAGTGTTTTCACTTTGGAGATGGCATCATTTGCAGCCATCCCTAACTTTATGGCAAGGACAATCTATACAAGATCAATACAAGCAGGTGAGGTTCGGATTTAAAACAAAGCCTAACAACAAAAATGGAGATTAAAATCATTTGACGGTAAACAATCATGAAACTTAAATATGTAGTTCTTGATCTTTTGATCTGATTCATAACAAAAACAAATTTAATTTCGGAGAAAAATAGTGGAAATAATTTATCTTCTTATACCAATATCATAAACTTGTAACTTGTGCATGTCTGAACGTGTAATTTCAATCTTCACCACTAAAGTAGTAGTTATCAAACCAAGTTTAGATTATTCAAATCCAAGGATAGTGAAATTTAGCATCCTAAATTGGTGAAGTATATGAAATGCAACCAGAGTCATCAAATACATTTAAGTCTCTCTCTCTACTCGGCTCAATAAATCCTGGGAAACACTTACAGTTAAGCAGCAGCAAATTATGCTAATACATAAGATTTGCACTGCATAATAAAATGCACATGCAAAGATATTAGGCATCTTATGCTAAGTTTATTTTCATGTTACATAGAGCATCAAAAATTGCTCAAGTTCAAGCTAATACATAAGATTACAACACAGAATGAAATGCAACTGCAAAGATATTAGGCAACTTAATTTATGTTAATTTTCATGTTACATGGAGCATCAGAATTTTCTCGGTGTTTGATTGCTTGGATACTCTGTTGCTTCACAGATAAAATTACAACAAACCATCAGATCAGCACCAAGTATTTGAGGCATGAAAGTCAGATGAAAACAGATCCCAGTTCCACAAGATGAATCAACATAAAGATGGTGAAATGAACAGACAGATTAGTATACAAAATGAGAAACAAAAATAAACACACCGCTGCCAAGCGACATTCTACAACACGATTGTTGTAGTTTGTTGCAGCTGTCACAGCTTTCTGAGATTCCGCAAGAGAATGTGCAATTACAAAAGTTCCACCATCTGGTAATTTCACATCAGTAGCACGTATAGGATTAAAATCTATCAACTCAGCAAATCCAGTTTTTGCCATGACGGATATCGCCTGCCACAATAGATTAAATGATAGACTAAATTGCTGCGACATTAGATAAACAAGTTACAAAATGGTAAATCCAGTTAAAAATAACAAGGTTGAATATCATTCCATGTTGCAGTTTTGATGGAAGACAAAAAGCATGTGAGTTTTGTATAAGTTGGACAGGGGAAGAAAGAGTATGAAATATTCTCATAGCAAAAAATGTGAAAATAAAATTAAAGATCTACAAATCCCCAATCACCCTTTGTTTTAGAAGTACGCTTCTCCAAGGTAAGTCTATCTCTCTTTATGGAAGAAAATTCAAGCAGATAGAAACTTTGCACTTGAGAACTACCACCGTTTACTATCTCGCCTCTATGCTAGGCCTAGGCAATAAATTGTTGTCCCTTGAAAAGTGAGAAACATCTTGGCAATCCAAATTCCTCCAAATATCACTCCATCACCATAAAACAAACCTGGGTACCCACCTCCCAAGAGGTAGGAGGTGGAAATGGTGGATAAGCCATTGCGAAATTAATTGGACTCATTTACACTGGGTTAGTTTCAAATCCTAGCTGACCAATGGCTAGAAGTAAACCCAGACATAGTCCAATTCTTAAAGCAAATTGGAGAGAATATAGATATGGATAGATGATACTAATCTAGGCCAAAGGATAGCCTAATACTGCAAAACAAAATTCACCAGTTCCCTACTCCCTTATTTCAGTTCTATCACCGATCTAAGTCACCCAAGTTGATATACAACACTATAGAATCTCACAGAATTATGACTGAACATGTGTTTGGGATTCTGATGGTTTTGGCAAGATGGAAACAGTAGGCATATTATTGATATTGACCTACTGTAATAAGTGATATACCAAGGTGGCATGAGTGTTAAATCAAGCACAAAAATCAAAATAAGAAGATTTGACATGTTATTTAAATTTATGATTGTAAAACAGAAAATTGACAGTTTATACCATACAAAACTCTCCTTCAGAGGAAGTGTATTACTACAATAGCAATATTAGATGCAGAATGTAAATAGCAGCAGACAATTTACCTGATCCATACCACCAGATTGTGTTCCAATGTACCGTTCACATTCACATGTAAGTTGAGCAATTTCTTTCTGCAAAATATATATAAGATAAATGGGAATAAAATACAAGTTTACTGTAACTCTCTCGCCCACAACATATATTTTGAACTATAATATGATGCATTAATTCAAGCTTAATCATCAAAGAAGATGGAAAAATGGATTAATAAAGTATTCTTTCACAATTACTGACTTAAAAAAACTTACAGATTTTTGGTTACCTAAATATATTAAGAAAGCAAAATTCTTTATTGAAGTTCAAATTTTGAGCACAGTTATACCATCATTTGTAAGTTAATGCAACAAAAGATGATGATGTTTCAATTGTCATAAGAACAATGAAAGCTAACAAAATTTATAGATGCAAACCTATGTAGATTCTACAATTCTGCAATATACAGCACCCAAAGAATCAAACTTCAGACTCATGCAATTTCAGCAATTAACAAAATACCTTTGGGAAATTATTATCAAGAACAGCCATTATAGCAATCGTTGCTGAACAGACCAAAGCTGCAGAGCTGGAAAGACCAGACCCTACATGAGATTGATAAGTATTTTTCAATGCTATAGAATGCTCATAGGAACTATACCAAAAAATTAATAAATCAAGAAATTGACGAGGGTGGCACCTGTTGGCACAGTCCCATCAACAACTGCATCAAGGCCAAAGGGTAGACCAAAGTCTGTTCCTTTAGATTTAGCATAGTCATATATGCCTTTGTATCTGAAAGTCGAGGGATTTTATTAAGTCTTAGTAAAAATAACAAAAATATGTCACATTTTAAATAAAGAAATGGTTGATACATTGTAAATAGTGAATAAGAAATGGTTGATGCATTGTAAATAGTGAATAAGAAATGGTAGTTATTTAACATGTTTTGTCATGCAAGGGAGAGAAACAATGATAGCATGTTCAATCAAACCAACAAATTATTTGATGAAAAGCAAAATGACCATATTATTTCTTGAGTGTTCATTGTCATCACATCATGTTTGTCTAAGCTATATATAGGTAAGTTCATACATATTAGTAGTTGGTTTAAGAGGAAGGCTTAGTAACCATGGGGAATAATCGTCTACAAGTGAAATGAGTAGAATGCAGCAGTAACTTAATAGAATCATAGATGGGATTGTACAAAAAACAGTTCATTTTTAACAATTATAATATCGTGACTTGTGAGTTCAACTTAATCATGTCTTTGCAACCAGATGGCTTTGGAAGAGTATGGGTGCCCCCACGATATACATGCCCTTTTGTATATGAGTATTTGCAGCACTTGAAGCTATAAGCAGGTAACGTCCATCCCTACCCCTGCAATTAGCACATGCTAGTGAACTGAGGTGTTGACTATTTTGGGGGGAAACACAACACCTACAGCCTCGTCTGCTTATAATGCAAGTGAATTTCACTATCTTGATGTTTTTCCTTTACTCTTATCAATGCCCTAATTGAACCATTAGAAAACACTGAAACTAATTTTAAAAATAATATATGAAAAAAAATTTAATGTTAAAATAAATCATAATATGAAAGTTCTTAATGCTACAGTTAATACTGTAGAAACTAGATAATAGAATTATGTATTCTTCTTTCCAATAATAGCAAGTGAGGAGTTCTACTACAAAAGTAGAATTTTATGTGCTTCTCTTTACAATAATAGTGAGTGACAGGTTGGAAATAAAAATTGGAATTGGATGAGAACGAGGCAGAGTGGTTCAGAGGTGGGGTATTTGTACAGAACTTTTAGCAATTTTTATTTTTTTAAAAAAAAATATCGTGTTTGAAAATTATATACCCAGATGACCATTATGCTCTTTTGTCTTCGATTTAAAACAAAAAAAAAATGGGAAAGGTGATTTAGCGTGGTAACGTGCGTCCATGCTGTCCAGGCAAACAGAAATTAGTTCAGGCTGATTTAGGCCAACGGTCAGGAACTAGGGCCCTCTTATAACATAGAGTTCCATTTCCTCTTATAACTAAGTTCTAAATTCAATCATGTTAACCAATCAATCACGAATTTCAACAGAAATAGTATGTTAAAGGAAATTTAGTAAACGATCAAGTATTATTTTCAAAAAAGGACAAGTATTAACACGATGCAATGACATATGGCGGCAGGTGTCCTCCAACTATAGTAGTAGGAGTAATTTCTTACCCACAGATAAAATAATGGCCCCATTTATGATTCTTCAAATCAACTTCCTGGTCATAAGGAATAAGAAAACCCTTGTTCATCTTCCACATGATAATCACCAGTATAGGATAATGTCATCCAAAGAAAGGACGAATACCTGATGAGGATCAGCAGGATAAGTACACACAGAGTACTTCGGGTTCACGTTCCCAATCCTAACCTCTTTGCTCGACTCGCCGGCATCACGCTTCCCAATGGCCACGATCGTATCTTGCCGAATAGCCATCGGAAGCACCGAATAACCCTCATAATCGATGTGCTCGCCGATTAAATTAACCCTACCTACAGAAGAAACATGAAGCAATAACGATAAACAATACAGATTAATAAACTCCCCCTTGAATCGGAATCGTCATCGCCAACTGACGGTCAAAGAATCCGCGACAAACAACAACGTCACCTGGTGATCGAGCGTAGAGTTGTGGCTCACGGCCGAAGAGCTCGACGAACTTCGCCTTGACGGTCTGGAACCGGATCTGCGCCTCCTCGAGCAGTGACCCATCGCCATAGACAGGGTCCAGAGACGAGTAGAAAGGGATTGGAAGATCCTCGTGCGCCATGATTGATCAAAAGCGACGGCTGGGGATGAAGTTTCTCGCTTTCACAGTAATCTGCTCCGACGATGGACTGTATTTAATTAGCCGTTCTTTGCAGCGAATATGTGACAGCTGTTACATTCTATCCTTGACAGACCGCATAAAACACGACACTCGCGGGCGTAGTCAGAAAAACCTCCGGGCATTCCCGTTCGCCCGTAATGCGGACGTAAGATCTCATAATAATAAGAATTAATAATGATAAACAATAAACAACGACTGGAAGCGAAAGGATAAGGACATATTTATTCATTGTCTTCAAAAATTAATATCATTTATTATTATTGCCATAGATCAAAACATCTGATTGGGAAGTTTCCCGATCGTAATCTCGTGAAATTTTAAAAATAGCACCTTCAATGATTAAATGGGAGAGTAGGATTTTATTTTAGTCCTTGAAAAAAATACTTAATTTTTATTTTTATCTTACAAAAAGTATCAAACGAGATGATTTACCTTTGTTTTTCTGATCGTCGGTATTTCTCCTGTAGATTTCTTCTGCACTGCGAGCGATTTCTTCATCTCTAGCAACTGATGGCGCGACAGTATCACACTCCAATCGATCCAAACATTCCGATGACAAAACAGGGATCAATTAACAGAGATTCAACATGAGCATTCAACACACAACATGTTCTCATGCTGACCAAATCTTTTTCCAACATGTTTCGCCAGCTCTATAAGATGCATGCATACCTTCACATTGAACAAGCGAACTTCAATCGATCATCGAATCAAACAAAGAAGACTGGAAGTGGAACAACATCAGACAGTCATCTGAGTTCCAGAAAAAGCGGCAGTGAAGAAGATCCGATAACTAAAAGCAGTCGGGTCTCACCCACTCGTACCGGCCAGGGAGCGGGTTCTCATTAACAAAGTCAAAATTGTACCTGGAATATCGTATGATGAAGACAGTAAGGGTCTACAGAATGGCGTTGAGATACTAAAATCAGTGAAGAGGAGAATCATATATACTTCTCTTTTAGATTTCGTTGGTGATGCTGCTCGATGTTAGCAAAGAACTCGTCCATGTCTTGCTGCGTCGGAAAGCGCTGGCACACGGTATGCAAAGCTGAAGTGGTAGGTCTGGCTGTAGAACCTTGAGTTCTTATGATCCTGGAGCTCCTAAGAAAAAGTAAACCCGCTGAGATATGAATTTATTATTGATCATCAATGAGATTGAGAAAGATACAATTATTGTTTGGTCATCTTCAATGGAAAAACACCAAAGTTAGATTTTATATTTTTTTACGTGCCACATCCTTACTAAAAAATCTCGCTATTCTCTTACCTAGAAAAATCTTCCTATAACATTTTTTTTATAAGTCTCACACTTAATAATTCACATATCTTTAAATATAAAAAAAAATCTCAATTATTTGTTAATAGACTACTCGTATATCACATAATTTGTTAAAAGGTAACATTGAAAAATTATAAATTTTAAAAGAAATACAACCTTAAATAATAAATTATTATAAAAAATTTATAAAAATTAATATTTTTTACTGATTGCACTAGCGTGTCCAAATATATTTAATCAAGTCGGCATGATATGCTTAATTATCAAGTACCTTGCAATTTCTCCGAAAATATTTTTTAAACTCTAGGATAAAATTCTAAAATATCTCTATTGGAGAATCTTCTTCACCATTTGACTAATTAACTATACATCTCCTTATCTTCAATAATCATATTGTGCAAAATAATATATGTATATATAATATTCTTCAAGTTCTTGTACTAAAATCGTCTTGGACTTTTTATCATTGCCCAACAAGATTGGAACACCCTAAATACTCACTCGGCGTCCTTTCTTACAATTTCTTATCTTTGCTTAAATGTCTTTCTCTTGGAATCCTATGGGTATGGAAAACTCTGGGCAAAAGTAGTCCATTTTGTGTAAATCTCATAAATTAAATAGTACCCTAATCTCGTCCAGAAGCTAAGTAGATGAACGACCAGTGAGGTGGCTGGAATGTTGATAGAAGAGGGATCAAGATCTAGAAACCATGGATCTGGACACACCACCGAGAGAACAAACAGGGTTTTAGAGCGAGAACCAATGAGGAGGCCTTGGTGCAGGTACTCTGACGCTAAGTCAGAATAGTAGTCCGACGAACAATATGGGAAAAAGATGAACAGTAGTGTAGATGCGTGCGTGTGTGTGCATACTTGGCCAATGAAGAGAACCCCTTTTTATACCATCTCTAATAACCTCCACAATAATGAGGTGATAGAAAATATCCGATGTCAGAATATGTTAGGTGATCGAGGATGTATAACAACCTTTCCCTAAGCGAAGGAAGGTTTCATTGTGGGTATATGTCAAAGTAATGGAATATTCTTTAGTGAGCAGCCACTATTCTTTGACAGGTTGTTGTAATTTTCTGACAATGTTGTCTCCAAGAGGGAGCCCGATAGGTGATGTGTCTGTCCGGGTTCATGCTCGGAGTCGTGCCCATGAGAAGTGGGGAACTGAGCCTCCTAGATCTGGCCAGATCTAGGGTCGTCCGGATTTATGGTAGGAGTTATACACATGAGAAGTAGAGATCCTAAGCCTCAAAGGTCTGGTCGGATCTAGGGCCACCCAGGGTTTATGCTGTGAGTCGTGCCTATGAGAAGTGGAGAGTTGTGCCCCGTATGCCCGACTGGTTGTAGGGTCGTCCCGGTTTATGCTGGAAGCCTTGCCCATGAGAGTAGGAAGCTGAGCCTCGTATGCCCGATCGGCTCTAAGACCACCCAAGTTTATACTGGGAGTCTTGCCCATGAGAAATAGGGAGCTGAGCCCTGTATGTTCGGGCGGCTCTAGGGTCGCCCGATTTTATGCTAGGAGTCATGTCTATGAGAAATGGGGAGTCATGCCCTGTATGTCCAGCTGACTCAAGGGTCGTCTGAGTTTATGCTGAGAGTCTTGCCCATGAGAGTGGAGAGCTGAGCCTAGTATGTCCGATCGGCTCTAGGGCTGCTCGAGTTTATACTGAGAGTTTTGCTTATGAGAAGTGGAGAGTTGAGCCTTGTATGTTCGATTAACTCTAGGGTCACCCAAGTTTATGCTGGGAGCCTTGTGCATGAAAAGTGGGGAGCTTAGCCCCATATGTCCGCCTAGCTCTAGGGTCGTTCGGGCTTGTGTTGGGAGTTTTGTCCCTGAGAAGTAGGGTGTTGAGCCCTATATGTCCGTTGGAGGTGGTTCGTTTGGCTACATACACCCTAACTTTGACTACCATCTCGCGTTGACTTTAACTTGCCACATCAGCTTGACTATCGACCCTTATTACTTTTGGAATCACTCACAACCCTCATACGCTTTTATATATTGTGTCATTTATTGTAAAATAAACCTTTGGCATGTTTCCTTGTAGAACATTATTGAATAATGATGATTTATTAAGCACATTAATATCATTATGTAACCCTGTAATTCTCAAAAAAGGGTGTAATATCCACATGTTTGCAAATACAACCGTTTCAAGTATAATTGTTGAGACCCTATAATTGTCGTGAGTAAACTGACCTTTCAAAGTAACAGGATATTTTTTTTATTCTTAATGTATATAATCAAAATTACCTAATATGATAGAGAAGATGTGTCATAAGGCATCCAAAACTAGTCATGGCAAACGATAGGACAGAAACGGTAGGCAAAAATGATAGGGTCAACTATGCCTTTTCACACAAATTCTTTTAGGCCAATGTTTACTGCAAGAGAGATGGGAGAAGAGAGAGGAGCGGAAAGCAAATCTGTCGTTCCCACAGCCTCCAACCGCTCATCCTCACGAAATGCTCGTCCGTCTCTCTCCCACACCGAACACTCACTCGTAGCCTTCGACAGCACTCCCTCACCCGTACCGCTTGACCTTTCCATCGCCATGCACTCGCAATGAGGAGGGAGTGAGGGATTTGCCCTCCAGTCTGTGCAAGAATCTCGCATTGACCCAGTTCTGGGCAGACTTATTTTCGAGCTACAGTCGCTCAGCTTGAGCAGCACTGAGTCCTCACTGCTAGCTTTCCGTGGGGTAGATGAGGAAGAGCTCCTCGAAGCACAAACTCACCTCTCCTCTCGGCATGAAAGTTATGCCCATAGATCACGTTGTCATCAAGAAATTGTAAGGTGCTTCCTAGACAACAAGTGTTTCTCGTAAAAAAAAGGTGTCGGCTTTCTAGGAATTTCGCAACCAAAAGCACTAGGAGCTGTGAAGGGAGAAAAATAAAGATGAACAACAATGCAGGGAAGAACAGAGGAAACTATTCGCTTCGAGCATCTAAAAATAACCAATTAAAAGATGCTAAATGGACCAAATATATATGGCGATAATCATTGAATATTATATGTAAAAAAAAAAAAAACTGCAAAATCTCACCTTTCAGTGTCTTGGACACTATGAATGTTCTCCGCAAACGACACTTCCAAGTCCGGCACCGCATCGACTTCTGCCTCTGTTGCTTCCCCTGCTTCCTCGCGCTTGTCGGAGGCGGTGATCGACTCTGAACCCTTCCTCAGACTTCGGTTAGCTCGCTCCAAGCTAGTAGCTTTAGAACGATGGGATTTAGTAGAAATCTCGCGTGAGTCAGCTGATGGAAGAGGGAGCTTGGAGAGGCGGCGGCTCCGGAGCTCGAGGTAAGCCAGCGATGAGTCCACCGTGGCGGAGGGCGCTAGGCTCCGGTCTCGTGTACAACCCCCGTGGGCGGCCCTATGGTGGGAAACCTCCATGAGCGATACCTCGCCGGAGAGCTTATCTTTCCTCGTAGACCTCCCCGTGGCGTCTCTGTCCAAGCCACCGGGGATGGGGAGGAGGAAAAGTAGGCGAGAGGAGAATTGAAAAGGAAAACAAAAGGTAATTTTGCAGGGAGAAAAAGAGAGAAACTTGCTTTTAAAACTGCACTATTCGTTCCTCAACTTGGATACGTGGTAGGTTTATTTACTTGAAGGCGATCATTTTACTTTACAATTCATCAGTGATTTCAGGAAATACATTTTATGAAAGCTGGAAGAACTGGCTCGACGTCCAAAGCCTTGGATTCTCTTCCCAAAAGACCAAAAGCATTAACAGAGAGATTCACTGCAAGAACCAACACCCTCTGGCCTTTTCTCTTTCCTCATCTCCTCACTTCGGAAGTTATTTTTGGAAGAATCAAGTGGAACTGCGTTTGCTGATCTTCGTCTGCTTGCCTGTCCAACTAAGTTCATCTCAAGGCTGTAAAAAACTAAATGGTATTTTTCATAACAATCCCCACGTGAACTCCTACGTACTTAATTCCCTCGTGGGAGTGTCACCTCAACGCGATACTGACGAACACAAACAAAGGCCATCACTTTCGCAATGGATTACAATACCCATCTGCGCATTAAATAATACAAGCTTCAGGAGATCAATTGAACTCTTGCCTATGTTTCGTTTCTGTCATTCTGTGTTCACAAAGTCTATGCAAAAGTGCCAGCTTTTCTTTTCTTTTCCGAAGATCCACCTTATGCAGGATGGCGTGCCCTTCCAAAAGGAATCCTATGTATTGTTTTCGCATGAAGGGCACGGTGCGCATGAGCAGCAGCCGTTTTTTTACCTTGTGAATTAGATTTGATGCAGTAATGATATACATGACTCTTTGTTTTTTTTTTCGGCCCTTTTGAATCGGAAAATTAAGACAGTACTCTGACGATCACAGGGGCCATGCCATTGGAGTACGCGCAAGCAATTTTTTTAAAAAATATATTTTGCCTGGCATTATTTTTCTAAATTTAAAAAATTTAAAATCCAGACTTTCGTCTATATTATTTTAATTCAGATAATTAACTTTTTCAAACCAATTAATTTGCAAACGATCAACTTGGTTGACTGAATTTTTCTACCTCAGCTAGCAGAATAAATTAAGAAGTACTACGGAACCCGTCCAAACAGCCCGAAAGCCTATCCAAGTTATCAATGTGCTTAGATTTATCATTCCACTAACATCTTCTCTTTATACTTTTACAACTCTTCGATGATCAATTAGAGTGCTAATATATGGATATTATAACACTCGAATGGTGTTATACTAATATGAGTGGATGTTATAATACCAATATATTAATTCAATTCTTTCAACGTAACAAATTTTATTAAAAATTCAAAAAATAAAAAAATAAATTTTGTAGAGAAGTGAAACTTGGTTTAATGATAGAAGAGATAGCAAAAACTTAATACATGAGAAAATATAATTACATTCATCTTGGAGTTATTGTTTTTGATCTACGAGGCTTAACAAGGGCAAAGTTAGGAGGAAAAGTTTTATTAATCTTATATAACATCCATTTTTCTGATACTAAAAACACCCCACTAGCTATTGTAATTTCAGATCTTGTTATCGTCAAATATATTAAACACCTCACAATCTATTTGTAAAGTGTGGCATCAACTTTCTTTCTTCCAATATTGTTATGTAACTTCACTCCAAATTCAGATGGAGTATTAACGGGATTACAATCTTTCATTTAAAACCTATCCAAAATTTTTTGCATGTATCTTCTTTGAGAAATAAAAATTCTAATGAAAGCTTACACCACTTCAATACCAAGAAAATAATGCATCATATCAAGATCAGACATTTCAAATTCTTTAATCATAGATTTTTTTTAAATCTCCAAATATAAACATTTCCAGTGTAGATTAAGTCATCTACATATAAATAAACTATCAATATTTTTCCTCCATTATCAATCTTAATAAAAAGAGTAGGTTCATAAGAACATTTTTGAAAACCTTCATTCAAAAAAATAAGTTTCTATATGATTATATCAAACCCATGGGGCTTATTTTAATCCAGATAGAGCTTTCTTTAATCTATAAACTTTATGCTCATTACCAAATTTCACATAACCCAAAGGTTGATCGATAAATATCTCTTCTTTCAAATCTCCATGGAGGAATGATGATTTTTACATTTAATTGAAAGATGGACCATGAATTTTGTACTGTCATAGCTATCACCACTCTAATTGTATTATGCATTGCTACAGGAGTAAAAACTTCTTTATAACCAACACCAAACTCTTGCTTATAGCCCTTTGTCACCAAACGTGCTTTGTACTTATTAATCTCACTATGTTAATTTAGCTTTGTCTTGTAAACTCACTTTGCACAAATTGTCTTTGGCCTTTTAGGAAGATCATATAACTCTCATGTATTACTTTTTTTAATTGATATAATTTCATCATCCATAGCCTTTCTCCATTTGATTCTTTAATAGCTACTTCAAAATAGTAGGGCCACAATTTGAAAACAAAGCAAAATGTGTAAGAGGGTCATCGCCTTGATCAAATCCAATCACCTTGATCAATTCTAGTCACCTCATAATTAGACATTCATGTTAGTCTTCTTTGAACACATTATGGTCTTTGTGATTCTGCTTCAACTAGACTTTAATATGCTATAGGAATATTTTGAGAGACTTTCTCATGTCGCTCATCCTCTATAGGCTATTGTACTTTCGCATCATCACCAAAATATACAGGGATAATTTTTTTAAAGCTATTTTGATTCCATGGCCAAGTGTCTTTTTCATCAAAAAATAACATCACGACTTATAATGATTTTCTTAGTGCAGAGATTATATAATCTATAAGCTTTTGATGTATTACTCATACAAAAAAAAATGCATTTATCACCTTTGCTATCTAGCTTCTTTCTCCTTTTATCTAGAATATGAGCATAAGCGATACATCTAAAAATTTGAAAATGATCAACAGTAAGTTTACTTCCACACCAAGTTTCCTCCAATGTCATATTTTGAACATATAATATGGGACTTCTATTGAATATTAGACCAAAATTTTTTAGGAATACCACTTGTCGTCAGAAGATTTCGCACTATATTCATAATTGTGAGGCTCTTCCTTTCACATATACCATTTTGTTGGGGTGTGTAAGCTGTTGTAAGTTGCCTCTTGATTCCATGATTCTCATAAAAATTTACAAATTCATGTAAGTTATATTTTCCACCACGATCTGTAAACAAAATTTTAATAGAGTTGTCAATTTCTTTCTCGATAAGTACTTTATAATTTTTGAAAGCTGTAAAGGCTTCAGATTTTTCTTGCAACAAATAATCCATATTACCTCCATTATAATGCAGTGTTATTGGCCCGCAAATATCTGAACGGACAAGTCCAATGTCACCTTTGCTCTCCAAGATTTTCTTTGTGAGAATTGATTACGGTGTTGTTTGCTAATAATACATTCTTCAAAAATTTCAGAAAGAGTTGCAATTTAAGGAAGATCGATCACCATATTCTTCTGTTTTAATATTTTCAATCCACCAAAATTTAGATATCCATAGAAAAAGTGTCAGAACCATGCATCATCATAAAATTTTGTTGAAAAACATGAATGAGATATAGTATGAAGATAAAGGAAAAACATACAATTTGTTGTCATGTTAACTTGCACAATTAAACTCAACTTCACATCTTGAATCAACAAACTTATTCTTTAATAGCAATTTCATATCCCTTTTTTGTAATTGACCCACACTAAGCAAATTAATTTTTAAATCTGACACAAAAGGAACATTAGAAATAGTATTGGTAGAATCCCCTTTTTCTTGTATGGTTACCTTTCCCTTTCCCATAAAGTTGTAGAGTTGTCGCCAAATTTGACATAACTGCAAAAAGATTCATCTAAGTCTGAAAATGTATCCTTCTCTCCACACATGTGATTGTTGTAACCTGTATCTAAATACCATATATTCTGTTGAGTTTTCTCTTTCTCATGACATACCATTAAAAGAGACACTTCTTCTTCTTGTTTGCTGACTTTATTTTATTAGTTGTAGAATAATGGTCTCCACATACTCTATCTTTTCTTTGAAAATAGCTTTCCTGATGTTGTTTTTGTTATTGGTTCCCATGATCATTGTTGTTTCTACCTCCTCTTCCTGACTTCTACCTCTTCCTTGTCCTCTATCACTTATACCAATTGTAGAATGATTTTCTAATAAAGCCTTCAATATTTGCTCCTCTTTTTCATATTAATTGATTTTCTGTTCATGAACTAATAATGAACTTTGTAATTCTTCAATTGAAAGTAGACTTACATTATTTGTTTCTTTAATGGCGCATTCAACAAAAATTAATTTTGGTGTCATAGATCGAAACATTTTTTCGATGGTGAGAACATTCTCTGTCTTGTCGCCAAGGATACACGTTTTGTTAATGATTGTCATCGTTCTTGCAAAATAATTTGAAACTGATTTTCCTGATTTCATTCGGAGCATTTCGAATTCCGAATGAAATGCCTGAAGTTGCTGCCTCTTCGCTCTTGTCATACCTTGGTATTTTTTTCATAGAATCCCAGATATCTTTGACGATATTCTTACATAGAATGATTTCCCAGATTAAGCGATAAATAGCTTTGAAGAGATAATTCTTTTGTTTTAAGATCTTTCAGCAATATTTTTTGGATCTTAAAAAATTCTTCATGAGCATGCTCCGATGGTCATAATGACCATCAAATCAAGGAATGACCGGCTGTACAAAACTTTTGGAAGAGATAACTCTCTTCGAAATCTCACTCGGGTACCACTGATGAGAAAAATAATAAAAGAGTCAAGGACACAAGAAGGATAAAATCAATTTTCACACACTATTTCATTGATAATTAAACATCCTGTTTATAGGCTAATACCTAACACATACTAAAAAATCCACTAACACCTCAAAGTTAACCACTAACACTTTATGGTCCTCATATCCACATCATCAATTAAATATCTCATTCTTTAAATATCTTAAATTTTACAATTAAATATTTTCCAACTAAATATTTATGAATTCCACCTATTAAATATCTCCCAATCTCATCTATCCAAAAAAAATAGAAGAGTCACCGTTGTAGAGAAATCATCGAGCACAAACTCATTTTGTCTCAAGCGTGTTCACGTTGTTGTTCTGCACTCGTCAGTACAACCCATCACTTCAGATTAAACATGGTACTGGCCGCTTAGGGCGTTAGCTGAAGAAAAATCGGTGTACAACTCCAAAACATCTAAAAGCCTGGAAGAGTTTTTGATCTCCCTCTTAGGACCCTAAATGGATTGAACATTCGTGAATAATATTTGGTTTGCTAAAATTTATTTATATTTGTTCAATACATAAGATCAAGTAAATAAATAAGCTTCAACAACTCATTATACTAAACAAACAATCTTGAACATATGTTCAGCTTGTTAATATTCATAAATGACATTTATAAAACATATGTTCAGCTTGTTAATAAATGACGTTTGTAAATCATATTCATTAATAAAAACTTTTATCAACATGTTAATTAAAAATAAATAAATAAATTTGAATTAACTAAACTTAAGCTCATAAAAATTAAATCATATAAATTTGAAACTTAATTCATTTTAAATTCTGCTCGAGTCAGCGGACTAACTTATGCTACAGTTTTTTATCGAACCCAATAGATAAGTTTCTAAAATATCCAAATTATATATTATAGTTTCAAAATTACTAAATCATGTACCCCACTTCCCATTTTACCCTCGTCCTCAAATCAATTCAACTGGAAAAAAAATCAATAGACTAAATTTTTTTCCCAATCGAATCGATTTCTTTGTGTGTTTGAAAAAAATTCATCAATGTTTCAGTCAAAATTGGCTGATGGACCTAGAGATTTCGAAATGATATAAAACAACTCTTATGTATTCGTCTAGTTTTCTTGATTGTAAAAATGTTATCAAACATCAATTGGACCGAATATATTGAGAGCACTGATTTTTTAAACACGAATATATCAGTAAAATTAATTTGTGTTAAAAAAATAACTGCTCTCAATATATTGTGTCAAATTAATATTTGAGGGCATGTATATAATCATAAGAACTCATAGGATCTGGTTTCTCTTCATTCCGAACTCTCTAATCCCATCAATCGATTTTGGCTGAATGAACCTATATTGATTTTATTTAGGTTCATTCGGCTATAGTTTCAAAAAAAGCATTGCTCTCAATATATTACGTCAAATTGATATTTGATTTATTTTTACAATCAGGAGAACTAGATGAACATATAGGAACTGATTTCATGTCATTTTAAGGTCTCTAGGTCCATCAACTGGTTTCAACTAAAATCGGCTGATGGATCTAAAGACCTCAGAATGATATGAAATAAGTTCATATGTATTCATCTAGTTCTCATGATTATTAAAATACTATCAAACATTAATTTGACTCAATATATTGAGAACAATGATTTTTCAAATACGAATGTGTCCGAAAAATTAATTTGTGTTCAAAAAATCACTGCTCTCAGTATATTATGTCAAATTAATGTTTGATAGTATTTTAATAATTAGGAGAACTAGAAGAATACATAAGAATTAGTTTCATATCATTCCGAAGTTTCTAAGTCCATCAGCCGGTTTGAGCCAAAATCGACTAACAGATTTTTCTAAATACACAGAATGAAATCGATTCGACTGGAAAAAATATCAGTCGATTGATTTTTTTTTTAATCGAATTAATTTAAGGATAAGAATAAAATGAGAAGTAGGTACTATGATATAATAATTTTGAAACTATGGAAGATATTTCGGTAAAAAGCTGCTTATGCTAACTTATCAAACGAGCGTTTGGTTCTCTCCTAGGAATCGGAATGAGAATGGGTATCATAGTATTATGGAATGGGAATGGGTATGAGCTTGGGTATCATTCTTAAAAATGATGTTTGGTTAGTTAAATATTTTCAATCGGAATGAACCTAAATTTCCTTTTTTACCCTTACAGGAAAATAAGAGAAAAAATTATATGGGAGAGAAAGTTGATTGTGGGAGAAAAAGTTGAATGTGAGAGAAACATATGATGAGAGAAAATGATGAGAGAGAAAGTATGATCAGAGAAAATGAGGAGAGAGTGCATGATAGGATAGATTGAGAAGAGAAAAGGTATGATGAGAGAGAAAGAGTGATGGGAAAAAATAAACAGAGAGAAAGTATTATGAGAGAAAATGAAAGAGTGAGGAGAGAGAAAGTATGATGAGAGAGAAAGTGGGTTGAGAGAGAAAGAGTGATGGAAAAAATAAAGAGAGAGAAAGTATGATGAGAGAAAATGAGAGTCTAAGGAGAGAGAAAGTGGGTTGAGAGAGAAAGAATGATGGAAAAAATGAAGAGAGAGAAAGTGTGATGAGAGAAAATACGAGACTAGGAGAGAGAAAATATGATTAGAGAAAAAGTGTGATTAGAGAAAATAAAGAGAGAGTGTGTGATGAGAGAGAATAAAGAGAGAGAAAGTGTGATGAGAGAAAATGAGGAGAGAGAGTATGCTGAGAGAGATTGAGGAGAGAGAAAGTATGATGAGAGAGAAAGTACAATGAGAGAGAAAGTATGATGAAAAAATAAGTAGAAAATGTGTAATGGGAGAGAAAGTGTGATAGAAGAGAATGAAGAGAGAGAAAATAAGGAGAGAGAGTATATGATGGGATAGAATATAGAGAGAAAATGAGGAGAGAGAAAGTATCTTGAGAGAGAAAATGTGATGATAAAATAAGGAGAGAAAAAATATGATGAGAGAGAGTGTGTGAAATTAAAAAAAAATTGAACAAATATACTAAGGATATTTTTGTTTAAAACTTAATTCACAATCCTATTCCATCAAAACCCAAGGGAGGGGGTGGGTTTCATCCATACCCAAATTTTTGGGTTTCATTCCAAAATCTTGATTTCATTCCTATTAACCAAACACAAGGTTTGAGAATGAATCCATTCCCTCATTCCCAAACCCATAAACCAAACGCCACCTAAGTTTAACAAACAAACGCACAGCTTGTTTACAGCCCTACTCCCTCCCTACTTTTCTACTTGCAATACATCACGATTCTAGTTTACTCCTCCTCCTCCTCCTCATCCTCGGCGATCTCAATTCGCCGTTCCCTTTAGTCGCGGTACTGTAAACGGCGATGAGGGAAGAGACAGCGTTCTGAAGGTTGGAAACATCAGTAACTCAATTGTCATGAAAGATTAGTGTTTGCATTTTTAAAATGATTGGAAGTTTTCCTACGCGGTGGTATTAAGTCAATTTTGGTTCCTTTTTTCAATCTGATTTTTGCCTTTTTGCGGTTCATTGCTTGGATAACTGATGAGTTTCTTATGGAATGGTGGTGAAGCGTCAAGACAACCGGAAACTTACATTGATCTCTTCGGGTATCAACGCCTGGAGGTGAAGGCATGGCGCAGATTAATTGGGCTGCGGAAAGATGTAAGTTTTGTAAATTCTGCTTCTTCTCTTGGTTATATTATTCGCTGGGTTTTTTTTTCTAAAAAAAATTCAGAAATCATTGGTTTATTGCCATTTGTAATGTCACACCGATTGATCTCTACACGCTTCGTGTTATCTGTCTGGACTCAACAAAAACTACCCTTACAAAGATCAGATGAGAAGTCCAGAAAAAGGACCCTTTTCCCTATTGATGGTCTACAACTGCAAGCTTGTTTGAATTTGGGGCTTCAAAGTTGATTTTGTCTATGCAAATATGTTATATTGATGTGATGTCATCATCTCTATTAAATTGATAATAACAGAATTTGTATAGAGATAAATTTTGTTTATATAGAATGATACAAAGTTGTGGAAAAGACAGACTTCCCCTATGAATTTTTTTCCTCGAGTGTCTTCAATTGGATGAATACTCTATCAGATGTTGAATATTATATTTCAAGGGAAAGAATTTAAATAAGCATGTAATATTATTGTGTAACTAGAAATTTATCATATGCTTGCATTTTGTAGTAATTCAAAGAATCAAAATTGGCAATAGAAATTGTATTTGGAGGAAAGCAAGCACATTCTTTTGAATGTAATTTCACTTCTGCAAAAAATTTCATTTGTCTGCATTTGTTATTTTTAGACATCACTATAGGCAACTCAAAATGGCTACATTGATGTTATTCAGGTTGATAGTTTTTTAGACATGGGATCCATTTTAAATGCTGCTCATGGTTTGGTCATACAAGTTGCTCTAGCAATTCAACTTAAATCTTAGTGTATTTACTAACAAATTTCATTATGTTCTAGTGGATGTTTTGAAAATTATTTTATACTGCTTGTTATTTGTCTACATAATTTTTTGTTGTTCTCTGTCTAAATAAGATTTTCAATTTAAATTACTAATGTTTCTGAATTCATATTCACTATCAATATCTGCCACAAAACTTCAGATGGTTAACATGCAACTTGGCATTAACTAGTAAAAATGGTGTAATATTTTATTATTTTCATTTATTTATTTATGTTTTATAATTATTTTTTTTGAATAATAGATTAATTTTCTTAATGAATACTATTTTGGTGATGCTTCAGACACCTACTTATCACTAGATAGTCATTATGTGAATTTGGCATAAGATTGTGGATAGATAAGAGATATTGAACCTTATAGCTCATTCAGTTGTATCATACTATTTTTGGTTGACTAATAAATTTTATTGAACAAACTGTACTGTTTAATTGAAATCCCAGCTCTTCACAATCACTAGGAAAATTGTTATATTATCATCAAATAACCATTTTAGGCTTTACTCACTTTTAAATAATAGACAAGGAAATAACCATATGAAAACTGAAAAGAGAGTCGAAAATTATAATGCAAACAATCTTTCAATCACTAAAAAATTGCAAAATAATCATATACTTGGTCATATTTTTCGGTCAGGTTTTAAATTTTTTTTTCTTCGGGATATAACTGAACAAACATGTTGAATTATGGCCGGCATAAGAGATGCACTTGTCCTTTCAGAGCTTAGCTCTATTTCACGATTCTATAAATATTTTTCAGAATATGTTGAATGAGGTGGAGGACCAGTATGCCATTATTCGATTAATTAACGATATAACACCTTGATGCTTGTCCTGATTCCCATTTCTCAGAATTTTCTCTCTTCTTCTTTCACATCTTTCTCTTCCTTTTGCTTTCTTTTATCCTGTTATAGGCGATTGTTTTTCCCTCTAATATTTAAAGGTCCTTTAGTAACAATGAAAAGTCAAATTTAACTTATTTTCCTTCCTATAATGTTAAATCAAAATATAGCTAAAAGTTTCTTTTTTTGTTGAATATTATCATTTGCTAAGATGATTTTAAATACCCTACAAGAGTTCAATTTAAGTAACTAAGGTAAAACAAATAGTTTATTTATTGGATCACTGACTTAGGTTTGAATTTCTAGAGTTAGTCAATCAATCTCTGAGTTTTCCTTGGCATCTCATGCCACCTTGATGAATCTTGACCAAGTTTAAACAATCAAGCTGCACTTTATCTGACCTTGATAGTTCTTAAGAAATTCCTCATCCTTTCTGATTGGTACTAGTTTGATGATCTGATTTTCACTGGGTTAGTTTGGTATCCTGAATTTTTCCAGATTCATTTCTAATATTCTGAATCATCTTATTATCTTCATCGTGCTACATGATAATACTCCGCCACCAAAGTTCTGTAGATAACAACCGATTGTTGCTTTAATATTTTGTGTGTTTTCTTTCTTGTCTTCTTTGGAGTAATCTAGGAGATAAGGTTAGATTTATGGATTGTCGTTGATCATTCAAACCCCACATCCTAATTTTTCATGTTCAAATGTATGATATGCTATTCTGCATTTTGGTTGATGTGGGGTTTGAATATCTAGATTCTGAAGTTGTGCTTCTCCAACCATGTATGAATTTCTCTGCAAGCTTAGATGTAACTTATTGACATGTATTTATTGAAAGATTCAGTTTTGTCTAATTCACAGCAAGTGATGCTCCTGGTGGTTTTCTTTTTGAGTGGTGGTCAGTGTTTCGGGATATCTTCATAGCAAGAACTAATGAAAAGCATTCATGGCGGAAGTTATATTCCTAGATTTTTAGGATTCAACGTATCAAACTCCAAGATAATGAGCTCTATAAAAAAAAAACTTTTGTTATCTATTTTGCTTAACAGTCATAGCGAGCAAAAGCAAAGGAAGAGCATCAAAGACAGTTACACATGCACTGCAACAAAGAGGTGTCAACCATCCTACTGTCAATGGGACTATGAATTCTACAAACACAAATGGCATTTTAGGGCCACCTACTGCTAGTCTATTGGCTGCTAAACTGTACGAGGAGCGAATGAAGCAACCACAACCTGTCAATAGTGAAATATCCTCACAACTTATTGATGCTAATAGTGTTGCACTTCTCAAATCAGCAACCAGCCGCCCAGGGTAGTTTTTAGTATCTGAAGTCTGAACCTGACAAATCTAGGTTTTTTATCGACCTATATTTCCTCCAAATCTGGTGGTGCAGACAATTTATCCAAAGCAACAAAATCAATGGATCTTCTGCTACGCAGCTTGTTCAAGGGCAAAATCAACAGACATCAGTACCATAAGTTCCTTGCATAATATTATTCATTTTATGTTTTCTCTTGTATATGTACTTCCTTCTATGAGCTTATCTGTAACTATTCCAGGATGTTTAAGGCATCATGGGTGTAGCGCAGCCACAACAATCTTTGAATATGGAGCCCTCTTCATTGTATAGCCATGGAATAATGCAAGCAAAATCTGGACTAAGTGGTATTGGTAAGTAATTCCTAAATGAAACAGAAAAATCATATCCATGTAATAGGATGAAAATTTGGCATTTTTGAGTGACTGGTTGTTGGATAATCGGTCGGAGATTTTACGGAATTAGCCGAATTGAAATTATGCCAAATCAAATTCAATTTATCTATCGAGATGACCTGAGCATATAATCTTAGATTGCCAGCGAGACTAGTTTCTGCCAAGTGCTAAGTGCAGAGTGGCTGAGTGCACAGTGGTAGAGTGCAGAGCAACCGAGCTGCTGAGTGAATAGCGGCCGAATGCAGAGCAACTAAGTGCAAAGTGGTTGAGTGGCCGAGTGGCTGAGCAACTGAGTGTGGAGAGACCGAGCGGCTGAGTGCAGAGCGACCGAGTGGCTGAGCAACCAAGTGATTGAGTGCAGAGTGGTCGAGCAGCAGAGTGACTGAGTGCAGAGTGGCTGAGCGGCTAAGTGATGAGTGGCTGACGATTCTGAGGTCTACAATGGACGCGGTTTCCTTGAAACAGATTCACTCCACCTCTAACTGTGCTTTGAGATTTTCTCAAGTCGTTTGTTTCCTATGATACAATGACTAACCGTGATGCACACCAAACACTAGTGGTCATGACGAACTGAGAGGTACCTGACTGCTATCACGAGTACACCGTCGAGCAAGAGATGCATGACAGAGAAGAGCGAGGGGGAACGTAGATAGAGAGTTTCAATTTTTTTCTTTTTTAACTTATGTGTTCGCCTTTTGCCACATCAGATCAATGAACAATGTTTAATGATAGATTAATGATTATTACTCATTGAGTTTTGAAATGCCAACGTTTCACTTGACCGTTTATAGATTTTGCATTATTTTTTAATTTAATGCATCCGTTACACACTTAGATAAGCAGCAAAATGATTTATGTGACAAAATATTGGTTCATCCGTTTGGACAAGTTTTGTCCCGACTGTCCCAATCCGGCATTCGGCGTGTCCAGGTTGTGCTCGTACACGAATCAACTTGGTTCAGTGCAATTCGGACCTTGGATTTGTACTCTTTGTGCACCTACGCGTGAGAGAGAGTCTCTCACCATACATTTATTCATATCACCAATACATGCAAATTAATATAAACCAACCAATATACCTTAAAACTCCCAATGTGGCCCGCTCTGCACTCAATTGCTCGGTTGCTTAGTTGCTCATCTGCACTCATCCGCTCGGCCGCTCTGCACGGCAACTCTACAGTTTACACTCAATACTTGACAAAAACCAGTCCTCACTGGCAATCTGAGATTATTTGCGAAAGTCATCTTGACAGCTAAGTTAAATTTTGTTTGATGTAATTTTAATTTGACTAATTCTCCAACATCTCCAACGGGTTGTCTAACATTAAGTTCACTCGGGCCACACATTCAAGCTTTCATGAAGGTCAGTCTCTTGTGATCAAGCTTTCTCACTTCTATCGCAACGTGTCTTTATTTTCTGCTTATTCTGATTTGTCTTTATGATAAAAGAAAATTTTTTAACGTGCAATATTTACCCCTCTCTATCACATCTTTCAATCCTTCAGATATTTCACGGCGATCTAAGTTTCATTTTCTGCAAATGCAAGTACCTCCTTGCAATCAGTGTCGTTGATCTTTGGTTTGTTAGGAAAGGTTAAATTATTTTCTAATGCCATATGGTTCTAGGTTGCTAATCCGCCAGCATGTAATACAGTATTCTGCAGTTTGTAATTCCTAATGTCAACATAAACAATGTGCGTTCTTGGTGGACAATCCTTGTGACGATTTAACATATTTGTAATTGAATCCATCAATACTCACATTCATGATCATGGGATAATAGTGCTTTGTATTTTTCTCAGAAAAATACTAATTTTCATAATTTGCGGTTATGTTTTCTAAGTGAACATGTTCATCTCAAATCCTCACCTTTATCCTTCATGAGCTGCCTAGGAGAGTGATGTCTACCCAACAGGTTTTGTTATCTCAATCGTAATGTTGATTGTATGTTTGATTTCAAGAGATTCGAGTTGTTGCATTTATGGCAACTTTGATGTAGATGTTTATAGTCTGTATCTGCTGCATTCATTGTTGATACATCAAGAGAATAACCGGGACATACAACTTCTTGCTTTGTGATGCACTAAACTTTGTGCACATCTATAAGGACTAGCTTTCCTTGGTGTAGTTTTGTGAGGAAAAAAAATTCTGATGGATTTTTCAGTATTTTAATTTGCAATTAGACAGTAGACATTGGATAAATTACTTGGAGATTATGCAAACCACATTTTCTGTGGACTGATCATGGAATATAAACTAAGTGAAATTATTTGGTTCCTTGAATCTACTTGAACAAGATAATCGATTTTATGTAAGCAAAGTTATTGGCTTTATGTATACAATAATGTACTGGGCATATTCAAGGAGATTCTTTAAATAAATCTCCCTTGTTTCTATATACAAGGTTTATAAGCAACTAAAGCCTATCAAGTCTAGTGTATTTAAGCTTTCCCAAGAAACGCTGTAGGCTGTATCGCTAACTAGAAAAGGTATGTAGTGAATTATACATCCTCTGTTATTTCTTGTTGAAGTTTATGGTATTATTTGCTGTTCTAGTTTTTCTGTTATGTCAATATTGCACTCAAGTTACAGATTATTGAGAATCTTCTTGTGTCTTACACTCTTCGAGAAAGTTTAAAATAATCTCCCACCTATGCTGTATCTGATAGGTTGTCCTATGAAACATGGAATCCCTGCAAACTATGAGCAGTTCCCAGAGACACTCGTATCGTTACAGACAACCGTGCGACAATGGAGTACAACTGAAGTATGTTCTTTACAATTTATCATCTTTTTATATTATGAGCTATAAGTTCTATTTAAGAATTCTTTCACTGAAGAACAGTAGTAATTTCTTTATTATTTTAAATTGTTTTGTTTAAAGAACTAACCTAAAAGGGTGAAGCTAAGACTCAGTTTGGACTTTTGATGGTAGTCATACCAATTGTTAGTTCTTCAAAATGATGAGTCAGTATTATGTTATGATGAGCTCTAAAAAATAATTCCAATTATACCATAATTTAGTTAGTTTTTTTTTTTTTCAAATCATTAGTACTATCTGAATCTCTTAAATGCTTGTTATTGTATTACTTACCCTTTGTTTGGATAGAGTGAGGGAAGGTTCATTAACAAAAGAGGAAGGGAGGGGAAGGAAAGAGAAGTGAAGAGAAATTAAGTATTTAACTTCTCCTTGTTTGGGAGAGAGGGAAGATTCATTAACGTAATATCTATTACTTTGTTTGAGAGGAAAGAAAGGGGAATGAAGGTTAAATAGGTAAAGTTACAAAAATACCCTTACTTTTTAAATTAGACATTTTTCATAATATTAATATTTATTTTATAAATATAAATTAGATATTTTTAATAATAAAATTAATTTTTTATATTATCATTTAAATTAGTTATTTTTAATAAAAAATTAATCTTTTTATACTTATTTATAACAAATAATGAATTACCGATAATCAAGTAATTAAATGAGAAATAGTGAAAATAATGATTTTAAAAATCTTAAATAAAAAATTTTGAAAGATAACGTTGATAACGAGAATTTTTATTCTTTAAAAATTTATTAAATTTTGATAAAAAAATTAAAAAATAATATATATGTTCTTAAATTTTGACGACAAAAATAGTTTCTCCCTTCAATTCAGTTAGAAGACGTGTCGGAGACCCTCCTTTAATAGTCTGACAGTAAGCGAGCTGTGAAGAATGTGAGAAAATTGGACTCATATAGGAAAATTAGGAACATTTCTTAAACTATTAAGAACAGGGATAAAATTGAAATAAAAAAATCTTTTGTTTTCCCTTCCCCTTCCTTACACCTCAATTCGGGGTGTAAGAAAATTTCTCTTTCCATGGATAACGAAGGTTAAAACTTACCCTTCTTTACATTTCCTTCCCTTTCCTCACTCATTCCCAAACAAGATTCAAAGTTTCCCTTCCCCTTATTTCCCCTTCCTTCCCCTTCCCTCACATCCTCCCAAACAGTCCGTTAGAGTTTTGAAGATCTTCCTCTATTCCTTTCACCTTCAACACCACTTTGATTGATTCAATCTTGAGTATAGATTATATGTCATTGTCAACAATGTCGATTGTTAATACTATTTCAAAATTCAAACCTCATTCTGTCATTTTATCACCCACTGAAAGCACACCTAATTATCCCGTGTAGTAGTATTTTTTGAGTTTTAAAATAAGTTTCAAACGTTTTATAATTAATTTTTGCTGATTTATTTCTTTTCATTTTTGTAGTCAGTTAATTGTTTACATGCCTTAAGTGGGCACAATTCTCAGATAACTTCACTTGATTTTCATCCAAAAGTGACATATTTTGTTCTTGTGATGACAATGGTGAGATTCGGTAGTAGAATACCAGTCAATATGCATGTACTCCAGTTGGCAAAAGATGATTGTGTTCGCTCCTAGCATCTCTGTCAATCCATACCAATACATAGGAGGTAAATTACGGATGACTACTAGCCTTTGAAATAGTATTTGGCGCATGAGGGAAGCATTTATTTCGATTATGCCGAGATTCAAATCTCAGATCTCAAATTACTAGCACCTTATGTGCGGGACAATATTCATGTACTTGAGTTTCTGAGGTTAGTTTACATTTGCCTTCAAGATTTCTTTGATAGTGAGTAGTCACAGAGGTTATTTCTAAGAGTTGGGACTTTCGGGCCGTAAAAATCGCTTTTTGCGTTACGGAAACCCCGAAGTTCCATGCCACCGGATCCGTGCGAAGATTAAAAATTTCGTGTACATGTTTTCTAACCTAGATCTACTCTAGATCTACATGGTAGAGATTTATACCTTTGATGCAAAGCCCTTCGCTTATCCCGCTCGTCCAAAAAGATGTCGGATCTCAAGGGTGTCAAGTGAACACCCCTTTATGTGTATCCACATGAATAATAGAGATGGAGAAAACACTTAGAGTGTTCTAGCACTCTAAAGGTGTTCGGCCAAGGAGGAGGAGAGGGAGAGAAGAGAAGAGAGGAGGAAGAAGATGGAGTTACACAAGCACACCAAATGCACACTTAAGTGGTCGACCACTTAATGGAGGAGTTTTTATCTCCATGGGATACCAAAGGTCACAACTCTTGGTCTCCCTCATGAGGTGGCACACACTCATGTAACCTTTGATGATGTGGCACATCATCATTGGCCGACCCTATGCCAAGTCACAATGACATGACATTTGGTCAAGTCAAGGTCAAGTCAAACTTGACTCTTCATCTTCCCTCTCAAACCAAGTCAAACTTGACTTAAATTCTCCCATGGTTGATCAAATCCAACCTTTGATTCAAGTTAATTTAATTTAGTAAATCTCTATCCATTAAATTAAATTGATTCAATGAGTCATAATCTAAATTAGACTCATTGGATACATGAATCAAATTGAGTCCAACTCAATTAGTTTCCTAATCCTCTAGGTACATCAAATGAACCTAATCTCCATCTAATTGCCCTTTGTGTGTGACCCTATAAGTTCTTGTAACGCTGGCAATGCTCCTAAACCCATTTAGAAGCATAAGTAATGAGCGGTATCTAGCAACACATCATTACTACCCAAGTTACAAGAATGTTGAGATCCAACATCACCTTGTGACTACTAATTGTGACTCTTCACAATATATGACAATATCCTTCTATCCTTGACATCTAGATTGATCAATTTGAGACATAGACGGTATCATCCTCTGATCAATCTAAATCTTGAACTCCAAGTAGACTCACTATAATCAAATGAGCTCAATATCTCATATTGACTAATTTGGGCATGGGCATGTACTTAGTGGTCTCATTCTATCAAGAATAACGATGTCACTCCCGTTATATAGGAGGGATAGATCTCATCTACATACTCACATCCCTCCGCATAATTTGTTACATACCCAGTAATCGCCTTTATAGTCCACCCAGTTACGGGTGGCGTTTGACGAAGCCAAAATATGCAACTCCTTATGTAGGAAATCATGGTGACTTCAGGTCTAAGGACTAATAGTCATACTAATAGCCACATGAGAAAGTATATGACACTCATATAACGATCCATGATACTTTCTCATGGCGGGTCATTCAGTATACATTCTCCAATGCATACCCATGTGTCAACTTGGTATCTCTATATCCATGACTTGTGAGATCAAGTCATCGAGTTGACTTACATGTTAGTCACGTCGCATTAACATTGTCCCTGAATATTAATATTTAACTAGGAATGATTAAGAGTAGTGTTCTCTATATCATCTCACTGTCGATTTAACTAATCGATTGATATAGATAAGAATCTTATACTCAAGGATGCTATTATACTTAGTTATTTGGCACCAATACAAGTAAGTATAATAACCAAAATAAATGCCTTTATATACATAGGAATATGATACAATGAGTCCATACAACAATCATCATATGATTGGCTCTAGGGCTCTAACTAACAATCTCCCACTAGCACTAGTGTCAATCAGTGTAGGCTCTAAGGCCCAATGACCTAGTGTGACCATCATGCTTTCTCTATGCCAAAGCCTTGGTTAAGGGATCAGCGATGTTAGCCTCTGCAGATACTCTGCAAATCTTCGCATTTCCTCTATCGATGATCTCTTGAATGAGATGGAAGCGCCGTAGTATGTGTTTGGTCCGCTGGTGTGAGCGAGGTTCCTTAGCCTGTGCAATTGCTCCATTGTTGTCACAATAGAGCTCTATCGGATCGGCTATACTAGGAACCACCCCAAGCTCAATAATGAATTTGCGGACCCAAACTGCCTCATTTGTTGCTTCTGATGTAGCAATATACTCGGCCTCTGTTGTAGAATTAGCGACTGCGTCCTGCTTCGAACTCTTCCAGCTCACAGGACCACCATTCAAGCAAAACACGAACCCAGACTGCGATCTATAATCATCCTGGTCAGTTTGGAAGCTGACATCACTGTAACCCTTTACAACTAGCTCATCATCACCTCCATATATCAAGAAATATTCTTTAGTCCTTCTTAAGTACTTAAGAATATTCTTGACTGCTATCCACGCTCACCTGGATCTGACTGGTATTTGCTCGTCATGTTCAAAGCATATGAAACATCAGCACGAGTACATAGCATGACGTACATGATATATCCTATGACTGAGGCATAAGGGATCTTATCCATGTTGTCTCTCTCCTCTCTAGAAGAGGGACTTTGAGTCTTCGAAAGACTCACACCATGTGACATCGGCAGAAATCCTTTCTTGGAATTCTGCATGACAAACCGTAGTAATACCTTATCAACATATGTACTCTGACTTAGGCCAAGCAATCTCTTACATCTATCTCTATAGATCTGTATACCTAGAATACGAGCTGCTTCACCTAAGTCCTTCATTGAGAAACAATTCCCTAACCAAGTCTTTACAGACTGCAGTAAAGGGATGTCGTTCCCAATGAGTAGTATGTCATCCACATACAATACAAAGAAGACAATTGTGTTCCCTCCAACCTTCTTGTAGATACAGGGTTCATCTTTATTTTTGATGAAACCAAACTGTTTGATCGCATCATTGAATCGAAGATTCCAGCTCCGAGAAGCTTGCTTTAGTCCATAAATGGACTTATGCAGCTTGCATACTCTGCTAGTATGCTGTGGATTTACAAAACTCTCAGGTTGTGTCATGTACACATCCTCGAGCAGGTTTCCATTCAGAAACGCGGTTTTGACATCCAGCTGTCAGATCTCATAATCGTGGTATGCTGCAATAGCAAGCATGATCCGAATGGACTTAAACATTGCTACTGTAGAATAAGTTTCATCATAGTCAACAGTATGAATTTACTTGAAACCTTTAACTACCAGACGACCCTTATATATAAGTCCATCCATGTCAGTCTTTCTCTTAAAGACCCACTTACACCCAATGAGTTTTATCCCTTCAGGTGGATCAACCAAAGTCCATACTTGGTTGGTCTACATGGATTCCATTTCGGATCTCATGGCCTCTAGCCATTTCTCAGAATCTGATCTCATCACAGCTTCTTGATAAGAGATAGGCTCATTCTCAATGAGCATGGCGTCATCATGGTCAGACAAGAGAAATGAGTATCTCTCAGGCTGACGACGTACCCTATCAGACCTGCGAAGAGGTATGTCTACTTGAACTGGTTGTTGTTTCTCAACTCCTTGTAGAACAATCTCATCATCCACAACACTTTGTGGTTCCAGTTCAACTTCCATCAAGGCTTCAGTGCTATGGTCCATATCCTGAACTTCTTCAAGTTTGAACATACTCCCACTAGTTTTCTAGAAACAAAGTCCTTTTCTAGAAAAACCCCAGTCTTAGCCACAACTACTTTGTGTTGACTAGGAATGTAGAAGTAATATCCCTTCGTTTCCTTGGGATATCCAATAAAATAGCACTTTTCGGATTTGAGTCTCAGTTTGTCCGAGACTTGACGTCGAACGTAAGCCTCACAATCCCAAATCCTCATAAAAGACATCTGGGCATCTCTCCCAGTCCATATCCTATATGGTGTCTTTATCACAACCTTGGATGGAACACGGTTGAGTATGAAGGCCGCTGTGTCCAGAGCATAGCCCCAAAGAGATATAGGAAGATCTATGTGACTCATCAACATCATAGACCGTACCATATCTAATAGGGTACGATTCCTCCTTTCAGATACACCATTCAACTATGGCATTCCAGGAGGAGTAAGTTGGGATAGAATCACACACTCAGCTAGATAGTCACGAAACTCATGGCTAAGGTATTCTCCACCTTGATCTGATCAAAGTATCTTAATACTCTTGCCAAGCTGGTTTTGTACTTCATTCTTGAATGCTTTGAACTTTTCAAAGGATTCTGACTTATGTGTCATCATATACACATAACCATATCTACTGAAGTCATTAGTAAATGTAATGAAGTACCTATAACCACCTCTAGCAGCGACATTGAAAGGGTCACATACATCATTATGTATAAGTCCTAACAAGTCAGTCGCTCTTTTGCTGTATCCACTAAAGGGAGTCTTGGTTATCTTGCCCAGTAGGCATGACTCGCATGTCTCATATGATTCAAAATCAAATGAGTCCAACAAACCATCTTTATGGAGCTGAGATAAGCGTTTGTCATTTATATGACTTAAGCGACAGTGCCAGAGATAGGTTTGGTTCATTTCATTTGATTTGAACCTTTTGGTATTTATGTTATAGATGGGGGTTCTCTAAGTCTAGAATATAGAGTTCGTCCATCAGAGGTGCACTACAATAGAATATATCGTTTAAATAGATGGAACAACATTTGTTCTTTATGATAAACGAAAAGCCTTTCTTGTCTAAACAAGAAATTGAAATTATGTTCTTAGTAAGAGCAGACATATAACAACATTCATCTAATTCTAGTACAAGCCTAGATGGCAGAGATAGAAAATAAGTCCCTACAGCAACAGCAGCAACTCGTGCTCCATTGCCTACTCGTAGGTCTACCTCGCCCTTCGTCAATGCCCTACTATTTCTCAATGCCTGCACATTAGTACAAATGTGAGAAGCACATCCGGTATCTAATACCCATGATGAAGAAATAGAGAGATTAATTTCTATAACATATATACCTGAAGTAAAAGTCTCACTTCTCTTCTTCTTAAGATCTTCCAGGTACACTTTGCAGTTCCTCTTCCAGTGCCCGGTCTGCCGCAGTGGAAACAGGTAGCATCCTTGGCAACCACTCCTTTGGGTTTTAGTGCCTTGCCTTTGCCCTTGGCTTGGGACTTTCCCTTACCTTTAGGCTTGCCCTTGCCCTTATGTTTTTGTACCATCAAAATGGAGTTGGGCTTAACCTTCTTAAGGTTGAGCTCAGCAGTTCTTAACATGCTAAGCAGCTCGGATAGTGACTTGTCAATTTCGTTCATGTTGTAATTCATGACAAATTGACTGTAGCTCTCCGGCAAGGATTGCAAGATCAAGTCAGTGGCCAGCTCTTGGCCAAGGGAAAATCCCAACCTCTGTAGGTTTTCTATGTACCCAATCATCTTGAGTACATATGGACCTACGGGAGTCCCGTCTTGTATCTTGCACTGAAATAGTACCTTAGAGATCTCGAATCTCTCGTGTCTAGCTTGTCCTTGATATAGTTGGCGAAGATGTTCAACCATATCATAAGCACCCATCAACTCGTGTTGCTTCTGAAGCTTAGAGTTCATGGTCGCGAGCATGAGACAGGACACATCTAATGCGTCATCTTGATGCTTCTTATAAGCATCACGGTCAGCTCGCGTGGTAGTGGCAGGAGGTGCCTCGGGAATGGGCGTCTCCAGGACGTGCAATTTCCTTTACTAAGTGAGAACAATTCTCAGGTTCTTGTACCAGTCCAGAAAATTAGCTCCATTGAGCTTGTCCTTATCAAGGACAGAACGCAAGGAGAAGGTGTTCGTGTTTGACGACATGACAATCTACAACAGAAAATGTAGAAAATAAATATCATATTTCACTAATCATTTAATTAGGTCTTTAACTAAATGATGCTCCCATTGAATTATAGAACTTTTGTAGAATCAAGTCATGAAAGTGGTCAAACCACACTTGCTAGATTCTAACCAACTAGTTATAATTCTTGCGGGACAAAATCCACATCATACTAAGCCTTGAGTTAGCTTTGGCTAAATCGCCCAAGACTTAGTATGATCAGTAGGTAGCTAATTACCAATTACATCTCTATACAACTCTTGTTTATAGGATCAAGATCCGCATGTATATTAAAACTTGAGTTAGCTTTGGCTAAATCGCCCAAGAGTTAATATAAATGTGATTTTGACCTATCTACCAACCATTGGAAAATGTCTATAGTTAAACCCGATCCAATTGAGTTTAACTAGTTTTACTCAATTTGATTGAGTTTGTACTCACCCACGCGTTGATAGGCGGGACCAAGATTGTCCCTCCGCACCCTACCAAGATAATATGTGTTGCTCTGTTTTGGCAGATTCAACAACAACATGTGATCGAGGTAGTGATGGGTATCACGACATGATAGGCATTTTGAGTTGACGCGATTAAGATCTAATCTAATCGTTGATGTGTATCATATACGCGATTTAGATCTAATCTAATCGTGGTGCATCATATACGCGATTTAGATCTAATCTAATCGTTAAGATACTAATTAATTATTCTACTCTAGCATGCATCACATACACACACACATGCAATTAATTAAATTGTGATTAGGTCATGGCCCTATTACGATCTTCTCAAGCCAATGAGAAGATCGGACGGTCGATCCTAAGGTCAACAGCTTCTCCAAGCTCCTCCCTTTGACCGCCATGTGTTGCTCGCACCCTCCTCGTAACTTCTCCTCGAGTGGACCTTCCACCGCCTTATTTTGTACATTACAAAAAGGTGAAACTCGAGTTACATTCGAGTCTAAAACTATTTTACAACAGGAATATTAAAATAGAGAAAGGCACGACGCGCAGGTCGCATAGCAAATACAACACGCACAATCACACAAAAATGGCGCGCAGGTCATATTATGAATTAAAACACATGTAACCAATCCAATTGGGGGGTTTTTGGTCATGACCATCACAAATCATACATAATTCTAAATTATGTATTTTATATAAATTTCTGTAATTTTATTACTGTTTTTACGATTTTATGAGTCGCAACTTCCCGGCGGTCCCGTTTAGCGATTTTCGGACGCGATCGTAGGACAATGCCCCTTGCGGGATTAGGGGCAGCACCCTTTCTCATGAAATGAGTCTCACGAGTGTCCCACGATGATCTTACAACGCCCTAAGCCGCGGTCCCAAAATATTTTGGGCAAGACGTTGCCGTTTCGGAAGGTGTTTCTCGGTAGTCGAAGCCTACAAGTGACCAAACACTTGTTGCTTCGCTTCTACGAGAAAAATACTCATAAAATACATAAAAACAGTAAATATACAGAAACTTATAGATTTGTAGTTTTTCATAAAAACCAAAATAAAATACGTACACACTTCGCACGTGGCTCTGATACCACTGTTGAGACTTTCGGGCGGCAAAAACTGCTTTTTGCGTTGCGGAACCTCGAAGTTCAAATTTCGTGTACATGTTTTCTAACCTAGATCTACTCTAGATCTACATGGTAGAGATTTATACCTTTGATGCGAAGCCCTTCGCTTATCCCGCTCATCCAAAAAGATGCCGAATCTCAAGGGTGTCAAGTGAACACCCCTCTATGTGTATCCACACAAACAATAGAGATGGAGAAAACACTTAGAGTGTGCTAGCACTCTAAAGGTGTTCGGCCAAGGAGGAGGAGAGGGAGAGAAGAGAAGAGAGGACGAAGAAGATGGAGTTACACAAGCACACCAAATGCACACTTAAGTGGCCGACCACTTAATGGAGGAGTTTTTATCTCCATGGTATACCAAGGGTCACAACTCTTGGTCTCCCTCATAAGGTGGCACACACTCATGTAACCTTTGATGATGTGGCACATAATCATTGGTCGGCCCTATGCCAAGTCACAATGACATGACATTTGGTTAAGTCAAGGTCAAGTCAAACTTGACTCTTCATCTTCCCTCTCAAATTAAGTCAAACTTAACTTAAATTCTCACATGGTTGATTAAATCCAACCTTTGATTCAAGTCAATTTAATTTAGTGAATCTCTATCCATTAAATTAAATTGATTCAATGAGTCATAATCTAAATTAGACTCATTGGATACATGAATCAAATGGAGTCCAACTCAATTAGTCTAGTTTGGATGACTCTTAATCCAATTTGGTTCATCACATGAACATAATCCTCTAGGTACATCAAATGAACCTAATCTCCATCTAATTGCCCTTTGTGTGTGACCCTATAAGTTCTTGTAATGTTGGCAATGCTCCTAAACCCATTTAGAAGCATAAGTAATGAGCAGTATCTAGCAGCACATCATTACTACCCAAGTTACAAGAATGTTGAGATCCAACATCACCTTGTGACTACTAATTGTGACTCTTCACAATATATGATAATGTCCTTCTATCCTTGACATCTAGATTGATCAATTCGAGGCATAGACGGTGTCATCCTCTGATCAATCTAAATCTTGAACTCCAAGTAGACTCACTATAATCAAATGAGCTCAATATCTCATATTGACTAATTTGGGCATGAGCATGTACTTAGTGGTCTCACTCTATCAAGAATAACGATGTCACTCCCGTTATATAGGAGGGATAGATCCCATCTACATCACTCACATCCCTCCGTATAATTTGTTACATACCCAGTAATCGCCTTTATAGTCCACCCAGTTACGGGTGATGTTCGACGAAACCAAAGTATGCAACTCCTTATGTAGGGAACCATGGTGACTTCAGGTCCAAGGACTAATAGTCATACTAATAGCCACATGAGAAAGTATATGACACTCACATAACGATCCATGATACTTTCTCATGGCGGGTCATTCAGTATACATTCTCCAATGCATACCCATGTGTTAACTTGATATCTCTATATCCATGACTTGTGAGATCAAGTCATCGAGTTGACCTACATGCTAGTCTCGTCGCATTAACATTGTCCCTGAATGTTAATACTTGACTAGGAATGATTAAGAGCAGTGTTCTCTATATCATCTCACTATCGATTCAACCAATCAATTGATATAGATAAGAATCTTATACTCAAGGGCGCTATTATACTTAGTTATTTGGCACCAATACAAGTAAGTATAATAACCAAAACAAATGTCTTTATATACATAGGAATATGATACAATGAGTTCATACAACAATCATCATATGATTGACTCTAGAGCTCTAAATAACACTAAGTTATCTTATTGGCGATCCAGGGTGGTAGTATACAAATGAGACTTCAACCTAGAAGCGGACAATTCCTAGCTGCAGCTGCAGAGAACATGATATATATTTTTGATGTCCAGACCCATAAAAATATACGGGGATTACAGGTAATCTTGTTCATAACTAATGATTATTTTCTTTTATTATATGTTAAAATCTCTTTAATAACTCTAGGGTCGTAAGCCAGCAATATGTACAATATATCTGCTGGGATCAAAATGGCCAAACTCTTGCATATGTTAGTCAGGATTTGGTTAAAATATGGTCTACACGCACATGGGATTGCATCAGTGAACTAAGTTCCTATGGTAATCAATTCCATTCATGCATCTTCCATCTAAGATACCCACAATCTCGGTTATTGGAGGTTATCAAGTAAGCCCCTGTGCGCTTAGAATACACTTGTTGTCTAGTGTATTCTATGGTATAGAGACAAGAAACTAAGCATCACTTTCTTGTATCCTAGTAGTTAGATTTTCTTCCATGTTCTGATCAACGGTAAATCTATGTGCGTTTACAGTCAACATTGATTAATCACCAAGATGATCTCTGGAACTCAGCTTCAGAAAAGAGAACTTTTCAATGTCGAAGACTTGCATAAGAAAGTCATTGTACATGCTTTCTGGTTGCACAGAATCATGAGAACTATAATCTTAGACCAAACTGAGCCCACTAAAGACTCAGAACGTTGGGGATCCTCTTATAATTTTGTAGACTCCGACTGTGTATATACACTCAGTTATGAAATACATGCATCTATTAGCTGTCTTGATGGGTACATGAGCATTAAGTAAACCAATTAGCTTAATTGGATATTAATCCATACCTTGCTGATTTGAGTTAATGGTTCCAATTTATGCAGTCACTGGAGCTATGGAATAGGATTGAGAACCAAACCATGACTTCCGATTGCAGCTTGGGCGCAGTCGAGATCAACCGGGATGATGGTCTCCGCTAGCCATGACAAATCTGTTAAATTATTCAAATGCTGTGTGGAGGAAAACAGAAGTGACCAGTGGATGAACGCGATTCTTGTTACATCTTCCGCGATTTAATTTGCAATATAACAAGATTGTATGGGAAATTCACCATGTTGTTGGTGGGTTCCAAGAAAGGTCATATCCTGTAGTAGTACATCCTCTCAAGTCATCTAGATCAAATTAGATATAATCCTAAAAGTCAGTAGTCACCTAAATGATTGATCGGGTATTTTATGTTTCTCCTTGTTGTCAGCCAATAGCTTCACAGATGTATATAATTAACTCAGACTTAGTGCATCTTTTGATACGGTGCCAATATGAGGGGCTTATAATACTAGAGAGTCCATGGTTAAGAGGATGTGACCATTAATAGTTGTGACCGTTAATAGTTAAGGAGAGGTGGCGGTTTAGCTTTTTCACTTTACCCTCCATATAATTCCTGATCGAACACAGATAAGTCGGGTCCTCAGGGTTGAGCACCGGGCAGGGATTTTAATTAGTTTCAGACCGATTACCTACTGTTCAGGTTATCTAAACTCAGGGAGCTCAGTCTCTACGCATGGCCCTGGCACCTATGCCAGATAATCCCCGATCGGCTATGCTTCAGTTGGATCATGCATGCTTAGTTCTCTGTCACAATCTCAGATGATTCCCGACTAGTTCTGCACAACTCATTCTCTTCAACTCGATCCGGCATAATCCCTTGATAGCCCTTGGAAGGCTGCACATGGGCCAAGGCATCAAGGCTCAGTCCTTGCACCGCATTTGGACAATCATCTCGAATTGTCTACAGTTAAACCTAGGAGAAACGCATAACGTCAAATGATAACAGTGTTAGAGAATCGTAACCTTCCGTCATGACTGTCGTAAGTCAAGGAATATTTTAGTATTTTACCACACACTAAGAAGGGAACCTTCCTCCTACCAAAGGGAGGTTGCTGGACATCCTCCCTCACCCGACACGTCATGACATTCGACATTCTCTAGCAGCGTGCAAGCTCAAAAGGCAAACAAAGTCGTATGGGGGGTGGGGTCTGTCGTCTCAAGCAAGGGGAGGCCGTCCCACTCACCAATGTCACCGACGCTCCCCTCCTTTTCTCGTCGCCATCTCCGCCCAGGAAGTTCCTCCCGATGCCAATAGCTAGGATGCATGGGAGGGTCGTCGCCACAATGGTGGCAGGCTGGTCGCCGCCCATGCCACCTCCGACTTCACCCCCTGCGGTTGTCGTCCCTCACAGTGGTCGACTCCCCTCTTCCTTCTCCATCCCAATCACACCGATGCCGCCTCTCCTCTTCTCTCCCGTGATATACTGCCGCCTCACGCCGAGGAAGACCGCCTCACTCTCGTGAACGCCGCCTCCGACGTCGTTCATCGTAGATGCCTGCCACCTCCGTGACTGGATCGCCCCTCTCCTCTCTTCCTCTCTCTCCAGCGGCCGTTGCTACATCCATCGACTACCATCTCATCCGACCACTAGGACACACCTTGTCGTCATCTCTCGTCACGTAGGCAGTAGCTCCCGTTTCCCTCACGCACGCCACCGGCTCCCTTTTGTCGACACCTCCTCTCCACACCAACAGTTGCCTCCCAGTTGCCGCCGGCCACCCACGACGCACTCCGGCGCAGAGGGTGTCGCTGTTGCCCACCACAGCCCTAGCCTTCGTGCCATAGTCGATGCCACCTCCACGCAAATGGCTGGTAGTCGCCATCTTTGAGAATCAGACGCTTATCCGATGTAGAGTCCTTGTTGCCGTATGCCTATGGCTGGGGTGCCGTGATCGCGTTCTGACCTTCAAGCCTACATGTTGTTATCTCAAACCTTCGTGTTGTTATTGTATCCCGGCCAGTGTGCCGATTTTATATCTCGGCCTATGCACCGATGTCCTATCTTGGTCTGCACGTCGATGTCATATCCCGATCTGCGTGTTAATATCATATCCCGATCTATGTGTCGATATCATATCCCGATCTACGTGTTGTTGCTAGACTCTGATTTGCATGTAGTCTTTCAGATCCAAATCGTGCTCGACAAGGTGCCGTCAGATCCAACTTGTTATCATGTTAAAGTCATCTCCAAGTCACACTCAGCTCAGTCCATTCGAATTTAAACCAATTGCTCATCCTATTGATGCACTTTAAATTTGGCCGTGGTAGTTACATACCTAACAAACACACTTGTTCAATCCATGCCATTCGAACTCGCTGCTGTGTCTATTCTATCCAACACATCCCATTCCCAGCTCTTCACACAGAATGTTGCCCAACTGTGTACCTATAAATCTGAACAATCTCCTCTCTTTGGTCGGCTGTCTCCAAAGGACCCTGCACACTTAATGGAGGAACATCCAATGAATCTATTGGTTCACGGCACTGCATGCTTGACCACAAACACTCACATGCAAATAGATCTTACTGCACACTCCAGTACCTTGATAGCATACATGAAATAGTTAGCAGTACTTGTTTATTTACGATCAATAAGGTACCAAAAACATAACTATTTACGATACTGAAAGGACGGTTGAGGATTTGTTTATTAACAAAAAAAAATGTTTATAACGTCGTGACGTGATTTAAAAGCCACACCGGGGCATGTAAAAGGAGATAGAGAAAACAATGTCGAGGTAAAGAGAGTTGCTCGGCTCCATCTCTGTCAGTTGGCGAGCTAGACAAGGAGAGGAAGATAAAGGAAGAAGGAAAGCAGAAAATTAACAAACATACGGCACCATCATCCTTTGCTTGTTCCCTCTCCATGTGACCTACATGGTCCCAACCCTGGCTCCTTTTTAACCTCCCTGTCCACGATGCATGGACCAGAAAGCGGAGACCACTCCAAGAATGCTTCGTTCTTTTCCGAAGACACACACTTGATGCCTCAACATGGCTTGCCCCTAAGCTTTCTTCTCCTGACTTCCAAACAGAATTTGTCTTCTTTCTTTCTTTCGTTTCTTTTTTTTTTTCAAAAAATCATTGTAATTAACAAATGGTTGTTGCTTCGTGGAGCTATTTGCCCAGCTCAGATCCTCTGGACCGTTTTTTACGATCCAAGGAATGGTCCCTTGATGTGGATTAGTGGGGATGAATGATCCTCACCTATTTTATGAATGATGATTGATCCGGCGGTAAGAATGGGGGACCCATTTTTTGAAGGGTCTCAGCTTGAGGACCGATAAAGGGCTGACTAAGCGGTTAATGGCCACGCCGAGCAGCTGAGTAAGTCCGAGCGGAGCTAGACATAACCCATCCAAGGGTTTGGGTTTCCGACGCCAAGTCAGGAGGATCGAAGGGCCGAACGGGATGCCGCTCGGCTGGAACCGAAGGGCCGAGCGGGTCGTCCGTTCGGCCAAGATAAGGGCGAGGGTACAAAGGGGGCCGAGCGGCCTATGCGCTCGGCTCGGGATATGGGATATCAGCTAAAGCATGTCTGATGATTAGGCCGTACACAAGATCGCACGATGGAGGACCTTGCCGTCACATCATGGAAAGGTTGATACAATAGCAGTATGGCCTCATGGACATCTTCCTGACATATCCATATATGGGCAGATACAGTAGCAGTATGGCCTCATGGACATCTTCCTGACATATCCATATCTGGGCATGACCCTTCTGACAGACCCATACCTGGGCATGGTCAAAGGCAGGTGGTTACTTTGATTGGTGCGCCCAGGCTTCTTCGGGAGGTCTATATAAGGCCTCCATTTCTTCACCGGAGGTATGAGAAATCTTGATCTGGAGACCACCTTCTTGTTATTCCTCGCCTGACTTGAGCGTCGGAGGGCCGTCGCCGGGACACCCCTCCCGGCTTGGTTTTGCTGCAGGTTCACCGGAGCCCTCGAGGACCCAGCAAGGAGCGCCACATCCCCAGCGTTCGTTGACCCTTGGTTCGAACAGGATCAAATTGGCGCCGTCTGTGGGAACGCACCTGCATTCGAACAGGAACAATGGATGAGGCTGGACGACAACACACCGTGACGCTTTCAACAGAAGAACTCGATGCTCTAGTCGAGATGAGGGCCACCAAACTTATGGAGCAAAAACAAAAAGCATCAGCCGAACGGCCGGAGCAACAAGCAACATCTGCGTCGGTCGGGGCGGAAGCACCTCAAGCCACCGTCGCATTCCATCGGGCCTTATTTCGCACCCCCGAAACCAACTCGAAGAGATAGAGGCTCTTCTTGACGAAATGCCAAGGCGGGATGACAGGAAGGAAAGCCGAGCGGACTCATCTCCGAGCGGATCAATCGTCAATTCTGGAGGTTATTCTACGAGACCCTCTACCCAAGCACTACGTGCCTCCGACGATCGGCGAGTACAACGGAACAACGGACCCGGATGATCATCTGGTAAGTTTGATAACATGCTACGCTCCATCAATATACTGATGGAGTAAAGTGCCGCGTCTTCCTTACAACTCTCTGGGATCGGCTCAACGGTGGTTTCGGAGGTTGCGGACGGATCCATCACTAGCTTCAAGGACTTCGAACGGCCTTCCTCCACCACTTCGCTAGCGATCGGCGTTATCGAAGACAAGTGTCAGCTTGTTTGCCATCAAGCAAGAGTCGAGAGAATCGCTTCGAGCCTACATCGATTCAACCAAGTGGCGATGGATATCCCAACGGCCACATCGGAGACGATGATGAATGCCTTCACTCAGGGCCTTGTGGATGGGGACTTCTTTGGTCGCTCATCCGAAAGCCGCCGAGATTATGATCATATGCTACATCGGCCAACGAATACATAAACGTGGAAGAAGCACAAGCCGGAAAAGGAAACTCTTCCGGGCACCTATTCATCTGAGCGGAAGCAGGCAGCTCGGCCACCTAGAGGACCGAAAGTCAAGCAATCCGATCCCCACGCCAGGTCGAACGTATGAAGTGGGCCGCTCCAAGCCAAAAAGAGGTGGACCCTATGTTCTGCTCCCACCAGACGAATACGCACAACACGAAGGATTGTCAAGTCTTCCCTTCGTGGCCAATCCTGTTCCCAGGAATGCCGAACGGTCTCCTCCCATCGACAGGAGACAAAGGACCCATGAAGTCGACCGGACCCGCACAAGGCGACATCAACAGACACCCGATCGACACCGATCTCCGAGACAAGAGAATCGCCGGGCGTCGAGAACGGTCACGACCGTCCGCTCGGGAAGAGGAAAACAAGCAATACTTCCGGGCGAGATTAACGTTATTCTGCGGGCCGACCGGGAGACTCCAACCGAGCCGTAAAGGCGTCCGGCTCTGATCCACGCGATCAGTAGCTAAGAGCGGCAAGTGGACCGAAATCACTTCGGTCGAGACTTGGAAGGAGTAGAAGTGCCCCACGACGCTCTGCTCATTAAAGCGGTAATAGCAAATTATATTCCACATATTTGTTGACACAGGAAGCTCGGTCAACATCATATTCAAGAAGGCGTTCGATCAGTGCAAATTGATCGTGGAAACTCGCCCATGACGACCCGCTCTCACGGGTTTACGAACGAGGTTCACGGTCGGACAGATCCGATTGCTACCTCAGGGAGAGGAGCCGCCAGAGGACCAGGACAATAAACTTCGTGGTGGTCGACTCTCCTCGTCCTACAACGTCATTTTGGGACGGCCGGCGCTCCGATCGGTTGTCTCAACCTTCCACGAAGATAAAGTTCCCGTGGAGGACAAAGTAGGAGAAGTACGTGGAGATCGCTCAACTCGGCGGTGCTATATAGAGATGGTCCGGCGGAAGCTTGCTCCGCTCCGCGGATCGAGGTACACGCCATAGCCGAGAAACCTCCTCCTTTAATTTACGATGAAAAGGAGGAAGTTCAGATCCATCCGACCGATCGGAGGCCACGACTTTATCGCCTCCGAAGCGGAAGGAGGAGGCGATCCAATGCCTCAACGAAATCATGATGTTTCGTCTGGTCGACACATGAGTTGCGAATTTCGAGCCTAGCGCGGATGAGTTGCATGTCCGGAGGCTCGACCAATGAAGCGGAGAAAAGGGACTTGCGGCGAAATGCCATTATCCGGCGGAAGTAGAAAACTTCGGGAGGCCACATCGCGAGGTGGTTCAGTGGGCCAACGTGGTATTGGTCTCCAAGCCGGGCGGCAAGTGGAGAGTCTGCATCGACTTTCGGGACTTGAACAAAGCATGCCCCAAGGATTTTTATCCCTTGCCCCGAATAGATCAGCTGGTGGACTCTACAGCCGGTTGTGAATTGATTTGCATGCTCGATGCATACCAAGGCTATCATCAGGTGTCGCTCGCCCGCGAAGATCAAGAAAAGGTTAGCTTTGTGACTGCTGACGACACGTATTGTTACAATGTGATGCCGTTCGGATTAAAGAATGCTGGGGCCACCTATCAACGCTTGATGAACAAAGTGTTCAGGGAGCAGATAGGGCGAAATCTGGAAGTCTACGTGGACGACATTCTTATTAAATCCGCCCGAGCGGCCGATCTTTTCAAGGATATGGAAGAAACCTTCCGAACGCTGCGCAAATACGGAATCAAGCTAAATCCCCAGAAATACCTGTTCGGAGCCAAAGGAGGGCGTTTCTTGGGGTACATAGTGACTGAGCGGGGAATCGAAGCAAATCCCAGCAAGGTGAAAGCTCTGCAAGACATGCCGCCCCCAAGAAATACAAGAGAAGTGCAAAGGTTGACCGGTCGGATAACTGCTTTGTCTAGATTCATCTCCAAAACCGCCGACCGGAGCCTTCCATTCTTCAAGATTCTGCGCAAGGCTACCAAGTTCCAGTGGGATGAAGAATGTGACCGAGCATTTGAAGAGTTGAAAACATATCTAAATTCTCTGCCTGTACTGGCCAAGCCGATCGGGGGTGAGTCACTTTATATGTATCTGTCGTCAACTGAGCATGCTGTAGGCTCAGCACTTGTGAGGGCGAGCGGTGAAGAGCAGCCGGTGTATTTTCTAAGCCACATTTTAAAAGATGCTGAATCTCGTTACACCGGGCTCGAGAAGTTGGCCTTTGCTTTAGTTCTAGCCGCTCGGCGCCTTCGACCGTATTTCTTGGCTCACACCATCATTGTCCGGACGAACAGTCCACTCGGAAGAGTACTGTTAAATCCAGAAGCGTCCGGACGGCTCATCAAGTGGACGACAGAATTAAGTGAATTTGACATCCAATATCAACCCCGCTCGGCGATCAAAGCCCAATCCCTGGCTGATTTTGTGACCGAAGTGCAAGGCCAGAGCCGGAAGCTATGTGAAAAATATATGTGGATGGGTCCTCTACTCGGCTCGGAAGCGGGATTGGAATATTGCTGCTCTCACCTCAAGAAGAGAAGATGCACCTATCCGTCCGGCTGGATTACAAAGCTACCAACAACGAAGCAGAGTATGAGGCCCTCATAGCCGGATTGCAGGCAGCCCAGTTGGCTGCTCAGCAACTTTCTGGTACCTTTGAAATCAACAGTGTTCGGCTTAAACTCTACGTTGAGGCCTTTGAAAAACTCAAAGCTACTTTCCGAGAGGTTCTTATACAGAAGATCCCCCGAACGGAGAACCAGGCAACAGACGAGTTAGCCAAACTCGCAAGTTCAATAACACCAGTTGCCATTCAGCAACCAATTGAAAAAGTACTGTTGGTGGCACACGTCGATCGGATGCAAGGCCTCACGTTTCCAAGCGACTGGAGGACACCTATTATAGAATTCCTCCGTTCGGGCACCACACCCTCCGATGAATATGCAGCCTGACTCCTCAGGAGAAGAGCCGGTCGGTTTACACTCATTGGAGATCAGCTTTACAAGAAAGCTTTCTCGCGCCCATTGCTGAAATGTGTAAGCTCGGAGGACTCAACACATCCTCCGAAGTACATCAAGGATCATGGGGGTCATCCGGGCGCTCATTGGTCAAGAAGATCCTCTTGACCGGATACTTTGGCCAACTTTACAAGCAGACGCCGCTCGGACCGTCTTTCATGAAGTATCACAACTTCTCCCACCGACCTACAAGAAATGAAGGTCCAGCGTTCATGCCCGTTCGACCAATGGGGAATGGATATTGTCGGTCCATTTCCGATGGCGTCCGGACAAAGGAAATTTTTACTAGTGGCGGTCGACTATTTCTCCAAATGGGTGGAAGCCGAGCCGCTGGCAAAGATCACTGAACAAATGGTTAAAAATTCATCCGCAACACATCATTTGTCGTTTCGGCATCCCTCGTCGACTAGTGTCCGACAATGGGCGGCAGTTCACAGGGAAGATGTTAGAGGATTGGTGCAAGAGCTACGACATTGAGCAACATTTCACATCCGTGGCCTATCCTCGGAGCAACGGTCAAGCCGAACCGGGAAATTCTCCGTATCCTGCGCGCTCGGCTCGACCACTTGGGAGGAAGTTGGCCAGATGAAGTGCCGAGCGTTTTATGGGCCATCCGAACAACTCCTAAGGAAGGAACGGGCGTTACACCTTTTCATCTGGTGTACGGAGGTGAAGCGGTCATTCCGGTTGAGGTCGGCGTTGAGTCCATCCGGGTCCAGTGTTATGATGAAGGCAACGCCGAGCGGAGGAATATGGAGCTGGATTTGGTCGACGAAGAGCGTGCCAAGGCATCCGTTCGGTTGATGGCGTACCGTCAACGGATGAAGCAAAACTACAACCGGCGCGTCATCCCCCGATCATTCCAGGTCGGCGACCTTGTTTGGAAGAAAGTCAAGCCGGTCGGCGACGTCGGCAAGCTTGAAGCTCCGTGGGCAGGTCCCTTCAAAATCATCGAAAAGCTCCGCTCGGGCGCGTATTATTTGGAGGATGAGGACGGTCGGCAGTTAGATAGGCCGTGGAGCGCGAACCACCTCCAGCCTTACCGGGCGGGGTGAAAGGTGTGCCAATGTAAATCATCCTATGTACTTTTTTCAACTAATACTGGAAATGCAGAAATGAAGAATCAAGAGAACAGATATAAGGCATTGGCAAGAAACGAAGGCCACGAGCCGCTTAGCCGGAGGTAAATGGGTCGAGCCAAGCGCTCGAGGATCAAAGACCCAGTACCTTCCGGATGGAGATAAATTATCCGAGCCAAAATGCTCGAAGCAGACCCTGAGCCGTTCGGCCAGGAGTACGTTCTCCAAGCTGGGTAAAAGGGGCATATGGATTATCCGAGCCAAGCACCCGAATAAGTGAAGGCCTCCCAGCCGATTAGGTTCGCAAGCAAATGACCCATGCCGTTCGGCCGGGCACAAAGACTGTTCAAGCGCGAGATAAGTTATGAAGGCCAAGGTCGCTCGACCTGGTAAGGAGTTAGCCTTGAAGGCCGTCTAGCCCAGACATTAAACCGTAGAGCCGCGCCGACCGGCTATAAACATCCGCGCCGACGAGCACCATCGTTAAAGATCGAGAGCCGCGCCGACCGGCTATAAACATCCGCGCCGACGAGCACCGTCGTTAAAAATCGAGAGCCGCGCCGACCGGCTATAAACATCCGTGCCGACAAGGATCGAGACGGCCGGCTATAAACATCCGCGCCGACGAGCACCGTCGTTAAACATCGAGAGCCGCGCCGACCGGCTATAAACATCCGCGCCGACGAGCAACATCCGCGCCGACGAGCACCGTCATTAAAAATCGAGAGCCACGCCGACCGGCTATAAACATCCGCGCCGACGAGCACCGTCGTTAAAAATCGAGAGCCGCGCCGACCGGCTATAAACATCCGCGCCGACGAGCACCGTCGTTAAAGATCGAGAGCCGCGCCGACCGGCTATAAACATCCGCGCCGACGAGCACCGTCGTTAAAAATCGAGAGCCGCGCCGATCGGCTATAAACATCCGCGCTGACGAGCACCGTCGTTAAAGATCGAGAGCCGCGCCGACCGGCTATAAACATCCACGCCGACGAGCTCATGATCATTCACAAGTACTAGATTGATTAATGTCGGTCGGCCGTCGGTTTGCCAATACTTCGCGTGCACTGAATGCAAGCAGTATGGTTAAGCGCTAAGTGCAAACAATATGGTTAAGCGCTAAGTGATTTTGAGGAAGCGAGTCAATTGATTAACCCGATCGGTCATTTAGTAGGAAACCCGGGGAGCCCAACAGATTATACGAATGAGCAGCAACGCATTAAAAAGGGGCAATGAAAGGCAAACAAAAAATACAAGGCGCATAAGAGAGCCGAACGGCACGTACAAAAATTTTACATCCGCCGAGCGGATGAAATACAGAAAGTACTTGAAATAACCCGCATCACTCCAGATCCTCAAAATTAAAAAAGGTGTCCGGGATGTCGTCAATCATGGCTGCCAGTTCGGGAGGGGGAATGCTCAGGTCAGCAGGAAGATGCCGTGGTGACCTTGACCGCCTCGAGGAAGGTTGAGGAGACGTTGCCACCAAACTTTTCGCCAAAGCGCTCCGAGCGGAGGTATTCCTGGCGCGCTGCGGCTAGCCGACTTGGCTCTCCCTCCTTATATTTCTTGAGTGCCGCTCGGGAAGCGGTTAAGGTATCTTGGACAGCCTTCAAGTCCATCTCAGCTTTTGTGCGTTCGGCCGCACGGATCTCCCGCCATTCAGATCGGCCTCTAGCTTCTTAGACTGCTGATCTAGGGCCGGACTTCGACTTTCATTTTATCCAGATCAGCAATCGCCCGCCTCTTCCGCCAGGCGCGTTTCACGTCCCGTCCGCTTCTTCACCAAGTCTTGAGTCGGGCCACCTGCTGCCGGATCGTGACCTTCTTACATTCGGCCTCGAGATGGATCCCCTGATACTTGGAGTTTTTCCAGGAGATCCTCCACTCGGCCACCGGTGGCTGGTGGCGATTTGCTCAGCCCAACGCTGTAAGGAAATAATAAAATCGGAGTCAAACAATAACATGACACATGAAGAAAGATGAATTCACCTGTGTGGCCTGCTGCATATTCTTATCGCCGAGCTGCTTGGGCGTCATGAGGGCAACCTGAATCAGGGCGTCGGACCCGTCAAGGTTATTTCGTGAACAGGGCTCGATGGCCGATCGGCAGACAATAAATATTCCTCCGATGGGAATCGGAGGGTGGTCTTGATGGTCGGATGGCCGGACGGCGCTTCTTCAGTTGTAGCCGTGTTGCGAAGACTCTATGGTGGAAGTTTCACCCAACCGACGTAAACGGCGACGAGTCCGGAGGAGAGCGGTAGGCGAGGCCGCTGGAGTCCCGATCTATGATGGCATGCTAGCAAGCGGTTACGCGATCGGCACTGTGGTGCTCCCTCTTGTGGCGGAAGGTGGAGTCTCTTGACGCTTCGAACTTCCAGGTGGATCCCGACTGAGGGACCCCACTCGATGGGGGAGGAAACAGGATCCGCCTCAACCTCTGTTGAGCGGATGGGCAAGGCATCTGTTGTGATTGCGCCCCCTCTCCCGTCTGCCGGGCGGGAATGAGACCCGCTCGGCGAGCTCCTTTTTGGTGCCGCCTCAATTTCCACGGCCTTCAGTTTCAAACGAGCGGTAGCCTTAGAGCGCCACATGACTTCAGCTGCAGTAAACGAAATTAAAATCAATTAGACAAAAAAGACTAAGAGAGTAAAGAATCCTTACTCATGCGGACGGGGAGATTTGCCCGAACGGGAGACAATCCGAAAATATACAACACCCCCTTGAGCAGCAGCTGATCGATCTTGTATCGCTGACCGGACAACCAGTTTGCCGCATGGGTTGATTCTGAACTTGCCGAGCTCCGGCTGAGTCGGCACAGCGGTCTGCCATTTGGTTCGGAATGCTGGCCGCTCGGGAAGTCGGATATAAAAGAAAAACTCCTTCCAGTGTTTGTTGGAGGTCGGCATATTGTCAAAAAATTTAAAGTTTATTCTACTTTGGAAAATAAAAGTCCCCAGCTCGGATTGTTTGGGGTAGAAGAAGAAGTGGAATATTTTAGGGTCAAGAGGGATACTGTGCAGCTTGAAGAGGACGACCATCCCGCTCAGCAGCCTAAAGGAATTCGGCACAAGTTGGCCGAGCGGGATGCGAAAATAGTTACAAACCTCTAAAATAAAGGGATGGGTAGAAAATCTAAGGCCACCCTGGAATTGGTCTAAAAAGAAACAGATTGTGCCGATCGATAGGTCATGTGGTCGGTTGGTCGGGTCGGCTACGACTATTTCATAGTTATCGGGAATTCCATACGTCCGAACAAGACGCCGAGCACCCTCCTCATCAAATCGACTCTCCATGGTCAGGTACCAAGGGCCATGAACACCAACAGCGGGTGCAGAGGAGCTTGCCATCTCGGAGAAGCGAAAGAATGGCAAGAAATCGAAGGAAGGGAAAACGAAAGGGGCGAAATGAGCAGAGAAGATCTAGTAAGTGAAGGAAGAAGACTCACTGGGAAGGAAACGGGTGGAAAGAATCACCGATGAGATGATCGCCGCCTAAAAACAGACACTAGATCGCCGGAGACCGCAGCAACAGAACGAGGCAGAAGGCAACGCGCGAGCTAATATGCGGCCAAAAAAGGGAAGGAGGCTTTATACGGCCGAGGACAGCCAGCCTCCGCCGTCCGATCTAGGTCACGAGAAACGAGGACGCCCTTGGGCCGTCCATTTCAAACGGGGGCGTCCCATCGTAAGTGACGCCGCCGTCACACAATGGTCGACACGTGGCGCCCTGTCGCCAGGCACAATTAATGCGCCCATACCGCGCATGCTTCGACTTAATGGAAAAGATTTGCGTGATTTTCGAGAATATCTAGACAAGCAAACATCCATGTTGAGCGACAAGACAACCGGAATGAAGAGCCGAACGGCTGAATTTGACAGAAGGGTCGAACGGCCCCAGGGATATTATAAGCTACGGAGAGGCGGCGACCGCCCGCTCGGACACATATAGTCCAGTCAGTCGGACTCACTGCCTCCTTCGACTAGACTTGAAGGGAAGGCAAGTGATCCGGCGGTAAGAATAGGGGACCCATTTTTTGAAGGGTCTCAGCTTAAGGACCGATGAAGGGCTGACTAAGCGGTTAATGGCCACGCCGAGCAGCTGAGTAAGTCCGAGCGGAGCTAGACATAACCCATCCAAGGGTTTGGGTTTCCGACGCCAAGTCAGGAGGATCGAAGGGCCGAACGGGATGCCGCTCGGCTGGAACCGAAGGGTCGAGCGGGTCGTCCGTTCGGCCAAGATAAGGGCGAGGGTACAAAGGGGGCCGAGCGGCCTATGCGCTCGGCTCGGGATATGGGATATCAGCTAAAGCATGTCTGATGATTAGGCCGTACACAAGATCGCACGATGGAGGACCTTGCCGTCACATCATGGAAAGGTTGATACAGTAGCAGTATGGCCTCATGGACATCTTCCTGACATATCCATATATGGGCAGATACAGTAGCAGTATGGCCTCATGGACATCTTCCTGACATATCCATATCTGGGCATGACCCTTCTGACAGACCCATACCTGGGCATGGTCAAAGGCAGGTGGTTACTTTGATTGGTGCGCCCAGGCTTCTTCGGGAGGTCTATATAAGGCCTCCATTTCTTCACCGGAGGTATGAGAAATCTTGATCTGGAGACCACCTTCTTGTTATTCCTCGCCTGACTTGAGCGTCGGAGGGCCGTCGCCGGGACACCCCTCCCGGCTCGGTTTTGCTGCAGGTTCATCGGAGCCCTCGAGGACCCAGCAAGGAGCGCCACATCCCCAGCGTTCGTTGACCCTTGGTTCGAACAGGATCAATGACTATTCATTTCACCAATCTATACTAAAGGACCATCCCCTGGACCGCAAAAAACGGTCCAAAAGATCTGTCCTCCTGTTTACCTCACTATGCTTCTCCTATTAATAAGGCCAGTCAAATGTTATTAAATAAGTGGTATTCAGTTTGGTAAGAATTTATTTATATTTATTTAATATACACCAGATTAATTAAATAAATAAGTTTGAACAGCTCGTTAATCTAAACAAATAAGGTTGAACATATATGTATTCAGTTCGTTAATGTTTGTAAACAATATTCATGAACAATGTTTATGAATAATATTCGTGAACAACGTTTGTGAACATTGTTCATGAACAACGTTCACGAATCATGTTTATTAATAAAAATTTTATTAATATATTAAATAAAAAATAAAATAAAATAAAATAAATAAATAAGTTTGAATTATCAATCTCAATAACTAATCAAACAAGTAAAAGTTTCAAACAATCAAACAAATTTGAATTAAGAACTCGATAACATTTAGGTGAACCAAGCTTAAGTCAAGCTTGTTAAGCTTAAGTCAAACTTCAAACAAACACAAACTCATAAAAAATAAACCCACTCAAGTTTGAACAATCATTTCAAAAACTTATTCATTTTAAACTCGATTTTAATTACCTTATAAAAAAAAAAAAGCTTGAATATCTAAAGATTGGCTTATTTATAGCTCTGGCTATTGATACGACCGAGACCATAGGGGCCATGTGGCACAGTACAAATCAAAAGTTAAATTGATTTAGAAGTCAAGTCAAATCGAGCTAGCTCAAATTGAGTCACATCCGAGTTTGGTCCGTCTCAATTTTGAACTCCGACGCAACTCGGTAATTTTTAAAGGGTCGATCACGGAGAAATGCCTCTCTCAGTAGAAAGAAAAGATGTGTCCTTTAGAAATTAGAGTCTTTCCTTCCCGCTCTATTTCCTCCCCTCTCTGTCTAAAGGTAACAGATAGCAACATCAAGACAAGTCTTCACATTATTACTCTTTACTTCATTAATGTTCATTCTCCTATTGTTTTCTTTCATCATTTTTTTTGAATTCCGATTTGAGCATATGGGAGGGCCTTGGGCACCCTTGTAACATCTTTCTCGAGTCTCTCCGGTCCTCTTAGCTGAAGATTCCAGGGGTACTAGGCCTTTGAAGAGCCGACCTGCCTAAAGGGAAGCCCGACTTGCAGGAAGTCCGACTGAAGGAAGCCGATCTCATAGATATCTGGGATCACCCATAATCCATATCTTTATCATTAATTAAGTCTGAAATTAATCCAGCTTGCAGACCCTTCCTTAATGAAGAACTCCTCCTTTGGAGCACTATGAAGGGAAATTATCTCTGAGAATGAGTAGTAGATAAGATTGGTGACAGACGGCCATTAATAATCTGCACTTTTATATATATACACTCACACGCACAGTGAAATCAGGTTGGTTTTTGTTTAGATCGGGGCTTAACAGACAGTGGTCCGTATCGATATGCGTGGTCAGTGCAAGTCTGAAGCAGGTGGGAGGATGCATCATCTAACAGCTTCCATAAATTCATATTCCGTTAGATGAATCTCTGAATTTTTTTGCACAATTTTACAGCGAATGGCTTAATCAAACTATAACTTCCAACTTTCATCATTAACAAATGTTGGAATTCGTTTGCAAAATCTGTCATATTAATGTATGAATATAATTATTGAACCCCTTTTTCAGGCGTGGAATGATAAAATCTATGTATATCGTTCCTAAATCCCAATCTTAATATATCCAAAAAAATAAAAATAAAAAGGAACAGGCGTCGTCTTGGATCCGAGAAATCTGTTCTTGTGGAACCCTCCATCACATGCCTCGTCCCTGTATGGATTTGATGCGAAAGTCAACAAGAAATACAATGGAAAAAAAATAAATTAAAAAAGAGTGCTCAAAATTATTGTTAATTGGAACTCACAATCGACTTTTTGCAGTGAAGAATGGCGTCGTTAACGGAGATATCAGCATTGCTGCCACGGCACAAGTCCGCGCTCGACATCGCATTGCTGGACCTCGGGGAACTCCTCGCCGAGTCCTTGCCGGTGCTCGCGGACTTGAAGGAAGAAGAGGAGGAGGAGGAGGAGGAGGAGGAGAAAGAAGAAGTGAAGGAGGAGGAGGAAGAAGAAGCGACCAGCATCAAATCCTTCACCGTCTTGTACAACGGCGTCAGGAAGCAGAAATACTTGCGCGCCGTCTTCTTCGCCGACGACGAGCTCTTCGCCGGACCCGGCGTGCTACTCCCCGCGCAGATCCGCCGCGGCGAGTCGAATCGGTTCGAGTTGGCGGACTGAGACTCGGTGAGGCGACGAGCGGAAGGGGTAACGGCGCCGGCGAACTGCCGCTGGCGGTCGAGGAGCGGGAGGAGGTGTCCGCCGGAGAAGATTTGGTCGGCGTGGACTTGGTCGGAGCACTGAGGCGGCGGGAGGCTGAAGTCGAAGTCGAAGCCGTCGTTCGACGTCGACCAACGCATGGAGAAGAAGCCATCGGGATCGATCTCGATGAAGGAGCCGGCGCCGTCGTCATGCGATCGTCGGCTGTCGCCGACGACGACGGCTGCCGCGGCCGCAGCCGAGGAGGAGGACTTGACGTCGATGAGCCATGCGTAGGAGAAGCTGTCGTTTGGCTGGAGGAGCTGGTGGGAGACCTCCATGGCGATGGGAATTAAGGAGATGGGCAGGGAGAGCCCGTAGATATAGAGTCACGACATGGTTATGTGAACCCAACTCTTCTTTTACCCGTTCGTCAATCGTCATCGATCGCTCGTCGAATGGATGGCCTGCGGATGATCGATGGCCTTCCACGTTTGGTTTAATTTAGGAAATATGAAAATGCATTTATTATGTAGACCTTAAAAACATTTTGTGATTAAAAGAAAATGTTGGGCGGCATTCGAGGACAAAGAGGAGAGAGACGATGTTTGTGGAATTTGCTTCCCGCTGCCCGTAGTCGTATGCAATTTGATGTCTGCACTGTAGCTGTTGGCTCCCCCAGCGGTCGGCAACCGAGTGCAACATGACGTGACATCTCCACAGCCCTGCCTACCTGGTGCACCCGATAAGCCTCAGTAGACCCAACCCCCAGGCTGGGTCTGACCCGGACTAGGGATGATAATTTCACCTGATGAGAAATTTGATATCCGACCTGAATGGAAGAGGGTATAGAGGTAGTTTTAATACCCGATTAGATAATCAGGTATTCGGGTATGGATATTTTCGGATATGAATATGGAGACGGATGTTATAAAATCCTACCCATACCCTATTCGATACCCGATATATATATAATTAAAATTTCGAACTGCATGCAGCCATGCAGTTGACACTTCTAATCTTCTATTTATTTATATTATATTATATATAAAGTTATAAAGTATAAACCCTACCGTGTATATTTCGATTTTCGAAGTCGAAGACTCGAAGCGTTGAAGCGGACATTTCCTTTCTTCCTTTTCTCTCGAAGTCGGTCGACGCCTCGACGGGGGGAGAGCGAATAAGCAAGACGAGGAAGACGCTGCGGAGGCAGGGATTAAACAGTTCAAGCGACTCAAAAGGTTTGTCCTTGCTTCCAACTCCGCCTCTATTTTGGATGAAAAGGAGCAACCATCTCATACTCTTTCGTCGAATACTATCTAGGGTTTAGGGCTGTCAAGGTATTTTTTTTTTTTTTAATGATTTTGGTTTTTTGATTTTATTTGAAAATAAGAGGCCAAAGATGAGAAAGGTTAATGATTATTCCATTTATGTAGTTTGAATGAGAAAGTATTTTTGTTTTCTTTATGTTGTCTTTTCTTTTCATTTTTAACATACATTACAACATCATATTTAGGTCTATAAAATGAATCCAGTAGATCCTACAACAGAAAATGAAGTGCCACTATCTAACGTAAATCATGAGGTTCCACAAATTTCTGAAGTAAATAATGAGGTTCCACAAGATCAACCAAATATGACATCTGTTGCTGCCGATGCTTCTTCTAGTACTGATGCTACTCCTAGTGCAATAGGAACGAGAAAGTTAACATCTGATGTTTGGAATCATTTTCGAAGAAAGAAAATTAATGGAATGGATAAGGCAATTTGCAATTATTGTGAGAAATCCCTTTCTGGCAATAGTAAATATGGGACAACACATTTGCGTGAGCATTTCAAAATTTGTCCAAGACAAACTGTTAGTGACATAAGGCAGAAAATCCTAATTAAAGAGAAAAACAAGAGAGATTTTGTTATTAAAGGCTTTCAATTTGACCAAGAAGTCTCAAGGTGCATGCTTGCTGAAATGATAATTTTACATGAGTATCCATTAACAATAGTGGAGCATCATGGATTTCGTAAGCTTTTAGCAAGTCTTCAACCTTTGTTCAAGGTTCCATGTCGCAATACCATTAAGAGTGATATATTGAAATTGTATGATTATGAAAAGACAAAAGTATTGAGCTTGTTGGAATGTAATAGAGGTAGGATTGCTTTAACTACCGACATGTGGACTGCATCTAATCAGAGGAAGGGGTTTTTAGCTTTGACAGCTCATTTCATAGATGATAATTGGACTTTGCAAAGTCGTATTTTGAGGTATACTTTCCGTTTATCACTCAAATATGCATTATTTTTCATATATTTTTTTTATGTTTTTAATTGAACAGATACTTAATATCTACACTGTTTTTTTTTTTTTTTTTGCATTATATAGGTTTGCTTATGTTGCTCTCCACATACTTCAGAAGTCCTTGCTAATGTGATAGTTAAATCTATGATGGATTGGAATATTGATAGGAATATATCCACCATTACTGTTGATAATTGCTCCACTAATGATTCTCTTATAAACAATGTGTTGCATAAACTTGATCATTCTACACTTATGCTAGGAGGGTCTTTATTTCATATGCGTTGTGCTGCTCATATTTTGAATTTAGTTGTGCAAGATGGTTTAGATGTCATTGCACCTAGTGTTGAAAAAATTCGTGAAAGTGTTGCATATTGGAGAGCATCTCCTAAAAGAGAGCAAAAGTTTGATGATGTGGCACGGATAGTAGTACACAATATGAATGTTAAAAAATTGGTGCTTGATTGCAAAACCCGTTGGAACTCAACATATTTGATGCTCATAACTGCTATATCTTTTAAAGATGTGTTTGCTCGTCTGAGATTTCATGATTCATCTTATAAATGTTTTCCAACAGAGGAGGAGTGGTTGTTAGCAGAAGAAGTATCTCAAATGTTGAAAGTTTTTTATTCTATGACTGAAATATTTTCTGGAAGAAAGTATCCCACAACAAATATCTTTTTTCCTAAGGTTTGTGAAATTAAAGCTTCATTGTTAAAGTGGGTCACATCTCCTAATAAGGTTATTTCTTCTATGGTTGAACGAATGCTTTCCAAATTTGAGAAATATTGGTCTAATATTCATGGAATTATGGGAATATCTACTATTTTAGATCCAAGATATAAGTCAAAGTTGGTGGAGTATTGTTTAAAAAGAACACAGGGAGAGATTGGCTTTAAAGAACCTCTTAGAAGGATTCAAAAAATGTGTTATGATTTGCTTGAGGAATACACAAATAATAATGGTCATGCTAGTGTTGAAAAAAGATCAATGGAGACTAGATTGCATACAAGTACAGATGATTTTTTGGATAGTTTTGATCAAGAAGTAGCACTTGAGTGTGACATTAATACTGATATGAAGACCGAGCTAGATCATTATTTAGAAGATAAAGTGTTGCCGAGAAATGTGGATTTTGACATATTGGAGTGGTGGAAGACCAATGGAACCAAATATCCCACTTTGATGAGGCTAGCATAAGATATACTTGCCATTCCAATATCGACCGTTGCTTCAGAATCTGCATTTAGCACAAGTGGTAGATTGGTGAGTTCTCATCGAAGCAGGCTTCATCCGAAAACCATAGAAACATTGATGTGTGTTCAAAGTTGGTTATCAAATGAGAAACAAGGTGATATAAATTGCAAATTAATCTTCATTATTTTTTTATGAAAATATTCTTCTTTTATAATCTCCGATAATGATTTATCTTTTTCATTAAATTTTGTAGCTACAAGTTCACAAGAAACAAAAGCATATTACTCTTCAGTCGAATATGATGAGGATACTATTGATGTTGATGGGGTAAGTTTTTAATATAACTTAAGTTCAATAAATTTAATACTATTGGGTCAATTATTTATATTTTTCATTATTCTATATTTTTACAGGGTACTACAATATCAAGTGATGAAGAAAGTTATGATTAGTTCAAAGTTGAAACTGATCTATTTTGCTTTTTGAATGACTTTTAAATATGATTAAATTAGGAGTAACATATAGATGCTTAATATGTTTTTGTTGAATTATAATTTTTTGGGATATGATGTGAATTCTAATATATTTTTGTTGATCATAAAGCTGTAAGTTTGGTGGATTCCTCATAGTGAAACTTTTAAAATCTTTTCTATTAATTACAACTTGAAACTTTTTGTTCTCATAGTGATTTTATTTGGAATGGGGTGCCGTGGTTTTAGCAGATGACAACGTAGACTGTATTAATGATTTAGACAAAATGATGTCTAAAGACAGGTAAATGTCTATCGCAATGCACTTAATTGCTTAACTGTTATATCTGATAAATATAATCATTTATTTTGTTCTAAATTTAATATATCAAGCTTGAAAAATGGTTTGCTGACTTGGAGAAGTTCTATGTCATTTTGTCTTAGTATTTTTTGACAATTGATATAATATAGTCATCAACTCATATTTTATTTCTTGCTATGCAGTTAGAGATGGTTGACGAATGCCTTTCACAAGATATGGATATGAGTGGATTGTTGCTTCTTTACTCGTCCCCTGGTGAAGTTTGCTTTCTATTCTATCTCATATTTTTTTGTCCTGTGAAAGTTTGTCTTATTTTATTAGGGATCCATATTTTACGATAATCGCAATATCACATTCCAGACGTTGCACTAATGGCAAGGTCATTTCTTCCAAGAAAAGTATCAAAAATTGTATCATTTTGGAAATAAAATACAAGTAGTAAGTCTTCATCTTGACAGGAATTGTGAAATAAAATAGATCTCATAAAGTTACAGTATAACTGGCATTGTCTTAGTTCTTATTGTGCTTCTCGGATTTGTGCGTTTCTGAGTGTTGGATTAGGATTTGTGAAATTAGCTTTTACCATTACAAAATGTACATTTGCAGATCGAAAAGTGAAAATGGGCCATGGAGTTATCTGCGGAGGGGGTCAAAGTTCTCTTGGCTACCTATTTGGTAGTGGTGAGGCTCCTAAATCTGCTGGAGAGTCTGCTGAACCTGTTCAGAAGCCAGCTTTTAAATCTACTGGAGAGCCTGCTGAACCTCTTCAGAAACCAACTCCTGCAACACAAGTTGATAACAAGCATATCCCTACTGGTATCCAAGGGAATCTAGCAAACAATTACCAGTGAGCTAATGGGCAGAACTGTGGAAACTTTATCACGGCAAGCATTCCTCACTTAGATCCCTATAGTTAACAGAAGAAGCTTACATTTTGCATGGAATATATATTTAGAGAATATTTAGGTTATAAATTCATTATTGATGAGATTTTGCATGGAAAAGCACCGTGGATAATTGTGGATAACTGGCTATATATATGTTCTTTTAGCATTTTATGATTTATGAGATTCTTCATTTATATCTAACTTGTTGATTTTACTGTATCCATATAACCTATTATAGTTATTACTTGATTTTCTATATCATTTTTGAAATCTATAACTCTTGATTTATATTTCTTCAGTTGACGAAAGTGGTAAATAGAGCTGTTTTGAAGCAAGTTCTTCTATGATTCTCCACATTTGAACAAATGTAACCCAATCCTAGTAAATTATGTTTTTTGAGATCACACTAAATAATATGCTCACCACAAACACTTAAATATGTAAAATATAGTTTAGGCATTTTGACTTGATCAAAAAGAATTTGAATATTAGCTATTTTATTTGTTACAACATTAAAAATTTTGAAATGAATATTTTGTTGTCAGATCAACATGATGAAGAGAGGAGCACAAAAGTTTAGTAATGGATAGAGGGCACCTCAAGGCTGTTCAAATGCCTAGGCGTGCTAGGTAAGTGCATATGCAGGCTAACCAACCCTTTTGATTGTATATTTTGAAATGAGCACACTATGGAAGTTGAAATAGGTCCAGATTCTTTTTCAGCAACATAGTGCTTTCTCTGTCATCCCATGTAAACAATCCTAAGCTTTCCCTCCCCCTTCCACTCTACCCACTCTAAGAAATATACAAGAAACTTTGTTCACAATTGTTGAACAAGTCCGTAGTTAATTGTTGAGGAATGACTCTTGTGTTCCATTCATTGTTTAAACATTACTTAACTCCTATGACATATGACAACCAATACACATGCAGGTGCATACATTTTCACTTTTGATGGCTAATTTTGAAAGTCATGCTTCAGTTTACTAGTTATTTTTTAATCAGTGTCAACGTCGTTCAATCGGCATTTTGGAGCTAACTGTGAATTCCTCACCATCCAGGAACGCCCTTCAATGAAGGTGCAAGCTATTCCGGGCGGAGGCTCTTCCCTTGGTTTCCTGTTTGTGTGAAGGTCAATCCAAAAGCTACTGATTCTTTGGGCGATCCTGAAGAAGTACGTACCTAATTTGATGACTAATAAATTGATTTAGATTTATTTCCAACAGCAGCTGAATTATAATTACAAGTAGTAAGTCTTCCTCCGAGTAGATTTCATTTTTTTAAATGAGAATTGTAGATAGTAATAGGATGATGGGTAGGGTATGGATACCCGATCATCCGATGGGTATGGGGATGGGGATGAAAGTTAAATACCCGATGGGTATGGAGGTGGGTATGGGGATGAATATAATAAATGAGTATGGGTACGGAGAATATAAAATCCAACCCATTGCCATCCCTAACCCAGACCCGGACCCGGCTCGTAATTGGGTCAACGGGTTGGTTATCGTTGACCTGGTTCGTCGGGTCGAACCGGAACCGGTCCGGCAAATTCGTTGGTACAAAATCAGCGGACCGCCGGTTAACCACCGGTTCAATATTTATTTATTTTTTACCGGCTTGAACTGGCGGTTCATAGCCGTTGGAAGAGGGGGGGGGTTGGATATTTTTTTCAACGGTTAGGATTATTTGATCAATGGCTATGATTTATTGTTCGTTACTATCAAAACTCTATAAATTGAGAACTTATTTATCATTTTCACACACATATTCTCTACTCTTAATCTCAATTTCGTATTCTCTACACGCTTTCGTTTCCAATTTTCAATTATAATGGAAGGAGGTCACGGAGGTGCGTCATCTCGAGCTCAGAAGGGAAAGGAAATAATGAATCCGCGGGAGGAGGACCCCAACATTCAATCCACAGATGATGAGATCGAGCATCTTTCGAATCCAACATCCGAAACGCAAGGAAATACCGATGTAATTACTTCTAAGGTTCGGGAACTTCCTCCTCTAAAGTCTTCTATTTTCACTAAACATTTTAAGAAGGTCACTCTTCCGTCGGGAGAAATGCATGCAAAATATAAACACTGCAATGGTATACACAAATTCCAAGCCGGCGGTGGCTATGGGTCATTGAAACGACATGTAGAAACGAAGCACCCGACGGAATTTGGACTCGACCGTTCTCAAACACAATTATCAAGATTTTCTTCAACTAGCGGTAGTACCGATTCCGGTTTATTTTTATATTCGGATAATAAATTAAGAGAATCGTTAACTAAATTTGTTTCCGTAGAACATCTTTTTTTTTTTAAATTTTGGATCTAAATGCACATTTGAAGATTTTTGTAAAGAATCTCTTAATGCATGTGCTAAACGTGTTCCTAGAACTACACTTACTCGTACAATTAAAAAATTAGTAAAATAAGGAAAAAAGAATTTAATTAATGAATTTAGTAAATTAGATAATAAAATTTCTTTATGTTCCGATATTTGGAGTGATCATTGACAAACACATTCGTATATGAGTGTGACTTGCCATTGAATCGATAACTCTTGGAACCTCCAAAAAAGATTGTAAAGTTATAGAGTTTTTGATGAATCACATAATGCTCATAACATCGCACAATTATTATGTTTAATTTTAGAAGAATATGGCTTAACTCATAAAATATTTTCAATATCATTAGATAATGCTAGTTCCAATACCGCTTGTATAGATGATCTAAAATTTGTTTGTCAACTTATTATTGGCGGTTTAATTTTTCATATTCGTTGTGTATGTCATATTTTAGATTTATGTGTTCAAGATGGTTTAAAAATTTTAGAAAGTTATATTAAACCAATTAGAATTACAATTTTTTATTTATGGTCCCGCCCATCTATATTGAAACAATAGGGTAGGTTTTATAAAACTAATTGAATGAGACCTAAAAAATTTTCATGTGATATACCAATACGTTGGAATTCAACATACCAATTATTACAAGATTCATTTGAATATAAAGAATTATTATGTTCATTTTTTGTATAAAATACTAATACTAATATATATTTATTTTCACAACAATAAAATATTTGTAGTAGTATTTGTGAAATTTTAAAAGTATTTAATGATGCAACCAAACAATTTTATGATGTTTATTATCTCACTGTTCAATTAGTTTAAGAAAATTTTTCTAATATAGTATTAGTAATGAACATATTAATAATGAATCTTTTTCTCCTTACATCTTTATAAAATACGGTACCCAAATAATAATTAAATAATAAGGTTATTTGAGAAATAATCTTATTGGAATTTTTAGAAAAATTTTAGAAATTTTTTGAAAATTTTTAGAAATTTTCTAAAAATTTTTCGGAGCTCGTATGACGAGTTTAAGGGGATGAATTTATAGGCTTAGGAAAAAGCCTGTTTGAAATAACGAAAAGTGAGAGTTGATTGAACAATAAATTTAGGTTTTGATTTTTCCTAAACCTAAGTTCAAGGCTTATAAACCTAATCCCTTCCCCTCCGTGAACCTCTCCACCCGATCCTTTCTCCTCCTCCTTCGACGTTTCTCCCCTTCCCCTTCTCTATGTTGTCGCCGGCTTTCACAGGCCGTCGCCCGTCGCCGGGTACCATGAGAGCCCTCCTCTTCCTCTTCCTCTCCCTCTTGCACCGACTCTTCCCTTCTCTCGATTCCTCTCCATCACTCTTCTCTGCCGACATAAACAACTCGCGGAGCATCCCTAGCCCTTCCTCTTCCCTGATCTTGCGCCACCCACTTCCGAGCGACCCCCTCGTGTTGCCGTCGATTGGTGCCACTCAACCGTTGCCGACCATTTGCTTGAGACTCACTGACAATGCTGCAGCCGTCGAAGGAGGCGATGTTGTCGGCTTGAGCGAGGATCCCGATTCCTCTTCATCACGATCTTCTTCGCGGTCTGATCGTACCGGTGCCACCTGATCGCGCTCCCATCACTGGATCCAGTCGTTGGCCATGTGAGAGTCTCCCATCGCTTCCCCATCTCTGCTCTGATCGACTCCGTTGTTTGTTGCCTCTAGCTGATCACCGTTGGCGACACCATCTGTTCACCACTAGCATTCTGTTGATGGGAATTCACTACCGCCTACTACTAGAGAAGAAGGAAGTCAATTGGGTAACGAATTCTTTGATACAAGCTTTGTTGACCTATCTTAGTTCTGATTTGGGGATTTGGTTTGGATGACAGTAGCTTCACCTAGCATCAGCCACCAATCTGGCAGAAAGGTCTTCGGCTGTGTGTTCACAAGGAGCAACCAGATTAAGGTAAGATGTGTATGGAGATTAGTTTGCATTTCGATAATGGTGTTAGGTTCATATGAATTTGTATCAGATTTCTTTTTGGAGGTTATAATCTGTGTAGATTGGTTAATGAATGATTAGTTGTTTTAAAACATGGATTAAATGATGGGTTGATTAAGGAATTGGGGTTCTAATGTGATGTGTTGATTTGGGGGAGTTTTGGAGATATGCATGTATAAACCTAATCTAAGTAGGTCGTAGAAGGGTCAGGGTTAATTGAAGAGATTAAACCTAATCTAATGAAGATGATGGATTGAGTTTTCGGTTTAGCTAGTCGTTGTATACATGATTAGCTAAACTGTATATCATGTGATTTGCAGGACGTTGATTCAAGACGAGCATCTCGAAATGAGATTTGTTCCGATACAATCGACAGATAAAGGCGGTACCTTTGACTTATCTCTTTTGATATTATCATTCTTATTGGCGTAGCGGGGTCGACAAGAGGGGGATGAATTGTCTGCAAAATAAAAGTATACCCTCCTCAATTCTTTCAACTCAAACAGTGAAATAGTAATAAAGTAAACTAACAGAAATAAAGAAAAAGACTCAGCAATTTATTTGGTTATAACCAAGAAGGTTGTTAATCCAAGGCAGTAGAAAAATCTCTGAAAGATCTCCTTCTTTGAAGGCGGAGAATCCTTTTACACACTAGAAGCTCAGAACTATTGCTATAAATGAATACAGAGTTGATTGTTTGATTGATGTTCATTTCCTAGCTCCAGGGACCTTTATATAGCTCCTGGAATGTCTATCTCGAGGGTCTAAGGCGTCTCCAACAGGGGTTCAAGGCGCCTCCAATAGTTTGTTCGGATAAAACTTTATCCCAATTCAAATGACAACTTTGGCTGGGTTTGAGGCGCCTTAAACAGCCTTGGAGGCACCTCGTGTTGGTGCAATATCCCTCAGGTCAAGGTTGACCTGGGTAACCAAGCTGAGTCTTGGTTTAGGTTTAGATGTTTGACAATAAGATATTGATTGAAGAAGAGTCAAGTAGGTCACGGTTGACTGGATACTTGACTGGGAAGTCCTAACTGGGATGTTAGGCAAAATGAAAGACCTAGTGAGTGAAGCTAGGCAGTATGAAAGTCCTGGTGAGTGAAGCCAGGCAGAAGGAAGTTCTAGTGAGTGAAGCTAGGCAGATGGAAATCCTAGTGAGTGAAGCTAGGCAGATGGAAAACCCTAGTGAGTGAAGCTAGGTGAAAGTCCTGGTGAGTGAAGCCAGGCAAGGGAAAATCCAGATGGATCAAGGATGATCGGACATCTGGTGCTGGGAAGTCCAAGTAGGTCAAAGGATTGACTGGATACTTGGCATGAAAGAAAAGTCCAAGTAGGTCAAGGGGATTGACCGGATACTTGGCACAGAGAAAAGTCCAAGTGGGTCAAAGGGATTGACCGGACACTTGGTAAGGGAGTCCTAGCAGGTCAAGGCAGTGACTAGATGCTAGGCATGACATACCAACAGGTCAAGTTTGACCGGATGTTGGTTTGGGAGGTTTGGGACTTGGTTTTGGACAAAATCAAGTCTTGGATCGATCGATGGATCGATCGTTTCTGATCGATCGGTGGATCGATCCGCACTATCTGGACAGAGCCTCGGATCGATCCGTGGATCGATCCAGAGGTCCCAATCGATCGATGGATCGATTGGGGGTTGCCTTCGAGCGATAAGCGCCGGATCGATCCGTGGATCGATCCGGTGCGTGAAATCAGAGGCTCGGATCGATCCGTGGATCGATCCAAAGCCTCCCGATCGATTGGGAACATTGAATCGATCGGGATCCAGCCGTTAGCGTCGTTTATAGCCGCGCGTTCATTTCCTCGGTATCCTTTCACCGATTCACCCTGAGCTCTGCCACTCCTCCACAAAGCTCGGATCGCTTCTTGAAGGATCTTGGAAGCTCTCCAAGTCAAGAGGCGGATCAAAGCCAAGAAGAGAAGCTAGGGTTAGGGTTTTGTACTCATTGTAAGATTGTAAGCTTGTATGTCTTGTATCCTTTCCCTCTCTTCTTGTATTGAGTCTTGTAGGGCTTCTCCGCCTTGGTAGTTACCATAAAGGAGAGTTTTATTTAGTGGAGGGTGTGTGTGTTGGTGTGGATCCTGGATTAGTCACCTCTTGTGAGGTGGATACCAAGTAAAACCAACCGTGTTAGCGTTGTGTGTTTGTTTACGTATTTCCACGCACATCTTTGAAGGAACAAGCAATGCCGAGCTACGAGCGCGTCGAGCTATTCACCCCCTCTAGCTACTTTTGGTCCTAACAAGTGGTATCGGAGCAAGGTTGCTCTTCACCGGAATCACTGCCGGAAGGATATCAAGAAAAGCTAGAGGGTGAAGAAGTCGAGCAAATTCTTGAGTTCAAGACTTTATCAAGCTCAACTTCAAGATGCAATTCCAAGATGGGCTTGGATTTGACACAAGGGTGGCTCCACCATACACTTCTACGAGTTTCGATTCTTGGAAATCAAGAATCGAAAATTTTCTTATGATGGAGATAGAGCAATGGTTTGCTCTAATGGAAGGCTTCAAGACTCCAAGAAATTCAAAGGGCAAAGATCTAAAGAAAAGCAAATGGAGCCCGGAGCAAGTCCAAAGGTGCGAGGCAAATGACAAAGTGACCAAGCTTTTGTTTATTGTCAAGCACCATTCTTTGCAAAATTGGAGAATTTGAAGATGCAAAGGAACTTTGGAGCAAATTGGCTAAGCTTCATGAAGAGATCCCTGTACAAGATCATGAAGAATCCAGAGAGGGTGACTCTTTGGAGCAAGACCAAGAAGAGGACTCCGAGGGATGCTCGACCAACCTCCGAAGAGGAAATCCAAGAAGCTTCATCCTCAAGGGAATACACCGAAGGGAACAAGGAGGGAGCATACTCCTTGTTTCATGTTCAAGATGATGAAGCCTCCACCTCTAGGATTGAGGGGGAGCAATTCTTGGTGACGCCGGATCAAGAAGAAGGAGAAGCTTCTACATCGGGTCAAGTGAAGAAGAAGAAGATGGTGCCACCTCCGAAATTCAAGAAATATCAAATGGAGGAGCAAGTGTCATCCCTATACAAGAAGGTATAAATGTTTCAATTAAAAATAAAAATCATATAATATGTTTTGAGTGTAGGGAAAGTGGGCACTACAAAAGCAAATGCCCTAAATTGGCCAAGAAGAAGGGCCAAGTGGCACAAAAGGGCAAGGAGAAGCCCAAGGAGACCATCCCCGGAACAAAGAAGAGCAAGGAGCACATCGTGTGCTTCTCTTGCAATCTAAAGGGGCATTACCGAAGTCAATGCCCTAAGGGGAAGAAGGTGGTCAAGGCTCATGGAGGAAGCTCTAGTCAAGGGGGAGCCTCTAAGGTAAAAAGGAAGGTAACTTTCATTGAGCCTATTCCCTTACAAAATGGTAAAAAGCATGCTAGGTTAAATTTCTATCATTTTAATGCAATTTACCATAAGAATAGAAAGCATGAGGGCCTTAAGGAAAAACATGTGGCCCTACATGCCAAAACTACCCAACCTAAGGTTAGGAAGGTAGATAGACACTTGGGCAATAACTCTAAAGATTTTAGATACAAGCCCAAAAACAAAAATGCTCATGGATCAAATACTAAGGACTTAGTGAGAGAAAATCAAGTCTTGAGGTCAAGACTTGACAAAATGGAGAAGACCCTAAAAATGATGGAAAATATCCTATTAGGGCAAAGTGAGCATAACTTAGGTTTAGGAAAATCAAAGCCATCCAATGGCCATAAAGGTTTGGGATACAAACCAAACGCTAAGAAGGATGTGCCTAGTTATCATAGGGTTTCATATAGTTATGGAACGAACCCTAAGTCTAGAGGTCAAGTCAAGGATACAAGGGAAGATATCCCTAGAAGTATCTTTGCAACCAAAGTGACTAAGACTTCTAAGAAGTCTAAGAAAGTCACGAACAAGGTTACAAGGGAGGCTATCCCTAGAGTTGACCTAGAAAATGTGACCAAGGCTTCTAAGAAGCCCAACAAGGTCACTAGGAAGGTATCTAGGGAAGTTATCCCTAGTGAGTACCTAGAGCATCCAAGGAGCACCAATAGGTGTTGGGTTCCTAGGAGCATCTTCTCTACCCCATAGATGGGTTAGAGAGTGTCAACTCCGATTCGAAGGGTAGTTAACCCAACTTTGAGGAAATTGACACTCAAGGAGCATTTTCAAAGTTTTAGTTAACCTTTGAAAATGAAATGGAATTATTGATTACTCCTTGAAAGAGTAAATGTGCCAAATTGGAGAAGTATTGATTTTATTTTAAAGTGGCACAAATTTGAGAAAACACAAGAACTACCAAGTTGGGATTTTGGTATGTTCTTAGGAAATTAAAGGCAAACTAAGCCTTAATTTAAAAGTGCTACTCTTGAGGAAACATGGAATATGCCAACATTTGAGGACATGTTTATTTTCAATTGGCATACATTAAATCAAGGAAATTAGAAATGCCAATTTAGGTTTTGGCATTCTCTTGTAGCACTTTAGGGCAATTTAGGTTTAAGGTGTAAGTTTAGATAAGACTTTAATGATACTTAGATAGTTAATCTAGGTATATTTTATTTATGCTAAATCTTGCCATGATTGTTTGCCCATCATATGCCATGACATCATGTCTATTTTTGCATTCATGTTTTATTATGAAAAATCCAAAAATACCATGTCATGACATTCATACATCATGTAGCAATAGGATATTTTCTTTTGAAAATTATTTTCTTTTGATGTATGCCATAACATAATCATGCATTAAGTTTAATTCCTTGTAATTAAGGACAAATGGCATTTAACGACACTTATTGACAAGTGACATCCTAGGTGGATGTCTAATATTTCTAAAATGCCTAGATAAATATGCATGATCCCTAGATTAGGGCAAAAACCAAAATCTACATCTCACAAAGACCCCTAAGGTGACTTGTATGTGTTTTAGTGCATATTATATACAAGTGAGATGTTAGGATGATGAACAAAGCTCAAGATGTTGATTTAGTGCATTCCTTTGAGTTTTAAATTCATCGAAACACATAGTTATGTGTTTTCCCATCATTGGGAAAGCTAATGTACAAGTCATGTGCATTATGCCCAAGGAACATGATGGGATATTGGTTTTGAAAATGTTTTTAAAATGTTTTTGGAAAACCTTGGTGAAGGCTATCTTTTGATAGTAATCACCATTAAATAGTTAGACACAAACTTGAAGAAAAACACTAAAGTTTTTGCAAGTTTTCAAGTTTGTGTCAATCTTTGAAAATATGATGTATTTTCATAGAAAGCTATTTTTCCATGATTAAGTATGCCCTAAATAATGTCTACACGAAATTTCATAATTTTGGATTTTTGTAAAATTTTCTAGGGGTTTCGATTGGTGAAATGGAATTTCAGCAACTATCGAGCTCAGATCGATCCATGGATCGATTGAGTTCTGAATCGATCTATGGATCGATTGACACGATTCGACCGAACATTTGGATCGATCGACCGATCGATCCGAGAGTCTGAATCGATCGGTGGATCGATTCGAGAAGGTTCAATCGATTGGAACCCAACTCGAATCGATCCAAGTTGTTGATTTTGGTTGGGAAGGATTTCAACATCTTTGAACCTCTTTGAGTCTAGGTAACCATTCCAAACCCTTAAATACATTTGTATACATAAGAAGGGTGTTTTCATGTTGAAAACAAGGATGGATTGGTTAACGAAGACTAAGTAGAAGTTTAGGTTGAGGTTGTTTCAAATTTTGAATATTTGAACCTCAAAACTTCAAATTTGGGTTTCCTAATGTTTTAGGGATTCCAAGTCATTGTTGGTGCAATGACAGAAGTTACCACCATGTCTTTAGGGGGAGGGACTCTTTAAAGACATGAAAATTATTTTTCATGAACCTTGGAAGGTGGTTAACCTTCTGTTGTGAACTTGCTCAAGGTTGAGCATTTAAACTTGAAATGGGGAGAAATGGGGAGTGGATATCCTCATTATTTCAAGTGGACACTCATGTGGTAGATAATGGCTCAAGGTTGGGTAGTTGTCTACGTTGAGGGAGAAGTTAAGGATAAATGAAGGGTATGAGACCTTCATTATCGTGTTGATCACAACGAGTGATGTTATGAACAACGATGAGCAACTCTTCAGGGAGAGTCTTCAACAAATGGATTTGTTGAAGTGTGCCCAATTGGAGCATAGGTTGATGTGTGTCCAACGATGGGTTGATGTGTGCCAATAGGGGAGAATGTATGGTTAAGCTTAGTCCTTCATTACCCATGGGAAGGTCATGGGGGAGAATGAAAGGACTCGTGAAAGGGAGTAAGTTAGGCTTTCGTTACCTAGAGGGAGTTTGCCCTCTTAGGGGGAGAATGAAGAGCTTAATTTATGCTTTCATTACCTAGTGGCATGGAGAAGGAGGCTATGGGATTAGCCTAACTTACATATGGGATTGTAAGTGTTATTGTGGTATTGTCAAACATCAGGGGAGATTGTTGGTGCAGTATCCCTCAGGTCAAGGTTGACCGGTAACCAAGGTGAGTCTTGGTTTGGGTTTAGATGTTTGACAATAAGATATCGATTGAAGAAGAGTCAGTAGGTCACGATTGAGGATAGATATCGAGAAGTCCTAACGGGATGTTAGGCGAAATGAAAGACCTAGTGAGTGAATCTGGCGTATGAAAGTCCCGGTGAGTGAAACCGGTGGAAGGAAGTCCTAGTGGTGAAGCTAGGCGGATGGAAATCTAGTGAGTGAAGCTAGGCGGATGGAAAACCCAGTGAGTGAAGCTGGGTGAAAGTCCCGTGAGTGAAGCCGGGCAGGAAATCCAGATGGATCGAGGATGATCGGACATCCGGTCTTGAAGTCCAGTAGGTCAAGGATTGATGGATACTTGGCATGAAAGAAAAGTCCAAGTAGGTCGAGGGATTGGGGATACTTGGCAGAGAAAAGTCAGTGGGTCGAAGGGATTGTGGGACACTTAAGGTAAGTCTAGCGGTCGAGGGTGACTAGATGCTGGCGTGGACATACCAACAGTCGAGGTTGACCGGATGTTGGTTTGGGAGGTTTGGGACTTGGTTTTGGACAAAAATCAAGTGCTGGATCGATCGATCGCGGGGATCACCAGATCGATCGGTGGATCGATCCGGATCGATCTGGATCCATTGGGTCGAAATCAGAGCCTCGGATCGATCCGTGGATCGATCGAGGTCCCAATCGATCGATGGATCGATTGGGGGTTCCCAATAGCGCGGGATCGATCCGTGGATCGATCGGCAGCTTTCAGAGCGAGCCACGGATCGATCCGTGGATCGATCCAAGCCTCCCGATCGATTGGGAACATTCGAATCGATCGGGATCCGGCCGTTAGCGTCGTTTATAGCCGTGGCGTTCATTTCCTTGGTATCCTTTCACCGATTCACCCGGGCTCTGCCACTCCTCCGGCTCTCATAGCTCAGATCGCCAGTTCTTGAAGGATCTTGGAAGCTCTCCAAGTCAAGAGGCGGATCAAAGCCAAGAAGAGAAGCTAGGGTTAGGGTTTTGTACTCATTGTAAGATTGTAAGCTTGTATGTCTTGTATCCTTTCCCTCTCTTCTTGTATTGAGTCTTGTAGGGCTTCTCCGCCCTTGGTAGTTACCATAAAGGAGAGTTTTATTTAGTGGAGGGTGTGTGTGTTGGTGTGGATCCTTGGATTAGTCACCTCTTGTGAGGTGGATACCAAGTAAAACCAACCGTGTTAGCGTTGTGTGTTTGTTTCTGTATTTTCCGCTGCACATCTTTGAAGGAACAAGCAACGCCGAGCTACGAGCGAAGTGCGACGAGCTATTCACCCCCCTCTAGCTACTTTTGGTCCTAACACCTAGAACTGGGTCTGAGGCGCCTAAGACAGTGCAGGCTACGGAGGCGCCTTCAGCACATCATTGAAGGCGCCTCCAGTTAGATTTTCAGCTCCTTTTGACTTCCTTTTGACTTTCGATGCTCCGATCGATTGGGTGATTGTGGCCAATCGGAATAGGGCTCACCTAAACCCAATTCCCCGCCTTTTCCTCGAGTAGACTTCCGTCTCGGCTTCTCGTCCCTCGAACGCCGCGCACGTTCTTCATGTCCACCGGTGTACTCTTCCGCAGCTCTCTCGTCCTTTGGACGCACCGAGTCCGTCGGCTCCCTTCCCGTGCCGTCCTTCTCGCTAGCTGCATCTTCTGCTCGGCTTCCTGCGCTCCTAAGTTCTTGCATACTTAGACACAGGGATGAGATAACTAGCAGGACCTAACCTAACTTGGTTGATCACATCAAAATACTCACGGGATCCAACAATCTTCCCCTTTTTGATGTGCATCAACCCAAGTTCAAGTTAGGGTAAAAAATAAACAAATAATAATTTTTTAAAAAAATTACTAAACTAACAGTTTAAACACAAAAATTGCAATAATATAATTCGTAAATAAATTAGATAAAGAAAAATTTAATTTTCTTAACTCCCCCTTAAACTTATACCTAACTCTCCCTCTTTGATCACAGTAAAAAGAGTGGGGTAAGAATAATTTAAGGGTAAAAAATTTCTAAGTAGAAATTCTTTTTAAAAAGATTTTAAGTTAAAATTCACTTTTAAAATGGTATAAAAAAAATTCTAAATCAAAATTTTATGTAAGAAATATTTTTGAAGAATGGTTGGGGAAAAAATGTTTAAAATTTTTTTAAAAGTATTATTTAATTCTAATTTTAAATGCTTTACCAGAAAGTTAATTAAATATTTTATTTCAATATTTTAGTTTCCAGATCGTGGCGAGGCACTAGGCCTTCTTGGTTATTGGAGCAACAATCACTTCCTTAGACAAAACCTCATAAAGAAATTGTAATGTTTAATTTTCTCGCTGAAAGCGTTATCTTTAAAAAATTTAATCTAGCACAAATTTTGGAATCCAGTAAAGGTTTCTACCTATTGGATTAATAAAAAATTTAGGGGATATATAACTGTTGGGGACTTTTCTAAGTTGCCCCTGATTTTTTCTAATATACCAATTCAATTTCCCATAAATTCTAAGTTTTGATTTTGAGAATTTATTTAAACATGTATTATCATTTTTCAATTTTTCAAATTCGGTTTTCAATTTTTCATTTTCTAATTTTAAATTATCAAATAATTCCAATGAATTTTCTAGTTTCATTTTCAATTCAGCGTTTTCTTTTTCTAATTTTGCTAGATCTTTCGTAAGCATTTTAATAAATTGAAAATATTGAGTAGGGGTGAGATCACGTACCTTACTTACCTCACTTGGTGATGCTCCCCTTTCATCGTAGCTTTCCTCTTCTGATTCTCTCCTTTGATCTATGCTCATCTTTGATTCTGAGTCATCTTTAAAGAGATGGTTGGCCATCAATGCCACTCCTGAGAAGCCTTTGATTTCTGACTCGGAGGTTGAAGAATCGTCCCATGTAGCCTTCAGATTTTTGCGTGTAGAGGACGTCGGTCTCTGAGGTTTCTCCTTGTGTTTTTTCTTCAACTTGGGGCAGTCATCCTTGATGTGCTTTTCCTCGTTGTAGTTGTAGCATTGGACCGTCCTTTTGTTGCGTTGATTCTTCCTTGACTGCGATCAAAATTTATTAGTTTAAAAAAATTTATTGAAACGTCTTACCAGTAAGGCTGCTTTGGTTTTGTCGATCGATGCTTCAGAGTTGGGATCGTCCTTTTCATCTTGTAGGACAATGTTGAGGTTCGACTTCTCTACTTGTTTAGGCTCTGCAAGTCGAGACTCGTGAAGTTCGAAAGTAGAAAATAAACTTTCTAAACTACTTACCTCAAAGTCCTTAGAGATGTAGTAAGCATCTACTAAGGACGCCTATTCAGGAGTTCTGGGGAAGGCGTTCAGCGCGTATCGGATCGAGTCTCGGTTCGTTACCGATTCTCCGAGGTTGTTGAGTTGAGTTATTAGCTCCTTGATCCTCGCTTGAAGTTGCGCTACTTTCTCACCATTATTCATTCGGAGGTTTGTTAGCTGAGTCCGGAGGATGTCCCGCCTTGCCAATTTTGCTTCTGAGGTACCTTCGTGAAGCTCCAGGAATTTTCCCAGAGGTCTTTGGCGGAGTCGTAGTTTCCAATCCGACTTACCTCCTAGAGCGGCAGAACGCTGAGCAGGTGGAATTCCGCCTTTCCGTTAGCTACAAAATCTGCTTGCTCATTCTTCGTTCAGTTGTATTCTTCCTTGTCTTTAGGTGCTGCAAAACCATATTTCATAATAAGGAGAATATCAAACTCTGTTTTGTAAAATACCTCCATTTTGCGTTTCCACATAGTGAAGTCTCCGTCAAACTTAGGGGGATGAATGTTGGCTTCAGCCATGGTCTTGATCTTTGTGCTTCAGTCGGCGATTAGTCCTTATGAGGTTGTCGGGCTCTGATACCACTTGTTGGCGCAACGGGGCTAGCAAGAGGGGGGGGGGGGGGGGGAATTGCCTGCAAAATAAAAATATACTCTCCTCGATTCTTTCAACTCAAACAGTGCAATAGTAATAAAGTAAACTAATAAAAATAAAGAAAAAGACTCAGCAATTTACTTAGTTACAACCAAGAAGGTTGTTAATCCAAGGTAGTAGAAAAAGCTCTGAAAGATCTCCTTCTTTGAAGGCAGAGAAGCCTTTTACACACTAGAAGCTCAGAACTATTGCTAGAAATGAATACAGAGTTGATTGCTTGATTGGTGTTCATTTCCTAACTCCAAGGGCCTTTATATAACTCCTATAAAGTCTATCTCGAGAGTCTAAGGCGCCTCCAATAGGGGTTCAAGGCGCCTCCAATAGTTTGTTCGGATAAAACTTTATTCGAATTCAAACGACAACTTTGGCTGGGTCTGAGGTGCCTTAAACAGCCTTGGAGGTGCCTCCGACTGGGTTTGAGGTGCCTCCAAGCTGTCTGAGGCGCCTCAGACAGTGCAAGCTGCGGAGGCGCCTTCATCACATCATTTAAAGCACCTCCAGCTAGATTTTCAGCTCCTTTTGACTTCCTTTTGGCTTCCGATGCTCCGATAGATTGGGTGATTGCGGTCAATCGGAATATGACTCAACCGAACCCAATTCCCTGGCTTTTCCTCGAGCAGGCTTCCGTCCTGGCTTCTCGTCGCTCGAATGTTACACACGTTCTTCACGTCCACCGGTGTACTCTTCCGTATCTCTCTCATCCTTCGAACGCACCGAGCCCATCGGCTCCTTTCCTGTGCCGTCCTTCTCGCTAGCTGCGTCTTCTGCTCGACTTCCTGCGCTCTTAATGTAAAGCCCGAAAAATTCCCAAATTTATTTTAGAATTATTCTATGATTTTTCTGGAATTATTAGATATTTTTCCGGAATTTTCCGAGTAGCGGGAGTAGCAAAAACAAATAGGTCGCAAAATAGCTTAGGCGGGAATCGAACCCGAGACCTATGGTGTAAGGGATAATGTTAGTAACCAGTTGAACCCAGCAGGGCTGTGCTGAAAGGAAGGAGAACCAAATATATTTATATTAGAGTTGGGTTCATTAAACCACTTAATATAAATAATAAACTTAAGTGGGGTTTGGTTTATTTTGGTTCGGCACCTCTTCACCTCACGACACTTTCTCTTCCAAAACCTCACCGCCGCCTCTCCCTTCTTCTCCTCTTCCTCACGCACGGCACACCAAGGCAAGGGTCCATAGGATCATCTTCCGGCGACGACTCCAACACGAAAGGGGTTCTTCTCCGCGAGAGGAACGCGAAGACGTAAGCGGTTCGTCGAGCGGACAGTTTTCCGGAAACACCTAGCGAATAGAATCGTAAGAAAACCTTACGATTGAGGTAAGAAACCCCTCACCGCAGTATAATTGCTCTCGCTTGTTAGTTTTGGCGTTAGTTCAGTAATTTTATAGTTTTCGGTTTTAGGGCATGCTTTAGTGCACGCCAAGCATTCGGTAGAATGCCCAGTTCGAAGGATGTACCAATAGGCGTCCTAACAACATATAAAATGTAATAGAAACATTTTATTCAGTTTATTATTAGTTATTACAGCTATATGGATCAGATATCCATTGGGTGGGCTCCCACAGTAGCCTCTAGGTTCAGATAACCTAGCTAGGTTCAGATAACCTAGAACAGAAAGTAAAATTAAACAAGATTCAGATTTTACTTTTATTCGGTTGGCATCGTGCTTGGATCAGATATCCATGGGGACTCCCACATCGTCCCTAGGTTCAGATAACCTCTATTGGATTCTGAACTTGCAATCCCGGGTCTCGTAGGGATCGAGCACAGTTACCAGGGCCCCAGAAGCATGTTTAGTATTTTCATCTATTATATGTATAGTTTTCAAATTTGAAACCAGTGATGAAAACACTAATTTAGCTTCGAGTTCAGTTCAGGTTCAATTTACATGATTTGAGTTCATGTACAGATTTAGACATATGCATGACTAGTTCAGTTTCATGCTCGGTTTATATGTTATGCCATGTTTCATTCAGTTTATGCTTTGTTTGATATGCCATGCCATGCTTTCAGTATGTTTTTTTCAAACAACATGATTTAAAATCATAATTGCATCGTATGCATGATTTAGTGAGGTAGATGGTTTCTTACTAAGCTTTAAGCTTACAGGTACTACTTTTCTTATACTGCAATACAGGTAAAAGAAAAGTGGACTAGCGGAGGTTGGAGGCGATGCTACAATGATGTGTGTGTGCAAGGGGTCTGGAATAAAGATCCTTGGGATCTACACGCTTTTAATTCAGTTTTAGTACTTAACACGTCCGGTTTTATGAATTAGTCTTGTTACAGTTTAGTGAACTATATCTTGTTTAGTCATCATGTTTAGAATATGAGTATTCACATTCTTGAGTGTTTTCATGTATCTAGAAGCGGTCTCTGTGAGTTGTGGCACGTTCGGTCTTGGGAAGTTCTGAAATCGAAACTCGATTTCGTATCGAGTGGATCGGTCTGCCGATCCGTTCTGAAGGATCACGGATCGGTCGGCCACCGATCGAGCACTCTGATATGTTCTTGTATGCTATCGATCGATCGTCCGATCGATCCGAAGACCGAGAGTTCGGGACGAAATCTGCGATCAGCGATCGGTCGGCCGATCGATGGCTGAATCGATCGACGGACCGATCGAGCAACGAAACATAAGAGCGCCGATCGGTCTGCCGATCGAGTGCTCTGAATCGTCGATGAGACCGATCGAATCTTGAACGCAGCGGCGAAGCACGGAGGCTCACCGATCGGTCTCCGACCGATCCGAGAGTGCATCCGTGCGAGTATCAGCCGGAATGATCGTGAATCGTTCAAGGCTCAATCGACTTACGGATCGGTTGAAATGTCGATCACAGCTAGCGGGACATCCAAGAGGCATAGATTGTCTCTCCTAGCATGTGTACAACACTCAGGTACTCCTAGAATGTCAGGTTAAGACTTTACAAGTAGTTTAGCAAATTTCAAATTTGCTCAGTTTTCCGCACAGTATTTTCAGTAGTTAATGTAGCGATCCGGCTCACACCTGGTACCCGGAGTCGGGTCGTACAAAGTGGTATCGAGCAGGGTTCCTTACTTCCTACACACACATCAGCATTGTGCCTACAGCTTCCAAGTAAGAACATCTCTCACTCGGTTTGTTTTCAGCTTTCATATCGGTTATGTGTGCTTCCATGTTTGCTCTCATGTTGGTAGTTAATTAATTTATGTTTACAGTGATAGTATTTAACATGTTACCAGTAGTTAACTATAACATGATAGCTTAGTTATATATATGTGTTCTCTGCTATTTAGAAAATGGTACGAGGACGTCCAGCTAAGAAAGCAGCAGCAGCTGAGCCCCAGCATGACATTAGTGGCTCAGCTACAGCAGCAGGAGATAGCCTCCTTAAAGGCTAACCAGCAGACTACTCCCAGTCACTCCAGTACCGAACCTCACGACTCCGGTAATCACGGAGGTAGTACCAGCTCAGCCTGCAGTCGGTCCCAGTAGCCAGTAGCGGGGGCTAAGAGAGAAGCTTACCTTATCCAATGGCAGAGAATTGCCCGAGAACTTCTGGCACCAATGAACCATGGGATGCTCGGGCATGGTTTAAAACACCTGGAAAGCACGATGGAACTTCTAGATGGCCAGACGAAAAGGTGAAGTGTGCCTCCTTACATTTAACGAGGCCTTGCGTGTGGTGGGGCGGATTAAATCAAGTGGCGATAAACCGGATGACATGGGCGACTTGAGAAAGAATTCTTGAGGAATTCTTTCATATGCAAGTCACAAACCGACACTATGACGAGTTTACGAAATTTCGTCAGGGCAACCTATCGATTCGGAGGTGAAGAAATTCAACAGTCGTGTCGAACTAGTCACCGGAGAAAGAACGAGTCGCTGATGTCGAAGATGCTCGGACCGAGATCGCGATGAATGTGGTGGTGGCGTTCATAGGCCACAAACCGAGGAGCTGGTGGTAGTGCTCGATCACAGGCACTATCGACAATATCACCCAGTGACGGGTTTCCACGAGCCGGGACAAACTAGCTCGGTACTCAGCGAAACAACAGGACATAGCTCCAATTGGAAGGGAAGCAAGGCAAGTAGTGACCCAAAAGGAGGACCGGCGGAAAACATTCCAGACATCCCAAGTGTGCTACTTGTGGGAAACATCATCCAGAGTTTGCAGCGAGGTTGTTTTGAATGTGGGCGGGAAGGGCACATGGCTAGCGGTGCGAACAAGAACGATCTTCCTCCGCCTCGTACCGATATGGAGCTCGGCCACCACTACACGGATGTATCTTGTCTTAGATGGTCCACGATCGATCGGCAGATTAAAGCCCCGGCTACCACAAATGCCAGGATTTTCTCACCCGGAGAGGCGTAGCAAATGCCTCGGCGTTGTCACAGTCGGATCGGTATTTTTCAAAGATAATGCAATTGTCTTATTCGATCTGGGGCAACCCACTCTTATGTATCCGGGCATTTGCGAAACTAGCAACACCTCGAGTACTCAATAGTCGGTTTCGACAACGCTACCCTCGGGAGACATTATGGCATCTACGGCTCGGGCGGTGCAGGTCATTATAGCGAGGGAGCTTTTGGTGATCCGATAGTGCTAGAAATGATCGACTACGATGTCATCTTTGGAATGGATTTTCGATCGGATCTGGCGCTTTTATAGAGTCTTGTAAGGTCATATTCGACTGAAGCGAGTGCAGTTTGAGTACGGGAAGCCAAAGAGGAAAGCCGAAGTTTCTCTCGGCATTGAAAGCACAACAGGATTCGGGATGCGTGGGATTTTTAGCAAATGTAGTCAACACCGGCCGGGACAAGACCAAGAAAAGATAGGTTAGTCGTTGGTGACTACCCAGCAGTCTTCCCTGAAGAGCTACCGGGCTTAGCACCGGAGATTGAATTCGAGATAGAGCTCATTCCGGCACAAATCCAATTTCCAAGGCACCATATCGCATGGCTCCAGAAGAACTGGGAGCAATTACAGAGCTTCTTGACAAGGGTTTCATACGCCCTAGTCACTCACCATGGGGAGCACCTGTGTTGTTTGTGAAGAAGAAGGATGGAAGCGTGCGCTGTCATGAACTACAGTGCCTTGAACGGTCACAATTAAAAGCAGATACCCTCTTCCGGGATAGATGACTGTTTGACCCGGCTAAAGGGAGCCACGGTGTTCTCTAAAATTGACCTCGGATCAGGATATCACCGGTTAGAGTCAAGGAAGGTGATATACCTAAAACGACTTTCAGGACCAGATACGGACACTATGAGTTCGTAGTCATGCCTTTTGGCGTGACAAATGCTCCAGCTACTTTCATGGACCTCATGAACAGAGTATTCAGAGAATACTTAGACAAGTTTGTCATCGTGTTCATCGATGACATTCTTATCTATTCAGGCACTCAGGAGGACCATGCAGAGCATCTGAAGACAGTTTTGCAGATCCTTCAGCAGAACCAATTGTACGCCAAATTCACGAAATGTGAATTCTGGCTAGACCAGGTAGCCTTTCTCGGTCACATCATCTCCAGCAAGATAAAACCAGTAAGTAACTGGAAGAGACCCAGAACGCCAGTGAAATCGAAGCTTTCTGGGATTAGCAGGCTACTACAGGAAATTCGTAGAGGACTTCTCCAGGATAGCCTCCCCACTGACAGCTCTCACCAGGAAGAACAAGAAATTTTAGTGAACAGAGGACTGCGAGAACAGCTTCAGCGAACTAAAGCGGAGATTGACCAATGCTCCTATTTTAGCTATACCAGAAAACACAGACAGCTTCGATATCTACAGTGACGCCTCTAAATTGGGATTAGGAGCAGTACTGATGCAGCAGGGCAAGGTGATCGCCTATGCCTCCAGACAACTCAAGGATTATGAGAGGAACTATCCTACTCACGACCTTGAGCTTGCTGCAGTGGTGTTCGCTCTCAAGATTTGGGGACATTATTTGTACGGAGCTCAGTGCAGAGTGTATACAGATCATCAAAGTCTGAAGTATTTCTTTACTCAGAAGGATCTGAATATGCGACAGCGTAGATGGTTAGAACTAGTCAAAGATTATGACATAGATATCCTCTACCATCCAGGAAAAGCTAATAAGGTAGCAGACGCACTCAGCAGGAAGTCCAGTGCTACCTTATTATCTTTAGCATCTATGTCACCACTAAGGAAGGAGATTACGGCCTTTAGTCTCGAGCTTATAGTGGACAACTTTCCACTATGACCTTAGAGTCTACCTTGCTTGGTGATATTCGATCAGCTCAGGATCGGGACCCCGAAATTCGTAAAATCAAGCAAGGGCTAGCGGAATCGGAAAGTGGAGAATTGAGTGTCCGAGTGGGGTGTTGTATTTTGGCGACAGACTAGTGTTCCGGATCGGGAGGAGCTACGGAGGCAGATTTTAGGCGAGGCTCACAGGACTCCCTCTGCTATGCATCCGGGCTCCACCAAATGTATCAAGACCTGAAGAAACGCTTTTGGTGGCCGGGATGAAGCGAGACATCGCCAGATATGTTAGCATCCGCCTCACCTGTCGAGGGTCAAGGCGTAACATCAGCGACCAGGAGTTCTGCAGCCTATCAGATTCGAGAATGGAAGTGGGAGGATATCTCCATGGATTTCATAGTGGGACTACCGGAACCACGAATGGTTTTGATGCCATCCGGGTAATAGTCGACGGGTTGACTAAATCAGCCCACTTTTAGCTATCAAGATATCCTACTCATGGAGAAGCTAGCTCAGTTGTATCTCGGAGATTGTCAGATTGCATGGAGTCCCACGAACCATTATATCGAACAGAGACAGAGTTTACATCACTTCCGGAAGTGTGTACAGTCACCTATGGGCACCCGGTTAAAATTCAGATGACCTTCCATCCTCGAGACGGATGGTCGGGGCGAGTGAATCGTGCTCGAAGATATGCTCAGAGCTTGTGCCCTAGATTTAAGGAAGTTGGTGCAAATATCCGAGTCTAGCAGAATTTGAACAACAGTTATCGAGCCACTATCGGCATGGCTCCTTATGAGGCACTCTATGGGCGGAGGTGCAGATCACCAATCTGGTATGAGAGTGGTGAGCAGAAGGAACTAGAGCTTGAGACAGATCTAGTGGCGAGATACCACCATGACCATCTGATTCGCGGAGGATAGAGGCAGAGGCCGTCGGAAGAGCTATCTTGATACAGCAGAACCCTAGAGTTTTCGATGGGGATCTTTTCCTCGAGTAGCTCCCATGAAGGAGTCATGCGTTTGGGAAGAAGGCAAGCTAGCTCCCGATATGTGGGACCATACCTTATCACGAAGAGAGTGGGCAAGGTAGCATATGAGCTAGAGCTACCTCGGGAGATGTCGGCTGTCCACAACTTTCATGTTTCCATGTCAAGAAGCATATTCAGACGCCACCGGTGTGATTGAGCCCCGGTTGAGTGCAGTCCGTGATGATCTCATGATCGGCTATTCGGATAATAGGCAAGAAAGAAATTACAACAAGGAAGTACCATTAGTTAAAGTCACCTGGCAAAATCACTGAGAGACTGGAAGCCAGCATGAGACAGAAGTATACCAGAATTGTTTTAAGTTCGGGACGAACTTTTATAAGGTATGGGGATTGTAAAGCTAAAAATTCCCAAATTTATTTTAGAATTATTCTATGATTTTTCTGGAATTATTAGATATTTTCCGAATTTTCCGAGTAGCGGAAAACAAATAGGTCGCAAAATAGCTTAAAGGGAATCGAACCCGAGACCTATGGTGTAAGGGATAATGTTAGTAACCAGTTGAACCCAGCAGAGCCGTCTGAAAGGAAGGAGAACCAAATATATTTATATTAGAGTTGGGTTCATTAAACCACTTAATATAAATAATAAACTTAAGTGGGGTTTGGTTTATTTTGGTTCGGCACCTCTTCACCTCACGACACTTTCTCTTCCAAAACCTCACCGCCGCCTCTCCCTTCTTCTCCTCTTCCTCACGCACGGCACACCAAGGCAAGGGTCCATAGGATCATCTTCCGGCGACGACTCCAACACGAAAGGGGTTCTTCTCTGCGGAAGACGAAGCGGTTCGTCGAGCGGACAGTTTTCCGGAAACACCTAGCGAATAGAATCGTAAGAAAACCTTACGATTGAGGTAAGAAACCCCTCACCTGCAGATAATTGCTCTCGCTTGTTAGTTTTGGCGTTAGTTCAATAATTTTATAGTTTTCAGTTTTAGGGCATGCTTTTAGTGCACGCCAAGCATTCGGTAGAATGCCCAGTTGAAGGATGTACCAATAGGCGTCCTAACAACATATAAAATGTAATAGAAACATTTTATTCAGTTTATTATTAGTTATTACAGCTATATGGATCAGATATCCATTGGGTGGGCTCCCACAGTAGCCTCTAGGTTCAGATAACCTAGCTCTAGGTTCAGATAACCTAGAACAACAAAGTAAAATTAAACAGTATTCAAGATTTTACTTTTATTCAGTTGGCATCGTGCTTGGATCAGATATCCATGGGCTGGACTCCCACATCGTCCCTAGGTTCAGATAACCTAGTAACCCTGCTGGATTCGGAACTTGGGATGCGCGCACAGTAAGTACAGTTGTAGGGCCCCAGCAGAGTGTTTAGTATTTTCATCTATTATATGTATAGTTTTCAAATTTGAAACCAGTGATGAAAACACTAATTTAGCTTCCAGTTCAGTTCAGGTTCAATTTACATGATTTGAGTTCATGTACAGATTTAGACATATGCATGACTAGTTCAGTTTCATGCTCAGTTTATATGTTATGCCATGTTTCAGTTCCAGTTTATGCTTTGTTTGATATGCCATGCCATGCTTGCATGTTCAGTATGTTTTTTTCAAACAACATGATTTAAAATCATAATTGCATCGTATGCATGATTTAGTGAGGTAGATGGTTTCTTACTAAGCTTTAAGCTTACAGGTACTACTTTTCTTATACTGCAGATACAGGTAAAAGAAAAGTGGACTAGCGGAGGGCGATGCTACAATGATGTGTGTGTGCAAGGGGTCTGGAATAAAGATCCTTGGGATCTACACGCTTTTAATTCAGTTTTAGTACTTAACACGTCTGGTTTTATGAATTAGTCTTGTTACAGTTTAGTGAACTATATCTTGTTTAGTCATCATGTTTAGAATATGAGTATTCACATTCTTGAGTGTTTTTCATGTATCTAGAACTGGTCTCTGTGAGTTGTGGCACGTTCCAGTGCCGGAAGTTCCTGAAATCAGAAACTCTGATTTCATATCAGAGTTGGATCGGTCTGCCGACCGATCCGTTACAGCATTAGGATCCGGATCGGTCGAATAGTGGATAAATAGCATCTTAATCGGGCCAGGTCGATCGGACCAGATAAGCCGGGGGATCATTGACGGATCGGTCGACCGATCGGTGGGATTAGGATCGAATGATGACTCATCCGAAGCCACAACATATGGACGGGTGTTGATTAAGTAATCGATAACTTCGCACGGCGAACGGAGGCTCACTGATCGGTCTCCCGACCGATCCAGAGGGTGCATCCGTGCCAGTATCAGCTGGAATGATCTGTGAATCGTTCCGAAGGCTCAATCGACTTACGGATCGGTTGAAATGTCTGACTGCAGCTAGCAGGACATCCAAGAGGCATAGATTGTCTCTCCTAGCATGTGTACAACACTCAGGTACTCCTAGAATGTCAGGTTAAGACTTTACAGTAATTAGTTTAGCAAATTTCAAATTTGCTCAGTTTTCCGCACAGTATTTTCAGTAGTTAATGTAGCGATCCGGCTCACAGCCTGGTACCCAGGAGTCGGGTCGTTACACTTAAGTTCCTGCACACTTAGACACAGGGCTGAGATAACTAGCAGGACATAACCTAACTTGGTTAATCACATCAAAACACTCACAGGGTCCAACAATTCTGATATGCATAATAGGTTATAACTAGTAGTAATGATTATGTTATTATCTGTTTTGGTATGTCACTACTTGATATCGTAGTATGCCTATAGTGTTATCTGTTGTGCATTTCTGCTTATGTCTTCTTGATTCTTGTCATGTGTACTTTTGTTCATAGAAGTAGTGACATACAATGCGGTACCGGATATAGGTCTAGCTACTAGTTTACCACTTGGCATGTGTACCTAGTTTTATTACCTGACAGGTGTACCTAGGTTTATTACTCGGCATGTGTAACTAGGTTTATTACTCGGCATGTGTACCTAGGTTTATTACTCGGCATGTGTACCTAGGTTTATTTTCTGGCATGTGTACCTAGATCCTTGTTATGAACTTGGTTTCCTTTTTGGTACATATTATGAGGAGGCTGATATTTTTCAGGATTTACATGTTTTAGTGTTATGCACCATTTTTGCATGATTGCATGTTGAGCGATTGTCGGCTCCATTGTTGTTGAGCACATCGCCAGTTACATGATCTGCACACACAGCCACTCATGGATTAGTGGTTTATCAGGTAGGGTGTGTGACAGTTTTGCTCTGTTAGGCTCTGCTGGTTCGCTCATAGGTAGTGTTAACTACAACGTGGTAACAGGCAGGGATCTCTCCTCTTGACTATGACATAGGGAGATGAGAGCTTTGGTTCCCCCACTCTATTTGGGGTAGGAGGATAGGTGTACACCGACAACATCCTGTCCAGTCGGACACTCATGAGTAGTGATGACAGAGTGCATAGTTGTCATAGCCCTACCCACTCGGTCTCACCATCGTGTGTGAGATGACTGACTGCGTCAGGGGTGACCATGTCATTTGCATCATATGCATGGATTGCATTTATTGTTTGTGATTGCTGCATTTTGGATGATGCATTTTTATGGTTGCATATGATTTACATGCATACAGGAGACATTATGTATTTGGGTTGATGACCCTGCATCTGTTGGTGTGGTTTCCACCCTTATGTTAGGATAAGAGCCCCTGGTGAGTACAGTTCTTCTGTTGTTCAGTTTTGTATTACCTGTTATTGTTCAAGAAGTTGTACTCCATGATTATTATTAATAGTTATATTTTACTATGCATGTCCGTTTGATACCCGCTGAGTTGTTAAACTCACTACCCCTTATTTTTTCTGTTGTTTTCAGTTTAGCATATAGATATGTCGTGTCGTTTGGAGTATCCTATCTGTCAATCCCACGTCACATCAGAAGATAGTTTACCTCGCTCTTGATTTCTTTTTATATATTCTTTATTGATTTAGCATTGTATTGGTGTTTAGCCATGTGGTTATTTCGCTTGTTTTGGTGTAGTATTTGTGTTTAAGTCGTGCTGGCATACATTGTGTTGTTTTGGTTGTATGGGTTTCCCATTTGTTTTTCCGTCGTGTTTTTAACGCAGCCGTGTGGACTGTTTAATATATATAACTGCGTGGTTGTGTTTTTAATACAGCCGTGTGGACTATTTAATATATATAACTGCATGATTGTGTATATTCCAGCCGTGTGGGCTGACGTATTTTGTTTGTTGATGTATATATAATTCAGATTGTCACTGGTACAAGGGAGATGATGTCGAATTTTCCTCTGTTAGGGACTTCTCTGGGGTGTGACAATCTTAGCTATGAAAACTAAATGGAAAAAATATTTTTATTTTATTCCTGAAATTTATTTAATTACATTTACTTTAGATCCTAGATTTAAATTAGAAGTTTATAAGAAATATTAATTTTATATTATGACGCTTTAATTCCAATTAAAGATTCTTCTTCTTCTAATCCATTTAATATTATATATAATGTTAGAATTTAGTTATATGATATTTATAATCAATATTGTGCAAAATATGAAACACAAATTAATATTTCTTAAATTCAACAAACTACTAGTAGTAATTTAAAACTTATAAAAACATAACTTTTATTAAAAGAACGGACAAAAAATCTACGAGGATCCTCAAGTTCCACATAGGAACTTGAGAATTATTTTACGACTTCTTTTGATTTTAATGAAGCAGATAGCAAAAATTTCGATATCTTAAAGTGATGGTCACAGAAGGCTCAAAGCTTTCCCGTCCTCTCCGTGATTGTCGAATAAATTTTAGCTTGTCTAGTGTCAACTGTTGTTGTGGAGCAGACGCGTTCAGTGCCGGCGGCAACATATTAGATAAACGACGAGTACGTTTGTCTCCCGACTCATTGGAAGCCCAAACATTGCTGGACGATTGGACCAGAGCGGAGAAAAGAATCCAAGGAATGTAACTTTTAGATGACGAAGTTGAAGATTTTGATATTGAAGGAACGAATACGACAGGAACGGGAAATGGAAGTAAGTGAAAATGTAAAACAATAAAAATGTAAAAGAACTACGTGAACTTTGATTCCCTAAGGGGATACGTAGATAACTTAAATAAATACAAGTTCTTTTTTTTTCTAATAAATTTTAATTTGTAATTTGTAATGTTTAATTTATAATTTTTTTAACATAATAATTTTGAACCATGACGAACCGTGAACCGAACTGTGAATCGGTGGTTTCGAACCGTGAACCGTAATCGTCTTGGGCGGTTAAAGTTAAGGGTCGACTTGTCTGAAACCCTCGAACCGACGATTTTGAATTGTCGAACTGTCGATTTCGAACCGTAGTCAGGTCTAAACCTCAATTGATGAGTAAATAAAAATATTAATTGATTAATTAATTAATTAATTAATAGCCCCATTTCTCATGCACCGGTAAAACTACGATTTTATGGATATATTTACTACCGAATGGAAAAGAGCCCGACAACAAAAAGGGCTCCAGGCCAACAGGCTCTCTCACTTTACGGCCCAGTCTCAGCGCTGGGAAAACGTGACTTTCCTCCATCGCTAGATAGGTCTCATCCGCACCGTTGATGTCGAATTAATTTTCTTATTTACCCAACAAATATTAAGAAATTGCCCCTCTATCCCTCTCTATTTACTCCTGTTCCCTCCCGTCTGCATTACTCGTATGCCAGCCGGACCCAGGCTAATCTTGTCAGTATGACGTTTCGGTGTGGCATTTTTGTCATTGTGCACTTTTTTTTTTCTAACCCTGTATTATTTGTACGGCACCATCTTATCCAGATCATTTTCCGCACTCAAAATCCCTAGGTCGTCTTTTTCGCCGTCTCTTCTACTGCGTCCGTTTCTTCCCTTCCGCCGTCGATCGACGGCATCGCTGCCATTTGATCAACGCCACCGGCCCACCGGAGCGGTCTCCGCCATCTTCCGGTGTCGCCGCCTTCCCCTCGCTCTCGCTTCGTCTTTTTTTGCTTTTTTTTTTTTACTATTTTGCCCTTTGTCCTTTTCCTCCCCTGTCTCTCTCCCTACAATTTATTTATTTTTAAACCCATAGTTATTACGATCGCATAATCCTGGTGTTTTCGTGGGACACGAGACACCTCGGTCAGAGACGTGGCGGGACCCAGGTATGTTGAGTGGCACGCGGACAGCGGATGCGACGCACGGCACGAGAAGCAAGCGAAAGGAACGCGACCCGTCGGGCTCGCCTCGGGCTCGATATCCAGCGGCTGCAGGGCCCGAGCCGAGTCAGGCTCATCCTGTCCCGGGTCCGGTTGCTGCCGGCGACAACAACCGGCTACTGGCCGGTTGCCTGGCGCATGAATTCCTAACCAGAGGAACGCTGCTGGGGAAGCGATGGGGAAACGAAACGGCCGGCGGTCCGGAGCGGGACACGGCGGGGGGTTCTGCCGAGTCGACTCGGGGCCAGGAACAACAGCCGAGCTCGTACGCGGAGGTGACCTATTTGCTGAAGGCGGAGGGAGCCCGCATTCCCGGCGTGGTCAACCCGACCCAACTCGCTCGTTGGCTCGAGAGGTGAAGAAGCCAAATTGTTGTTTTGTAATTTTACAATGCAGTGCATAAGTTAAATTTCTTTCTCATTATTGCTTTTAAGGGTGTCGTGGTTTGTAGTTCAGTATAATCCGTAGGCAACCCAATTAGTAGCTAGTGTTTCTAATAATCTATTAAGCTCATGGTTGACAGAGATAACCCTGACGATGTGCGACTAATTCACATGCTTAGCTCGGACGTATACTATCACCACTGATCTATACTGAGAGAGCCCACAAGAGGCGTTTCCGGTTGCTCAACACTTTCCGGAAGGTCACAGGCTCTAGCTCAGCCTCAACCGACCAATAGCACATGCATATATAATATATATTATATATAATTAGATTGTTTTAATAAAAATCTAAAAAAAATTATTAGATTATTTTAATAAAGGTCCAAATATATATTTGTTGAATTGTTTTAATAAAGTCCAAAAAAAAATATTTTCTATTAAAATTTAAGAAAAAATCTAAAAAATAAAAGAAAGATAAAAAGAAGGAAGGTAAACGATCATTTTTTCTTTTTTCAAGATTTTATTATTTGTAAAGTCTTTCTTTATTAATTTATTTACATAAGTTATAAGACTATGAAGAGTAAAGTATGAATAGAAAAGTTCATTCTCTAATTAAAAATTTAGTTTTATTAATATTATCATTTATCAATATATAAGCTTATAACGTAAGTTACTACTTATCTATATTTTTTCTTATTGTCAATATTCAATATTGTATTGAAGTTAATATTTTATGATTTTTCTTATAGATTTGAAAGAGTTAAAATAAATCATCCCAATTTTAATTATCATAGAATAGATTATATCAATTGCTTTAAGCATAAATCAAGCTTTATTATTTTTCAACTATTATTTTCACGGTTTGTATTTGTTTCATTTTTAGCTTTGTTACTGATTTTGGGTATTTTATTTTTACATTTGAAATTTGTAGTACGAATATGTTTTTAAAGAAATATCAATCTTGGAGTAAAAAAAAAAAAAAAAAAAAAAGAGTGGAACAAATTATGTTCTTTGTAAGTTTTTTAAAGCTAGCTCTTCAATTGAAGATTCAATTGATGAGTTACAAAAAGAAAGTCAAGAAGAGCTAAATGATCATACAACAAATAAGCAACAATCGAGTAATTAAGTAGAACTAAATGATAATGCAATCAATGGGTGGGAAGAATTGAGAGAAAATGATAATCAAAATCATACAATGAATGAGCATAAAGAATTGAGAGAAGACGAAGATAATGATTTAAATATAAATGACTTAACAATTTTACGTAGAGGTGTTAGAAAAATATATTTTGAAGAAATTTAGGAAATGAATTATATTAATTTTTAAAATTTTATATTAAATTATATTTAAATTGTGCGTTTATCTTTTTTTTGCCTAAGGACTTCCAAAATTCAGGACCGGCTCTGGACGCACGACACAGCAAAGTCCAATAGGATTGCGATGGCTCAATAGGCGTACAGTGAATTCGTACGAGTGTACGTTACGCATGCACCATTAGTCGCCGGCTTACTTGTAAATCAACGCTACCAAGTGTACATGCATCGAGCACATAGGAAATGATATGAGTTGATTATAGACTCAAATAAGTTACACAGATTATTACAAAATTAATAAAAGTTCTTATAATCTTTAACGGTTGATCAAATCTGAAGTGGTATGCACAGTCAATCAACTAATAAATACCTAACTAACTAATAAATACCTCATTAATTTTCTAACTTTAATACTTTGAAAACGTTGCTTGGGCATTCATGGCATGTCGGGAAAAGGAGGAAGGCATTGCTTAGTTTAAAATTTTAGAAATTTATCGGCAAAAGATTGTTTTTTTTTTACTTCAAGTTAGTGATATATATATTAGTAATGTATTATTCAATCCATTATAATATCACCAGCGAATTAAGATTGTTTACACCAGACACCAAATTAATGCTGAATGCTGAATTGTCGTAGCGTTAGGCATGCCTGCCTGCGTGCGATCCGAGCACTGTTAGTTGAACAGTTAAATTGCATGGACCACGTCGATAACTTTCTCATCACATGGGCTGGTAACCCTTGCAGTATGCAGGGTCCCGGCCCCTGCATGATTGTGTTAATTCTATTCTATAGTTAGTTGCTAAGCTATAATTATATTCCATTCTTTATAAGGCAAACATGCAAATATATATATCCATGATTGAGGAATATAATAGTTAGGTTCTCTATTTAGTGATAACATAAATAAAATAGAGATTTCTCATAAGATTTGAAGCCAGGGATATGCAACACTTTGATGGGCTGAAATAGTTAAACACAATGATTAGAGTACGATTAGCATCTTTTAAGCCGTACGTGACACGTATCCATTAATCGTTGGGCAATATATCGTGCTAAATGCACGGAGATAATTGTGGGGACTTTGTAATTGTCTTCTTGATTTATTTCTAGCTAGAACAAATTAATAACCATGCATTGAGATGGAAAACCATACTAATTGTTATCTAGTAGTAAGAAAGATGAAGAGAAAGAAAGAAAGTAAAAGGAGATGGAAAATATATATATAATTAATCCATTGTTCTGATTTAGAGGAACTGAAGAAAAACGGATCTCATAGAGCTAATTGACGTCGGAGTGAAGTTTAATCAGTCGATCGGTTCGATTAGAAAAGATAAAGCAGCAAAATGTTCAATACTGCTACAATAAGACCCCCCTTAGCTAGTCTTGTCCAATGAGGCGCAGCGCGTCAACAGATCGACAAACGCCAGCACAATCGCCTTGTGGTTCTTCCTCTCGTTGAGCCTCAAGTAGCAACGAAGAAGCTCCTGCAGGCCGCGCCACTCCCTCAGCTCGTGCGCCGCCACCACCTCCTCCATCGACGCCAGGAAGTCACGGTACGGGTCCTCAGACAAGACGGCGATCCTCTCGCAGCAGGCGACCTCGCTGTCGAGCTCGTCGGAGTACTCCTCCACGATGGATTTGCTGGTGCAGGGCGAGTAGAAGAACCTTTCAGAAGTGACGGGGCGCGCGAAGAGCTCGTCGGAGTTGCTGAGCTTGCGATCGCGGTCGGAGCTCAAAGACGACGACGAGGGGAGGGTGGTGGAGTCGTCGTCGTCCTCGCAGGGCAGAGGGGAGCCGAGAGGGTGGGTGAGGGAGAAGGGTGGGGAGGCGGTGGAGTAGGAGGTGGAGCAGAGGTAGTTTCCTCGGAAGGATTGCGTCTTGGCTTCTTGGATGCAGATGGGGCCAATAGAGTTGAAATATGACTTGATCCTTTCCATCTTTCGATCCCTTTAACTACCTTCCACTTCCTTATTCACGCTAGCTAGCTAGCTCTCGTCGACGTTGAATCTCAGGTTTCCTGTGTCTCGGGAGTTCTGGGAGTTGAAGCAGGAACCTCGATATATATCACGAGCTAGGACGACTCACATTTTTTACTCGTTTATTGGGCGGTATTTAATCTCATGTACCTGAAGACTGAAGGAAAGATTCAAGGATGTCAAACAAAGTTGCTGCTAGCTGCAAGTGAAAAAAATAAAAATAAAAATAAAAATTGAACAAGATACTTTGATTAATTACGTACCTACTCCAGCGAGTAGATCAAATTGGGTGGGGCAACTCGGCATGAAGAGCTGGATGGAACTGAAGGACGACGATCAGTTTGGAAGGGTGACGGAGTGGGAGGAGCTAGCTAGTACTGATGGATTAAGTTGAATCGAAACGCACCGGATCAAACAGGATTGACAGAGGATCTAGGTGAGTTATGAAAATCAGACAGAAAAGGCAGTGCGGTATTAAAGGGGGTAGTTGGGTTGTAAATCCGTTGGGCATCCCCATTCCGATACAAGTTGAATGGACGCCGGCGTGGCAAGCTTTCGATCTAAGAAGATAGGAAGAGAATATAGCGCGGCCATTCAGGGATGGACATTTGGCAGTTCAAACTGACGAGAGACAATAGCTGGGGTACGGGCGGATCCACGATCATTTGGCAAACGAGTGGTGAAGATCTATTCCTCGCTGGATCGACAAGACGTTAAAGCGAATCCTTGCATGGCCCATGCATTTGGATATGTACAAATTATATGCCCACCAAATGCCAAAACACAATGAAGAGTTTCAGATGGTCCCGTTAATTCACTTATTCGGACTTCACTTCTCGCAATGAAACGTCCAACGCTCGTGAGCTGCAGCAACTGCTTTCAGCCAATTTTTTTTTTAAATCCAATTTGGATTAATTTCAATTTGTAAATCGAGTTTTTGTCCCTTTTTTTAATTATGGTTGTACTGGTATTAATATATATTTCCAGGAGAAAATTATATTTTCAGTTCGGTAACTTATATTCTTTTCAATTTTAATTTTGTTATGAGTTAATTTATGTTCTTAGTCCTATAACTTATAATAATTTCTAATTTCAATTCATTTTTCTCTAAATTTGAAAATTTTCAACTAAAAATGTCTAATTTGTGATTGGAATGCAAAAAGTACATAGATTATAAAAAATCAAAATCTCCAAATTTAATTTACAACTCATCATTTTCCGTTGAAAAAATTCAATTTAAAAAAAAAAGGATTGAAATTGAAAAATATTACAAGTTACCGGACTAAAAATATAAATTAACTCATAACAGGATTAAAATTAAAAAAATATAAATTACAGAACTAAAAACGTAATTTTCTCATACTCCCAGAGCTAGAGATATTGCCAGATCAGAATGAGCAAGAAAGTTTAATTAGTGCGATTATAAATGGCATGAAGTGATCAGTACTGAAGACTAAAGTTGTCACTGATTAAATAGGAATTAAGAAATTAGAGTTTTATTTATATATATATATAGACACCACTTCTGTGAAGAAGGAGCGGTGGTGGATGGAAGTAGGATATATATACAATCATTGATTTCTCCCAGTGATAATGGGATCCACTCAACGAATTATAATTTGTTTGATATTTTTTTTTATCTTATTTATGGTAGAATAAGAGAAAATTATTTTCTAATTATCATCCTTGTCAAGTTGTTGTATATATATATCAAGCTTTTTTATAGTTCATTTATCAAATTATATAATTTTAAGATTTAAAAAAAAATACCTTTTTGAAAAGATCATTCGAAGAAGAAAAGTTTTTTTGGTTTTTATTGTAATTTTGTTATCTTTCTTTTGGAATTAACTAGGAAAATTTTCAGATAAATTAATTTGACAGTCAATCTTTTTCGATGATTTAAATATTTAATAATCCTTGAGAATTAATTTTGAAGTAGTTTTTAGTATTTCAAGTGAATCCATAAAGTCAACAATTAATTTGATTTGCTAAAAGAATTTTCAATCTCTAAATAACAAATAACATCATAAATATATATTGTGTGAATATTTTGACATAGTGCCACAAATGATATTTATTATGCATTTATCGGTAAATGTTTGACCATTTCCATACTATGAGCTTACATTGATTCAATACGACTTTGGTTCCCTCTATCAAAATCCATACACAACAAAAGAAACAATAAATTAATAATTCCCAACGCAAATTGCAATTTGCATGCATATGCTCTCCTTCTACGCGGGCGGCCAAAATTCTTGCGCTGCTTTCACACGCGAAAGTTGACTATATGCTTACAGTAGCAACCACCTTCCTTCCTTATTCACGAGACCAAAAAAACGAAACAAGAAATGGACGCGATCAACACTACCTAGACATCTACCAACCGTTACACAGTGACGGCAGACCGTCGTTTCCCGTTAACTCTCCCTGCCTCCGTCCAAATCCATCGGCTCTCGCTTCACCTCCGCCTCTGATTTCGAGCTCGCGCCGCTCTCTACTCGGTTCCGCTTGAAACCGATCGAGACGCCGAAGAGCCTCGTGGTCGTCGAGCAGACCTTTTTCCCCGGCGGCGGCGGCGGCGGCGGCGCTGCCGTCTCCTCTTCATCGCTATCGTCCTGTTCCATCGGCGACGACATCGCCAGGTCTGGCGGCGAAGCCGTCGTGGTTGGTCCGCCGCCTATGTTCGCGGCGACGTTATGCCGGCAGCTGGGTGCGTACTTGGACATGAGATTGAGGATGTTGTTGCACAAGTTCTTCATCTGGCTGAGTTCTCGGCAGAGGCTCGTGTTCTCGCGCCGAAGCCGGTCATTCTCCTCCACGAGCTCCGTCGTCGCGCCCCTGCTTTCCTCCGCTGGTTGCGCGCCGCCGGTTAAAGGGATCGTCGTGATGACCCGCTCCTCCCCAGAATTAACGGGCGACTCGCCGGGGATCGCCTGGGAGGCGGGCGGAGCCGCCGTCGAGGACGGGGCAGAGGAGATCTTCCGGCGGTGAATTTCGCAGAGCAACCGCTTCTCGCCGCGCCGGAAGAAGTCATTAGCGAATTCCCACCTGTCCGGCACGATCTTCCGGAATCCCTAAAAAAAGTTTCCGATTCAACTACGTAAATCAACTAATCGATCGAGAATTACCAACTCAAAGCAGGGGATAGACAAAACGAATCGATCACACACATAGGTATTGAGCTGGCGGACGAAGCTGGAGAAGTTGTTGTGCTTGAAGTACTTAGGGAGGACCTCGCTGGCAAACTCTGCCGGGCGCCAGACTACGAAGGTGGTGCCGTCCATGTTCCATGAGATGACGTCGTCGATCGAAGGTTCGTCCACGAGCTGGTACGTCTTCGTCAGGAACGGCGTCGGCGTGGAACGATGCCCCTGCTCGTGCGCCGAAAGCGGGGGCCCTCCTTCCTCTGTTGTCGGCGAAGATTCCGCCGACGGGCGAGCCATAGTTACCGCCCGATGCCGAGATTCGAAAAGTTTCGCAGGGACGAGAAACCACCAAGTATAAATAGAAAGAGGCAAAAAAGGAAAGAAAGAAGCAGAAAAGGGTATCTGTGGCGGTGGAAGAGGAAGAAGAAGAATAATAATAGAATAGATTTAGATTGATGAGGAAGAGACAGAAAAGGGTAGGATATGACGACGAAACCGATGGAAAGGGCGAGAAGCTACTACACCCTTTGGAGAAGGTTCCAGGAAGACAGTGCTCGTTCCTGGTCCAACCGACGGGCGCCGGTCAAATGAGATGATGGTGTGGCTCTACGAGACTACGATTCCATCCTGCATACCGCCTCCCATCACTGCCATTGCCACGGCCACGTGGACGGTAGCCAGGTCAAGACGGTGACGTGGGGCGGTGGAAATCGCGGCGCAGCATTTGGAATAAGCCTTACGACTTCCCCACCGGAAACGAACGACCGTCCGGGAACCGAACAAGGCGGGCAACGCCGAACAGGAAACAGATACGGTTCTGACCGCCGCAGCCGATCCTGAGATGATGCCAGCTGTATATCAATCGACGAAGTCCCTCACTTCGACAGGCGCGGGGCCCAGCGGAACATTTCAAACATCATCCAAAGTCCCATTTGAATCATTATTATCAGTTTTTTTTAAGTGTTTATGTTTTGCGTGACGTTGAATTGATTTTCCGGTGCTTCTAGAATCGCAACGCCGTTCATGCGGACGTCGCCATCAAATGACGTGGATAGATAGACAATATCTCACAAATATCTTTCATAGAAGCGGGAAGGTTAACAAATTTCAAAGTCGGACGATACCTAATAAGGAATGGAAACGGAAGTCATCCCTACGTGATCTCGACGTTGTTTCGAATTTGATCGTCATCGAAGAACCGTCGGATCGAATTCCAGATTGCAGTCGGACGGTTGAGCTTTTAACAGTCAAATTAACATTTAATATTGTCATTAAACCGCGTTAAACATGTCAGTGTGAAACTATTAGAGGGGTTTGCTGTGGGAACAGTCTATTCCACTCCGACAATTAGTCGACCAAAAAAGTCAAAATTCATCAGTTTATAATTTATTGGAACGCCTGTAATTTTGGTTCAGATCATTTGATTTGATTTGTTTTTACTTGGCACAGCTGTTGGTTAGTCAAAATTCATAATGGCAAATTGGTTTCTATTTTTGACCCCTTGTCCTTTTTCATATTCAAACTTGAATGAATCATGGCTGACTTTTTATTACAAAATTAATAAAATATTAAATTATGCATTTTCTTTGACTGGAGTGGGATCGATGCTTTATACCAGAATTCATTGAATGTAATTCTGTTCTAGAGGAGATTTAAATTAAGAATTGTTCCATGAAATAAAGCTGTTCCAACAAATTAAGACGTCAATGTCAAAACCACGCGCCTATAGGAGGCGTGTCTCCCTCCGTGAGAGGGATCCGCGCGCATCGCCTAACATAACAAACTTTCTATATATATATATTTTGAAATATTAGTTTACACACCGATTCGATGTATATTCTTATATGACTCTCACATATTTGGACGTTCGAACTCTTTCTCAGGTATCCCAATTTACTTTTGAGAATTGGCGTGCTTGAACATGTGAGGGTTACCCAAGGGTGTCCATCAAATGGGTGTGCAGTGCTCTACTGTGGAACAAATGCCATACGCGTGCACGCCTAGCTATCCAGGCACCTAGCCTGGATTCCATTTTTTAAATCAATATTTCTTTTAAAAAATATAACATTATACCCCATGATCTTGAACACTATAATTCAAGAGAGAAATTTGAATCCTAAAAGAAAAAGTACCTCAAGCACCTGTCGTGCACACATGTAAACGAAAAGTCATTCAGGGTATATATATATATATATATATATATATATATATATATATATATTCTATTTATTCTCCCTTCCCTTCTGCCTTTTATTCAAAACATCAGCGAGTCAATTTTTTCAAATTCTAAATTTCCCTCGTCGCTATCTCGCTAGCTCTCACCTCTTCCTTCGATGTCGTCTTCTGTTGTAGCTAACTAAAGCTCCCCAAATTGCACGTCGAACACAAAGGCTTGTAGCCAGTGTAAAAGCCCCCCTTTCTCCATTCTCGATCATAAACCTTTCTCCTCCATTGTCTGTTATTCCGCTCTGTACAATTTTTTTTGTACCATATAAATATATCCCACCAAGCACAAGCCCTAGCTGCTATGATACAAGTTTTTTACTTATATAATTTGCTGATAACTTGTCACAGCTAGAATGTATTTACAATTTATAACCAATGGTAATTCATTTTATTGTAAGTTGTACTTCCCGACTGTGATCCTAAAGGAATATTAGAAGGAAGGAAGGATTTATGCTACAACGTGCAAGGCCAACGCGTGCTACAAACGCCTGCAACCACTTGGACAATTAATTGCTACAAGTTGTAGCAGCTACTTCGACAGTTAACTGCTACACCTTGTAGCAGCTAACTGTCCATGTAGGTGCTACAACATGTATCAACCATTTGGTAAGGCGTTTTTGTAGCAACTATATTTTCTAAAAGATATTACCCCTAAAAATATTTTTGTTATGTATATCAACTTGGTAAAAAATAATTTAAAATTATTTTTGCTGCTACAACACCTTTGCTTTGCTGCTACACGTTGTAGCAGCTACTTCGATAATTAATTGCTACACCTTGTAGCAGCTACTTCGACAATTAACTGCTACACCTTGTAGCAGCTAACTTTGAATGTTATCTGCTACAATGTTGTAGCAGCTACTTCCACAATGATAGCTGCTACAACATTGTAGAAATTACGTTCCAAAGTAGAAGTAGCTGCTACAACGTTGTAGTAATTATGTTCCAGAGTGGAAGTAGCTAAATCGGCGGTTAGATGCTACAACGTTGTAGCAGCTACTTGGAATGATAACTGCTACAACGTTGTAGCAGCTATCACTATGGAAGTAGCTGTTACACCTTGTAGTAGCTAACTTGGAATGTTAGCTGCTACAACGTTGTAGTAGCTCTTTCTTCATTTACACTCAACAAGATGTTACTTTACATTTTCAAGCAATAATAGATCATATCAATCTCATTTTTTTTATTTAGATTAATTAAATGAGCTTTTACACGTTGTATCAGTTAATGTATAAATAGTTCGAAGCTGCTACAGGTTGTAGCAGCTGCTGTAGCACATTGTAGCAGCTAATTATCAAAAGTTGCTACAACGTGTAACGGCTTCTCAAGAGTAGACGTTATAACGTGTAGTAGTTACTATAGATTAGTTGCCACATATTGTAGCAGCTACTCCAGAATAGCTGATACAACATGTAGTAGCTACTGCTGATCTCCAAACAACCTTTTCTTACTAATTATCTTTTTATAATTATTGTGCAAAAATATATTATATAATTACCTTTTTGCCCTCATCGACCAATGTTTTACACCCGAAACTCGTCGTGTGACAAATATTTTGAAAAAAATTCATTGATAGTAGATCAGTGGCCCACAGTGTCTTCGTCAATCAATCTCACTGCAACGACTTGTTTCTCATTCAAATCTTCGCCTCCATCGTAAGTATTGTGTTAGGGTTTAAAGTTTTGATTCTTCTCATTTTGTTTGGGGGTTTGAATTTTTAGGGTTTTGATTCGTCTCCTAGCTGCTACAATGGTGTTTAATGATTATATGTATTTGGATTGAAGATTCACTTTGAGCGAATATAGGGTTTAAAAAAAGTTTATTTTTATTGGAGCAGCTACTGTCGCATAGGCTGCTACAACGTAGATAAATCCTAATGATTGATATAACATGGTTAAACCCTACAGTTTTGATTAGCTTCTCATTATTGTAGCAGCTACCTGACCCTAACTGCTACAACTTGATCAATATCCATGTTGTAGCAGCTACTAATCACATTGTACTACCTAGGAAAAATTATAGATATTGTAATGTATCATATTATGGTTAAAAAATAAGAGTGTAATGTATCATATTATGGGTGAAAATTAACTGCATTGTAATGAAGCCAACTGAGTATCACTAAGATCATATGTATTTGTTTGACATAATTAAATGGCAAGCCAGAGAACTTCTGCTTCCCGTGCATATCGTAAGAAAGTGCATTGGAAAAGTAAATACCTCACTTCAAGGGTCTTTTTTATCATCAATACACATAAATGACCGACAGATGGAGTTAATCAATAGAAGCCCATTTGCTTGGGTAGTAGCCATGCCTGAAATTGTAAATATCCGAAGCCTTATACAAAATATGTTTGACAATTGGGGCGTTGAAGCCAGATGTTTCATCTTTCATAATAAGGAGATTAGCTTCACTAGGAAAGATGTTTCATTGATTCTAGGACTCCCAGACCAAGGTGATGAAGTAAATTTACAGTAGCATGTAGCCACCACCCCACTATTTCTTCAACACTTTAGTAATGTGAAGTGTACACAGAAGGAACAAGAGAATAAGATGATCAACCTCAACAAACAATCTTCATATGCTGAAACAGATACTCTCTTTTGTCAATTTTTAATATTATATTTATTTGTTTGTGTTTTATTTACTACTACTAGTAGTATATCTAGATTACCAGTACAATCACTAATAGATTGCGTAGATGATTTTGCTAATTTAGGTAGGTATAATTGATGTAAGGCTGTATATGACTATATGAGTCCACAGTTGTCGCATGTGTGATTAGTGCTAATTTGGAAACATCTAAATCCCAACATACGCATCCTGCATGTGTAATTAGTGCTACACTATAGCACCAAAAAAAATGAATAAGGGATAAAAAAACAGTTATCGTGAGTGCAAACTAACAATTCACTCCTTTATGACCGAGTTAGGTTACTGGGGAAATGAATGTTATGTTTCTCTTGATTCTGAGAAGTATCCTTTGAGACCTTGTATAACTTAAGAAAAACGAACCAAGTGTGTGGCAGGTAGGTGCCTATCACTGGGAATATTAGGAACTCAATTGTATGACGACTTAACTAGGACAAAAAATTGAAACTTGAAGAGTTTGAGCTACCTATTGCACCGAGAACAAAGAACTTATGCTTAGGTCATACTTAGGTAACTCCGCAATCATGCTTATCAATGAAACTAGCTGATAGAGTTAGGTGAATGCACTAGGGATTATGAAACATTGCCAGGCGCTCATGAACATAGTTTGTAGCATTTTGCTTGAGGACAAGTAAAGGTTCAAGTCTGGGGGTGTGATGTGCGTAAATATTATGATCGTTTATGCATGTTTTAACGTACATTCACTTGCTTTTTACGTATACATTCCTTGTATGATCACCTCTTTTATCGTGTATTCATCATATATACTATTTTGTTCGGATATCTGCTCTTTGTTTGGTTTTGTGTTGACAGGGATAACTTTTGGAGCGAAAACGATGATTGTCGATGCACCAGAACAAAGCAGAGAGCACGACCGTGCAACCTTGCACGACCGTGTGGCCAATCTAGATATTTGAGCATGACCGTGTAACCCCGCACGGTTGTGCAACCCCGCATGATCGTGCCTCACAGCCAGCAGCCAAGCAAGGAACGACCATGCAACCCTGCACGGTCGTGCCTCCATGATCGAGACCAGGCAGTACACGGCCGTGCAACCCTGCACGACCGTGTCCCCAGAGCCGAGCCCCAGCATCACACGGTCGTGCCAATTGACATGGCCGTGCAGTGCACCCAGAGCCAAGAAAGGGCACGACCGTGCCATCCTTGCACGGTTGTGCTGCCGCGTCGCACCCTAGCCTCTAAAAGGGGTTTTAACCCTTTTTTAGAGGAAGGAGAGCCAGGAGGCGAGCTGTCAACAGGAGAATCACTCTGGTGCCATTCCACGCCATCCAGGACATCGGCCTAGCGATCTTTCATCACCACATCAACTCCAGAAGCAAAGGATTGGATCCAAAGATCACTCGTCGTCGTTGGATAAGCATACTTCTTCTTTCTCTCTTCGTGTTTGAGAATTTGTATGTTTAAATACATCATGTCTTCGGGTTTTTCTCCGGCGTCTATGGAGTAAAGTCCTTGTTTTAGGATGAGGGAGTAATTGTGGATTGGTTTTGATACAAGACTCATATTATGTTTATATCCATTGGATGATTTCGCTTGCTTTGTTTGGACTACTCGATCTCTTTGTTGTGTTAATTGATTGTGTAGGAATTGCCATCGTAGAGGGAATACCTTAGATCGTACACCCGAGGGGGCCCTAGTGACAGGGGTAACCCGTTCACAGACATCTAGGGTACTTCCTTGAAAGAAGAGGCGACTCCTTCACAAGGAAGTAAGAGACCAAACTAAGCTCCTTAATTCTATCTTTGATAACATCAATTAGAGTTGTGTCCTTGTGATCTACCAAGGCGCCCTAGTGACAGGGTTAACCATAATAGGATTTCATAGGGATCATCTTTGTTTGGTGCTTAAGAATAGTTGCTTAGCTTCCGGCGAATGCATGCTGATGGATAATGAGTATAGGATAGTATGTGATACATCAATACCACCACAATGAAATCGAACTCCTAGAACTCTTCAGTACCCAGGTTGATTTCTTCTCGTTGCTAGTTCTCGCTTCCACTTTCTAATCTCTTTTCTTAGATTACTTACAATTATCGATAGTGTAGCTAATCCTAAGTGTGCCATCACTAGTGCTTATAACTAGTCCTCGTGGGATCGATAATCTTTATTACTGATGGCGAATCCGTGCACTTGCGGAAGCGTAACATACCACCTTCGCCAGACCAAAATCTTGTTGGTAATAAGTGGGTGTTTCGCATTAAGCGTAATTCTGATGGCTCAATGGATTGGTATAAGGCTCGCCTTGTTGCCAAGGGTTTTCATCAGCACCCTGGTGTTGACTTTCATGATACATTCAACCCTGTTATTAATCAAGTAACAATGCACATTATTCTTAGTCTGGCTGTGAATCGGAGGTGGTGTCTTTGCCAACTTGATGTAAATAATGCATTTCTTAATGGTCATTGATATGGGTCAGGTTTAGTAGGTCCCTGGTGAAAAGGAGAAAGAAGATAGCAGAATTAAGAAAATAGATCGGTATCGGCCGGGATATACCTTGAGAGAGGTAGGCCAATCCCGACCGGGCAATACCTTGAGAAGTATATTCCAATATTGGTCGGGATATACCTTGAGAGAGGTAGGCCAATCCCGACCGGGTAATACCTTGAGAAGTATAGTCCAATATCGGCTAGGATATACCTTGAAAGAGGTAGGTCAATCCCGATCGGGTAATACCTTGAGAAGTATAGGTCAACATAGACCAAGATAACACGCTTAAGAAAAGAAAAGCCAATATCGGCCGGATAATACCTTGAGAAGTATAGGTCAACATCGACCAAGATAACACGCTTAAGAGAATATAGGTCAATATCGGCTGGGATAGCAGACTTAAGTAAATATGGGCCAAGATCGACCGAGATAACACGCTTAAGAAAAGAAAGGCCAACATCGGGCGGGATTGTCTGAGCTAGCGCATGCGAATATAGATTAATATCGGGCGGATGTATATAATCGTCCGGGAATGAGCAAATACAAGACCATACGGGATTTATAATATATTATCGGACGATAAGGACCTGTGTTAAATAAAAATAATAACCCACCTGTACGAAACCTCGGATAAATCCCGACCAATACAAAACATAGTATAATATCGGGTTGTCCATGACATAGTGAAGACAGGACAACCAGGCAAGGGTGATAAAATATAACTCATAGAATAGGACGAGAATAAACATTTTGGAGATATTTATGAATAACTTATGAAAATATCTGCTTCATATGATTGTATAACAGGTTGACTAATTTGGCGGGAAGAATGCTTCTAGAATTTTTTGCAGGTACTAGACGACAAAGAGGGTACATCTGGGGTACCAAGAAGATTCCTTAAAAGTTATTTTGTACAAGTACATGACTTACGTCATCTCATAACAAACTCTAACAAACCGGAGTCCACTTCATGACTATGGAGTTTATATGAAGTGGTATAAAAAGGGGAGTCCTCTCCGTTGGCCAGGTATGCACACATTGTTGCTCACACTCACAGCCCTAATTTTCAACTACTGTTCATCTTCTTCTTCCTCTTCCACACTAAGAGAGATCACTAACTTGAGCGTCGGAGGGCCTAGCCAGGGATTCCCACCCCGGTCTTAGGTCACTGACAATAGTGTTGGTTGGTCTCTTGTGCGTAGGAAGCCTTGGAAGCTCTAAATCTCGGTTTCTTTCATAAAAGCTTTCTTTTCATCTTTGGGTCTTCGCACAAGAAGGGCATTCTGTGACTTCATCCTCCTAGATCCGCTTTGGGTTTCTTGGATCGATCTTCCACATGTATTATTCTTTGTCAGTAGTAGGTTTTTCTCCCAACTTTCCATTTTGTCTAGCTTCTCAAACAGGATCAAATTTGGCGCCGTCTGTGGGAAATTCACCTGAATCTAAGACTACAAGATGGAAGACGCTGGAAAATCAAACTTACTCACTATTAGCCACGAGGATCTGGATTTCCTCATTAATACTCATGTGCAGAAAGCTTTACAACAACAACAGCAACAACAACAAGCCCATACCTACTCTGCCATTAGCTCATAATTCGACTATCTCAACTACTGAGCACCGAAGAGGAAAGGAGCCAGAAGAAGAAGATCATGCATATTTTCCTCCGACCACTGCTTCTCCGACTAGGCGTCCTCGAGCTTTCCTTCGCACTCCTTTGGAACAAGGAGGATGAAGGCCTGTATTCCAGGAATCCTCTGGCGAGGCGCCAGACAAAGAGAAGCGTAAAGTTAGGATGATGGCAGCTAGTGATAGCTCGCCGGAAAGAATTATCTCTCCATTCTCTCAAAGTGTACTGGATGATCCGCTTCCTGAGCGGTATCAAAATCTTCAGATCGGCGAGTACACTAGAACTACAGATCCAGAGGATCATTTATTAAAATTTGAGAACGTAGCATTATTACAACAATTTTTCGATGGAGTAAAGTGCCGGATGTTTCTTACAACGCTTGGAGGAGCTGCTCAACGCTGGTTTAAGAGATTGCCTGAGAATTCTATTCGGAAATTTAAAGATTTCAAGAAGGTTTTCTTGCATCATTTTTCTAGCAACAAGAGGTATCACAAAACTCCCTGGAGCTTATTTTTAATTAAACAAGCATCTAAGGAGTCCATCAGAGCCTATATTAAAAGATTCAATCAAGTAGCTATTGACGTGCCCAATGCTACCACAGAAATATTAGTAAGTGTTTTCTCTCAAGACTTAAATGATAATGATTTATTTAAAGATCTGGTGAGACATCCTCCTGTCAATTTTGATTCATTAATCGAGCATGCTACCGAATTCATTAATGTTGAAGAAGCTCAGGTCGCGCGCAGAAAAGAAGGTGTTACTTCTTCTCCTACCCCTATTAAGGAGAAGACTCTTGCTCCTGTTCCTCCACCGAGGGGACCTCAAGTAGTTCATCCGCCCCATCGTCATCCAGAGTATCGTAGTATCGTCCACAAGTAGTACAATATGTGGAGATATAGCAAAAAGCACCAAGGAGATGGTGCACCTATCACAAGACTAGCAGTCATCACACAGAAGATTGTTTTATTTTGAGAAATAAAAAAGCTAATAGGGATCGTTATTAGAGGTAAAACTATTATCGGCAATAATACCCCAGGCAGCAAAGTCCGCTCAAATTAGAATATCGCCCGGTCGAGCCTCAACAAGGCGTATTACCAAGCTCGGCCGGTATAGCTCAAGTGCTTGAGAAGACTTAGCCTGAGGCTATGACCGCTCGGCAAGAAGAGAATAGGAATAATGCCGCCCGAGGCAACATTAATATGATCGCGGGCGGGCCCACTGATGGAGACTCTAACAGGGCCAGAAAAGCACATGCACGAAGACTCGAGATCCATGCTGTAGGGTGCAACATGGAAAGAGCAGCCGGTCCAGAAATCAATTTTGGGCCCAAAGATCTTGAGGGAGTTGAAATACCCCATGATGATGCATTAATAATTAAGGCTGTGATAGCCAATTATACTATTTCTCGTACCTTTATAGATACTGGTAGTTCTATGAATATTATCTTCAAAAAAGATTTTGATCAATTGTAAATTGACTTGAGCGAACTTCAACAGATGGTGACTCCTTTATATGGATTCACTGGTAATGAAGTACAACCTCTTGGCCAGATAAAATTGGCCATATCTCTAGGGGAGGAGCCTCTTATGAGAATAAGAAGATCCTACTTTATGGTGGTGGATGCCCCCTCCTCCTATAATGTGATACTGGGTCGGCCGACCTTAAATGAGTTTAGGGCGGTCATTTCTACCTTTTGTCAGAAGATTAAATTTCCTGTCAAGGACCAGGTCGGGGAAGTGCGGGGCGATCAGAAGATAGCCCGTAAATGTTATGTAGAGATCGTCCGGACCGAAGCCAACGTTGCTCGAAAAATTCAAAGAATGGAGGTCAATGCCATTCAAGAGAAGCCACCTATTCTAGTTTATGAAGAAAAGAAAGAGGTCCAGATACAGACCGGTAGACCTGAAGCTACTACTTATGTCGTGACCGATCTTGATCCTGTGCTAAAGACAGAGCTGGTTCACATCTTGAAGAAGAATAATGATGTCTTTGCCTGGACGCCTAAAGAAGTCACAGGCGTTTTCCCTTTAGTAATGGAGCATTCTTTGCATGTTTTCCCAGATGTCCGGCCAGTCATGCAAAGAAAAAGAAATTTCAGTGCAGAACAAAATCAAATCATCAAGGAAGAAGTGGCTAAACTCATGGAAGCTGGCTACATCAGGGAAGTACAGTTCCCTAGCTAGCTAGCTAATGTCGTTCTAGTCTCTAAGCTCGGGAACAAATGGCGAGTGTGTATTGATTTCCACGATCTCAACAAGGCCTGCCCGAAAGATTATTATCCTCTGGCCCGGATTGATCAATTAGTAGACTCTACGGCCGAATGTGAATATATTTCTATGTTGGATGCCTATCAAGGCTATCATCAAGTCCCTCTTGCTAAAGAAGATCAAGAGAAGGAGAAACTTATTAAAGGCTTATGAATAAGGTCTTCCAGAAACAGATTGGGAGAAATATGGAAGTATACGTTGATGATATTTTAATTAAGTCTCTTCAGGCTACTGATCTATGCAGGGATGTAGAGGAAACTTGCAAAACACTGAGGCAATATGGACTCAAGCTGAACCCAAGCAAGTGTTTGTTCGGAGCCAAAGGTGGAAAATTCCTGGGATACATGGTATCCGAGCCGGGAATAGAGTCCAACTCGAGCAAAGTCAAAGCACTTCAGAACATGGAACCACCGCGCAATATGAGGGAAGCCTAAAGACTCATCGGCCGGATCACAGCCTTGTCAAGATTCATTTCAAGGTCGGCCGATCGTAGCTTCCATTTCTTCAAAATACTTCACAAGGCTAACAAATTTCAGTGGGACGAAGAATGTGACAGAGCTTTTCAAGAGTTAAAAGACTATCTGTCCACCCTTCCTGTATTAGCTAAGCCTGTAGTAGGTGAGACCTATTGGAATGTATACTAAAAGCCTAGCTTTTATAAACATTTATTTTGAAATAAAGAATCACATTGGTAAAAAATATCTACATTTATGTTAAGTGTAGTTGTTCAATTAATTTATATCGTAGATAACATAGTGTGTGGTGTTACACACAGAATATCATGTTATCAGTTCTTTATAAATTATAAACAGTTGCTCACGATTAAGATGGAAAGGAACAAACCGTCGGTAAAGTCGTAGTGTGATTAGGGATTAGTTTATCTTGACTAATAAATTACACTAGTACACTCTAAGTGTATTGAGTATGACCATTTTAGCTAAGTTCTTTTTATACTGACTTGATAAAAGAACTAGACCTTAGTTATTATAGAAGTGTGTGCTCTTAATCCTAATATAATAACAAACACATATATTTAGTATTTATTTCTTTGACTTATCAATGGGTGAGATTTAGCTCGATAAATCAATAAGCCCGATAAGTTGGGAAATGATAATACTTATAGAGTGTGTTGTTGATTATAGAAGGAAACTGTGTCCTAGTAATCTAGGTTGAGAGTGACCCCAAGAGGAGCTCATAAGGATTGTCATGTTAAACCCTGCAGGTGGACTTAGTCCGTAATGACGATGAGGTTGAGTGGTACTACTCTTGGACTAAGATATTAATTAAGTGAGTTGTCAGTAACTCATTTAATTAGTGAACATTCGATATCTTAAATACAGAGAGACTAACACACTCATAATAAGAAGGAGCCCAAAATGTAATTTGGGATTGATGTGGTAGTTCAATAATAATTCTTTAGTGGTATGAATTATTATTGATGAAATTAAGTTATGTGTTCAGCGCGAACACGGGAAGTTTATTTTCATCGGGAGACCAAAACTAATTCCTCCTCTCGGTTCCTATCGTAGCCTCTTGTATATAGAGATTTATACCCACCACATACCCACTTCTTACCCAACCTAAGGGGGCCGACAAAGCTAGCTTGGAACCCAAGCTAGGGCCGGCCAAGACCAAGTGGTTGAGCCAAGTTGGTGGCCGACCAATGCTTGGAATCCAAGCATGATGTGGCCGGCCACATCACATTAAAAGGGATTTTATTTATAAATTTTTCTTATGTGGATTCCATGGTTTTAAAAGAGAGTTTAAAATTTAAATCTTTCCTTTTATAGCTTTCTACAAAAGATTAAGAAAAGATTTGAAATCTTTCCTTATTTGTATATTGAAAGGTAGATTTTATTTTTGAGAAAACTTTCCTTTTTAACCATGTTCATGATTTAAAAGAGAGTTTAAAAATTAAATATTCTCTTTTATAAGTTTCTACAAAAGATTAAGAAAAGATTTGATATCTTTCCTCGTTTGTAGATTGAAAGGATGATCCTGTCCGAATGCTGAACCAACGGACGCTGGGCACGTGGCGCTCTCCGGTGGATGACGTGGGTCTTCGACTGGTTGCACGAACCTCCGGCGAACCTGCACAGAAGTCGGACTGGGAAGGGGTTCCCGGCGGTGACCCTCTGACGCTCAAATCAGGCAAGCAAGTAATGAAAAAAGTGGCTCCAAAGGTGTCCAACGCGTACCTTCGGCGAAGTATAAGGCTCTTTATATAGAGCGGTGAAAGAGCTCCTGCACGTCCACCGAGGCGCATACGTGTCCGCAGCCCATACCTCAGTATGTGTCTATCAGAAAGCTTACCTGACGCCATACTGCTACAGTCCAAGTACGTCTTCGATGGGATAACAGAACACCTCGTTGTCAGACTTGGAGTATGGCCTAGCCATAGGACTTGACAGCTGTCATAAGATGTTCTGGTCCTCCTCTACCGACCACAGGCCAGGGCGTCCGTCCGGCCGGCGGGATGGGGCGTCCGTCCGGCTGGCATTCTTCTTACGCCTGGCCGGACGACACTTACTTCACGTCCGACCTTCTCTCTCCATCGGCATGCTGGGGAGATCTTCGGTAAGTTGTTATGTAGGGACTACTAGCAGTATGTTACATTGCCTTTGGTCGATCATGACGTCCGCTCGGCCCTTCGTTACTGTTCAATCGAGCGTCGGAACCCCGATCCCTGTCAGGGCATCTTTTTATTATCGGATGTTCATCGGTCGGCCGGTCGGGAGGCCGACTCATCCTTCTCTGGTCGGCCGGTCGGTCTGCCCTTCTCTCATGAGTCCGGTTGGCTCACCCTTCTCCGATGGACCACCTGGCCCTTTGACTTCCACGTGGCGTTGACCTCGCTATGGGGTCCCGTGTTCTAACCGCCGGATCACTTGCCTTCCCCTCAAGTCTAGTCGAAGGAGGCGAAGTCCGACTGACTGGACTGCCGATCTGACAGAGTAACGACCGATACATTAATCCGCTCGGGCAGGCTTAGGGATGCTCATCTGTTCGGCGGTACTTTGCCCATGCCTTGTTTTCCCTTGGAATCCATGCCCCATCCTCTCCTCTACTGCCTATCACGTGTGCTGCGCACGGTAAGGGGTGATCATTAAATGCGACTTATATTCTGCTGACACGTGGCGATCATGCTTTTGTCAGTGTATGGCGGTGGCGTCACTTCTGATGGGACGGCCGCCGTTTGAAATGAACGACTGGATGATGACCTCATTCTTCACGACCTGGATCGGACGGTGGAGGCTGCTCTCGGGCGGCGATATAAAGCCCGCGACTCCTTTTTCGCCGTATTGTTGCTTCATCCTCCTCCAGCACCCCTCTGCTCTTTTTTCTTCTCCGTCGACCTTGCCCCTCCACTCTTCGGCAACCCCCAGGCCCCAGTCGACCATCCCCTTTTGCTCGTAAGACCCTTTTCCTCGCTCCCTACGTTTTCTTCTTTCTGTTAATCGTTTCATTCAGTCGGTTTCCCTTCATTCCTTGCTCGAACCTTTCCTTTTGGTTCCGCATTCTTGTCTTTCGACCATGACTAGCACCTCGCAGTCGACCGGCGGCGCTCCTGGTCTATGGTACACGACCATGGAGAGCCGTTTTGACGAGGAGGACGCGTTGCGTCTCGCTCGGACTTACGACATCCCTTCCGACCACCACATAGTATTAGCCACACCGGCCGATCGACCTCATGAACCGCCACTCGACACCATTCTCTTCTTTCGAGACCAATTTTTGGCCGGGCTATGCTTTCCACCCCATAAGTTTTCGTGCAAGTCTGCAATTACTTCCGCATCCCGCTCGGCCAGCTAGTTCTGAATTCTATAAGGTTGCTGAGCGGGGTGATAATTCTCTTTAAACTGAACGACATTCCCCTAGACCCCAAAAATTTCCACTACTTCTACTACCCAAAGCAAGCCGAGTGGGGTACCTTCGTTTTTCAATCTAGGATAGGTTTCGTCCTTTTTGATAACATGCCGAGCTCCAACAAACATTGGAAGGAGCACTTTTTCTACGTGCGTTTCCCCGAGCCACCTGCCTTCCGTATCAAATGGCAGACGGCGATGCCAGCGCAACCGGAGCTCGGCAAGTTCAGGGGCGATCCAGCCTACCTTCATGCAGCCGACCGGCTGGTTGGCCAGCGGTATCACATCGACAAGCTGCTCCTTCCGGGAGTATTGTTTCTATTCGGCCTGTCTTCCATCCCAGCCGATCTGCCCTTGAGTAAGTTCTCTTATCTTCCCATTTCTTTTGTTCTAACTGATTTATTCTTTGCTTCTGTAGCTGAAGTTATGTGGCGAGCCAAGGCTACCGAGCGGCTGAAACTGAGAGCCGCTGAGATCGAGGTGGCCAAGAATAAGGAGGTCGCCGAGTGGGGCCTGGCTTCAGTTGATCCGGCCGGCGAAGAAGGTGAGGGGACTCAGGATGTCCCTGAAGCCTTAGACGCTCCTGCCTCTCGCGACGAGGTCACGGGCGACATAGAACCCTCTACTCAAGTCGAGGTAGAGGGCCGTTCGGCCGACGACGTTCCCCTGGCCACTCGGAAGCGCATACGGCCAGAGCCAGCATCTACACCAACTCCATCTGATAAGCCACAGTCCGAGTGGGGCGATGAAGCTCCAATGTTATCCGGGACAGTTTCTATAGAGAGTACCCCGACGCCGCGCGGCTCTCCAAGGGCTACCTTTGAGGTGCCGCCCTCCAGTCTTCCCCGAACACTACGGCGTCTTAAGCGGTTGGGCGAACATCCTTCTTCCTCCACCGGTGGGCCTCCACCGGTTGGCTGTCCGGTAAGGCCGCTGCTTCTCTGGGCGATCCGAGCGGCCCAAAGTTGATAAAAAACATCCTGCGCCTCCCTTCAGAAGAATACATGGCGGCCGCTGATCGGCCGGTGGTTCCCGAGCAGCAAATCACACTCACGGGTCCTCTCGCCAAGGCTTGGGAGGATGCTCTTCTCAGAATTGCCATGCTAACCCCGGGGCAGCTCGGCGACAGCAATTTACAACAGGCGACCGGGGTATGTTCTCTCGCTTTGTTGGTTATTGTGGGTTGAATTTCTAAGTTGTTCATATCCGTTCGCAGAACTGGGTGGAGCAGATTGCCATCAGCAATCGATTAGCCGAGCTAGAGGACGAGTTGAAAAAACTAAAAGCTGCGGGGGACAGCAGACAATCGACGGCCGCCCTGGAGAAGGCCAAGAGGTTGCTAGAAGCCGAGCAGGGTAAGACTTCTGTCTTGACAAGCGAGGTTGCCCGCCTCAAAGCCTTAGTCAAGCAGCGGGACAAAGAAATTAAGACCGCGACCGCTCGGAAGCTCAAGGTCATTAATGACATGGACCTGATGAAGGTAGAAAATCGAGGGCTGGAGCAGCGGGTGAAAGAGCTGGACGCCTCACTGACTGCCGAACGGGAGGGTCGCTCCGCCGATCGGACAAAAACAGAAGGGGCCTTGCAAAATCTTCAAGCTGCTCTAGACGCTTCCAAGACTACTCTCAAGGAGTATCAAGATGGAGAGCCCGGTCGATCGGCGGGGGTGCGCAAAGCCTTCATCCGCTCGGACGAGTTTGGTGAGAAATTTAGTGACAAGCTCTCCTTAACTTTTGAGGAGGCAATCAAAGTGGCGGTGGAATACATGAAAAACAAGGGCCATGTTCCTGCCGATCTGTTCGTCCCCGCTGCAGACCTGGCGACCATGATGGGATCCATCCCTGACCATCTTTTTAATTTTGATGACTAAGAATGAGTGTCTGTGAGGTTATTTTGTAATTTTCTGCATGCATGCTGTTCGGGGCAAACACTATAAATTTTGTCTATCCGCCGGTCGACGTGAATGAATTGTCTCCTTTTGTTATTTGCTCGTTCTTCCAGCGTCCAATTTTTGATTTTTGCCTTGGTCTTAAGTTTTTTGTGCCCCAAGTACATTTTATAAAGGAGCCGCTCGGCCATACAATGTTACGGCGGGCCCGACCGAGGTTTACGCAGGAAACCATTCGTCTGGCGGCCTTATAGGTCGGGTCGCCCGTCCAATTTTACCGTCGGAACTAGACTACCTTCCGATCAGTGGGTTTATAGACGCCGATTCGTCTCTTGATTTTTAACGTCGGAACTAGACTACCTTCCGATCGGTGGGTTTATAGACGCCGATTCGTCTCTTAATTTTTAACGTCGGAGCTCGACGGTTTTCCGCTCGGGAGTTTATAGACGCCGGCTCGTCTCTCGATTTTTAACGTCAGAGCTCGACGGTCTTCCGCTCGGAAGTTTATAGACGCCGGCTCGTCTCTCGATATTTAACGTCGAAGCTCGACGGTCTTCCGCTCGGACGTTTATAGACGCCGGCTCGTCTCTCGATATTTAACGTCGGAGCTTGACGGTCTTCCGCTCGGACGTTTATAGACGCCGGCTCGTCTCTCGATATTTAACGCCGGAGCTCGACGGTCTTCCGCTCGGACGATTATAGACGCCGGCTCGTCTCTCGATATTTAACGTCGGAGCTCGACGGTCTTCCGCTCGGACGTTTATAAACGCCGGCTCGTCTCTCGATATTTAACGTCGGAGCTCGACGGTCCTTGACACGGACGTTTATAGACGCCGGCCTGTCTCTCGATCTTTAACGTCGGAGCTCGGCGGTCTTCCGCCCGGACGATTATAGACGCCGGCTCGTCTCGATATTTAACGTCGGAGCTCGACGGTCTCGGACGGTTTATAGACGCCGGCTAGTCTCTCGATATTTAACGCCGAGCTCGACGGTCTTCCGCTCGGACGTTTATAACGCCGGCTTGTCTCGATATTTAACGTCGGAGCTCGGCGGTCTTCCGCCGGACGTTTATAGACGCCGGCTCGTCTCGATATTTAACGTCGGAGCTCGGCGGGCTTCCGCCGGGTTTATAGACGCCGGCTCGTCTCGATATTTAACGTCGAGCTCGACGGTCTTCCGCTCGAACGTTTATAGGCGTCGGCTCGTCTCTCGATATTTAACGCCGGAGCTCGGCGGTCTTCCGCTGGACGGTTTATAAACGCCGCTCGTCTCTCGATATTTAACGCCGAGCTCGGCGGTCTTCCGCTCGGGCGTTTATAGATGCCGGCTCGTCTCGATATTTAACGTCGAGCTCGACCTTCCGCTCGGACGTTTATAGACGCCGCTCGTCTCTCGATATTTAACGTCGGAGCTCGGCGGGCTTCCGCTCGGACGTTTATAGACGCCGGCTCGTCTCGATATTTAACGTCGAGCTCGGCGGTCTTCCGCTTGGACGCTATAGATGCCGGCTCGTCTCGATATTTAACGCCGAGCTCGACGGTTCCGCTCGTCGGGTTTATAGACGCGGCTCGTCTCTCGATATTTAACGCCGAGCTCGACGGTCTTCCGCCGGATATTTATAGCCGGCTCGTCTCTCGATATTTAACGCTCGGCGGTCTTCCGCTCGGGCGTTTATAGACGCCGGCTCGTCTCTCGATATTTAACGTTGGAGCTCGGCGGTCTCCGCTCGGACGTGTATAGACGCCGGCTCGTCTCTCGATATTTAACGCCGGAGCTCGACGTTCTTCCGCTCGGACATTTATAGACGCCGGCTCGTCTCTCGATATTTAACGTCGGAGCTCGACGGTCTTCCGCCGGACGATTATAGGCCCGTCTCTCGATATTTAACGCCGGAGCTCGGCGGTCTTCCGCCGGACGATTATAGACGCCGTCGTCTCGATATTTCGTCGAGCTCGGCGGTCTTACCTTTCGGGCGTTTATAGACGCCGCTCGTCTCGATATTTAACGCGTCGAGGCTCGGCGGTCTTCCGCCGGGCGTTTATAGACGCCGCTCGTCTCTAGATATTTAACACCGGAGCTCGGCGGTCTTCCGCTCGGGCGTTTATAGACGCCGCTCGTCTCGATATTTAACGTCGGAGCTCGGCGGTCTTCCGCCGGGCGTTTATAGACGCCGGCTCGTCTCGATATTTAACGCCGAGCTCGGCGGGCTTCCGCCGGGCGTTTATAGACGCCGTCTCTCGATATTTAACGTCGGGCTCGGCGGTCTTCCGGGCGTTTATAAACGCGGCTCGTCTCGATATTTAACGCCGAGCTCGGCGGTCTTCCGCCGGACGTTTATAGACGCGGCTCGTCTCTCGATATTTAACGTCGGAGCTCGATGGTCTTCCGCTCGGGCGTTTATAGACGCCGCTCATCTCTATTTTAACGTCCGAGCTCGACGGTCTTCCGCCGGAGCGTTTATAGACGCCGGCTCGTCTCTCGATATTTAACGTCGAGCTCGACGGTCTTCCGCTCGGACGTTTATAGACGCCGCTCGTCTCTCGATATTTAACGTCGCTAGCGGTCGCTCGCTATAAGCCGCGCTTTTGGGCATTGAGCCGGCGGCTTCGAGTCGGTCGATATTGACGCTGCTTCTCGATATTTACCGTCGAGCTTGACGGTCTTCCGCTCGGACGTTTATAGACGCCGGCTCGTCTCTCGATATTTAACGTCGGAGCTCGACGGTCTTCCGCTCGGACGTTTATAGACGCCGGCTCGTCTCTCGATATTTAACGTCGGAGCTCGACGGGCTTCCGCTCGGACGTTTATAGACGCCGGCTCGTCTCTCGATATTTAATGTCGGAGCTCGACGGTCTTCCGCTCGGACGTTTATAGACGCCGGCTCGTCTCTCGATATTTAACGTCGGAGCTCGACGGGCTTCCGCTCGGACGTTTATAGACGCCGGCTAGTCTCTCGATATTTAACGTCGGAGCTCGACGGCCTCAAAGGCTAATTTTAATGAAGCCGCTCGGCGAACACATTAGTCATCCTTTGAACCATTTTTGCTTCCTGCATTACAAGGACATGGGCGACTAGCATATACACAAAAATGAGTTACGTCAGTGCACTTCTCATCCAGCTCGATAAGGCTGGAGATGATTCGCGCTCCATGGCCGATCCAGCTGCCGTCCGTCTTCATCCTCCAAATAGTAAGCGTCCGAGCGGAGCTTTTCTATAACCTTGAAGGGGCCCACCCAGGGAGCTTCTAGCTTGCCGACGTTGCCGACCGGCTTGACTTTCTTCCAGATAAGGTCGCCGACCTGGAATGATCTGGGGATTACGCGGCGGTTGTAGTTTTGCTTCATCCGCTGCTTGTACGCCATCAGCCGAACGGACGCCTTGGCTCGCTCATCGTCAACCAAATCCAACTCCATGTTCCTCCGTTCGGCGTTGCCATCATCATAGCTCTGGATCCGGACGGACTCGACGCTGACTTCAACAGGAATGACCGCTTCGCCGCCATACACCAGGTGGAAAGGCGTGACGCCCGTCCCTTCCTTTGGAGTCGTTCGGATGGCCCATAGGACGCCCGGTACTTCATCTACCCAGCTTCCTCCCAAGTGGTCGAGCCGAGCGCGCAGAACACGGAGAATTTCCCGATTGGCTACTTCGGCCTGACCGTTACTTTGGGGATAGGCCACGGACGTGAAGTGTTGCTCGATGCCATAGCTTTTGCACCAATATTCGAGCAACTTCCCTGTGAATTGCCGCCCGTTGTCGGAAATCAGTCGGTGAGGGATGCCGAACCGACAGATGATGTGCTGCCATATGAACTTTTTGACCATCTGTTCGGTGATCCTGGCTAGCGGCTCGGCCTCCACCCACATGGAAAAATAATCGACCGCCACTAGCAAAAATTTCCGCTGTCCGGTCACCATAGGAAATGGACCAACGATATCCATTCCCCACTGATCGAACGGACATGAGACTGTTGATGCCTTCATTTCCTCTGCCGGTTAGTGGTAGAAGTTATGGTACTTCTGGCACGAAAGGCACGTCGACACGGTCCGAGCGGCGTCTGCTTGTAAGGTTGGCCAGAAGTACCCGGCCAACAGGATCTTCTTAGCCAGCGATCATCCGCCTGGATGTCCTCCGCATGATCCTTGATGTACTTCTTGGAGGATGTAAGCCGAGTCCTCCGAGCTCACGCATTTCAACAGCGAGCATGAGAAAGCCTTCTTGTAAAGCTGATCGCCGATGAGTGTGAACCGACCGGCTCTCCTCCTTAGCAGCTGGGCTTCATTCCGGTCGGGCGGTGTGGCGCCCGAGCGCAAAAACTCTGTGATGGGTGTCCTCCAGTCGCTTGGAAACGTGAGGCCTTCCATCCGGTCGACGTGCGCCACCAAGGATACTTGCTCAATTGGTTGCTGGATGACGACCGACGTTATTGAGCTTGCAAGTTTGGCTAACTCATCGGCCGCTTGATTCTCTGCTCGGGGTATCTTTTGGATAATAACCTCTCGGAAATCGGCTTTGAGTTTTTCAAATGCTTCTGCGTAGAGTTTGAGCCCCAACTGGGAATCCGAATGAAGCGTTACCCGACCGGCACCCACATGCCGTGCTGCCTGCAAGCCGGCTATGAGGGCCTCATACTCTGCTTCATTGTTTGTAGCTTTATAATCCAGCCGGACGGATAAGTGTATTTTCTCTTCTTGGGGAGAGAGCAGCAGTACTCCAATCCCGCTTCCGAGCCGAGTGGATGATCCATCCACAAATATTTTCCACATAGCTTCCGGCTATGAATTCTGCACCTCAGTCACAAAATCTGCCAAGGACTGCGCTTTGATTGCCGAGCAGGGCTGGTATTGGATGTCAAATTCACTTAACTCCGTCGTCTATTTGATGAGCCGCCTGGACGCTTCTGGATTCAGTAATACACGCCCGAGCGGGCTATTGGTTTTGACAATGATGGTATGCGCTAGGAAGTATGGACGAAGGTGCCGAGCGGCGAGGACCAGAGCGAAAGCCAGCTTCTCGAGCCCAGTGTAGCGAGATTCAACATCTTTTAAAATATGACTAAGGAAATACACAGGCTCTTCTCCGCTCGCCCTCACTAGTGCCGAGCCAATTGCTTGCTCGGTTGAAGACAAGTAAATATAAAGTGACTCACCCGCAGTCGGCTTGGCTAATACCGGGAGAGAGCTCAGATATGCCTTCAAATCTTCGAACGCCCGATCACATTCTTCGTCCCAATGAAACTTATTGGCCTTGCGCAAGATTTTGAAAAAAGGAAGGCTCCGGTCGGTTGTTTTGGAGATGAATCTGGACAGAGCAGTTATCTGACCGGTCAAACGCTGCACTTCCCTTGTATTTCTTGGAGGCGGCATGTCTTGTAGAGCTTTCACCTTGCTAGGATTTGCTTCGATTCCCCGCTCGATCACTATGTAACCTAAGAAACGCCCTCATTTTGCTCCGAATAGGCATTTCTGGGGATTTAGCTTGACTCCATATTTCCGTAACGTTCAGAAGGTTTCCTCCATGTCTTTGAAGAGATCGGCCGCTCGGATGGACTTGATGAGAATGTCGTCCACATAAACTTCTAGATTCTGCCCGATCTGCTCCTTGAACACTTTGTTCATCAAGCGTTGATAAGTGGCTCCCGCGTTCTTCAATCCGAACGACATCACATTATAGCAGTAGGTGCCGTCGGCCGTCACGAAGCTAACTTTTTCTTGATCTGGCCGGGCGAGCGGCACTTGATGATATCCCTGATAGGCGTCGAGCATGCATATCAACTCGCAGCCGGCCGTAGAATCCACCAGTTGATCGATTCGGGGCAAGGGGTAAAAGTCCTTTGGGCATGCTTTGTTAAGGTCCCGGAAATCGATACACACTCTCCACTTGTTGCCGGGCTTGGAGACTAGCACCACGTTCGCCAGCCAGCTCGGGAACTGGACCTCGCGTACATGGCCGGCCTCCAAGAGTTTTTCCACCTCCGCTCGGATGATGGAATTCTGCTCGGCGCTGAAGTCCCTTTTTCTTTGCTTTACTGGCCGTGCGTCCGGTCGGACGTGTAGCTCATGTTGCGCTATACTTGGTGAAATTCCGGGCAGCTCATGTGTCGACCAGACGAAGACATCATGGTTTCTCCGGAGGCATTGGATCACCTCCTCTTTCTGATTAGCCTCCAGGTCGGATGCGATGAATGTCGTGGCCTCCGATCGGGTCGGGTGTATCTGCACTTCCTCTTTTTCTTCATAAACTAAAGAGGGAGGCTTTTCAGTTATAGCATTCACCTCGATCCGTGGCGACTTCCGAGCGGAATTGGATTCTGCTCGGACCATTTCGACGTAGCATCGCCGAGCTACCAGTTGATCTCCCCGTACTTCTCCCACTTTGTTTTCGACGGGGAACTTTATCTTCTGGTGGAAGGTAGAGACGGCCGCTCGGAACTCACTGAGCGCTGGTTGTCCCAGAATGACGTTGTATGAGGAGGGAGAGTCTACCACCACGAAGTTCGTTGTCCGCGTCCTCCTGAGCGACTCTTCTCCCAGTGAGATGGCCAGCCGGATTTGTCCGACCGGTAGGACTTCATTGCCCGTAAACCCGTAGAGGGGGGTTGTCATGGGCAGCAGCTCGGCGCGGTCAATTTGTAGTTGATCGAACGCCTTTTTGAATATTATGTTGACCGAGCTTCCTGTGTCAATAAAAACGCGGTGAATAGTGTAGTTGGCTATTACCGCTTTGATGAGCAGAGCGTCGTCGTGGGGCACTTCAACTCCTTCCAAGTCCCCAGGCCCAAAACTGATTTCGGGTCCACTCGCCCGCTCTCGGCTGCAGCCGACTGCATGGATCTGGAGCTGCCGGACGCTCGCCTTTCTTGCTCGGTTGGAGTCTCCTCCGGTCGGCCCACCAGCTATGATGTTGATTTCGTCTCGGGAAGTATTGCTTCTATTTTCTTCTTCTCGGGCGGAAGGTCGGGGACGTTCCCTAGACATTCGGAGATTCTCCCGCCTCGGAGAGCGATGCCGCTCGGGAGTCGGTTGTTGCCGCCTGTCGGCTACCGTCCGATCGGCTTCACGAGGCCTCTGCCGCCTGTCGGCTGATGGCGACCGACGACCGGCGCCTCTGGGAACGGGGTGGGCAATTAGAGGAAGACTGTGACAATCCTTGGTGTTGTGTGTGTCCGTCCGGTGGAAGGAGCAGAACATTGGGGTCCATCTCTTCTTTGTCCTAGGCCGCTCGGCTGCTGCTACTTGGACATGAGGTCTTGGATGAGCTCGAATTGCTTCGGCCCGTGGTCCTCTGGGTGGCTGATGAGCAACGTGCGACTTCCGTTCGGCAGGAGGAGCCCGCTCGGCTGGAGTTTCTTTTTTCCGGGCCGCTTGCGCTTCCTCCACGTTGATGTATTCATTGGCCCGGTGTAGCATGTGATCATAGTCTCAAGGCGGCTTCCGAATGAGCGATCGGAAGAAATCCCCATCCACGAGGCCTTGTGTGAAGGCATTCATCATGGTCTCTGAGGTGGCCGTTGGAATATCCATGGCCACTTTGTTGAACCGTTGGATGTAAGCTCGGAGTGATTCATGGGCTTCTTGTTTGATGGCGAACAAACTAACGCTGGTTTTTTGATAGCGCCGACTGCTTGCGAAGTGGTGAAGGAAGGCCGTCCGGAAGTCCTTGAAGCTTGTGATTGATCCGTCCGACAACCTCCGAAACCAACGTTGAGCCGATCCAGATAGGGTGGTGAGGAAAACTCGACACTTCACCCCATCTGTGTATTGATGCAGGGTTGCCGTGTTATCAAACTTGCCCAAATGATCATCCGGATCGGTGGTTCCATTGTATTCGCCGATCGTCGGAGGCACGTAGTGCTTGGGCAGAGGGTCTCATAGAATAGCCTCTGAAAATTGGCGATTAATCTGCTCGGGCGATGAGTCCGCTCGAGGGGCTTTTCCTTTTCTGTCATCTCGTCTCGGCATTTCATCCGAAGAAGATCCCCGATCTCTATGAGTTGGTGCGGCTTCGGGGGTGCGGAATAGGGCCCGATGAAATGCAACAGTGGCAGGTGGTGCTTCCGCTCGACCACCAGACGCTGACGTTGCTTGCTGCTCCGGCCGCTCGGCTGTTGCTTTCTATTTTTGCTCCACAAGCTTGGCGGCCCTCAACTCGATCAGAGCGTCGAGTTCCTTCGTGGAAAGCATCACCATGTGTTGTCATCTAGCCTCGTCCATTGTTTCCGTTCGGATACAGGAGCATTCCCACAGACGGCGCCAATTTGATCCTGTCCGAATGCAGAACCAACGGACGCTGGGCACGTGGCGCTCTCCGGTGGATGACGTGGGTCTTCGACTGGTTGCACGAACCTCCGGCGAACCTGCACAGAAGTCGGGCCGGGAAGGGGTTCCCGGCGGCGACCCTCCGACGCTCAAATCAGGCAAGCAAGTAATGAAAAAAGTGGCTCCAAAGATGTCCAACGCGTACCTCCGGTGAAGTATAAGGCTCTTTATATAGAGCGGTGAAAGAGCTCCTACACGTCCACCGAGGCGCATACGTGTCCGCAGCCCATACCTCGGTATGTGTCTGTCAGAAAGCTTACCTGACGCCATACTGCTACAGTCCAAGTACGTCTTCGATGGGACAACAGAACACCTCGTTGTCAGACTTGGAGTATGGCCTAGCCATAGGACTTGATAGCTGTCATAAGATGTTCTGGTCCTCCTCTACCGACCACAGGTCGGGGCGTCCGTCCGGCCGGCGGGACGGGGCGTCCGTCCGGCTGGCATTCTTCTTACGCCTGGCCGGACGACACTTACTTCACGTCCGACCTTCTCTCTCCATCGGCATGCTGGGGAGATCTTCGGTAAGATGTTATGTAGGGACTACTAGCAGTATGTTACATTGCCTTTGGACGATCATGACGTCCGCTCGGCCCTTCGTTACTGTTCAATTGAGCGTCGGAACCCCGATCCCTGTCAGGGCGTCTTTTTATTATCGGATGTTCATCGGTCGGCCGGTCGGGAGGCCGACTCATCCTTCTCCGGTTGGCCGGTCGGTTTGCCCTTCTCTCATGAGTCCGGTCGGCTCACCCTTCTCCGATGGACCACCTGGCCCTTTGACTTCCACGTGGCGTTGACCCCTCGCTATGGGGTCCCGTGTTCTAACCGCCGGATCAAAGGAGATTTTAATTTTTAGAGATAACTTTCCTTTTTGGAAATCATCCATATGTTTAAAAGAAAGATTTTAATTTATAAAATTTTCTTTTTACAAACCACCATGAAGGGAAAATTATTGGAGAAATTTTTTATAAATTTCCGGAGATAAATTAGGAAGTTTTAATTCTTGTGTTTATTAAAACTCTCCTTGTTTGGGATTTTAAAGTGGCCGACCATGATGTTTAATGAGAAGAAAATTGTTTTTTAATTAAAATAAAATTTTCTTTTCATGAAAAAAGAATTAACGAAGTTTTTATTCAAATTTCCTTATTTGCCAAGACCAAGGATTATAAAAGAGGGGGTAGAGGTGTCTTCATGGCTAGAGAACTCTATTCTTTTTCTTCCTCTCTTTTCCTCTTTGGTGTGGCCGACCCTAGAGGTTCTCCCTCTCCTCTTCTCTTCTTCTTTAGTGGCTAGTTTCATCTTCTCTTGGAGCTCTTGTTGATGGTCGGTTCTAGCTGTTGGTTGCTACTCGGAAAACCTATCGGTTTCACTGTACAAAAAATTTTGTACAAAGGTCTGAACCTTTTCCTAGCTACCATGTGTTTTTTTAAATTAAACTTGGATTGCCTGCAGAACTTAACACGTTTGATCCTAAGTTTAATTTATTTGTTCTTTTAGGTTTAGACTTGGATCTCCTGCGGAACTTAACACGTTCGATCCAAATCACCTAGGTCACGAAGAAAATTAAATATCTATTTCCAAAATCGGCTTCCAATACTGCATGGCGAGGCACATGACCTTCTTGGATATGAGAGCAACCACCACCGACTAGACAAAGCCTTTTAAGGAAATTAAATATTTAACCTTCCCATAGTAACCCTAGGTTAACCACTAAGAACAATCAAATCACAAGGAAAAGATAAAACAAAAGAACACAACTTCGAAAACTAATTCGAAAAACTAGAATCGTATGCCTCTTGTATTTGGTATTTTTTACAAAGAAACAAAACTAACATGATGCGGAAAACTATTATTAGTTATACCTTACTTTATGAATAATGATCTCTTGATCTTCTACTGCATTCCTCTTCTAATCTTGGACGTTGTGTGGGCAACGATCTTCCGAGACGAGGACCACCTAGCACCTTCTTCTCTTTCCTTCAAGTTTCGGCCAAGCACAAAGCTTCCAAAGGATGAAGATCTTTTTCCACCAACCAAGCTCCAAGGGATGCAAGCTTTCTCTCCTTCTTCTCCAAGCTAAAATCCGGCCACCACTTGATCTCCAAGGAAGATGAGAGGTTCGGCCACACCAAGGAGAGGAAAGAACTTGAAGGGGCCGGCCACACCAAGGAAGAAAAGAGGGAGAAAATAGAATAGTGGTTGTTCACCTTGAAGGCACCCAAACCCCCTCTTTTATAATCCTTAGCTTTGACAAATAAGGAAATTTAATTACAATAAAATTTCCTTAACTTTCCTTGACATGAATTAATTAAGAAAAATTAAATAAAATTTCCTAATAACCCATGTCATGGTCGGCCACCTCATGGAAGAGCAAATAAGGCAATTTTCAATCAACCAATTAAAATTCCTTATTTGTTTCCGAAAATTTTAAAAAATAAAATTTCCCTTTTAAAATCCCTTCATGGTTGATAAAAAGAAATTTCTATAATTTTAATTTTTCAACATGTGAATAATTTACAAAGAAGAAAAATAAAATATCCTTTCAATCTACAAATCAGGAAAGAGATTTAATCTCTTTTCTTAATCTTTTGTAGAAACTTATAAAAGAGATATTTTAATTTTTAATTTCTCTTTTAAATTATATTTTCCACATAAGAAAAATTTAAATTTAAAATTCTTTTCTATTTTAATAGGGCCGACCACCTAAGCTTGGGTTCAAGCTAGAGCCGACCACCCATGGACCAAGGCTTGGCCGGCCCTAGCTTGGTCCTCAAGCTAGCTTGGCCGACCCCTTCAACATGGGTATGAAGGTGGGTATAGTACTCTATAAATAAGAGGCTACGATAGGGACCGAGAGGAGGAATTGGTTTTAGTCTCCCGATAAAATTAAGCATTCCGTGTTCGCCCCGAACACACAACTTAATTTTATCAATAATAATCCATTCCACTAGAGAACTATTATTGAACTACCGCACCAATCCCAAATTACATTTTTGGGCTCTTTATTATGAGTGTGTTAGTCTCCCTGTGTTTAAGATGTTGAATGTCCACTAATTAAGTGAGTTACTGACAACTCATTTAATTAATATCTTAATCCAAGAGTAGTACCACTCAACCTTATCGTCATGTCGGACTAAGTCCACCTGTAGGGTTTAACATGACAATCCTTATGAACTCCTCTTGGGGACATTATCAACCTAGATCACTAGGACACAGTTTCCTTCTATAATCAACAATACACACTATAAGTGATATCATTTCTCAACTTATCGGGCTTATTGATTTATCAAACTAAATCTCACCCAATGATAAATTAAAGAAATAAATATCAAATATATGTGCTTGTTATTATATTAGGATTAAGAGCACACACTTCCATAATAACTGAGGTCTTTGTTCCTTTATAAAGTCAGTATAAAAGAAACGACCTCTGATGGTTCTACTCAATACACTCTAAGTGTACTAGTGTAATTATATAGTTAAGATAAACTAACACCTAATTACACTATGACCTTCCAATGGTTTGTTCCTTTCCATCTTGGTCGTGAGCTACTGTTTATAATTTATAAGGTACTGATAACATTATCTTCTGTATGTGACACCACATACTATGTTATCTACAATATAAATTAATTGAACAACTATAAATAAATGTAGATAATTTGACCAAATGTGATTCTTTAATTCAAAATAAATGTCTACAAAAGCTTAGGCTTTCAGTATACACTCTAACAATCTCCCACTTATACTAATGACTAAGCTGTCATATCTGCTGCCATACATCTGATTTCCATCCCCTCCACATGCCGATCGAAAGCTTTTACTGGAAGGGCCTTAGTGAAAGGATCTGCTAGGTTATCTGCTGATGCAATCTTGGCAATGACAACTTCTCCTCGCTTCACGATATCTCGTATCAGGTGGTACTTGCGCTCTATATGTTTACTTGCCTTATGGGCTCGTGGTTCCTTCGAGTTTGCAACTGCACCGCTATTATCACAATAAATTGTGATGATTTTGGGCAAACCAAGAATCACATCTAAGTTCATTAGAAAGTTCCTGAGCCATACTGCTTCTTTAGCTGCCTCAGAGGCTACCACATACTCAGCTTCCATGGTTGAGTCTGAAACACATTTCTGCTTAACACTCCTCCATGCAATGACTCCACCTCCTAAAATAAACACATAGCCTAATGTAGACTTACTGTTGTCCCTATCCTATTGGAAATCTGAATCCGTGTAACCCACAGGGAGCAAATCGTCTGCTTGGTAAACTAGCATATAACCTCTAGTCCTTCTCAGGTACTTTAATATATGCTTTACCGCAGTCCAATGTCCTTGTCCAGGGTTACTCTGATATCTGCTAACCATGTCCACGGCAAAACAGATATCAGGTCTCGTACACAGCATTGCATACATAAGGCTTCCTACAGCCGAAGCATAAGGAACTGCTTTCATGTCCTCTATTTCCTTTGATGTCTTCAGAGACATCTCTTTAGATAGAGCTACTCCATGCCTAAAAGGTAAGAAACCTTTCTTGGAATTCTGCATGCTAAAACAAGTAAGGATTGTATCTATATATGAAGCTTGGGGCAGACACAACATTCTTTTCTCTCGATCCCTTATAACTTTGATCCCAAGAATGTGTGCACAATCTCCTAAGTCCTTTATATCAAATTGTTTGGACAACCATACCCTTACGTCCGATAATACCTTGATATTGTTGCCAATTAACAAAATATCATCTACGTATAGTACAAGAAATACCACCACTTTTCCGTTACACTTCTTGTATACACAAGACTCATCCGGACACTGAATAAATCCATATGACTGGATTACTTCATTAAACTGGATGTTCCAAGACCTTGAAGCTTGCTTCAGTCCATAAATGGACCGATTGAGCTTGCACACTAGATGCTCTTTGCCTTTTTCAATGAACCCTTCTGGTTGCTTCATATGGATGTTTTCTTCAAGACTTCCATTAAGGAAAGCTGTCTTGACATCCATTTGCCAAATCTCATAATCCATATGAGCGGCAATGGATAAGAGTATTCAGATAGACTTAAGCATGGCTACCGGTGAAAATGTCTCCTCATAATCGATTCTCTCTTTCTGAGTGTACCCTTTCGCAACAAGCCTAGATTTGAAGGTTTCTACCTTCCCGTCTGTCCCTCTTTTCCTTTTGTAGATCCACTTGCATCCAACGGCTTTTACACCATCAGGTGGTTCTACAAGCTCCCAGACCTTATTAGAGTACATAGACTCTATTTCAGAATTCATTGCCTTTTGCCAAGATACTGTATCTATATCTTGGAGTGCTTCGTCATATGTTCGGGGATCAGGTTCATGTTTACCCAGGATCAAGTCCGAAGACTCTCCCAAAAACATGAATCTCTCAGGTTCCCTCATAACTCTCCCACTATGATGAGGCACCGTCTGTGGTTGTGTTTCATGTGTGACACGTGTTGCAGTCTTTTGTGGTACTTCATCTTGTACTGTTGGTACTAAAGTAGACATGTCCTCTCTAAGTTCTTCTAGAACAACTTTGCTACTGGACTTGTGATCCATTATATAGTCTTCTTCTAAAAATTGGGCATTGGTGCTAACAATGACCTTCTGGTCTTTAGGACTATAAAATAAACCACCTTTCGTTCCTCTGGGATAACCCACAAACACGCGAACTTCTGTACGAGATTCTAACTTATCAACATCTGGTTTCAGCACATGTGCTGGACTACCCCAAATCTGAATATGTCTTAGACTAGGCTTTCGCCCATTCCACAATTCTGTAGGAGTAGAAGATACTGATTTAGAAGGTACTAAGTTCAGAATGTGCGCTACCGTTTCCAGAGCGTATCCCCAAAACGAATTTGGTAATTCTGAATAACTCATCATCGCTCTAACCATCTCCATAAGAGTCCTATTCCTTCGTTTTGCCACACCATTCTGTTGGGGTGTACCTGCGGATAATTGGGATTGAATCCCGGCCTCTGATAAGTAATTCCTAAACTCTCCTAAGAGGTATTCGCCACCACGATCAGACCGTAGTGTCTTGATACTTTTACCTAGTCGTTTCTCCACATCAGCCTTGTACTCTTTGAACTTATCAAAGCATTCAGACTTGTGGCGCATTAGGTAAATGTATCTGTATCTTGAATAATCGTCTATAAAAGAGACAAAATATTCAAAATCACCTCTCGCTTGGATAGACATAGGACCACACAAATCAGAATGAACCAATTCTAACACTTCTTTGGCTCTATACCCCTTGGCCTTAAAAGGCCTCTTGGTCATTTTACCTTCCAAGCAAGATTCACAAGTTGGAAAATTTTCCAACTCTAATGAACCCAAGAGTCCATCGGCTATAAGCCTTTGAATCCTACTTAAGTTAATATGACCAAGCCTTAGATGCCAAAGATATGCTTGGTTCATTTCCGAAGGTTGTTTTCTCTTATTAGTGTTAGAAGATGTGTTATAAATTTCCATATTTTACTTTGTGGGAGAAATTGGATTTAAAGTATATAAATTGCCAACTAATGCACCATAACAGATAATCACTTTATTTCTCTTTATAACTACATTGTTATTAAAGGAAATAGAATATCCATCCAAATACAGTTTAGAAACTGAAATTAAATTCTTTCTAAAATTGGGTACATAAAGACAATTTCTTAAAACCAATTTTCTATTCCTATCAAAAGATAAGTAGACATCTCCCACTGCAACAACTGCCACCTTAGTAGCATTGCCCATGTAGACGGTTATCTCTCCTTCATATAGTCGTCGGGTTTCCTGGAACCTCTGCAAAGAATTGCAGACATGATCAGTGGCTCCCGTATCTACACACCATGTGCTGATAGATAACACCGCTAAACATGTTTCAACAACCAGAGCATGAGATATACCTTTGTTGTTTTGATTCCTACGAGGACAGTCCGCCTTCCAATGCCCTGACTGCTTGCAGATGAAGCACTCGCCCTTCAACTTCTTCAATCCAGCTTTAGGTCCCGTACTCTAAGATTTATTCACCTTCTTTGCTGAGCTAACTTGTTTCTTCTTCTTCTTTCCTTTCGGTTTAGAAGTAGAACCATTTTCAGCATAGTGAATCTGAGAATTGTGACAAAACAAACCTTCTGCTGCCTGAAGTTCTGTCAGTAGTTCCACCAATAAATATACCCTTTTATTCATATTGTAATTCAGGCGGAATTGCTCAAAACTTCTAGGTAGCGTTTGGAGGATCATATCGATCTGGGTTTCCCCATCAATTTCTTCTCCAAGGATTTGTATTTCATTTAGATAAGCCATCATCGTTAGGATATGATCCCTCACGGGAGTACCCTCTTGCATGGTGGCCGTCATTATCTTTCTCATGGCTTCTTGCCTAGAGGCCCGATCCTGGTGACCATAGAGTTCCTTGAGATTGTTCATAATATCATAAGCTGTTGGTAAATCTTGATGTTGATGTTGCAATACATTTGACATTGAATCCAAAATGTAACACCGCGCCATCTCATCTGCTTTTACCCATTTCTTTTGATATTTAATTTCCTCCATTTACTGAAGATTCATTTGGCATATTTAGATTGAAGAATGTTCAGCTTCTTTTGAATGTGTAGTTAATTATTAGGACCAGTAAGTCTGTTCTCTTTTAGTATGATAGCCAGTGGGTTGAAAGTCATCCTAAGAATCACAAATAACTTTTGGTCAGAACTCTAAATTTAGAATAATATTGATTCCTCAAACAATATTATTTTAAATTAACCAACACCTCAAAACATCGTGAATTTTGTATGCCACGATAGTGTGGACGTATACAAATTCAACATTTGTAAAAGGAGGGTTTAACCCATTAATTTTATTATCTTGTCAACCTAACTTTTTGACAAATAAAATTAATAGTTGGTTTCCTTTGGTCACACGAATAATAGTAGTGACTCCGATGGGGAGGATACTATTAGACGTGCCTAAGTGTATACCATTACTTGACACTAAGTCCATTAATAATATTGTGCCCCTTCCGATGGGGAAGATCACATGCTCTTAATTAATTTCCTATAGTCATCCAAAATGGAAGTTTGCTCTAGTGATCCACAAACAAACTCATCCGATATGGAGGAAGGCACTCATAGCCAACGCGTAAGTTTGTTTGCATCACTTACAAACCAGTAATGGAGACCGTGAAATTTATTTAAAATCTCTCTCCCACTTAGTTATTTAAAGTGAGGAATTTTGACTATGCTAGCCTACTAAACATGCACACACAGCACAACATAAAAGCAATAAATAGAAAAACTAATTTTCAACTATTATGACTTTTATCTATTGTTGTCCTCCGTGTGTTGCCATCCCTAGCTGCTGCCATTTTTGGCCACCGCCACCGGGTCTTGTTGTCGCATCCATCTTGCTCCTTGTTCCGCTGCGCCTCTGGTTCTCAAAAGGTTCCACGCCTTGCAAGATTCGATCCGTGACACAAATAGAATTTTACATTTTTCGATCATATATTCCTCGAAGGAATGTACATGTATCTAGATCAAAAAATAAAATCCTAATAAAACTAAATACAGCTCCTGCTGTATTTTATAATACAATCATGCACACACAATAAAATGCCCTTGACATATCCAAGGGTCCAATCACACACACAATAACTATAAGCCATAATAGTTGGATCCTGCATCCACAAAGTTAGCATATCCTACTATTATCCTACCTAAATTATGTATGACATGTGCATAATTAAACTAATACCAAATACACAGAGGCAAAACCCTAGCTCTGATACCAATTGTTGGTTGCTACTCGGAAAACCTATCGGTTCCACTGTACAAAAAATTTTGTACAAAGGTCTGAACCTTTTCCTAGCTACCATGTGTTCTTTTAAATTAAACTTGGATCGCCTGCGGAACTTAACACGTTTGATCCTAAGTTTAATTTATTTGTTCTGTTAGGTTTAGACTTGGATCTCCTGCGGAACTTAACACGTTCGATCCAAATCACCTAGGTCACGAAGAAAATTAAATATCTATTTCCAAAATTGGCTTCCAGTACTGCATGGCGAGGCACATGGCCTTCTTGGATATGGGAGCAACCACCACCGACTAGACAAAGCCTTTTAAGGAAATTAAATATTTAACCTTCCCATAGTAACCATAGGTTAACCACTAAGAACAATCAAATCACAAGGAAAAGATAAAACAAAAGAACACAACTTCGAAAACTAATTCGAAAAACTAGAATCGCATGCCTCTTGTATTTGGTATTTTTACAAAGAAACAAAACTAACATGATGCGGAAAACTATTATTAGTTATACCTTTCTTTGTGAATAATAACCTCTTGATCTTCTACCGTATTCCTCTTCTAATCTCGGACGTTGTGTGGGCAACGATCTTCCGAGACGAGGACCACCTAGCACCTTCATCTCCTTCCTTCAAGTTTCGGCCAGCACAAAGCTTCTAAAGGATGAAGAACTTTTTCCACCAACCAAGCTCCAAGAGATGCAAGCTTTCTCTCCTTCTTCTCCAAGCTAAAATCCGGCCACCACTTGATCTCCAAGGAAGATGAGAGGTTCGGCCACACCAAGGAGAGGAAAGAACTTGAAGGGGCCGGCCACACCAAGGAAGAAAAGAGAGAGAAAATAGAATAGAGGTTGTTCACCTTGAAGGCACCCAAACCCCCTCTTTTATAATCCTTAGCTTTGACAAATAAGGAAATTTAATTACAATAAAATTTCCTTAACTTTCCTTGACATGAATTAATTAAGAAAAATTAAATAAAATTTCCTAATAACCCATGTCATGGTCGGCCACCTCATGGAAGAGCAAATAAGGTAATTTTCAATCAACCAATTAAAATTCCTTATTTGTTTCCGAAAATTTTAAAAAATAAAATTTCCCTTTTAAAATCCCTTCATGGTTGATAAAAAGAAATTTCTATAATTTTAATATTTCAACATGTGAATAATTTACAAAGAAGAAAAATAAAATATCCTTTCAATCTACAAATAATGAAAGAGATTTAATCTCTTTTCTTAATCTTTTGTAGAAACTTATAAAAGAGATATTTTAATTTTTAATTTCTCTTTTAAATTATATCTTCTACATAAGAAAAATTTAAAATTAAAATTCTTTTCTATTTTAATAGGGCCGACCACCTAAGCTTGGGTTCAAGCTAGGGCTGGCCACCCATAGACCAAGGCTTGGCCGACCCTAGCTTGGTCCTCAAGTTAGCTTGGCCGACCCCTTCAACATGGGTATGAAGGTGGGTATAGTACTCTATAAATAAGAGGCTACGATAGGGACCAAGAGGAGGAATTGGTTTTGGTCTCCCGATAAAATTAAGCATCCCGTGTTCGCCCCGAACACACAACTTAATTTTATCAATAATACTTCATTCTACTAGAGAACTATTATTGAACTACCGCACCAATCCCAAATTACATTTTTGGGCTCCTTATTATGAGTGTGTTAGTCTCCCTGTGTTTAAGATGTCGAATGCCCACTAATTAAGTGAGTTACTGACAACTCATTTAATTAATATCTTAATCCAAGAGTAGTACCACTCAACCTTATCGTCATGTCGGACTAAGTCCACCTACAGGGTTTAACATGACAATCCTTATGAGCTTCTCTTGGGGACATTATCAACCTAGATCACTAGGACACAGTTTCCTTCTATAATCAAAAACTCACACTATAAGTGATATCATTTCTCAACTTATCGGGCTTATTGATTTATTAAACTAAATCTCACCCATTGATAAATTAAAGAAATAAATATCAAATATATGTGCTTGTTATTATATTAGGATTAAGAGCACACACTTCCATAATAACTGAGGTCTTTGTTCCTTTATAAAGTCAATATAAAAGAAACGATCTCTGATGGTCATACTCAATACACTCTAAGTGTACTAGTATAATTATATAGTTAAGATAAACTAACACCTAATTACATTACGACCTTCCAATGGTTTGTTCCTTTCCATCTTGGTCGTGAGATACTGTTTATAATTTATAAGGTACTGATAACATTATCTTCTGTATGTGACACCACATACTATGTTATCTATAATATAAATTAATTGAACAACTACAAATAAATGTAGATAATTTGACCAAATGTGATTCTTTTATTCAAAATAAATGTCTACAAAAGCTTAGGCTTTCAGTATACACTCTAACACTAGCTAGGAGAAGAAGGAGAGAAAGGAGGCTTTGTTTTCTAGCATCCCTTGGAGCTTGGTGGTGGTGGTCGGACCTCTACTTCGCTTGGAGAATTGTGGTGGACGAATCTTGCTTGGAGAAGAAGGTGGCTTAGGTGGATTCTCATCTCAGTAAATCGTTGCCCACACAACGTCCGGGATAAGAAGAGGAATACGGTAGAAGATCAAGAGGTTCTTTGTTTACAAAGAAAGGTATAACTAGTAATTATTTTCCACATCATACTAGTTTTTCTTTGTATAGTTATTTTTGGAAATACCAAATACAAGATGCATATGATTCTAGAGTTTTTCGGATTTGTTTCGAATTTGTGTTTCTTTTGTTTTATTTTTCGAATTTGTGATTCGATTGTTCTTTTTGGTTAAAGCTAGAGTTATATAAGGAAATTAAATATTAGCTTTCCTTAAAAGGTTTTGTCTAGGCGGTGGTGGATGCTCCCATACTCAAGAAGGCCATTTGCCTCGCTATGCAGTCTTGGAAGCCAATTTTGGAAATTAATATTTAATTGAATTAACAACATAGGTTGATTTGGATCAATAGTGTTAAGTTCCGCTTGCAATCCAAGTCTAAACCATTAAGAACAGATAAGTTAAATTTGGAATCAATAATGTTAAGTTCCGTTTGCGATTCCTAATTTAACTTCTAAAGAACACAATAGATTGTTTAGGAAAAGGTTCGACATTTGTACAAAATTTTTGTACAGTGGAATCGGTACGATCCTCCTAGGACCAACCAACAAGACCTTATGGGTATATCTCTCGGCCAATGAAAATGTTGTAGGCTCTGTGTTAGTTAGACAGGAAGGGAAAGAGCAACAACCTGTGTATTTTTCTAGCCATTTATTAAAAGGAGCTGAGTGTAGATATACTACACTCGAAAAATTAGCTTATGCATTAGTGTTAACTGCCCGGAGGTTACACCCCTATTTTTTAGCACATGCAATTATTGTATTGACCAACAGTACTCTCGGACGGGTGTTGCTTAACCCGAGGCATTGGGCCAGTTGATCAAATGGACGACCGAACTTAGTGAGTATGACATACAATACCAGCCTCGCTCGGCCATCAAGGCACAAGCTTTAGCAGATTTCATCATAGAAGTTCAAGGTCCTGAAGAAGAGAATACTTGGAAAGTTTATGTAGATGGATCTTCAACCAGACAAGGTAGTGGAATTGGTATTCTCCTTATATCACCGAGGGATTATAAACTTCAACTTTCTGTCAGGCTGAATTATAGAGCCACCAACAATGAGGCGAAATATGAGGTATTAATAGCAGGATTACAAGCCGCTCAGCATTTGGGAGTGTCTCGAGTTTATATTTATTCTGACTCTCAATTGGCAGCCCAACAGTTATCAGGTAACTTTGAAATTAATAATGATAGACTCAAGTTATATGCCGAGACATTTGATAAATTGAAGGCTCAATTTCAAGAAGTAAATCTACAAAAAATTCCTCGATCTGAGAATCAAGTAGCAGATGAATTAGCTAGATTAGTCTCTGCTATAATACCATGGAGCTTGGATCGACCAGTAGAGCAGACATTGTTAATATCTTGTATTGAAAGACAGGCTGATGAAGAGATACAAGGTGACTGGAGAGCGCAAATCATATTATATTTACAGCAAGGTATTCTTCCAATTGATGCAGAACAAGTAAGGATATTTAAGAAGAGGGTTGCTCAATATACTATGATAGGGGAACAGTTATATAAAAGGGCTTTCTCTAGACCTTTACTTAAATGTATTGGGACAGAAGATATACAATACGTCTTGCAAGAGGTCCATTAGGGCTCATGTGGTAGTCATATAGGTGGAAGGTCCTTGGCCCGAAGAATTTTATTAGCAGGATATTTCTGGCCTATTTTACATGAAGATGCTGCAAAATTTGTAAGAACTTGCATTTCTTGTCAGAAACATCAGAATATTCCACATCATCCTACACAATTATTAATAACCTCTATAGTTTCCTGTCCCTTTGATCAATGGGGCATGGATATAGTTGGTCTATTTCCTATGGCAACTGCACAAAGAAGATTTTTATTAGTAGCAGTGGATTATTTCTCTAAATTGGTAGAAGCAGAACCTTTAGCTCGGATTACTGAAGATGCAGTTATTAAATTCCTATAGAAAAATATTGTATGCAGATTTAACATTCCTCACAAATTAGTTTCTGATAATAGGAGGCAGTTTAAAGGAGACAAAATCCTACACTGGTGCAAAAGCTATGGTATTATTCAAGCATTTACTTCTGTGACATATCCACAGAGTAATGGTTAAGCAGAAGTAACCAATATAGAGATTATAAGAGGGTTAAAAACCAAACTGGATCATGTTGGGGGTAGCTGGATAGATGAATTGCCCAGTGTGCTCTGGGCATATCGTACTACACCCCGAGAAGCCATAGGAATCACTCCCTTCCAACTGGTTTATGGAGAAGAAGCTGTCATTCCTATTGAGGTAGGGGTAGAGTCTGATAGAAAATAACTATATAATGATGATAATACAGGTCGGCGACTTATGGAGTTAGATCTGATAGAAGAAATTCGAGACAAAGCTGTAACTCGCCTCACATCATACCGATAAAGAATGAGGCAAAATTATAACAGAAGAGTTATCCTGTGATTTTTTCAAGCGGGAGATTTAGTATGGAAACGTGTTAAGCCCGCCGGAGATGTTAGCAAACTAGCACCGCAATGGGGAGGACCCTACAAGGTAGTAGAAAAACTTGCATCGGGTTCATATTATCTCGAGGACACAAAAGGAAGAATTCTCGAGCGTCCCTGGAGTGCAAATCATTTACAGCCCTACCGAACTTAACAAGCTCATATCATTCAAAAATATGTCCGAGAGAGCAAATCAAAACTATTTGAAGCAGTTTCCCTACGAACAAATGACAAGTATGCTCATAATTTATGTACTTCATGTAACTCTATAAATACAATGCAAGATAAATATCGCCCAAGGAATAAATATGGTTCAAACAGCGTGATGATTATTGAGCAAACATTTTTAATCTGTTCAAGCAACCGTCAATTGGGAGCTTTAAGGAAGGACCTACCAGGGTTCCTTAAAAGAATCTCCAAGATGGTAAAACCATCGCGAGGTTAGTGCAAGCATTTCAATTTTACTCAAAAAATAGTCGATCGGGAAATCTCATGGAGTAACCCGGACGGGTCTTCATGGGAGGAACCGGAGACTTTAAACTGACCCGTGGGAGGAACCGGAGACTTTAAACTTTCATAAAAACACAGTCGATCGAGAAATCTCATGGAGTAACCCGGACGAGTCTTCATGGGAGGAACCAGAGACTTTAAACTATCATAAAAGCACATTTGATCGGGAAATCTCATGGAGAAACCCGGACGGGTATTCATGGAAGGAACCGGAGACTTTAAACTATCATAAAAACACAGTCGATCGGGAAATCTCATGGAGTAACCCGGACAGGTCTTCATAGGAGGAGCCGGAGACTTTAAACTATCATAAAAACATAGTCGATCGGGAAATCTCATGGAGTAACCCGGACGGGTCTTCATGGGAAGAACCGGAGACTTTAAACTATCATAAAAACACAGTCGATCGGGAAATCTCATGGAGTAACCCGGACGGGTCTTCATAGGAGGAACCGGAGACTTTAAACTATCATAAAAACATAGTCGATCGGGAAATCTCATGGAGTAACCCGGACGGGTCTTCATGGGAAGAATCAGAGACTTTAAACTATCATAAAAATACAGTCGATCGAGAAATCTCATGGAGTAACCCGAACGGGTCTTCATGGGAGGAACCGGAGACTTTAAACTATCATAAAAACACAGTCGATCGGGAAATCTCATGGAGTAACTCGGACGGGTCTTCATGGGAGGAACCGGAGACTTTAAACTATTATAAAAACACAGTCGATCGGGAAATTTCATGGAGTAACCCGGACAGGTCTTCATGGGAGGAACCAGAGACTTTAAACTATCATAAAAACACAGTCGATCGGGAAATCTCATGGAGTAACCCGGATGGGTGTTCATGGGAGGAACCGGAGACTTTAAACTATCATAAAAACACAGTCAATCGGGAAATCTCATGGAGTAACCCGGACGAGTCTTCATGGAAGGAACCGGAGACTTTAAACTATCATTAGCAAGATAATGCAGGATCAAGTATCTGCTTAAAATATGATATAGCGCAGGACTCCATTCGGGATTACACGCTCGACTAGAGGTTGATGGGATTCTTCATATTAAATCGGTCGAGATTACACGCTCGACTCAGGGTGGTTCACTCAATCGAGATTACGTAAATCCTATGGAGTTCTTCATATGAAATTGCTCGAGATTACATATCCCTTGGAAGCACGTAGGTCTTCGGAATTCTTTATATGCAGTCATGTTTGACTGAAGTTCAAGGAATTTATGGAAGGCCTCATGGTTCAAAATTATATGCTCTTGGAAGATATCACAAAAAGGATAAGTCTTATTCTTAACTCTCAGGAGCATTTCAAAGGAAGCAGGATCAAGCTAACACAAACCAGAAAAAATAGGTAAGTACCAAATTTTCTTTTAAAAATGCAAGTACTTAGTTACAAGTCTTTTTCTTACATAATCATGCTTACTCAAAATCGCTTGTTAAGTTTTCGGGCAATTCTTGATTAAGTCTACGACGATTTATAAACTGAGAGGGGGGGTTCCCTAGATAAGTAATCACCTTCCCTCAATTGTCGAATAACCCCTGTCACAGAATGATTCATAGCCCCTATCATTCGGCGGACAAATTCATTACTAAACCTCGGAGACCTTAGATATGCCAAGCGTCTGCCTTCCCATCGATCCTCCTCCTACTCCTTATAACTTTAAAATTCAGCCTGTATTTTAGCAGCTTGGTCTTTGAAAGTGTCTCTTTCTAACTTAAGTTGCTCTATCTCCTTTTGAAGTAAGGATATCTCATCATCCTGAGCCTTTCTTTGTTCTTGCTCTTGTAGCAGAGCAAAATCTCTGGATGCTGACTCTTGAGCCTGATCAGAAAGAAAGATATTGTGAAGCCTCTCCACTTTCTCTAATACAATGTTTTTATGAGAAATATCCGAGAGGGCTTTGTCTTTCAAAGCCGTTTCCACCTGGAGGCTGGAATGTAATCGATCCACTAACAACTCTAGGGTTCTTCTTTCAAGCTCTTTGTTTTTCAACAATTGTTGCTCATGCTGCAATTCCTTTTTCATAGCCTTTATTTGTTGAGTCTGTGAGGCTATCTTCTCTCGTAATTGAGTAAGCTCAATATGGGAAGGAGGAAGATTAGCTTTCAGTGCCTGTACTTGAGCTTTTAACTTGCCATTTTCCCTTTCCAAGGTAATGACTAATTGGTCCAGATGAAGACTTAAGGCAAGGAACTAAAATAATAATACGATTAGTAGGAGTAATAAGAAGTTAACAATATATAATGGAAAATACTTACAGCAATAGCTTGGTGACTATGACTGTCGGCACGGCTGGAAATACCGGTGCCTTTTAATAGTTCTTGGCAATGCAGGCAAGATTCAGACAATGAGCCTTGTAGTTATAAAAAACCGTAATCAAGAGGGTCCGAAGTTTGTCCCATTTGAGAGGGAAGACCCATGACTTGTTTAAATAAAGGCGTGGAGGCAGAAGGAGAAGAGAGTCGTGTGGAAGAATAAGGAAGAGAAAGGAGGGTGGGGGGTAGTAGAACCGGGAATGACAGAGGATGAGCTAGAGGGGATGGAAGATGTTAGAGCAATCAAAGTTGATTCAGTGGTCGAAGCATGGATAACTGATGGTCCTGGACTCGAGGAAGATCTCCTGCAAGGCGTTCTTTTAGCTCGGGGTCCAGGAGCTAAAGGAGGCACGACCAGGGTAAGAGGTTGAGAGGAGGTCGAAGTAGTAGTAGCCATCTGAGAAGTAGAAGTAGTTGAAACGATAGCAGAAGGTGAAGGAATAAGTAGACCCGGTCTTATCATTCTAAGAGAAAGATTAGAAATAATGTGGGTAGGGGGCATTGGTGCCTTATCTCTCTCAAAAGAAATAGGTGAAGGAGCAATAGGGGGCTGCACAAAAGTACCAAAGGTGTCACGAAAGGGAACATCCTCAGTAAGCTTGGGTTTCTTGATTACGGCAACAAAAGGTTGTTCGTCTTCCTCTTCCATAGCAGCCACAGCTTCCGTTGTTTGCTCTTCTTTAGATAATAAACCCAAAGTAAAGGAAGTAGGATTGGCTCGACGAGCTTGCAGTAATTGCTCTCCAAATTTATTCAAAAAAGACTTGGTCATGGCTGTATTCTTGAACATGAAAGCGGGTAGAAGAGCATCAGCTGAAACATAAGAATTGGGCATTACTATAGAAGATGATTAGCAAATAACTGATAAACATAGCTTAGAATGTTTAGACATACCAAAAGAGACATCCAAGGGAGTGTCGATGTTACTTATCCCAAAGGGAAACATCAAACCCTCCACAATCAAGGATGGTAAGCTGAATTTGGCCCCCTTTAGTTTGGATAAAGCGAAAGAAACAGAGGGATCATTGAGGAGATTGTTAGTATTAGGAACTGGAGGGAGATCGTATATCCAGTGGATAGGAAAAGGAAGAGAAGAAAGGAGACGCATAAAGAAAAATTTGTGACGTCATTCCCCTAGAGGAGGAATCCTGTTGAACAAAATAGCCTTAGGGTGAGACTGAAATTTGAAGACACCAATATCTACTTGGCACAGAATGAAGAAGTGGTGAAAAAGACAAGGGGATAGAGGAAAATCTAACAGTTTGGACACCCTAACAAAACCCATAAGGATAGAGAAGGACTGGGGAATGAACTGATTAAGGGAAATTTTAAAGTAGATACTGACATCAGCGAAAAAGCGATGAAGAGGGAATCAAAAATCTTGTAAAACTTGATCCCGGAAGATAGATACACACCCCAGAGGAGGAAGGTGCGGACTATCCTGTGGGGTAGGGCGAACTATATAGGAAGGAAAACCATAGTTCACTTGTAACTCCACTTCCTCTGGCTCTATAAGGTCAGAAGCGCATGAAAGGAACCATGCGGGGGAAGAAGTGGCCATGGAGGAATAGCAGAAGGGAAGCAAACAAAGAAAGAGGTAGGGATAGTAAAAAAGAAGAAGATAGCATTTCAAATCTTCTTCTTGTTAGGATGTATACTAAAAGCCTAGCTTTTGGTATAAACATTTATCTAGAAATAAGAATCACATTGGTCAAATGTTTACATTTATGATAAATGTAGTTGTTCAATTAATTTATATTGTAGATAACATGGTGTGTGGTGTCACACACAGAAGATCATGTCATCGGTTCTTTATAAATTATAAATAGTTACTCACGACTAAGATGGAAAGGAACAAACCATTGGAATAGTCGTAGTGTAATTAGGTATTAGTTTATCTTGACTAATAATTACACTAGTACACTCTAAGTGTATTGAGTAGGACCATTTTAGGCAAATTCTTTTTATACCGACTTGATAAAAGAACTAGACCTTAGTTATTATGGAAGTGTGTGCTCTTAATCCTAATATAATAACAAGCACATATATTTGATATTTATTTCTTTAATTTATCAATGGGTGAGATTTAGTTCGATAAATCAATAAGCCCGATAAGTTGAGAAATGATATCACTTATAGTATGTGTTGTTGATTATAGAAGGAAACTGTGTCCTAGTGATCTATGTTGATAATGTCCCCAAGAGGAGCTCATAAGGATTGTCATGTTAAACCCTGCAGGTGGACTTAGTCCGACATGACGATAAGGTTGAGTGGTACTACTCTTGGACTAAGATATTAATTAAGTGAGTTGTCAGTAACTCATTTAATTAGTGGACATTCTACATCTTAAACATAGGGAGACTAACACACTTATAATAAAAAGGAGCCCAAAATGTAATTTGGGATTGGTGCGGTAGTTCAATAATAATTCTTTAGTGACATGAATTATTATTGATGAAGTTAAGTTGTGTGTTTGGGGCGAACACGGGAAGCTTAATTTCATCGGGAGACCAAAACCAATTCCTCCTCTCGGTCCCTATCGTAGCCTCTTGTATATAGAGATTTATACCCACCACATACCCACCTTCTTACCCACTCTTTGGTGGTCGACCAAGCTAGCTTGGAACCCAAGCTAGGGCCGGCCAAGACCCAAAGGTTGAGCCAAGTTGGTGGCCGGCCAATGCTTGGAGTCCAAGCATGATGTGGTCGGCCACATCATATTAAAAAGGATTTTATTTATAAAATTTTCTTATGTGGATTCCATGGTTTTAAAAGAGATTTTAAAATTTAAATCTTTCCTTTTACAACTTTCTACAAAAGATTAAGAAAAGATTTGAAATCTTTCCTTATTTGTAGATTGAAAGATAGATTTTAATTTTGAGAAAACTTTCCTTTTTTAACCATGTTCATGATTTAAAAGCGAGTTTAAAAATTAAATATTCTCTTTTATAAGTTTCTACAAAAGATTAAGAAAAGATTTGATATCTTTCCTTATTTGTAGATTGGAGATTTTAATTTTTAGAGATAACTTTCCTTTTTGGAAATCATCCACATTTTTTTTAAAAAAAATTTAATTTATAAAATTTCCTTTTTATAATCCACCATGAAGGGAAAAATTATTGGATAAATTTTTATAAATTTTCAGAGACAAATTAGGAAGTTTTAATTCTTGTGTTAATTAAAACTCTCCTTGTTTTGGAGATTAATGTGGCCGGCCATAATGTTTAATGAGAAGAAAATTATTTTTAATTAAATAAATTTTCCTTTTCATGGAAAAAGAATTAAGGAAGTTTTTTATTTAAATTTCCTTATTTGCCAAGACCAAGGATTATAAAAGAGGGGGTAGAGGTGCCTTCATGGTGAACGACTCTATTATTTTTCTACTCTCTTTTTCTCCTTGGGTGTGGTCGGCCACTCCTCTTTCTCTCTTCTCCATCTTGTGGCCGAACCTCATCTCATCCTTGGAGTCCTTGTGGTGGCCGGATCTTGCTTGGAGAAGGAGAGAAAAGGAGGCGATATTTCTAGCATCCCTTGGAGCTTGGTGGTGGCCGAACCTCTTCATCTTTAGAGGAGCTTTTGGTGGCTGAAACCTAGAAGGAAGAAGAAGGTTCTTGGTGGTTCTCATCTTAGTAGATCGTTGCCCACATAATGTCCGGGATAAGAAGAGGAATATGGTAGAAGATCAAGAGGTTATTTGCTTACAAAGAAAGATATAACTAGTAATTGTTTTCCGCATCATACTAGTTTTCTTTGTATAGTTATTTTTGGAAATACCAAACACAAGAGACATATGATTCTAGAGTTTTCGGATTTGTTTCGAAGTTGTGTTTATTTTATTTTATTTTTTTGATTTTGTGATTCGATTGTTCTTTTTGGTTAACCTAGAGTTATTTAAGGAAATTAAATATTAGCTTTCCTTAAAAGACTTTGTCTAGGCGGTGGTGGTTGCTCCCATATCGAAGAAGGCCATGTGCCTCGCCATGCAGTCCTGGAAGTCAATTTTAGAAATTAATATTTAATGGAATTAATAACATAGGTGGATTTGAATCAATAGTGTTAAGTTTCACTTGCGATTCAAATCTAAACCATTAAGAACATATAAGTTAAATTTGGAATCAATGATGTTAAGTTCCGTCTGCGATTCCTAATTTAACTTCTAAAGAATACAATAGGTTATTTAAGGAAAGGTTCGACACTTGTACAAAAAATTTTGTATAGTGGAACTGGTACGTTTTCCTATGACTAATCAACAATTGGTATCAGAGCTAGGGTTTGCCTCTGTGTGTTTGGTTTTCAAATTAGGTTATGCGCATATCATACATAATTTAGGTAGGATAATAGTAGGATGTGCTAACTTTGTGGTAGCAGGCTCCAACTATTATGGCTTATAGATGTTGTGTGTGATTGGACCCTTGGACATGTCAAGGGCATTATTTTTGTGTGTGCATGATTGTATGTAACTAATACAACAGGTGCTGTATTAGCCTTAGGATTTTAGAATTTTATTTTTGATCTAGATTACATGTACATTCCTTCGTGGAATATAGGATCAATATATGTAAAATTCTATTTTTGTCACGGATCGAATGCTTGCGAGGCGTGGTTCTTTTGGAGCACCAGAGGCGCAGCGGAATAACAAGCAAGGTAGATGTGACGACTCAACCCGGTGGTGGTGGCTAAAGAAGGCAGCAGCTAGGGTTGGAGCACGCAAAGAACAGTGACAGAAAAATGCCATAATAGTTGGAAAAATAATTTCCATATTTATTGCTTTTATTTATTGTGATATGTGTGTATGCATGTGATGTAAGCTAGGATAGTTTAAAATTCCTCACTTTAAATAACTAAGTGGGAGAGGGGTTTATTTTAATAAATTCCACGATCTCCATTACTGGTTTGTAAGTGATGCAAACAAACTTGCGCATTGGTTCTGAGTGCCTTCCTCCATATCAGATGAGTTTGTTTACGGATCACTAGATCAAACTTCCATTTTGGATGACAATAGGAAATTAATTAAGAGCGTGTGATCTTCCCCATCAGAAGGGGCACAATCTTATTAATGGACTAAGTGTCAAGTAATCACTACAACAAAAACATTAAAAGACAACGGTTAAAAACCGTTGTCGTAAGCTTTTAAAACCGTTGTAATTAGCAGTGTTGTTAAAAGTGGGGGGCTACGACAACGGTTTTAAACCGTTGTCTTTGACTGAAAAGACAACAGTTTTGCAACGGTTTAAAACCGTTGTCTTTGAATGAAAAGACAACGGTTTAAAACCGTTGTTTTTTAGAGTATTTTTTTTAAATAGCATTGCTCGTTACAATCATTTTTGGGGCTACGACAACAGTTTTTAACCGTTGTCTTTGAGGGTGATAGGCAACAATAACTATTTTAAACCGTTGTCTTTTAAACTATTATCTTTTAATACCAATATATTATATTTAAATATAAATATATAATAAAGAATCATAATCACAAAAGAAAGAATATTCCTCACATCAATATCATTCAAAATGTTACTTATACAAGAATTACAATCACAAAAGAAGAAACATGTCTCATGTTTAAATAAAATTTATCTCAATACAAATAAACAAATAAGTTCCATTTATAACTAATGAACAATAGCCAACTAATGAACAAGTCCCATCACAATCTTCAACTTGTAGGATTTCATTGAACTCTTTTTTCTCACTTGCTAATTCTTTTTCAATCAGTATATAAGAATTGGCATCCACTGTTATAGCCTTGCATATAGCAAAATGAATAAAGGTCGATGGAGTGAATAGCTTCATGTAGCTGAAACAAAAAAATTGGAACAAGCATAGCTTAATGAAGATGATGTAAGAATTGGTAACAAGTTAATTCCAATAAACTGACCAGTCCTGCCCCAACATGATCACGAATGAAAGCTGCATCGCTGTATCGCTCTTCCTCTATAGCTCTCTGTACTTGAGTTGGACTCATTTAATGTGTTGGCAAAATCTATGACGTTATGTTTAAGTTGGATAAAACTTCTATATCCTCAAGCTTTAATCCATACAACAAACTTTAATGAGAAAAGTAAATGACCAAATTAAAGATAAAAATATGTTATAACTACATGCGCAAAAGGAAAAAAATAACATATTCTGATGCATAAAGCAGCTAGTCAACAAAACATGCACTTGTCTAAGAGTTTTCATACCTGATACAGAGCATGACTTAACTCTTACCTAGCTGTGTGTAATTGATTCTCAAGTGCAAAATTAGATAGCATCAGAGCATCTTATTCCTGTTTCAGCAGAAGAAAAACAACATTAAATTCCTTAAGGATTAATACATTGGTTGTAAAGTATAAAGAAGGATTATTCTAGAAAATTAGGATAAGGACAAGCGTGTTCTGATTACCGCATGCTCCCATCTCCCGTGTTCTAATTACCTCTTCTAACAGAACACCTGTGACAAAAGTCTTCCATGAGTTACAAGAAGACAATTCAGGTCAAACTTCAAATGATTAGGTATTCTATTATTGAGGTGGATATATGCTTGCTCTCTGTTTGCTTTAATGGGGATCCAACCAATGTCCCTCATTATCATAAAAACCTGCAAAAGCACCATGGTTCTGCATATATTAGTTGATACTTTGCTAGAATTCGAGATTAGATAAAAACTAGGAAATCATCTCACTGAAGCTTGAACATTAGAACACACGCTACCTGGCATGTAGAAAGTGATTAAAATATGATTGATAAATAAGGACCATTTTGATTGCACAGAATAGAATAATAACAAATTCGATGAACTTGAGCTCACAAAGTTACAACATTTGTAGTTACAAAATGACAAGGTTCTTACGAATCAAGATTTGTAGAAAAAATCACTGTTTGATTATCCTTCCAGCCAATACAATTGCTCACACAATTAGATTTTCCCTAAGCCTTTGGATTAGCATAAAGCAGCACATTGAATCGAACCTACCTCATGATGTCCGTGATTTAAAGCCCGAGATAAGCTCAAAACTCAATGGAAACAAATCGTATACAAGGAATGAGGAGGTGACCTGGGCGACGTAGTGGAAAGAGATAGACCGAGGGTTGCGGCCGGCGGCGAGGGAGGAGGTCGCGAATCCAACAAATAAACTGTCTCCTTATATGGATCAATGACTGTGAGAATCCAATGATAACTATACACAAATCACATAATTATTGCATGCATATTTCTCGAAACAATAAATTAAAACTGATATTATAAGTCTTACTTACCCAACATTATGTGACACCAAAACTAGTTGATTTCTTGATGCTTGACTCAGCTTATCTGCCAAGACATTCATTGAGATAAATTGAGCACAACTTAAAACATTCATTGAATTTCACTATAGGCAACAAAGCCAATGAATAATATTGTCACTTCATAAATCAAGTTTCAAGAAAATTCCAGATAGAAGAGACCATTTTAGGAATATATTCGACCATTTTTTGTGTTTCTTGAGATAAATGGCTAACACAGGTAACACCCAAGGAAAGAGTAGATAAATCAGAAAGACCATAATATCTTAGCTAAAAAAACCACCACATGTTGGATTAACGTCACTATTAGCAGCCTCCCTTAAAAAGATAATGCAATAATATTAAAAATTGTCTCAAGACAAGCATAAAAAAATGACAAGAGGCTTACAAATTAGGAAAGAGTTTGCAGCAACAACGTTCATAGATTTGAAAACATTTCCATTTTAAAGACATACTAGAATAGTTCAAAGCAGCTGCCAATATTATATAGTCAACCATACCAAGGAAATTCACGAATAGCTAACTAGTTATAGATTCTAAATTATATTCAAATGCTTAAGTATAACTATTAAGAAATATTAGTATTAATAGAATTATGGTGTAACAAGTTCAGTCCTGCATTGATATTTCAGTTTAGGATTGTATCCAACATTCTATGCATATCCATGTTAATATTTCAGTTTAGGATTATTATGACATTTTTTTGTACTCAGTGTGAGATACTTTCCAGTGCTTCATCAATTTTGTCTCAATTTTCAATGTAATTTGAGGGTTTGTTTTGTTATTGCATCAGTTAAGAATAAATAAGTTTATATATATAACCACAAAAGAATGTTGCTTAAAGTTGTAATTTCAGATTTCATTGCTGCAGATAACACAATGGCCAAAAACTATAATACTTGATTTAAATTCTAGACAACAGCAGTCACACCTGAGATGACTTTAAATAAAAGATATATTTAGAGAACATAAAACAAAACAGTTGTTTCAAATATGGCAAATAAAGCAAACAAATACCAAGGAAAAATGAATTATGTGGCAGAAGCTTACATTTGCTCTAATTTTCCATTGTATACAAAATATCCATTATGTTTTGTTGACATTTTGTTTACTTGAAAGTATTCATCCTGCAAAAAACAACATATTCAATATAATCTTTCAATGTTAAACCATTAAAAAGAAGAAAACAGAATTAAAGGCATCATTAATCAAATGCAAGATGGAAGACAATCTTTGATGCACCTTCTAATCCAGAACTTAAAAGGAACAAGCAATGCATACAAAGACAACTTGGCTGCCAGACGGTAGGTAGGTGCTAGCTCAATTTCTGCTCAGGATATATGCTGCCAATCAGGGCCTCCTAATAAATGGAAAGACAAACATGACTATAATTTTTTCTGGATCAGTGTTCATACTATTAGTTCAAGCGAACAAACAGAAAGCACAGATGGATATACTTGAGCACAGAGAAGCTGTTAGTCATCCAAGAGGGTCTTCAACATTTATGAAGTGAAACTACAAACCATGTATCAACCATATATTTGTTAAGTCAGCACAATATTTGTGTTCGGTAGGTATTTGGACAAAAACTAACAAAATAACAATATGATTTGATGATGATGATTGCTTCTCAGTTCTCTTATCTATTGATCTTTTTTACATTATTTCTAAAAAGGTACCCAATTTCCATTAGGGTTCTTGAATCATTAGCTTAGGATTGACAATAAATAAATAAACACTGCTTAAAGCTAATCTTTTTATGTTGTACTCACCTCCCAACTCATGATTCTTCCCTTTCTCTTGCAGCTCATAGACCAAATCCACAATTCTTTTTTGCTCGGCAGTGCTGAATACTCCAGTATGCAGCTCGAGGACATTGAGGATATTAACGATCTTGTCATTGACCCTCTCCAGGCATATGAAATCCTTCTTCCTGACAACATTCCTAAAGTGTATTTCTTCCCTCTGCTCCCTTGACAATCCCGTCTCCTTCTTCGCAATCTCCCTTTTAACTCTTGTTGCTCCCTCAATCGAAGTTCTTCCTGACTCCTCCGTCTTTTCCTCCTGCGTCGCAGCCTCCTTGAGCTTGTCTTCTTGAGCCATGTCGGCCCAAGTGATGTGTGTAGATTATATACTCTTTTATGCATGTTTTTATGCACATTTACATACTTTGAGCATGCTTGATCTATGCACTTTTATACTTCCAGCTTTCCTTTTAGCATATTTACTCTTTTGGTTCGGATATCTGCTTTTTGTGCATTTTCTGTACACAGGAGTCGAAATTGATGAAGACTATGCGTCCTCAGGCAAGCTTGGAAGGAATTGAAGGGAGAGAGCATCAGGACGTGTACCACACACGGCCGTGTAGTTTTAACAGGAAGGGAAGAGGACATGGCCGTGTGAATCTCACACGGCCGTGTCTTGATTTGAAGAAATTAGAGCAGATGCCTTACATGGCCGTGTAGATCTACACGGCCGTGTGAGGTTTCCAGAGGCCAAGCAGGTGGTGGCCGTGTGCACCACACGGCCGTGTAGCATTTCCAGAGAACAGAAGGGTCCTGGCCGTGTGAGTCACACGGCCGTGCAGCTTTGGCACATGGCCGTGTGAATCTCACACGGCCGTGTCATGGGGCCGTGTGGCGCCCGATTTCCTCCTCTATTTAAACCCTCCTTCATGAATTGAAAGGGGATCTCTCCCCCTTTGGGAGAAGGCAAGATTTGGTGGTTTCCTCCCATTCTTGGGAGGATTTCTGGGCGATTCTAAGGGAGTTCTTGACGATTTCGACTCCGGAGCGAGGATTGGATCCGAAGACGAGGCTTCTTCGTAGATAAGTTTTCTCTTTCCCCCTTTTCTTGGTTTCTTGGATTGGGGATTTAAGAAATGTTTGTAATCTTTATTTCTTCGAGTATTCTTCCTCGATTCATGGAGTAGATCTTGTATTCTAGGATTAAGGGAGTATTTGTATGATGGATTGATGTAATCTCTTATGGATTTGTCATTTTCTTGTTTCAATGACATTGTCTTGCTTGTATCAATTAGATCTTGAATGATTAATGGTGATTTGTGCTTAATTCTCATTCTTGATTGATTGTTTGGATTTCTTGTGGACTTTGTAAAGATAAACTCTCACTCGATCATCCGAGGGATCCACGTGACAGGTGCAAGCCCGTGTAAGGACGTTTGAGAGATAATCTTGAAGAGGAAATAGGAATATTCAAGAGAGTAGGATGGATCTTATGATTAGTTTCTTGTATCTTGATAGATTAATAAGTTGTGGGCTTCTATGTTGATATCCGAGGAAGGCATAGTAATAGGTGCGCTTCTGTGTAAGGACAACGTAGGTTCACGTCTAATTGATCATATTTAGATACATTTCTCAGTCCTTAGCCGGTTATCTATTGCAAGAGAGAACCGGCAACTTTCTACAAGTGTTTGGCAATTGAGGGATAAGAATTGGTGAACCATTTACATTCAAGAAATCTTACAAAGAAACCGAAACTCCTAGAATCTCCCTTTATCATAACCCAAAACACTAAACTCTTGTTTGTTGATCTTTAATATTAGATTTGTTTACCTTCACTTTGCATTTGAAACAATTGGATAGTTGTTTAGCTAATTCACATTGAGACATTTCTAGTGCTTATTCTAGTCCCTGTGGATACGATAATCTTTTATATTACTTGCGACATTTCCGTACACTTACGGAGCGTAACAAGTTTTTGGCGCCGTTGCCGGGGACTGCGCTATAACATTAGGAATTATCAATTGAGTTAGACTAATCATAACATTTGTTTTCCTTTCATATTGCATAGTTGTAACTAATCATTAGATTTCTGTTTTTACTTTCTTGTATAACTTTTACTTCTTGTTAATTCTTTTTGTACAAATTCAATTCTGCATTTTTGATTCTTTTAGTTTTCTCTTTTTCTGTTGAATTGTCATTTGCTATCTTGTTCTTGTGTATGGGAAGATCTAACTTTGCAGGGGAATTCTTTCCTTTTGACCCTGAGATTGACAGAACTTTCCATAAAAGAAGAATTCTGCAAAGGCAAATAGAAGAACAAGAATATCTAAACATGGTGTGCAAGTCACTAGGAGATTATGGAGCTCCGAAGTCTGCAAAACAAATGGGAGCAATTGTTTACCCTAACATACAAGCAAGAAATTTTATACTCAAACCATCTTTTGTTTCCATGGTTCAGAAAACTCAGTTTGGAGGATTGGAGATTGAGAACCCTTATTCCCATTTGATGGAGTTTTATAGATATTGTTATACTTTGAAATATGAAGAAGTTTCATCTGATATTGTTCAGCTGCTTGCTTTTCCTTTTAGTCTGAAGGATGCTGCAAAAAGATGGTATAATTCTCTAAAGTCTCAAAGTATCAAAACATGGGATGAGTTAGAGCAAAAATTCCTTGACCAATATTTCCCTCCAAGGAAAACTACTTATTTGAGAAGTCAAATTTTAAATTTTAAGCAATTGGATGGAGAAAAATTATACCAAGCCTGGGAAAGATACTCTTCTCTTCTGTAGTTATGTCCACATCATGGAATTGAGAAATGGTTAATTATGCATTTGTTCTATGATGAGCTTTCTTTCTCAAATAAGAATCAACTGGATTTAGCATCTGGAGGATCATTTTTGAAAAAAAGTCTAGAAGAAACTTTTGAGATAGTTGGCAGAATTACACAAAATTCCAATGATTGGGCAGAGCAAGATAGCTCATTCTTAACAATGGATATCATTAGAGAAAAGGATGATGTTGAAAAAGGGCTTATCTTGAATCAAAACGATTTCCAAACATTATTTCCTTGGTGCTGTGAATCATTATCAAAAATGTTTGGTGAAAAAGCATTTTCAACAGAAAAGGGGGTATGTCTTGGTGATCATAAGGAGGATGATCTGTCTTTAGATAATGAAGAGTTTTTAGAAGAAAGCTTGGCTAAGGAGGAGACTATGTTGATAGAACAAGAGCTAGTTTTACCAGAAATAGTACCACCTCAACTTGAACTTAAACCATTACCACCAAATCTTAAGTATGAATTTCTTGGGCCGAATTCTACTTATCCAGTTATAATTAATGCTCAGTTAAATGAGTTTGAAACAAAGAGACTGTTGGATGAGTTAAGGTTGCATAGAAAGGCCATTGGATATACAATTGATGATATAAAAGGGATTAGTCCATCTCTCTGTATGCATAGAATTTTACTTGAAGAGGGGTACAAGAACTCAATTGAGCATCAAAGGAGACTAAATCCAAATTTAAAAGAGGTAGTAAAGAAGGAAGTGATTAAACTTCTTGATGCAGGGATTATTTACCCAATTTCGGATAGTGAATGGGTGAGTCCAGTCCACGTGGTTCCAAAGAAAGGAGGAATGACTGTTATCAAGAATGAAGAAGATAAGCTAATTTCAACACGAACAGTGACGGGGTGGCGAATGTGCATTGATTATCGGAAGTTGAATAAAGAAACAAGGAAAGATCATTTCCCTTTACCATTTATTGATGAAATGCTTGAAAGATTAGCTAAGCATTCCTACTTTTGTTACTTGGACGGATATTCTGGATTTTTTCAAATTCCAATTCATCCTCAAGACCAGGAGAAGACTACTTTTACTTGTCCTTATGGTACCTTTGCTTATCGTCGGATGCCATTTGGGCTTTGTAATGCTCCAGCCACTTTTCAGAGATGCATGATGGCAATTTTCTATTCAGATTTAATAGAAAAAATTATGGAGGTTTTCATGGATGACTTCTCAGTTTATGGAAATGACTTTGATTCTTGTTTGTCAAATCTTTCTACTGTTCTAAAAAGGTGTGAAGATACAAACCTAGTGTTGAACTGGGAAAAATGTCACTTTATGGTTAAGGAAGGAATAGTTTTGGGGCATAAAATTTCAGAGCATGGTATTGAGGTAGATCAAGCAAAAGTGGAAGTAATAGACAAATTACCCCCACCCATCAATGTAAAAGGAGTTAGGAATTTTTTAGGACATGCTGGTTTCTATAGACGTTTTATTAAGGACTTTTCAAAGATTTCCAAGCCATTAACTAATCTGTTGATTAAAGATGTTGAGTTTTGTTTTGATAGCGAATGTATTGAAGCCTTCAATAAAATCAAGAGTGCTCTTACAACAGCTCCAGTCATTCAAGCACCTGATTGGGATCTTCCTTTTGAAATAATGTGTGATGCTAGTGATTTTGCTGTAGGAGCAGTTTTGGGACAACGAAGAAATAAGATTTTATATGCGATCCATTATGCAAGTAAAACACTTGATGCAGCCCAAGTAAACTATTCTACTACAGAAAAAGAATTATTGGCAGTGGTATTTGCTATTGATAAATTTAGATCATATCTAGTAGGATCAAGAGTAATAGTATATACTGATCATGCAGCTATTCGGTATCTACTTGGAAAGAAAGACGCTAAACCTAGGTTAATCAGGTGGATTTTACTTTTGCAAGAGTTCAACCTTGAGATTAGGGATAAGAAAGGAGCTGAAAATGTAGTAGCGGATCATTTGTCTAGAATATCTCAAAAGTCAGAAAATGAGGTGGATTTTGATTTACCTATTGATGACATATTCCCGGATGAACACTTATTAGCTTTATCAAGTGTGAAAACTCCTTGGTACGCAGATTTTGTGAATTTCCTTGCTAGTGGAGTGTTACCTCCGGATTTTTCTCATCAACAAAGGAAAAAGTTTTTTTCAGAAGTTAAGAATTATGTTTGGGATGAACCTCTCCTATATAAGAAGTGCAATGATGTGATTTATCGAAGATGTATACCTGAAGAAGAAGTTAGAGATATCTTGTTTCATTGCCATTCTTCGTCCTATGGAGGACATTTGGGTAGTTCAAAAACGATTACGAAAATTCTTCAAGCAGGATTTTATTGGCCAACCTTATTCAGGGATGCTAAGTTGTTTGTTCAGTCTTGTGATCAATGTCAAAGAACTGGGAATATAACTAAAAGAAATGAAACGATGTTGAATTACATTCTTGAGGTTGAGTTATTTGATGTTTGGGGAATTGATTTCATGGGACCTTTCCCTCTTTCATATGGGAATAGGTATATTCTTGTGGCGATAGATTATGTGTCCAAATGGGTAGAAGCTGTGGCATCTCCTACGTGCGATGCGAAAACAGTTATCAAATTATTTAGGAGTATTATCTTTCCAAGATTTGGGGTGCCAAAGGCAGTCATTAGTGATGGAGGATCACATTTTATAGAGAAACAGTTTGAAAACTTACTTAGAAGATATGGAGTGAAGCATAAAGTAGCAACACCTTATCATCCTCAAACTAATGGGCAAGCTGAGATATCTAACCGGGAAATTAAGTCCATATTGGAAAAGACTGTATCCACTTCAAGAAAGGATTGGGCATTGAAATTAGATGATGCTTTATGGGCATATCGAACTGCTTATAAAACTCCTATTGGGATGGCCCCATTTCGATTAGTTTATGGTAAGCCTTGCCATCTTCCAGTTGAACTAGAACATAAGGCTTATTGGGCAATTGCAAATTTGAATATGGATTTAAAGGAAGCAGGGGAGAAAAGGAAGCTTCAGTTGAACGAACTTGATGAATTAAGGATGGATGCATATGAGCATTCTAAATCTTACAAAGAAAGGACGAAGAAATGGCATGATCAGCACATTCTTCGTAAAGACTTTAATGTAGGAGATTTGGTTTTGTTGTTCAATTCAAAATTAAAACTTTTTCCTGGGAAGCTTAAGTCAAGGTGGACGGGTCCATATGAGGTAAAGAAGGTTTATCCTTTTGGAGCTGCAGATATTTGGAACAAAGATTTTGGGATAATTAAGGTAAATGGTCAACGTTTGAAAAAATATATTCATGGTACGAAAATAGAAGAGGTACAAAGGTTGTATTTTTCTGAACCTCGCCCTCCAGATTGAATTCTTTTAGCTAGTATAAATTCATTTTGTTGGTTTTTTACTTGTTTTTTATTTTATTTTCAGGTTAGGTGCAAAATAGAGCCCGACCGTGTGCTATACATAGCCAGGCAAAGGTTGCAGAGAAGGGAAGTGCTTGGGCCGTGTCATCCAGACATGGCCGTGTAGGTCTCCCGAGGAGAAAAAGGTCTAGGCCGTGTCTCAAACACGACCGTGTAAAGAATCCCGAGGAGAAAAAGGTCTAGGTCGTGTCCCAAACACGGTCGTGCAAAGAATTCCGAGAAGAAAGATGGAGAGGCCGTGTCCCAGACACGGCCGTGCGAAGAATCCAGAGAAGGAAGAGGGGGAGGCCGTGTGGATCTGCACGGCCCGTGTAGGAGAGTTATTAAAGTCTTCTTTCTACCTTACACGGCCAGATCTTGGCCGTGTTCCGCACACCCCCAACTCTCCAAAACATCTCTTTCTCTCCCAATCTCTTAAAAACTCCTCTCTAATCTCTCAAGATCTCTTAGATCCGGATTCTCCTCCTCTCTAAGACTTGGACTTTTTGTTCTCCTAACCTAAGATCTTTGCTCTTTGAAGTTTTGTTCTTTGAGTTCCATTTTTCCAACCCTAGATAATTCTTCCCCTATCTAAACTCATCAAGATGTCCAACATTTTGAAGAAACTTCGCAAAGGAGGTGGTGGATCCAGTGGAGACAAAGAGAAGGAGCCATCAAGGGACAAAGGAAAACAACCAGTGAAGGGCAAAGGCAAAAGGACTTCACGCAACGAAGGTAATGACAATGAATTCAATATTGTGTTTAGAAATGATGATCAAGTAACTAGATTTGCAATTCTTGTCAATAGAAAGATAGTGTGTACTAGATATATGGACCCAACTGTTCTTGATATGTTTGGAATTAGGGAAGATGTAGATTTGATGATTGAGTTTTTGGATCGGAGTGATATTATGTACACACATTTGCCTACATATCCTCGTCTTGTTTTGGAATTTTTAAGTTCATTGGATGTCCATTTTACTAATGAAGATGATTATTTTGGAAAAATCTCATTTAGACTAATGAATCAAGAATTTCTATGGGCATTTAGTGACTTTAATTCTTATTTTGGATTAACCACCGGTAGCCCTCGTAGGTTTAATCCAAGGTTTAATTGGAATCATTTTTGGAATGCAATAACTGGGTTAGATCAACCTTATGAGCCTTCAAGAGCTAAGGTCTCCCATATGCAAAACCCCATCTTTAAGTATCTACATAGAGTCATGAGTAAAACTATTTTTGGTAGGGGAGAGAGTGATGGGGTGGTTAAAAAGATAGAGCTTTATGCTTTATGGGCTATGCTTTATAAGGTTGAATTTGATTCTGGTTTTCATTTTGTTCAAACCTTATTAAGATCTGCTAGGGCATCATCGGGATCAATTGTTTTTGGTGGTTTGATTACCCGAATAGCTTATAATTTAAATCTTGATGTTTATGGGTTGGAAATAATTCATGGTAATGACATGATTGACATTGATGCATGTCTTGCTATGAAAATGATCGTTCGGGATGAGAATGGTTTCACGTTTCCTAGGAGGAGTGGTTCTCCTTTACCCCTTCCTTTTCCTGAACAAACTACTATTCGTAACCCGGCTAATTGGGTAATTTCTGAGTTAGATTTTGAGGATAACCCTTCTATACCTGGAGACACTGAGCCACATCATGAGCCCTCGTCATCTGGACACCCGCAGCCTTCTAGTTTTATAGAGCCTGCTAGACATTCTTTTGCATATGGCACGGGATCTTCTAGGTTTGATTTTTCAGATTTTCGTACGTCTCTAGAATCACTTCATGAGAAGCAAGATGCCCAACGAAAAATGTTGGAGGGGCGCTTCTCTTTATCTGATGATCAGTTTAGGGAGGTACAAAATCATTTCCAGTTTACGAGGAATTTTCAAGGTCAAGTGGCTGAGTTTGTGCAGGATTATGATACTGATCAGGCTAGGATGAGAGATTTTATGCAGAGCATGATGCTTTCTAGCCAACAAGTAGATGCTTTATATGAGTATCATAGATCCTTGGGTGAGATTCCAGGTTTTCCTAGTTTTCCTATTGGCCAACCACGTCGTAGACCTCCTTTCCCTCGTCCACCTCGACGATGAAAAGTTTAAGTCAGGGGGGGTGTCATGTAGTTTTTAGTTTTTGTTAGTTTTTCATGTTGGTTCTTATTTTCATTGCTTGTTGCTTTATTTTGCTTGTTTTTGAAATAATCATGGCAATTTTGAGAACATCAAATCTTCACTTATATGCTTTCTTGGATTCAAGTGAAATGTTAGCACGATTATTGTCTTGATTCATGATGTTCGAATGATGCTAGTAGTAAACTTTGTGTAGTTCTTTTTTCTATCTTGGGAAGCATTAATAAGCTAAAAATCTTATGGTGATGAGTGTTAGCTTTGGTTCAACCTTAAGGATTTTATCTTCACTACACTTGTGCTTGATGCTTGAATAGTTGATGTCATTGAAATAGTCATGATTCATCTTGTTTACTTAGTACTTGGTTTCCATGGTGATTTCTCAACTTTCATTTTGGTTACTGGATGAGGCTCAAATCATTAAAGCTCATTTGGAAAAATCAAAATATCCCAACATGTGTGCTAAAAGTACATTTGTGAATAAGTTTTGCACAATGCAAACACTTATAAAAATAATAATAATAATAAGGGATATAAAAAACAGTTGTCATGAGTGGAATCTAGCAAGTCACCCCTTTGAGACCGAGTTAGGTTACTGGGGAAATGACTGCTTAGCTTCCCTTGAGATTGAGCACACCTTTGAGACCTTGGGTTAGTTGAGAAATATGAACCAAGTGAATGGTGAGTAAGTGCCTATCACTGGTTACTTGTCTTTTACTGGAAACACTAGGAATTCAAATTTGATGACGACTTGACTAGGACATGGATTGAAACTTGAAGGGTGTTGAGTTACTTTTACACTGTGCACAAGATTCTTATGCTTGAACCATACTTTACTTGTTTCCATGATCACGCTTGTTAATGAAACTTTTTGATAGAGTTAGGAAAGTGCACTAGGTTTTATGAATGTGTTGTAGAACATATGAATTTAGACTGCAGCATTTTGCTTGAGGACAAGCAAAGGTTTAAGTCTGGGGGTGTGATGTGCGTAGATTAGATACTCTTTTATGCATGTTTTTATGCACATTTACATACTTTGAGCATGTTTGATCTATGCACTTTTATACTTCCAGCTTTCCTTTTAGCATATTTACTCTTTTGGTTCGGAGATCTGCTTTTTGTGCATTTTCTGTGCACAGGAGTCGAAATTAGTGAAGATTATGCTTCCTCAGGAAAGATTGGAAGGAATTGAAGGGAGAGAGCATCAGGCCGTGTACCACACACGACCGTGTAGTTTTAACAGGAAGGGAAGAGGACATGGCCGTGTGAATCTCACACGGCTGTGTCTTGATTTGAAGAAATTAGAGCAGATGCCTTACATGGCCGTGTGAGGTTTCCAGAGGCCAAGCAGGTGGTGGCCGTGTGCACCACACGGCCGTGTAGCATTTCCAGAGAACAGAAGGGTCCTGGCCGTGTGAGTCACACAACCGTGCAGCTTTGGCAGAGAAGGAAGAGGACATGGCCGTGTGAATCTCACGCGACCATGTCATGGGGTCGTGTGGCACCCGATTTCCTCCTCTATTTAAACCCTCCTTCATGAATTGAAAGGGGATCTCTTCCCCTTTGGGAGAAGGCAAGATTTGGTGGTTTCCTCCCATTCTTGGGAGGATTTCTGGGCGATTCGATGGGAGTTCTTGACGATTTCGACTCCGGAGCGAGGATTGGATCCGAAGACGAGGCTTCTTCGTAGATAAGTTTTCTCTTTCCCCCTTTTCTTGGTTTCTTGGATTGGGGATATAAGAAATGCTTGTAATCTTTATTTCTTCGAGTATTCTTCCTCGATTCATGGAGTAGATCTTGTATTCTAGGATTAAGGGAGTATTTGTATGATGGATTGATGTAATATCTTATGGATTTGCCATTTTCTTGTTTTAATGACATTGTCTTGCTTGTATCAATTAGATCTTGAATGATTAATGGTGATTTGTGCTTAATTCTCATTCTTGATTGATTGTTTGGATTTCTTGTGGACTTTGTAAAGATAAACTCTCACTCGATCATCCGAGGGATCCACGTGACAGGTGCAAGCCCGTGTAAGGACGTTTGAGAGATAATCTTGAAGAGGAAATAGGAATATTCAAGAGAGTAGGATGGATCTTATGATTAATTTCTTGTATCTTGATAGATTAATAAGTTGTGGGCTTCTATGTTGATATCCGAGGAAGGCATAGTAATAGGTGCGCTTCTGTGTAAGGACAACGTAGGTTCACGTCTAATTGATCATATTTAGATACATTTCTCAGTCCTTAGCCGGTTATCTATTGCAAGAGAGAACCGGCAACTTTCTACAAGTGTTTGGCAATTGAGGGATAAGAATTGGTGAACCATTTATATTCAAGAAATCTTACAAAGAAACCGAAACTCCTAGAATCTCCCTTTATCATAACCCAAAACGCTAAACTCTTGTTTGTTGATCTTTAATATTAGATTTGTTTACCTTCACTTTGCATTTGAAACAATTGGATAGTTGTTTAGCTAATTCGCATTGAGACATTTCTAGTGCTTATTCCAGTCCCTGTGGATACGATAATCTTTTATATTACTTGCGACATTTCCGTACACTTACGGAGCGTAACACCAAGACATCCGGATTTGAGGGGACTCCGGTGAAGACGTCAGATCCGAGTCCTACCCAGTTGGTTGGTCATCGGGAAAGGGGGCAGCAAAGCTAGCAGAGGCATAAGACGCCTGATCCTCCCTGGAAGTGGACCCGGAGGCATCTGCGTCGGCTTCGGCGGCAAACCCTAAAGAAGAGCACCACCCCAGCGAACTAAGTAATCTAGCATTCTTCCAAAGGGAAAGCGACCAACAAATCAAGAACCGAGAAAGGAAAGGAGATACTTGGGCGAAGGGAGTCGATGCGGCTTCAGACAGTGGCAGAGCAGCCGTCACAGAGGGATCGGGTGAGGAAGGGAAGCTAATTGGTGAGGAACTCGGCTGCGATCTCCAAGTCTTTAGATCGAACTGTTGGAGGAATAAATCGTCTTCCTCCATGAGCAGCTGTCTTCTTCGTTCAACAAGATAAACAGGTTATGAATCGACAGAGGTGCCACCTTTGGCGAAGAAGCAGCAGTGGAAGGTCAAAGGGCCTCGTCGAGCTCAGAAACCAGCTCACTAGGGAGAGAGGAGAGCACACAGAAGTGGATGGCGTGAAGAGATCGAGAATGCCAAGGGGAAAATAAGGCGCCGAAAAAATTTACGGAGAGAGGGAAAGTAAAATTGTGAGAGGGAAAATGACGGAACAAATAAAGTCAAAGACAACGGTTTTATCAAAACTATTGTCGTAGCCCCTAAAAAAGCGCTTAAAGACAACGGTTTTAGATAACCGTTGTAAAATGTGTTGTTGATTTAAAAAAAAATTGCTCAACGACAACAATTTTCATAAAACTGTTGTCTTTTGTATTTTATGGGAGCTCAAAGACAACAGTTTTAGATAAAACCGTTGTCTTTTACCAAATTTACAACAGTTTCATCTAAAACCGTTGTCTTTGTGGTGTTGTTGTTTAACATTTTTGTTGTAGTGAATGGTATACACTTAGACACATCTAATAGTATCCTCCCCATCGGAGTCACTACTATTATTTGTATGACCGAAGAAAACCAACTATTAATTTGTCATAAAGATAGGATGACATGATAATAAAATTAAAACCTCCTCTTACAAATGTTGAGATTTTGTATACGTCCACACTATTGTGGCATACAAAATTCACGGTGTATGAGGTAATTTTATTTGCCAGTTTGACAAGAAAATAAAATTAATGGGAAAACCCCCTCTAACAAATGTTTGATTTTGTATACGACCACACTATCGTGGCATACAAAATTCACGGTGTTTGAGGTAATTTTATTTGTCATAAAGACTTATTGACAAGATAATTAATGGGTAAAACCCTCCTCTTACAATGTTTGAATTTGTATACGTCCACACTATCGTGGCATGCAAAATTCATGGTGTTTGAGGTGTTGGTGAATTTAAATGATATTGTTTTGAGGAATCAATATTATTTCAAATTCAAAGTTTTTGACCAAATATTTGATAGACCAACTATTAATTTTATTCGTCATAAAGTAAGGTTGACGAGATAATAAAATTAATGTACAAAATCTCCTCTTTGATTTTGTATACGTCCACACTATCGTGGCATACAAAATTCACGGGGATTTTTAAGGAGTCGGTCTTGACCAAATATTTTTGTGATTCTTAGGATTTAAAATGTTTGTCAATCCCCTAGTTGTTATACTATAGAGTAGACTTAGTAGTCCCAATTGTAGTGATTGGAAATAGGACTTGGACATTTAGGTAGACTGTCATCTTAGAACTAAGAACAATATAGGTGTATTTCATTCATTAGTTAATACATGATTAGTGGTGTTATCTACCGGTATCTGGTATGTAGATACGGGAGCCACTGATCATGTCTGCAATTCATTGCAGAGGTTCCAGGAAACCCGATAACTATATGAAGGGAAAATCACCGACCACATGGGCATTAGTAGTAGCTGTTGCAGTGGGAGAAGTTTATTCTCTGATAGGAATAAAATATGGATTTTAAGAAATTGTCTTTACGAACCAAGTTTAGAAAGAACTAGTTTTTGGTTTCTAAACTATTAAAGAATAGATATTGTGTCTATTTTGATAACAAAGTTGTTATCAAGAAAATAGGAAAGATATCTGTTCTGGTACGTTGGTTGACAATTTATAAATCCAATAACTCCTACAATGCAATAAATGGAAATTAGTAACACATCTTCTAACTTTAATAAGAGAAAGCAACCTTCGGAAATGAACCAATCATATTTTTGGCATCTAAGGCTAGGTTATATTAACTTGAGTAGGATTCAAAGGATAAAAACCAATGAACTCTTGGGTTCATTGGTAGTGGAAATCTTTCCAATCCTGCGGGTCTTACTTGAAAGGAAAAATAACTAAGAAGCTTTTAAGTCTAAGGGGTATAGAGCCAAGGATGTGTTGGAATTGGTTCATTCTGATTTGTGTGGTCCTATGACTATCCAGACAAGAGGTAGGTTCGAATATTTCATCTATTTTATAGACAACTATTCAAGATATATATACATTTACTTGATGCGCCGCAAGACTAAGTGCTTTGATTAGTTCAAAGAGTACAAGGCTGATGCGGAGAAACGTCAAAGTAAAAGTATCAAGTCACTATGATAAGATCATAGTGGCGAATATCTCTTGGGAGAATTTAGGAGTCACTTATCAGAAGTAGGGATTCAATCCCAACTAACTACATCTGGTACACCCCAACAGAATGATGTAGTAGTAAGAAGGTATAGGACTCTTATGGAAAAGATTAGATCGATGATGAGTTATTCAAAATTACCAAATTCATTTTAAAGGATATACACTGGAAACGGAAGTAAACGTAGTACCTTCTAAGTCAGAACTCTCTACTCCCATAGAATTGCAGAATAGGCGTAAGCCTAATCTGATGCATATTTGGATTTGGGTGGTCTAGCACATGAGAGATATTGATAAGTTGGACATGAGTTCACTTGTTTGTGAGTTATCCTAGAAAAAAGAAAAGATGTTTATAGTCCTTAAAATCGGAAGGTCATTATTGGCACCAATGCCCGATTTTTAAAAGGACTATGTAATGAACCAAAGCCCATAAGTAAAATTGTTCTTAAAAGAAAAAGGGCACGTCTAATCTAGGACCAACTGTACAAGAAGAAATATCACAAGAAACTGCAACATGTACACAATTGCAGAAAGTGCCTCGTCGTAGTGGGAGCGTTGTTAGGCGACCTAAAAGATTCATGTTTTGGGAGAGTCTTTGGACTCAATCCCTGGTGGACATGAACCTGATCTCCGGACATATGACGAAGCACTCCAAGATAAAGATGCAGCATTTTTGCAAAGAATACAGAATTAGAATATATATATATTCTAATAGAATCTGGGAGCTTATAAAATCACCAAATAGTGTAAAAGCCATTGGGTGAAAATAAGTCTATAATAGGAAAAGAGGGATAGACAGGAAGGTAGAAACTTTCAAAGCAAGGCTTGTTGAAAAAGGAAACTTTTTTATCGGTAGCCATGCTTAAGTCTATCCGGATTCTTTTATCTATGAGATTTAGCAAGTGGATGTCAAGACAGCTTTCCTTAATGAAAGTCTTAAAGAAAACATCCATATAAAGCAACCAGAAGGGTTCATTGCAAAGAGCAAAGAGCATCTTGTGTCAAGCTTAATCAGTCTGTGGACTGAAGCAAAACTTCAAGATCTTGGAACATCCGGTTTAATGAAGTAATCCAGTTATATGGATTTATTCAGTGACCTGATAAGTCTTGTGTAATACAAGAAGTATGATGGAAACATGGTGGTATTTCTTGTACTATACGTAGATAACATTTTTGGTAGTTGGAAACAATATCAAAGTGTTGTCAGAAGTAAGGGTATGGTTGTCCAAACAATTTGATATGAAGGACTTGGGAGAATGCATATATTCTTGGGATCAAAGGGATCGCAAGAAAAGAATATATTTTACTTATCCCAAGCTTCATATATTGAAACAATCTTAGCTCGTTTTAGCATGTAGAACACCAAGAAAGGTTTCTTACCTTTTAGGCATGGAGTAGCTTTATCTAAAGAGATGTCTCAGAAGACATCAAAGGAAATAAAAGACATGAAGGCAGTTCCTTATGCTTCGGCTGTAGGAAGTCTAATGTATGCAATGCTGTGTACGAGACTGGATATCTGTTTTACCGTGGGCATGGTTAGCAGATATCAAAGCAACTCTGGACAAGGACATTGGTCTGCGGTAAAGCATATATTGAAGTACCTTAGAGGCACTAGAGATTATATGCTAGCTTACAAGGTAGATAATTTGTTCCCTGTGGGTTGCATGGATTTTAACATCCAACGAAAAGGGAAAATAGTAAGTCAACCTCAGGATTTTGTGTTTACTTTAGGAGGTAAAGTTATAACTATGGAAGAGTGATAAGCATAGGTGTTCTTTCGGACTCCACCTTAGAAGCTGAGTATATGGCAACCTCTGAGGTAGCCATAGAAGCTGTATGACTCAGATACTTCAAGATAGACTTAGATATGATTTTTGGTTTGCCCAAAATAATTTGGTGCAGTAGCAAACTCGAAGAAACCATAAGTCCATAAGGCAAGTAAACACAATAGAGTACAAGTACTACCCAATACGAGAAATCGTATAACGAGGAGAAGTTGTTGCTGCTTAGATTGCATCAAGTGATAAACTGGAAGATCCTTTCACTAAGGCCCTTAAGGCAAGAGCTTTTGATGGGCATGTTGAAGGGTTGGGAATCATACGTATGGCAGCAGATATGACAGCTTAGTCTTTTAGTATAAGTGGGAGATTGTTAGGATGTATACTAAAAGCCTAGCATTTGGTATAAATATTTATCTAGAAATAAGAATCACATTGGTCAAATGTCTACATTTATGATAAATATAGTTGTTCAATTAATTTATATTGTAGATAACATGGTGTGTGGTGTCACACACAGAAGATCATGTCATTGGTTCTTTATAAATTATAAACAATTGCTCACGACTAAGATGGAAAGGAACAAACCATTGGAATAGTCGTAGTGTAATTAGGTATTAGTTTATCTTGACTAATAAATTACATTAGTACACTCTAAGTGTATTGAGTAGGACCATTTTAGGCAAGTTCTTTTTATACTGACTTGATAAAAGAACTATACCTTAGTTATTATGGAAGTATGTGCTCTTAATCCTAATATAATAACAAGCACATATATTTGATATTTATTTCTTTAATTTATCAATGGGTGAGATTTAGTTCGATAAATCAATAAGCCCGATAAGTTGGGAAATGATATCACTTATAGTGTGTGTTGTTGATTATAGAAGGAAACTGTGTCCTAGTGATCTAGTTTGATAATGTCACCAAGAGGAGCTCATAAGAATTGTCATGTTAAACCCTACAGGTGGACTTAGTCTGACATGACGATAAGGTTGAGTGGTACTACTCTTGGACTAAGATATTAATTAAGTGAGTTATTAGTAACTCATTTAATTAGTGGACATTCGACATCTTAAACACAGGGAGACTAACACACTCATAATAAGAAGGAGCCTAAAATATAATTTGGGATTGGTGCGGTAGTTCAATAATAATTCTTTAGTGATATGAATTATTATTGATGAAGTTAAGTTGTGTGTTCGGGGCGAACACGGGAAGCTTAATTTCATTGGGAGACCAAAACCAATTCCTCCTCTCGGTCCCTATCGTAGCATCTTGTATATAGAGATTTATACCCACCACATACCCACCTTCTTACCCACTCTTTGGTGGCCGGTCAATCTAGCTTGGAACCCAAGCTAGGGCTAACCAAGACCCAAAGGTTGAGCCAAGTTAGTGGCCGGCCAATGCTTGGAGTCCAAGCATGATGTGGTCGGCCACATCATATTAAAAAGGATTTTATTTATAAATTTTTCTTATGTGGATTCCATGGTTTTAAAAGAGAGTTTAAAAGTTAAATATTTCCTTTTACAGCTTTTTACAAAAGATTAAGAAAAGATTTGAAATCTTTCTTTATTTGTAGATTGAAAGGTAGATTTTAATTTTGAGAAAACTTTCCCTTTTTAACCATGTTCATGATTTAAAAGAGAGTTTAAAAATTAAATATTCTATTTTATAAGTTTCTACAAAAGATTAAGAAAAGATTTGATATCTTTCCTTATTTGTAGATTGAAAGGAGATTTTAATTTTTAGAGGTAAATTTCCTTTTTAGAAATCATCCACATTTTTAAAAGAAAGATTTTAATTTATAAAATTTCCTTTTTATAATCCACCATGAAGGGAAAAATTATTGGAGAAATTTTTATAAATTTCCGGAGACAAATTAGGAAGTTTTAATTCTTGTGTTAATTAAAACTCTCCTTGTTTTGGAGATTAATGTGGCCGACCATAATGTTTAATGAGAAGAAAATTATTTTTAATTAAATAAATTTTCCTTTTCATAGCAAAAGAATTAAGGAAGTTTTTTTATTTAAATTTCCTTATTTGCCAAGACCAAGGATTATAAAAGAGGGGGTAGAGGTGCCTTCATGGTGAACGACTTTATTATTTTTATTCTCTCTTTTTCTCCTTGGGTGTGGCCGGCCCCTCCTGTTTCTCTCTTCTCCATCTTGTGGCCAAACCTCATCTCATCCTTGGAGTCCTTGTGGTGGTCGGATCTTGCTTGGAGAAGAAGGAGAGAAAAGGAGGCGATATTTCTAGCATCCCTTAGAGCTTGGTGGTGGCCGAACCTCTTCATGTTTGGAGGAGCTTTTGGTGGCCGAAACCTAGAAGGAAGAAGAAGGTTCTTGGTGGTTCTCATCTCGGTAGATCGTTGCCCACACAACGTCTGGGATAAGAAGAGGAATACGGTAGAAGATCAAGAGGTTATTTGCTTACAAAAAAAGGTATAACTAGTAATTATTTTTCGCATCATACTAGTTTTCTTTGTATAGTTATTTTTGGAAATACCAAACACAAGAGGCATATGATTCTAAAGTTTTTCGGATTTGTTTCGAATTTGTGTTTCTTTTGTTTTATTTTTTGAATTTGTGATTCGATTGTTCTTTTTGGTTAACCTAGAGTTATTTAAGGAAATTAAATATTAGCTTTCCTTAAAAGACTTTGTCTAGGCGGTGGTGGTTGCTCTCATATCCAAGAAGGCCATGTGCCTCGCCATGCAGTCCTGGAAGTCAATTTTGGAAATTAATATTTAATGGAATTAATAACATAGGTGTATTTGAATCAATAGTGTTAAGTTTCACTTGCGATTCAAATCTAAACCATTAAGAACATATAAGTTAAATTTGGAATCAATGATGTTAAGTTCCGTCTGCGATTCCTAATTTAACTTTTAAAGAACACAATAGGTTATTTAAGGAAAGGTTCGACACTTGTACAAAAATATTTTGTACAGTGGAACCGTGTAACGACCCACCTTCTACTGCTAGGCTGCAAGGCGGACCGCTACAGTTTCTTTGCTAACTGCAGCTAAATTTCTAATGCGGAAAAACTGGGCTGAATAAAAATTTTACTAAACTATTGTAGTTGCCTCTGTTAACTCTGTGAGAGTGAGATTTCATGTCCCACTACCTTCTAGATATTCATAGCTAGGCTGAGGAGGCAAAATTGGAGCTTTGGATCGGTCCGTGGAACGATCCATTGACCCCCACGCGAACACTGGCTGGATCGGTCGGGACCGATCCGATATAAGCTGATCGGTCGGCGGACCGATCCGAGGCTGAGAATCTGGGTTCGCTCTTGTCCGTGATGGATCGGTCGGCAGGCCGTCCGGTATCTCTGGATCGGTCGGTGGCCGATCGAGCCTGAATACACAGGATCACTCTTGTATCGCTGGATCGGTCGGTGGCCGATCCGAGGAGGATCTGATAGCATCTTATATCTCATTGGATCGGTCGGTGGCCGATCGGTGGCAACTTCGAGACCACGATCGGTGCGGAGACCGATCGAGTCATTCACCGAAGTTACGATTTGACACTGGCGTGCAAAACCTCACATTCTAAATCAATTGAAGCTACTTCTAAGATGCATTAACAAACATTCCCATAATGACTACTAACAATCTAACTCATTCTTTCATAGTTTAGTACGTTCCAAAACTAAAGGTGCATAAAAATGAAAGTATTAAACCATAAACTGTAAAGTGCTAAGGTAAACATGCTAAAGAGTCTAATGTTCATCCTGCTATGTCCCCTAAGGACCTTTGATTCCAGTTCCACACACACACACCATCTTCGCATTGTCCTCCAGCCTCCTCTGCTAGTCCATTTTCCTTTTACCTGTATCTGCAGTATAAGGAAAATAGTATCTGTAAGCTAAAAAGCTTAGTAAGAAACCATCTACCTCACTAAATCATGCATACGGTGCAAATATGCTTTTAAAACATGCTTTTGGAAAACATACTGAATATGCAAGCATGGCATGGCATAGTATCATACAAACATGGCATAGCATAAGCTGAAACATAGAGCTAACATGGAAAATTACACTGAAGCATAATGCTGAGCTAAGCTAAACTAAACTGAAGCTGCAATCAAACTCAACTGGTATAACTGATTTTTGAGTCTTGAAAACTAATACATAGTAAGTGAAAATACTAAACATGCTGCTGTAGGGCCCTGGCAACTGTACTTGCTGTGCGCGCATCCCTACTAGACCCGGGGTTGCAAGTTATCTGAACCTAGGGACGACTGTGGGAGTCCAACCCAATGGATATCTAATCCAGTACAGTGCCGCTGCTGAAAGTAAAATACTGATATGCTAGTTAGCTGAATCTAGGTTATCTGAACCTAGAACTAGGTTGTCTGAACCTAGAGGCGACTGTGGGAGCCCACCCATTTGGACATCTAGTCCCGTATAAGCTAGAATAAACTGATTTACTGATCTAAATGCTTCTAATGCATTTATCTACGCTGTTTAAAATGCCTAAGTTGCATTTTAGCTGGTCTAGTCATTTTATCGAACACTTGGTGTGCCTAAACCCTCCTTTCCCTTAGGGAAATCACCTCTAGGCACCCAACAGCGTCTATGACCTCCAACTGAAGGAGAATAAACGTGTTCGGCCCATCTAAAGGTGCTAACTAAATCCCTAAATCTGAGAGGAGGGTTAAAACACCCTACATGTCAACAAAATCTGCATATTACTAATCTAATGCATAGAAAGTCCAAACGGAGCTATTATACTGCAGGTGAGGGGTTTCTTACCTCCTATTCGTAATTTCTTACGATTCTATTCGCTAGAACTCCGGTGGAGATGACCTTCTTGACGAACCGCTCACGTCTTTGCGTTCCTCTCGCGGAGAAGAACCTTCTCCGTGTTGGAGTCGTCGCCGGAAGGTGCTCCCTTGAGCCCTTGGGGCTTGGTGTGCCGAGAGAGAAAGGGGAGGAAGAAGGTGTCGGCGTTGAGGGTTTGGAGAGGGAAAAGTTGCGTGAGGTGAGGAGGTGCCGAACCGATTCCTAAACCCAAACCCTACTCAAGTTTATATTTATATTAAGTGGTTTAATGAACCCAACTCTAATATAAATATATTTGGTTCTCCTTTCTTTCAGCACAGCCCTGCTGGGTCAACTGGTTATTGGCCTTGTCCACTAAACCATAGGTCTCGGTTCGATTCCCGCCTAGGCCGTTTTACGTTTATATTTATTTTTGCTGCTTCCGCTACTCGGAAAATTCCGGAAAAATATCTAAAAATTCCAGAAAAATCGTAAAATAATTCTAATGCAAGTTTGAGAATTTTCGGGCGTTACAATCCCCCATACCTTATAAAAAGTTCGTCCTCGAACTTAGAACAATTCTGGGTACTTCTGTCTCATGCTGGCTTCTGTCTCCCAAGTTGCCTCTTCTGCTGTGTGATTGTGCCAAATAACTTTGACTAATGGTACTTCCTTGTTCCGCAATTTCTTAACTGCTCGGTCTATTATCTGAATAGGCCGACTATCATAGCTGAGGTCTTCGCGGATCTGTACCGACGGGCTCAATCACCTGGTGGCATCTGGGGTATGCTTCTTGACATAGAGACATGAAATACATTATGGACGGTGACATCTCACAGGGTAGCTCTAGCTCATATGCTACCTTGCCCACTCTTGGTGATGGTATGGTCCCACATATCCGGGACTTAGCTTGCCCTTCTTCCCAAGCGCATTACTCCCCTCATGGGAGCTACTCGAGGATCCAGCAGAAAACTCAGGGGTCTGCGTGCGTATCGGCATAGCTCTTCACGGCTCTGAGGTGTCTCTATCCTCTGGCGGATCTGCTGTATAGGCTGTGGTATCTGCTACTAGATCAGTCTGAAGCTCTAGTTCCTTCATTCACCACTCTCATACCAGCAGATTGGAGATCTACACCTCCGCCCATAGAGAGCCTCGTAAGGTGCCATGCCGATAGTGGCACGATAGCTGTTGTTGTATGCAAACTCTGCTAAGCTCAGATATTTGCACCAACTTCCCTTAAAGTCTAGGGCACAAGCTCGGAGCATATCTTGAGTGCACGATTTACTCGCTCAAATCATCCATCATGCGAGGATGGAATCTTGTCTTGAACTTTAGATTTGTACCCAATGTTGACTGTACACACTCCCGGAAGTGTGATGTGAATCTATTGTCTCTATCTGAAATGATGGTTCGTGGGACTCCATGTAGTCTGACGATCTCCTGGAGATACAACTGAGCTAGCTTCTCCATGGAGTAGGATATCTTGATAGCTAAAAAGTGGGCTGATTTGGTCAACCTGTCGACTATTACCCAGATGGCATCGAAACCATTCGTGGTTCTGGGCAGTCCCACTATAAAATCCATAGAGATATCCTCCCACTTCCATTCTGGAATCTGTATAGGCTGGTCGCTGATGTTCCGCCTTGACCCTCGGACAGGTGAGGCAGACGCTAACATATCTGGCGATGTCTCGCTTCATCCCGGACCAAAAATGTTTCTTCACGTCTTGGTACATTTTGGTGGAACCTGGATGCATCGCATAGGGAGTCTTGTGAGCCTCATCTAAAATCTGTCTCCGTAGCTCCTCCTGATTTGGAACACAGAGTCTGTCTCCAAAATACAGCACCCCGCTATCGGACACCCTGAACTCTCTACTTTCTGATTCTGCTAGTCCTTGCTTGATCTTCTGAATTTCAGGGTCCTGTCCCTGAGCTGACTGAATGTCACTAAGCAAGGTAGACCCTAAGGTCATAGTAGAGAGCTGTCCAACAATAAGCTCGAGACCGAACTCTACGATCTCCTTCTGTAGGGGCGGTGACATAGCTGTAAGAGATAACAAGGTAGCGCTGGATTTTCTGCTGAGTGCGTCTGCTACCTTGTTGGCTTTCCCTGGGTGGTAGAGGATGTCTATGTCGTAATCTTTGACCAGCTCTAGCCACCTGCGCTGTCGCATATTCAGATCCTTCTGAGTGAAGAAGTACTTCAGACTCTGATGATCTGTATATACTCTGCACTGAGCTCCATATAAGTAATGTCTCCAAATCTTGAGAGCGAACACTACTGCTGCAAGCTCAAGGTCATGAGTAGGGTAGTTCTTCTCATAATCCTTGAGTTGTCTGGAGGCATAGGCGATCACCTTGTCATTTTGCACAGTTCTGCTCCTAGTCCCAACTTAGAGGCATCACTTGTAGATGTCAAAGCTGCTGTCAGTTTCTGTAGAGCCAAAAGGGAGCATTGGTCAACCTCCTTTTTAGCTCGTTGAAGCTGTCAGTCCTCTGTCCACTGAAATTTCTGTTCTTCCTGGTAAGAGTTGGGAGGCTATCTGGAGAAGTCCTCTACAAACTTCCTATAATATCCTGCTAATCCCAGAATCTTTGGCGTTCTTAGGTCTCTTCGAGTTACTTACGCTTCTATCTTGTTGGGATCTACCATAACACCATCCTTGGAGATGATGTGACCGAAAGGCTACCCGGTCTAGCCAAAATTCACATTTCGTGAATTTGGCGTACAACTGGTTCTGCTGAAGGATCTGCAAAACTGTCTTCAGATGCTCTGCATGGTCCTCCTGAGTACTTGAATAGATAAGGATGTCATCTATGAACACGATGACAAACTTGTCCAAGTATTCCCTGAATACTCTGTTCATGAGGTCCATGAATGTAGCTGGAGCATTGGTCACGCCAAAGGGCATGACTACGAACTCGTAGTGTCCGTATCTGGTCCTGAATGCTGTCTTAGGTACATCCCCTTCCTTGACTTTCACCTGATGATAACCCGATCTGAGATCTATCTTAGAGAACACTGCTGCTCCCTTCAGCTGGTCGAACAGGTCATCGATTCTGGGAAGAGGATACCTATTCTTGATCGTGACTTGATTCAGGGATCTGTAGTCTATACACAGTCGCATGCTTCCATCCTTCTTCTTCACGAACAATACAGGCGCTCCCCATGGTGAGTGACTCGGGCGTATGAAACCCTTGTCGAGCAGCTCCTGTAATTGCTCCTGAAGTTCCTTCAGTTCTGCTGGAGCCATGCGATAAGGCGCTTTGGAAATGGGATTAGTACCGGGGAAGAGCTCTATCTCAAATTCAATCTCCCAGGTGTCCACGTTAGTTCTGCCCCTTTGTAGACTATAAATGCTAGGCTTCTATGTCTAGACGTTGGTCCTTGATGCCCCACTAGATGTACTAATTGCTGGGTATGCATCTTGAATCCATCAACTTCCCAATTGGTAGAGAAATCTTCGGCTTTTCTTGTTTGGTCTGGGTTAATGATTTCCAGTTTGGAATATACGTTTATGACATTCTATGGAAGCACCATATCTGATCGGAAAGTCCATTCCCGGATGACGTCGTAGTCAGTCATTTCTAGCAGGATCGGATCACGGAAGAGTTCCCTGTCTGCTATAATGATAGCACTGCTCTAAGCCAGTGCGTGGATGCCATAACTTCTCCCGAAGGTAGTGTCGTCAAAAACTGACCACTGAGTACTGATGGTATTTCTAATTTTTGGAGAACACCCTAGCTACGTATGATAGGTTGCCCCGATATCGAATAGAGCGGTAGCACTATCTTGAAAATGCTAATCGACTGTGACCAGTCGAGGCATTGGCTCGTCCTCTCGGTGAGTGAGTAGATCCTCGCATTCGCCATAGTGGGGGCTTCTAATCGCCCTGGTGATAAGGGGACCTTCTAGAGCGGTGCATCGATATAAGCTGTTGGTGGCTGCATCTTTGAATCTGTGGTGAGGAAGACCGGTCTTGTTCGAACCTTTGCTTGGCCATGTGCCCTTCTTGTCCACATTCAAAGCATCCTCGCGTGCCCTTGCGGCAAACCCAGGGTGGAATTTCCCACAAGTAGCACACTTTGGATAAGCGGGTCGCTTGCTAGATGGTCCTCCTTTTGAGTCACTCCACGATTTGCGCTTGCTGTTGGAGTTCCCCTTCCAGTTAGTGGCCTTGCTGTTTTTGAGTGTGAGAGCTTCCTTGGCCTTTGGACTCGAGGAGACACCTGCTTTATCTTTTACGATAATGTTACGTGGTCAAGGCGCTCACTAACTCCTCGTGGTTTGTGGCTTATATGCGCCACGTTCCTATCTCTAGCCTCGGCATCTTGAGCATCAGCGGATTCGCTCCTTCTGCATCTTGACTAGCTCGGGCATAAGCGAGCCAACTGTTGAATTTCTTCACGGCTTCCTCCTCTGAGGTTGCCTGGCGAAATTCAATGAACTCATCGTAGTGGCAATCCGCATGTGAAAGAATTCCTCGAAGAACTCTTTCGAAGTCGGCCCATGACATCGATTCACTGGGCGCTCTAACTCTCTCCACCATATGCTAGGCGTCCTGTCGGTGAAGGAAGCATTTAACCTTCTCTGTTAGGCGGTCTAGAAGCTCCATTATCCTCTCCAGTGTTTTGAACCATGCTTGAGCATCCCATGGTTCGCTAGTGCTGAGAAATTCTCGGGCTTAACTCTCTGCCACTGGATTAGGTAAGCTTCTTTCCTTAGCTCAGCTTTGGGACTACTGGTGCTGGTATTGGTGCTGTTGGCTGAACTGTGGAACCTCTATAAATCTTGGGGTTGCTAAGTTCGGTTCCGGGTGGAGTATGTTGTTGGTTAGCCTTTAAGGTGGCTATTTCTGTTCTTTGTTCAGCTAGGCTAACTTGTTGAGCCACCTGTGTTGTAAGATCTGGAGGGGCAGGCTTTGCCTCCTGGGGCTCGATGGTGGTGTCCGCTTAGGGCGTCCTCGTGCCATTTCTAATGACATAGAGAACATACATAACTAAAGCATTCATAGTTTCACAACTACTGATATCATGTCTAAAACTATCATATACTAGCATGCTTCAGGTATATATAAACATGAACTGAAATAAGAAAGCAAGGAACATATAGAGAGTAGAGGTATTCTTACTTGGAAGCTGCAGGTACAATGCTGATGTGTGTGTAGGAAGTATGGAACACGGCTCTGATACCACTCTGTAACGACCCACCTTCTAGGTACTGGCTGTTACTTTGTTAACTGCAGCTAAATTTCTAATGCGGAAAAACCGGGCTGAATAAAACTTTTACTAAACTATTGTAGTTGCCTCTGTTAACTCTGTGAGAGTGAGATTTCATGTCCCACTACCTTCTAGATATTCATAGCTAGGCTGAGGAGGCAAAATTGGAGCTTTGGATCGGTCGTGGAGCGATCCATTGTGCGAACCTTGGTGGATCGGTGCGGGGACCGATCCGGTATAAAGCTGGATCGGTCGGCGGACCGATCCGAGGCTCTGAGAATCACGGGTTCGCTCTTGTCCGTGATGGATCGGTCGGCGGACCGTCCGGTATCTGGATCGGTCGGTGGCCGATCCGAGCTGAGAATACAGGATCGCTCTTGTATCGCTGGATCGGTCGGTGACCGATCCGGGAGAATCTGATAACATCTTATATCTCATTGGATCGGTCGGTGGCCGATCGATGTAACTTCGAGACCACGATCGGTGCGGAGACGTCGGTCATTTCACCGGAAGTTCGATTTGACACTTTGGCGTGCCAAAACCTCACACAGCAGTTCTAAATCAATTGAAGCTACTTCTAACATGCATTAACAAACATTCCCATAATGACTACTAACAATCTAACTCATTCTTTCATAGTTTAGTACGTTCCAAAACTAAAGGTGCATAAAAATGAAAGTATTAAACCATAAACTGTAAAGTGCTAAGGTAAACATGCTAAAGAGTCTAATGTTCATCCTGCTATGTCCCCTAAGGACCTTTGATTCCAGTTCCACACACACACACCATCTTCGCATTGTCCTCCAGCCTCCTCTGCTAGTCCATTTTCCTTTTACCTGTATCTGCAGTATAAGGAAAATAGTATCTGTAAGCTAAAAAGCTTAGTAAGAAACCATCTACCTCACTAAATCATGCATACGGTGCAAATATGCTTTTAAAACATGCTTTTGGAAAACATACTGAATATGCAAGCATGGCATGGCATAGTATCATACAAACATGGCATAGTATAAGCTGAAACATAGAGCTAACATGGAAAATTACACTGAAGCATAATGCTGAGCTAAGCTAAAATCTCTGAATTCAAACTCAACTAATAAGACTGATTTTGAGTCTTGAAAACTAATACATAGTAAGTGAAAATACTAAACATCTTGTTTGGGCCCAGCAACTGTACTTGCTTGCGCATCCCTACTAGACCGGGGTTGCAAGTTCGAATTTAGCGAGGTTTACTAGGTTATCTGAACCTAGGGACGTGGGAGTCAACCCAATGGATATCTAATCCGATACAGTGCCCTGAAAGTAAAATCTGATATGCTAAATGATCTAGGTTATCTGAACCTAGAACTAGGTTGTCTGAACCTAGAGGCGACTATGGGAGCCCACCCATTTGGACATCTAGTCCCGTATAAGCTAGAATAAACTGATTTACTGATCTAAATGCTTCTAATGCATTTATCTACGCTGTTTAAAATGCCTAAGTTGCATTTTAGCTGGTCTAGTCATTTTATCGAACACTTGGTGTACCTAAACCCTCCTTTCCCTTAGGGAAATCACCTCTAGGCACCCAACAGCGTCTATGACCTCCAACTGAAGGAGAATAAACGTGTTCGGCCCATCTAAAGGTGCTAACTAAATCCCTAAATCTGAGAGGAGGGTTAAAACACCCTACATGTCAACAAAATCTGCATATTACTAATCTAATGCATAGAAAGTCCAAACGGAGCTATTATACTGCAGGTGAGGGGTTTCTTACCTCCTATTCATAATTTCTTATGATTCTATTCGCTAGAACTCCGGTGGAGATGACCTTCTTGACGAACCGCTCACGTCTTTGCGTTCCTCTCGCGGAGAAGAACCTTCTCCGTGTTGGAGTCGTCGCCGGAAGGTGCTCCCTTGAGCCCTTGGGGCTTGGTGTGCCGAGAGAGAAAGGGGAGGAAGAAGGTGTCGGCATTGAGGGTTTGGAGAGGGAAAAGTTGCGTGAGGTGAGGAGGTGCCGAACCGATTCCTAAACCCAAACCCTACTCAAGTTTATATTTATATTAAGTGGTTTAATGAACCCAACTCTAATATAAATATATTTGGTTCTCCTTTCTTTCAGCACAGCCCTGTTGGGTCAACTGGTTATTGGCCTTGTCCACTAAACCATAGGTCTCGGTTCGATTCCCGCCTAGGCCGTTTTACGCTTATATTTATTTTTGCTGCTTCCGCTACTCGGAAAATTCCGGAAAATATCTAAAATTCAGAAAAATCGTAGAAATATTCTAATGCAAGTTTGAGAATTTTGCATTACAATCCCCATACCTTATAAAAGTTAGTCCTCGAACTTAGAACAGTCTGGTACTTACTAGCTTCCATCTCCCAAGTTGCCTCTTCTGCGTGTGATTGTGCCAAATAACTTTGACTAATGGTACTTCCTTGTTCCATAATTTCTTAGCTGCTCGGTCTATTATCCGAATAGGCCGACTATCATAGCCGAGGTCTTAGCGGATCTGTACCGATTCAATCACAGGGTGGCATCTGGGGTATGCTTTTCGACATAGAGACATGAAATACATTATGGACGGTTGACATCTCCCAGGGTAGCTCTAGCTCATATGCTACCTTGCCCACTCTTGGTGATTGTATGGTCCCACATATCCGGGACTTAGCTTGCCCTTCTTCCCAAAACGCATTACTCCCTCATGGGAGCTACTCGAGGATCCAGAACAGAAAACTCTAGGGGTCTGCGCCGTGTCTCTTCTAGCGGCTCTGAGCTGTCTCTATCCTCTGGCGGATCTGCTGTATGGCTGCTGTGGTATCTGCTACTAGATCTGTCCGAAGCTCTAGTTCCTTCTGTTCACCACTCTCATACCAACAGATTGGAGATCTACACCTCCGCCCATAGAGAGCCTCATGCCGATAGTGGCCTGATAGCTGTTGTTGTATGCAAACTCTGCTAAGCTCAGATATTTGCACCAACTTCCCTTAAAGTCTAGGGCACAAGCTCGGAGCATATCTTCGAGTACCTGATTTACTCGCTCCGTCTGTCCATCTGTCTGAGGATGGAATGCTGTGCTGAACTTTAGCTTTGTACCCAATGCTGACTGTACACACTCCCAGAAGTGTGATGTGAATCTGCTGTCTCTGTCTGAAATGATGGTTCGTGGGACTCCATGTAGTCTGACGATCTCCTACAACTGAGCTAGCTTCTCCATGGAGTAGGATATCTTGATAGCTAAAAAGTGGGCTGATTTGGTCAACCTGTCGACTATTACCCAGATGGCATCGAAACCATTCGTGGTTCTGGGCAGTCCCACTATAAAATCCATAGAGATATCCTCCCACTTCCATTCTGGAATCTGTATAGGCTGCAAGACTCCTCCTGGTCGCTGATGTTCCGCCTTGACCCTCTGACAGGTGAGGCAGACGCTAACATATCTGGCGATGTCTCGCTTCATCCCAGGCCACCAAAAATGTTTCTTCACGTCTTGGTACATTTTGGTGGAACCTGGATGCATCGCATAGGGAGTCTTGTGAGCCTCATCTAAAATCTGTCTCCGTAGCTCCTCCTGAAGAGTCTGTCTCCAAAATACAGCACCCCGCTATCGGACACCCTGAACTCTCTACTTTCTGATTATGCTAGTCCTTGCTTGATTTTCTGAATTTCAGGATCCTGTCCCTGAGCTGACTGAATGTCACTAAGCAAGGTAGACCCTAAGGTCATAGTAGAGAGCTGTCCAACAATAAGCTCGAGACCGAACTCTACGATCTCCTTCTGTAGGGGCGGTGACATAGCTGTAAGAGATAACAAGGTAGCGCTGGATTTTCTGCTGAGTGCGTCTGCTACCTTGTTGGCTTTCCCTGGGTGGTAGAGGATGTCTATGTCGTAATCTTTGACCAGCTCTAGTCACCTGCGCTGTCGCATATTCAGATCCTTCTGAGTGAAGAAGTACTTCAGACTCTGATGATCTGTATATACTCTGCACTGAGCTCCATATAAGTAATGTCTCCAAATCTTGAGAGCGAACACTACTGCTGCAAGCTCGAGGTCATGAGTAGGGTAGTTCTTCTCATAATCCTTGAGTTGTCTGGAGGCATAGGCGATCACCTTGCCATTTTGCATCAGCACTGCTCCTAGTCCCAACTTGGAGGCATCACTGTAGATGTCAAAGCTGCTGGTGTCGTCTGGTAGAGCCAAAACGGGAGCACTGGTCAACCTCCTTTTTAGCTCGCTGAAGCTGTTCTCACAGTTCTCTGTCCACTGAGGAGGCTATCCTGGAGAAGTCCTCTACGAATTTCCTGTAGTAGCCTGCTAATCCCAGGAAGCTTCTGATTTCACTGGCGTTCCTGGGTCTCTTCCAGTTACTTACTGCTTCTATCTTGCTGGGATCTACCATAACACCATCCTTGGAGATGATGTGACCTAGAAAGGCTACCTGGTCTAGCCAAAATTCACATTTCGTGAATTTGGCGTACAGCTGGTTCTGCTGAAGGATCTGCAAAACTGTCTTCAGATGCTCTGCATGGTCCTCCTGAGTGCATGAATAGATAAGAATGTCATCGATGAACACGATGACAAACTTGTCTAAGTATTCTCTGAATACTCTGTTCATGAGGTCCATGAAAGTAGCTGGAGCATTAGTTACACTGAAAGGCATGACTACGAACTCATAATGTCCGTATCTGGTCCTGAAAGATGTTTTAGGTATATCACCTTTCTTGACTCTAACCTGGTGATATCCTGATCTGAGGTCAATTTTAGAGAACACTGTGGCTCCCTTCAGTTGGTCGAGCAGGTCATCGATTACGGGAAGAGGATACCTATTCTTGATCGTGACTGATTCAGGATCTGTAGTCTATACACGATCGCATGCTTCATCCTTCTTCTTCACGAACAATCAGGCGCTCCCCATGGTGAGTGACTCGGGCGTATGAAACCCTTGTCGAGCAGCTCTTGTAATTACTCGAAGTTCCTTGATTCTGCTGGAGCCATGCGATAAGGCGCTTTGGAAATGGGATTAGTACCGGGGAAGAGTTCTATCTCAAATTCAATCTCACTGTGCTACACGTAATTCCTCAGGGAAGATTCTTTGGGTAGTCACATCGACTCGGACCTCTGCTAGCTGTTGGTCCTTGCCCTGTATTGACTACATGTGCTAGGTACCCGTACATCTGAATCCATCAACCACGGGCCTTCATGTTGAGAGAAATCTTACGGCTTTTCTCTTTGGTTCGTGATGTATTCAAGCGTATACCTTGGGTTGGAATCGACTTTACATTCTGACATTCTATGGAAGCACCGTATCGATCGAGAAGTCCATTCCGAGATGACGTCGTAGTCGGTCATTTCTAGCAGGATCGGATCAGAAGAGTTCCTGTATGCTATAATGACCGGCACTGCTCTAAGCCAGTGCGTGGATGCCATAACTTCTCCCGAAGGTAGTGTCGTCAAAAACTGACCACTGAGTACTTCTGATGGTATTTCTAATTTTTCGGAGAACACCCTAGCTACGTATGAATGGGTTGCCCCAGTATCAAATAGAGCAGTAGCACTATACTGAAAAATGCTAATCTGACCTGTGACGACCGTCGAGGCATTGGCTACGTCCTCTCTGGTGAGTGAGTAGATCCTCGCATTCGCCATAGCTGGAGGGGCTTCTAATCTGCCCTGGCTGATAAGGGGACCTTCTAGGGCAGACTGCATCTGATATAACTGCGCTGGCTGGCCTGCATGCTGAATCTGCTGTGGCTGAGGAAGACCAGTCTTGTTCGGGCACTGCTTGGCCATGTGCCCTTCTTGTCCACATTCAAAGCATCCTCGCGTGCCCTTGCGGCAAACCCCAGGGTGGAATTTCCCACAAGTAGCACACTTTGGATAACTGGGTCGCTTGCTAGATGGTCCTCCTTTTGAGTCACTCCCTGATTTGCGCTTGCTGTTGGAGTTCCCCTTCCAGTTAGAGCTGTGGCCTTGCTGTTTTTGAGTGTGAGAGCTTCCTTGGCCTTTGGACTCTGAGGAGACCTGCTTCTGCTGCTTTATGCTGTTCTGATAATGTTCTGTGGTCAAGGCGCTGCTCACTAACTCCTCTGTGGTTTGTGGCTTATGTACGCCACCAGCCACGTTCACTGCTATCTCTGGCCTCAGCATCTTGAGCATCAACCGGATTCGCTCCTTCTCTGTGCTGACTAGCTCTGGGCATAAACGAGCCAACCTGTTGAATTTCTTCACGGCTTCCTCCACTGTGAGGTTGCCCTGGCGAAATTCAATGAACTCGTCGTAGCGGCGGTCTGTAACTCGCATGTGAAAGAATTCCTCGAAGAACTCTTTCTCGAAGTCAGCCCATGACATCTGATTCACTGGGCGCTTCGCTCTAACTCTCTCCCACCATATGCTAGCGTCCCCTGTCAGGCAGAAGGAAGCACATTTAACCTTCTCCTGTTCCGGCCAGTCTAGAAGCTCCATTATCCTCTCCAGTGTTTTGAACCATGCTTGAGCATCCCATGGTTCGCTAGTGCCTAAGAAATTCTCGGGCTTAACTCTCTGCCACTGGATTAGGTAAGCTTCTTTCCTTAGCTCAGCTGCTGGGACTACTGGTGCTGGTATTGGTGCTGTTGGCTGAACTGGTGGAACCTCTATAAATGCTGGGGTTGCTAAGTTCGGTTCCGGGGTGACGGTAGGAGTATGCTGCTGGTTAGCCTTTAAGGTGGCTATTTCCTGTTGCTGTTCAGCTAGCTGCTGCTGTAACTGAGCCACCAACGCTGTAAGATCTGGAGGGGGCACTGAACTGCCTGCCTCCTGCTGGGGCTCAGTAGCTGGTGCCCGCTTAGCTGGGCGTCCTCGTGCCATTTCTAATGACATAGAGAACATACATAACTAAAGCATTCATAGTTTCACAACTACTGATATCATGTCTAAAAACTATCATATACTAGCATGCTTCAGGTATATATAAACATGAACTGAAATAAGAAAGCAAGGAACATATAGAGAGTAGAGGTATTCTTACTTGGAAGCTGCAGGTACAATGCTGATGTGTGTGTAGGAAGTATGGAACACGGCTCTGATACCACTCTGTAACGACCCACCTTCTACTGCTAGGCTGCAAGGCGGACCGCTACAGTTTCTTTGCTAACTGCAGCTAAATTACTAATGCGGAAAACTGGGCTGAATAAAAATTTTACTAAACTATTGTAGTTGCCTCTGTTAACTCTGTGAGAGTGAGATTTCATGTCCCACTACCTTCTAGATATTCATAGCTAGGTTGAGGAGGCAAAATTAGAGCTTTGGATCGGTCCGTGGAACGATCCATTGACCGCGAACATCTTGGGCCGGATCGGTGCGGGGACCGATCCATATAAGCTGAATCGGTCGGCGGACCGATCCGGTGGCACAATCAGGCTCTGCTGATCGGTCGGCGGGACCGATCCGGTATGTCTGGATCGGTCGGTGGCCGATCCGAGCACTGAATACAGGATCGCTACTATATCGGCTGGATCGGTCGGTGGCCGATCCGGAGAATCTGATAACATCGTATCTCATTGGATCGGTCGGTGGCCGATCGATTAACCAGAACCACGATCGGTGCAGGCCGTCGAGTCTGATTCACCGAAGTTCGATTTGACACTTTGGCGTGCCAAAACCTCACACAGCAGTTCTAAATCAATTGAAGCTACTTCTAACATGCATTAACAAACATTCCCATAATGACTACTAACAATCTAACTCATTCTTTCATAGTTTAGTACGTTCCAAAACTAAAGGTGCATAAAAATGAAAGTATTAAACCATAAACTGTAAAGTGCTAAGGTAAACATGCTAAAGAGTCTAATGTTCATCCTGCTATGTCCCCTAAGGACCTTTGATTCCAGTTCCACACACACACACCATCTTCGCATTGTCCTCCAGCCTCCTCTGCTAGTCCATTTTCCTTTTACCTGTATCTGCAGTATAAGGAAAATAGTATCTGTAAGCTAAAAAGCTTAGTAAGAAACCATCTACCTCACTAAATCATGCATACGGTGCAAATATGCTTTTAAAACATGCTTTTGGAAAACATACTGAATATGCAAGCATGGCATGGCATAGTATCATACAAACATGGCATAGCATAAGCTGAAACATAGAGCTAACATGGAAAATTACACTGAAGCATAATGCTGAGCTAAGCTAAACTCTACTGAAGCTGCAATCAAACTCAACTGGTATAACTGATTTTTGAGTCTTGAAAACTAATACATAGTAAGTGAAAATACTAAACATGCTGCTGTAGGGCCCTGGCAACTGTACTTGCTGTGCGCGCATCCCTACTAGACCCGGGGTTGCAAGTTCCGAATTTAGCAGGGTTTACTAGGTTATCTGAACCTAGGGACGACTGTGGGAGTCCAACCCAATGGATATCTAATCCAGTACAGTGCCACTGAGAAAGTAAAATACTGAATCTAGGTTATCTGAACCTAGAACTAGGTTGTCTGAACCTAGAGGCGACTGTGGGAGCCCACCCATTTGGACATCTAGTCCCGTATAAGCTAGAATAAACTGATTTACTGATCTAAATGCTTCTAATGCATTTATCTACGCTGTTTAAAATGCCTAAGTTGCATTTTAGCTGGTCTAGTCATTTTATCGAACACTTGGTGTGCCTAAACCCTCCTTTCCCTTAGGGAAATCACCTCTAGGCACCCAACAGCGTCTATGACCTCCAACTGAAGGAGAATAAACGTGTTCGGCCCATCTAAAGGTGCTAACTAAATCCCTAAATCTGAGAGGAGGGTTAAAACACCCTACATGTCAACAAAATCTGCATATTACTAATCTAATGCATAGAAAGTTCAAACGGAGCTATTATACTGCAGGTGAGGGGTTTCTTACCTCCTATTCGTAATTTCTTACGATTCTATTCGCTAGAACTCCGGTGGAGATGACCTTCTTGACGAACCGCTCACGTCTTTGCGTTCCTCTCGCGGAGAAGAACCTTCTCCGTGTTGGAGTCGTCGCCGGAAGGTGCTCCCTTGAGCCCTTGGGGCTTGGTGTGCCGAGAGAGAAAGGGGAGGAAGAAGGTGTCAGCGTTGAGGGTTTGGAGAGGGAAAAGTTGCGTGAGGTGAGGAGGTGCCGAACCGATTCCTAAACCCAAACCCTACTCAAGTTTATATTTATATTAAGTGGTTTAATGAACCCAACTCTAATATAAAGATATTTGGTTCTCCTTTCTTTCAGCACAGCCCTGCTGGGTCAACTGGTTATTGGCCTTGTCCACTAAACCATAGGTCTCGGTTCGATTCCCGCCTAGGCCGTTTTACGCTTATATTTATTTTTGCTGCTTCCGCTACTCGGAAAATTCCGGAAAAATATCTAAAAATTCCAGAAAAATCGTAGAATAATTCTAATGCAAGTTTGAGAATTTTTGGGCGTTACAAATCGGTACGTTTTCCTAGGACTAACCAACACTTCTCTCTCTCTCTCTCAAGGCCTTATACCCAAAAACCCTTAAGCAGGGGAGGAAGAAGAATTGGAAAAAAGGAAAAACCCGAAAGCATAGGGGTATATAAATTAATAAGGTCAATGACAGTTCGTGTAGAACTTAAGTATAAAAGTGGGTATGAAAAGAAAGAGTATGAATCTAATACGGAAGAATACCTGGAATCATAACTGCCATAAAGAGGTAATGTCATCGAGGGATAGAATCGAATTCAAAAAGAAGGATGAATCCCAAGAAAAAAGTATTAAGTTTGGTGATCTTCCTCGGAAGACACGACCAAGTTTTTCTCTCTATGCGCTTGATTCTTAAAAAACCAGAGAGGTATGAAGAAATCGGTCAGGTACGAGGTTGAGATGATAGTTTCAGATTATCTATTTGATTAAAACACCAAACTCGGGCGGTCATACTGGACCAGACAAGATTTAGTTAAGTATAAGTTACCGGTCGATATGTGCTAGCCTAATGGTAAATCTACCAGGTATAACAAACCAAGTGATATTGAAAATATTATATTATAAAGTACCATATCATATCGGACGGGACTGGGTTAAATACAAAGTACCGACCGATATTTGTAAGCATATGCATGAATCAGCCGATTACGATAAACCGACCGAGATAGGTGATATTATAATATATTGATTAAAGATTTATAGTGGAAAGCCAGGTGACATTCGTCATAATAGATCGGATGAAATTTAGTTAAGTATAATGCACCAGATGGTATTCGTAGACACAAGTATAAACTGACTTGTTATAATTAACCGAATGATATTAATAGCATTATAACATGCCACACTAAATCGGACGGGACTTAGTTAACTACAAAGTACCGGACGATATTTGTAAGCACGAGTATGAATCGACCGATCACAAAAGGCCGACCGAGATGGAGGGTATTATAGTATATTGAGTAAGGCTTTATAGTGGCAAGCCAAGCGACATTCGACACACTTAGATAAAATAAGCAACCACCACGAATGAAAAGGAGCAAATTTAGTAATAAAAGGATCGAGAAGTTTAACTTTACACAAACAAGCTAGATTGTCGTCACGAATTCTAGTTAACTTTACAATGATCTAGATTTAAGTAAAGAGATTACTCTATAGTCAACTGAGGAAACAGATCAGTGGGCCTGCTATCAAAGAGCTTGCGTCAGTTCAAGAAGTTAGGAGGGGGATCACGAGACAAGAAGTTTTCTTCTCGCAGTTGCTTTACCGCTCCTTCAGCTCCAGCAGTATAGGTGGCCAAAATAGACTTTACGATCGGCCTGTTGAATTCAGTAAAATTGATCAAGGTGGCAGCCCGCTCCTTGAAACTACCGTCTTCACTAGCTTTGTAAACCACTAAAGCCGTCTGGGAAGACTTCAACTCAGCTTCTTTGGTAGATTCCTCTGTTTTAGCTGTATTTAGGGAGGTATTTAAGGAAGTTATTTCATCGTCCTTCAGCTGCAGAGCCTTGAGTTTGTCAGCCAACGCAGACTCATAATTAGATTTTAACTTGTTGATTTCAACAGTTTGCTTCTCTAATTTGGAAGTTAATTCCTTGTTGAGATCCGTAGCTGATTTAAATTGCGATTGAAGACTCTCAATCTGGGCTTCATATTGTTTCTTGGATTCTTCTGAAGTTCTAGCAGAAGACATATCAGCAACTTGTTGTTTCAGTTTCTTGTTCTCATTATATAAGTTATGCATCAGCTGAGACAGACCCATGTTGGCTATCCATCGCTGAAAATATAATAAAGGGTCATAAAATAGTCAAGGATAAATAATAAATAAGTATTAATAAACATACTTGGGTTTCCTTGTGAGAGAATTGATCAATTGTCTCAGGAGTAGTAAGTTCTCCAAAGAGAGGATGAATTTCCTCCCAAGCACTAACAAAAGAACCTCCCAACAATATAGGGAGGACGGGAACAGCAGAAGAACCCATGGAGAAGGAAGAGGTGGGAATAGAAGGGGGAGCGAAAACTAGATAGGAAGAAAGTGAGGAAGGTAAAGACCCAGATTCTGTAAGAGACAAGGGAAAAGTAAAAGAAGTGCCACTGGGAGCACTAGTACTGGAAGAGGGCGAGGCAGAGAAAATAAGAGAAGGATAGAGGTCAGCCAAAGTAAGCTCATAAGAAAGATGGTCAGTAGAAGCAAAACTTTCTGAAACAAGTTCGTCGGCGGGAAGGATGAGTCTCCTTTTGGGAGGAGGAGCCCTAGTAAGTTTGCGTCCAGGGCGTTTGCCAGGAGCAACTTCAGCAGAGGATTTATCAGAGCTCATAGGATATGTAAGCTCAATGACAGGAAGGGGAGTGGTTGCTGAAGAAGCAACAACCACTGATGAAGAAACGATGGGCAGAGGGGGATCTGGAATTTCTGCTGGAAGACCTTCAGGAGCCTCAGGAACCACCTGAGAGCTGGAGGCTTCCACCACAGGAACTGAAACCTCAGTCAAGCAGGGTTGATTAAGTGCGGCAAGAAGCTTTTGCTCCTTAGCACGCAGCTCGGCTTCCTCCAAACGTAGTTCCTTATCAATCAAAGCAGCATAAAATCCAGCCACTGCACAAAATGGGAGGAAGGGTTTTAGTTAGTAAAAATCAATAAGGAAAAAAAGTAGAACTTTACCTAAAGAGCCTTGTGTATCAGGCTTGACAGGGCTTAGACCAAATAGATACAGAAGATCGACCCGCAGCCATCTAGGGATAGACAGGCGGCGACATAGCAATTTTTCACAATAGAGAGGAAAAGAGGGATGAAGGTAAAACTCCTTGACGTCAGGCAAGGGAGGTAAGGAAGATCTCCAGGCATGGGACCAAGGGATAGACTCGGGAAACTTCAGAAAGAAGAAGCAAGATTTTCAAGCTTTGAGAGACGAAGGCATATCCTCAAAAAGGACCATCTTAGTCCGAGATTGGAAAAGAAAAACGCCGGGCTCTGAGCATTTTGGGTAAGAAAACATAAAAAAAAATTTTGGGAGTAGGAGGAATATCTAACAGACGAAATAGCATGTAGGTGCCACACAAATAACAAAAGACATTAGGTGCGAATTGTTGCAAGGGAATGTCAAAATACTGGCTCACATCAATTAGAAAATGAGGAATGGGAAACCTCAAACCCCTATTAGCTGATCCCTGAAAAAAGTCACGCAATTAGCAAGAGGATGGTGAGGATGATCATCCGGTTTAGGGATTAAGATACTATATTCCCTAGGGATTTCATACTGACTGCGAATAGCGAGCCTAGCATTCTTGTCAAAAGAAGATGAAATTTGGACATACCACGGGGCAATCACTTTTTCAGCCATAGACAGAAGTAAAGGTTAGCAGAACAACAAGTTACTTACTGAAGTCAAGAAAGGAGATCACTGGGAAGTGGTGAGCGCGAGGATTGATCAAAGACTGCAGCAAAGGAAGAACGCTAAGGCAAGAAAGAAAGGGACAAAGTCGACAAGAAGACGAAGGGTTTAGGGTTGAGAAGACATACAACCATCGTTAGATCAGAACACCTTTGTTCAATAGACGCTGTTGATTATAGAAAAAGAAGCAAACGCTAGTCTTACATGAAAGAAAGAGAAGACACGTGTCATATAATCATAAGTGGGCATTTATGTTGGACGCGACAAATTGCATCACGCAGGGGTTGGTGACGCCTCGTCATGCGCCTCCAACATTCTCTTATCGTTGAAAAGCCAATCATAATCAAGGAAATTTTGAAGAAAAAGACATGGTTTACTGTGCGTAATAAAGAAGGATGGATTGAGTTTGACAGAACCCGAATCGAAGACAGAAAACAAAAAATAATGAGTCATTTAAGTGTAAAGCACTGTCTGAATTAATTTTATTACAAAGCATGGGTTAATATCGGTCGGGATAACCTTGTCTACAATAGACAGGTTAATATCGGTCGGATAACCTTATCTATAATAGACAGGCTAACATCGGCCGTGATAACATGTCTACCATAGATGAGTCAGTACCTGCTAAGTTAATATGTTCATGAAGGATAGGTTAATATTAACCGAAGTCAAAAGGAGTTTGATTGAGTCTAACATATTGATTGCATTTAAAGTGTTTAGTCTCACATAGCTCGAAATATATCATCACTTAAGTAAAAGAACAAGATAGGATTTACATATACTCAATAGGCGAAGCCTGATTGAACACGTGATATTACTTAACTAAGTAATTCAACTAAACATGAATTTATACACCTTCTTCAGATAGACTTGAATAGAAACCGGCTGAAGCAGGAGCTCTTATACTTCTTAGAAAACTTCAACCCAACTAAGGGTAAGCCCGACCAAACTATAGAAGTGGAAATATTTTGCCTGGCACGAAGGAAGCTTGCCCAGGCTACAGAAGTGGCAATATTTTACCTGGGACGAAGGAAACAATGAAGCAGGGTGGTCTCATGAACAAGGAAGGGCAAACTTATTTATGCCCCGGTGGAAAGGTGACTGAAGAGTCCCTTTCCTGCTTGAACCTTCAAGCTCTGCTTCCAGAGGGTCCGCCTTAGCCTGCAGATAACCTAGGCTATGCCTTCGTTGGGACGTCCATGGGCTATTTAGTTGATCCTCCATGATTAGTGTGAACCCCTCTGAAGCCTATTGAGTCTGCGGAGCAGTCATGTCTTTAGCTTGAGATTCTAGATCTCGAGGAACTTCGTTCCTCAGGACAGTTTCTCGAACCAAAGAATTAACTAAAGCTAAAGTCTGGGCAAACTCATATATAGATTTCGCCTTGTTCAACAAGAATTACCCCCAGAAAGAGGGATCTAAAGCCATACTCTAGGTGAGAAGAGGCGAACAAGAAGGAAAAAGAACTGGGGCGAGTGAAGAATGAAGAGAGGGTGGTAGCCCTATTTAAAGGATCAAAAGGGTTCACAGATCACTGTACTTGGGTTCACGGGATCACTATACTTGGGTTCAAGGGATTGCTGTACCAGAAGTCACGATGACTACTATAAAGAAGATCACGAGACCACTACGATACCCATGGCAGAGTCACGGGTGAAGATATACAAAGAGACAAAAATAGACTTGTGTCTAGTCAGTCGGCTACACCTCCTTCGACTAGACTTGAAGGGAAGGCTAGTGATATGAGTCAGGTTTAGTAGGTCCCCGATGAAAAGGAGAAAGAAGATAACAGAATTAAGAAAATAGATCAGTATCGGTCGGGATATACCTTGAGAGAGGTAGGCCAATCCCGACCGGGTATTACCTTGAGAAGTATAGTCCAATATCGGTCGGGATATACCTTGAGAGAGGTAGACCAATCTCGACTGGGTAATACCTTGAGAAGTATAGTCCAATATCAGCCGGGATATACCTTGAAAGAGGTAGGTCAATCTCGACCGGGTAATACCTTGAGAAGTATAGGTAAACATAGACCAAGATAACACGCTTAAGAAAAGAAAAGCCAATATCGGCCGGATAATACCTTGAGAAGTATAGGTCAACATCGACCAAGATAACACGCTTAAGAGAATATAGGTCAATATCGGCCGGGATAGCAGGATTAAGTAAATATGGGCCAAGATTGACTGAGATAACATGCTTAAGAAAAGAAAGGCCAACATCGGGCGGGATTGTCTGAGCTAGTGCATGCGAATATAGATTAATATCGGGTGGATGTATATGATCGTCTGGGAATGAGCAAATACAAGACCATACTGGATTTATAATATATTATCGGACGATAAGGATCCGTGTTAAATAAAAATAATAACCCACCTGTACGAAACCTCAGATCAATCCCGATCAATACAAAACATAGTATAATATCGGGTTGTCCATGACATAGTGAAGACAGGACAACCATGGAAGGGTGATAAAATATAACTCATAGAACAGGACGAGAATAAACATTTTGGAGATATTTATGAATAGCTTATGAAAATATCTGCTTCATATGATTGTATAACAGGTTGACTAATTTGGCGGGAAGAATGCTTCTAGAATTTTCTGCAAGTACTAGACGACAAAGAGGATACATCTGGGGTACCAAGAAGATTCCTTAAAAGTTATTTTGTGCAAGTACATGGCTTACGTCATCTCATAACAAACTCTAAGAAACCGAGGTCCACTTCATGACTACGGAGGTTATATGAAGTGGTATAAAAAGGGGAGTCCTCTCCGTTGGCCAGGTATGCACACATTGTTGCTTGCACTCACAGCTCTAATTTTCAACTACTGTTCATCTTCTTATTCTTCTTCCACACTAAGAGAGATCACTAACTTGAGCGTCGGAGGGCCGCCAGGGATTCCCACCTCGGTCTTAGGTCACTGACAATAGTGTTGGTTGGTCTCTTATGCGTAGGAAGCCTTGGAAGCTCCAAGTCTCGGTTTCTTTCATAAAAGCTTTCCTTTCATTTTGTGACTTCATCCTCCTAGATCCGCTTTGGGTTTCTTGGATCGATCTTCAACAGGTATTATTCTTCGTCAGCAGTAGGTTTTTCTCCCAGCTTTCCGTTTTGTCTAGCTTCTTAGACAGGATCAGTCATCTTGTAGAGGAGGTTTATATGGTGCAACCTTCGGGTATGCGTAGTGATGAGTTTCCGGATCATGTGTTCATTTGCATAAGGTGCTTTATGGCCTGAAGCAAGCTCCGTGTGCCTGGTATTTGGAGCTTCGCGCTTTCTTGGTCTCTCTTGGCTTTATCGCATCCCGAGCTGACACCTCCTTATTTGTTTATTCTCGAGATGATACTGTTATCTATTTCCTTGTATATGTTGATGATCTAATCATTACAGGGAGTGATACTTCTTCTGTTGATGTCATAGTATGTAAACTTCATGCAAAATTTGTGATTAAGGATCTTGGGGCTCTTTCCCTCTTCTACGGTATTGAAGTTCACCCAACCTCAAATGGTATTCTCTTGTCTCAATAAAAGTATATGTCACTGATCTTCTCTCCAAACACAACATGCTTGACTCCAAGCCGGTCTCCACTCCTATTGTTGCTGGCTCTCATCTTACATTGCATGATGGGTCTTCATCTTTTGATGCAACTAAGTTCTGACAAGTGGTTGGAGGCTTACAACATCTCCGTATGACTCGTCCTGATATTTCCTTTGCGGTCAACATGCTTTCACAATTTATGCATGCTCCTTCAGAGACGCATTGGGGTGCTGTGAAGCGTCTACTTCGGTATCTCAATGGTACTAGGGATCTTGGCATTCGTCTTCTTGCGGATACACCTTTTACTCTTCATGGTTTCTCAGATGCAGACTGGGTAGGAGATCCATATGATCGGTGTTCTACGGGTGCATTTATTATTTTTCTATGTGCTAATCCGATTTCTTGGAAATCTACCAAACATCGCATGGTTGCACGCTCTTCGACTGAGGCTGAATATTGCCATTGCCTCTACAGCAACTGAGATCCAGTGGATTAAGTCACTTTTGTCGGATCTGCTTCTTCCGGTTACCACGCCTACTGTGCTTTTTATTGATAATTTGGGTGCCACGTATCTTTAAGCTAATCCTATTTTTCACTCTTGGATGAAGCATCTGGCTATTGACTATCACTTTGTTCGTGATCTGGTGCAGGCCTTTGAACTACGAGTTACTCATATTCCTGCTGAGGATCAGTTGACTGATGCACTTACAAAGTCGCTTTCTCGACCTTGGTTATTTGCTATTTGTAACAAGATTGGTGTCATTTTTAGAACACCATCTTGAGAGGGCGTATTAGAAAATAATTATTATAAGTAAATAGTTATTTGTTTCCTAGTTATTAGAGAATAATTATTATTAGAAAATACTTATTATTTTCCTAATTTATGTATTTTCCTATTTTCACTTGTAATGATATTTATATATACCATATGCTATCATTAATAATATGTGTGTGAATTCTATCGTCAATAACATCAACTATTGACCCTTTTACATCAGTTCTAATTAATTCAATATCTACTTTATTTACATCACCTAATATTGTTTCCATATTAGAAAAATTATTATGAATAAATTGCATCGTATACCTAACATCTTCATTATCCATGTTGTATGTATCTCTTGGTGATGAATAGTACAGTACCAATCCTCTTTTGGATCACCAGCATAATAAACTTTTTTGAGCTTGTCTAGCTAAAATAAAATGTTTATTCTCTTCACGCTCTCCTATATTATCAATCGTAAAAAATTCAACATTGAAAATTCAAATAGATCAATTTTTAAACATGTGGTAGTGTTAAACTAATCACATTGAAAAACCACAATTTGTCCACGACTATCATAATCAAGTGAGATGACATCAGTTAGTTATCCATAATAGATTGACTCATTATTATCATTATCATGCATCGCCTGCACCATGAGCTCACTATTTTGTACTCCTTTTTTTTTTTTTTTCAAATTCCACTATGCGAAATGCAAAAGTAGTATTTATGTTAAGTCCATGATAACTTAATGTTATTGAATTTGGGCCACGTGAGAGCACCCTAATATCCAAGTCATTGATTCAGTATTTTTCTCGATCCACTTGTAAGGTACACATTTGATTGTTAGAGCCATAAAAAATATAAATCCTTTAAACTCTAACATATATATATATATATATATATAGTAAAATTGTAATATTAAATAAATCACATATATTATTTACTCATCTTACAAATCATTCTGGAAATTGTATTCTAACCATGACATTCAACTAAGAATTACTTGGGCGATGACCATATCTATATCTTCTCTTTCATTCATTTTGAAATTACTGTTGAATGACAACACTAAATTACTAAAATATTATGCAAAATAGTTAAAAATTAGTAAAAAAAAAATTGTATTAAACAAATGATACTTACTTATGATATGACTTCAACTCTATATAAAGAGAATAAATCAATGAAGTTGAGTTAGAGTTTTGTCACCCTAAGTAATTACTTGAAGTCCTTTTGTTGGTATCCCTATTTGTGGAAACATCATGTGGAAACATCGGGAGTATGGGAAACTCAACATTTGGTGTCTTTTATGCCATGTTTTGTGATTGCTTAATGAATTGTTACCATCTACATAACAAGAACCAAACACAACACATTCATCCGCTAAATATGCCTCTGCAATGTTGGCCTCTTTCTATTGGATACATCCACCGATAATGCACAAGGCCATCAATTCTGGCTTCATACACTAAATGTATCCAAATGAATCATTATAGTGAAAAAATGGTGGATATATTCTTTTTAATTAACATAAACCAAAACAACCCCTTCTTCAGCCTTATGTAATTCTTCTTCTTGGAGGGACTTTGCACACACTGTCATAAAATATTCACACAAAATAATAATTGGAGCAGTTAATTTTTTCGACAACACACGATGAAGAGCAATTGGAAGGAACAATTCCATCATGATATGACAATCATAGATTTTCAAGCCTATAATCCCACAACGTCCAACATCCATACACTTTAAAATATCAGATGACATACCATTAGGTACACAAATCTCTTTCAATACTTAACAAAATATTAATTTTTTTCAACTTTAGATATAGAGTAGCATGCAGGTGGCAAATACTCTCCATTATTTGAATGTGCATAGGGCTATAATTATTTCATAATACTCAAATTCTTTAAATCTCTATGATTGACAATTTTATCTTTACTCTTGTTGGAATCAACTAAAAGAGTTTTGACGATGTTGTCGCAAATATTTTTTTTTCAATATGCATAGGGTCCAAATTATGTCAGATCAAATTAAATTCTCAATAAGAAAGGCTGAAAAATATGTTTTACTTTCTCCACATTTGTTCAATTAACCCTATTTTAATTCTCATATTTGGTTTTGATGCATTACTCTTACCCAAAATCATATTTTTGTTTGAGGTCATTCTTAGAATGTTAGATCCAGACAATGACACCAAATCTAACTCACGTTGCTCTTGTTTGCTATAACTTGACATTATTCAAAGTTCTAAATTTGGTGGTAGAAAACGATGATGCCCTTTGAATGACCACTTCTTGCCATTTTTAGGTATGTTGCATCTGTCTTATCAACACAAGTTGGGCATGCATTCTTGGTATATGTATTTTATTAGACAAACATCTCAAACTTGGAAAGTCACTGACTGTCCAAAGTAATGCAACCCGTATTTGAAACATTTCTTTGTTACAAGCATCAAATGTGGCAATCCCATTTTCCCATAAATCTTTCAATTCAGTTAATAGGGGGTGTAAATACATATCAATATCACTTCCAAGTACTTTTGGACATGGAATAAGGGTGGATAAAATAATAGATTAAGGTTTCATGCATTCCCAAGGTGACAAATTGTAAGACATCATGACAATAAGCCAAGTACCTATAGGATCGTTGCGCTAGAGGGGGGTGAATATCTCTCATGGACTTCACGTTCATTTTTCGCAATACACAGAATAGGCAGTGGAAAGTAAGAAACAAAGAACAAGGACACCAACGTTTTACTTGGTTCAGAGCTTGTGACGACTCCTACTCTAAGGCCCGTGATCGCTGATCACTTTTGTTGGGCAACCATTATGGTATTGAAAAATTTTTACAAGTTTAGATTACAAAGTTGAAGCATACAAGTATTGTATAAAAGGAAACTTGTTACCGACAACTTGGAGAATTTGATCTTCTGGCGTGATCATCATCGAAATAGCGTTTGTGCATTGTTGAATTGTTTCCAGAGCACGCGCAGGAGCTGAAGTTGCTTTGAATGAATTGAATACGAAGCTGTTGGTCGAACCCCTTTTATAGACAAGTTGGGCATGATCCAGATCTACTAATCTCGAGATCAGTGTTCGACTCGACACTGATCAATCGACCGATCCCCCTGATCAGTCGATTAAACCCGCCGAATCCACCTGATTTTCTATTCAAATGCTGCCGCTTTGAGTAATATCTTAGTTCAGTGGACTGATCCCACTGTTCAATCGACCGAACCCTCGACGATCCTCGACTTATCTGGTCTGATCAACCTGGTCTTAAGTTTATCCACCTTTCGATTGATTGAACTTGAGGTTCAGTCGACTGATCCCTTGGGCGAAACTTTCACCATGAGCTAGAATCTAATCTGTTTACTTGGGGGTTAGGTTGATCGATCTAGACGTTTGGTTGACCAAACAAGCCAAAATTTTAACCTATAAAGTGTTAGTATTCCTGTAAAATAGAGTTAGAATAAAAGACAAATAATGTATAAAGAATGATAAGATTTGACAGCTTTCACACTGTTCGATCATGACTTTGAGTTTCGCATGAAACTCTAGGTTGGACCGACACCTACTATTCCCTCTTCAGAGAACTCGTTCTCACCTACTCCTCTCAGGAAAAATTACCTTTTGCCAGATTGGTTCTCCAAACCATTTAGAATTTTGCTCAGCGTCTGAGACTTCAGGACTTCATGCTGAATGTCCAATCCTTAACACATCCAGTCTTCCACCTGGTGTTCACGACCCCTAGGATTTTCATCTAGAGTCTTCGATTATAGGATTTCGCCCAAAGTTCTTGACCCTCCAAGACTTTGCCCAGTCTCTGGACTAGGGCTTCATTGCCTAATCATAGCTAGGATTTTCCACTTGCCTAGAATCCACTAGGACTTTTGTCTAAAACAACTTAGGATTTTCCTACAAACTCAGTCACACTTGTTAGATAACAAAACAACTTAATTTTAAACCCTTTATCATTATCAAAATACATGTTTGATTGTCTGGTACTCCCTGCACCAACAGTATCATCTACAATACTTTAATTTTTAAATAGATTAAATCCATTAATGACGAGTCCTAAGTGCACATTTTTAGGATTAAAGGTAAATTCACAGTGTCGTTCATCAAATTCCTTCAATGCTAGAGAATTAGTTGGATGTCTTAGAATTCCACCCAAAACACATTTTTAGAAATGTCACTGCATACTTTCATATGTCTTGGATGACATGAATAACCATTACAATTTTGATTTCAATGGAAAATACCAAAAGACTTTGGCTGGAACTTTAACCACAAGACGTTTTCTACCACCTTTATATGAACTCCTAGAATTGTATTGTAAATTTTTCTATCTTGGAAGGTTACATACTACAAAATTGTTCATTCTCACTTTCCCCCAATAAATCATACAATCATTTGGATAAACATGTATTTTTTCATAATGAAGTCCCAAACTAGAAATTCATTTCTTTGCTGCATAAAAGGACCTTAGGCACTTGAGCTTCAGATGGAAGTACTCGACGAAGGAAGTCTAACAATGTCGTAAATGACTTGTCACTCCATTTTTCATTCACCTTCAATTGAAATAATTCGACAAGGAATGCCAGTTTAGAAAACTCTGTGCATATGATATATAGCTGTTGTTTCCCTTCCTCTATTAATTGATAAAAATCTTTCACATTTGACTCGATCGATGCATGATTCATCAATGCACCATTGTAGTTTTCATTCATTGTAGATCCTTCATTCATTCCAAATGTGTCATGCAACATTTCTTCTACCATAGGTTCATGGGTAGGTACTTCAGTAACTTGTTCTATCAAATCCTGAAGGTCATTGTTATCATGATTTTATACAACCAATTTTTTCAATGAAAATTCCATATGCAATAATCTTGTCAAACACCATTTGTCATTAAATGTTTATGTACCGTCTCTCGATCATGATACAATGAGTTTATGCATTTGCAAGAAGCATATAGTCTTGTGACTTCTTGAGTAACATCATCAAATGTATAATATAATGTAAAAAATATAGAATCCAAGAACGATACTCAAGACTTCCATGTGTGGCAGTCATCCATTTCTTCACCATGATTCCCTATTCAATAATTTCTAAATTTAACATTTAACCCACAAACAAAAATCTTTGGCAATATATGAAGCAAAAAGGGTACAAGATACTTTTTTTTCTAAATTCAAGGATGGATTTCAACTTCAATATTATTCAACTTAGAAGAATAAGGTACAGCAAGATACCAACTTTCACAAGAACTTCACCAGAAAAAAATCTTTGGCATGGGAAAAAAACTAAACTAAGAAACAAACAAAATCTTTGGCAATTTATGAAGCGGAAGTGGCAAAACAATGCTAGGGCGAAATCTCCAATCATAGAAATATTGTATACGAATGAAATACAATACCTAAATTTGCTTCGTTGTTTTATTTTAAATATTGTATTCAACCTTTAGTCCTTTAGAAGCGGTCATAACCGCTCATAAATGAAACATCTAGAGGCGAGCATGGGCATGACTTCTATAGGTGTGTTTTATAATCTAATCAAATTCTAGAATTCAAAAGCGGTTTAAACCACTAATTGATTAAAAAACTTCTAAAGATTTCCCACATCAACGGATTACAAATGCTTCAAACTTTATATCAATTAAAGCATATTAGGAGTAGGCATGCATAAATGCTTCTAACATGTGGCAAAAGGCGATTCGCTCACCCCCAACGCCCCCGTCAACCCGTCCCTAGGCCAACACGGAGGAGGTAAATCACGGGTGACTATTAGCCATTAGTGCAAATGGCCAAGACATGGGGGAGGTCATGTGGCAACACCTCATGTCTTAACCATCACACAGAAGTGGACAAAATAACTGTTGATTCTAAGTTGCATGAAATCTAATTCCAAAAAAAAACTATAAACACTTAAGTGATCCGTATAAACACTTAAGTGATCCGTTGAAGAAATCGGAGAAGAGAGTTTACCGATGATCTTGTGTTCTTCATGCTTATTGTCAGAAGAGCGATTACAAACAAAAAGTCCTTCAAATTTTACAGACCACATCCCTCTTCTGCCGATGTTCTTCACTTTGATACAAAATCAAACACTCACCCTTCTTTACTTAGATGCTAGAACATATTGTTGGTGCGATTAGCACTAACGGTCTAACTCAGGTTTTGATGAATGACAAATCAGGTTAAGTTAGGTTTGTCGTTATCTAACACTCTGATCAAGTGTGCAGGATAAGTCCAGCTAGGTCGACGAGCTGACCGGATAGCTGGCGAGAAGTCCAAGCGGGTCGACGGGCTGACCGGACGCTTGGCGAGAAGTCTAGCTAGGTCGACGGGCTGACCGGATAGCTAGCAAGAAGTCCAGCTAGGTCGACGGGCTGACCGGATAGATGGCAAGAAGTCCAGACGGGTCGAAGGGCTGACCGGACGTCTGGCAGGTAAGTGAGGTAAGTCACTGGAGGGGAGTGACTGCGAGGATGCGTTCCCGGGAAGGGAACATTAGGCGTCGATCCGGCTTAGATCCATTTCGGATGTCTAAGTCGAGATCGTGACTAGATTCCGGTCTCGGAAAGACGGAATCTAAGTCATACTAACTTATGCTAATTCATACTATTATAAATGTGCTAATAATCTATTTTGCAGGATATATATTGCCTCGGACTAACTTTGTTTTGCAGGAAAAAGGAGATTTCTGGAACAAGGTGGTCCGGGCGCCCGGAAGGCAAATTATATCCAGCCGAGTCGTCGCCACGTGGAGCATCACGGTTTGTGCAGCTACGTCGCATTCCAGGCGTCCGGAAGGGATCCAGGCGCCCGGAACAGCATATAAAAGAAGCCCCAGGCAGGAGCTTCATAAGCAATTCATCTGAGAACTCTTCTACTGCTGGTCTTGCTGCTTGACGTTCAGTGTGACGCCAACAACGCTCCGACAAAGTGCTCTTTCAGTTTTTATTTAATTTCCTTGTCGGTATTGCTTTATTTTCACTAGCATTTCCTGTATTCATTCTGTAATCATATTTCGATTTGTTAGTGATTGCCCAATGAAAGTGGTCAAGGACCACGGGCCTTCGAGTAGGAGTCGTCACAGGCTCCGAACGAAGTAAAAAACATTTGTGTCTATTTTACTTTTCCGCTGCGTTTATACTCTAAGTTTTCGAATCGATATTCACCCCCCCTCTATCGAATCTAACGGTCCTACAAGTGGTATCAGAGCAGGTACCGCTCTGATTTGGTGCAACCACCAATCAGACTGGGGGTGAAATTCTTTCTTTTTCCGGTCTTCAGTTTTACACTCAAAACTCCAAACTGGTTTATAATTTTCTATAATTTTTTTTTGCTAAATTGGTGCAACACCAATCTAGATTTTTTTTATTTTCTCTTCCCGCACTACTAATCCAAGACCAAGTCTTGGGATTTTTTTTTGGTTATTTATCTGTGTACAGGATGTCCCAACAAGAAGCCTTCAGCACAGTATGACATCCACTTTTCAACGGGGATGATTTTCCGTACTGGAAGAAGTGCATGGAGGTCTACCTCAAAACAGACTTCGACCAGTGGATGAGCGTTACGAGGCCCTACAAAATTCCAGCAGACACTTCCGGGAATATACTGGATCCTGAAGACTGGACAGCTGATTTGAAGAAGAAAGCATCAACAAAAAATAAAGCAATCAACACTCTACAGTGCGGATTAACAAGAGAAGAACTAAACAGAGTCGGTCCACACAAAAACGCTAAAGAGCTGTGGGACAAATTGATCGAGCTGCACGAGGGAACGAGCGACGCCAAGGTAACCAAACGAGACTTGCTCTTGAATAAAATTTTTAATATAAAAATGCAGGAAGGTGAAACGGCGAATCAGCTCCACGCGAGGATCAAGGATATCCTCAACGGGCTTCATGCGATAGGCCACCAGATGGATAATAGAGACTTAATAAGGTACGCATTAAACGTCTTTCCACGTAATAGTTTGTGGGCATCAATAGTGGATGCCTACAAAATTTCTAAGAATCTTTCTAAATTAAAATTAGATGAGCTTTTCTGTGAATTAGAATTACACGAACAAACTAATGCTGGAGCCGAGAAAGGTGTAGCTTTATTTGCAGGTTCCTCCAAAGAAAAGAAAAGCAAGCCTGAATTTGAAGAAGACTCCAACCAAGACTCCGAAGACGAAGAACACCTGGTGAACTTGGTAAGAAAAATATTCACCAGGAGAAAGAGGAGCTTCAGCTAAAAGGATCTTCAAAAGATCAATTCTCCTTCAGAACAAAAGAACGTGACTTGCTACGGCTGCAATAAAAAGGGACACTACAAGAACGAATGCCCAAAACTGAAGTTCGACAAACCAAAGCCAACCAGAAAGAAGGCACTCAAAGCAACGTGGGACGACTCCTCGGACGAATAAGAGGAAGAAGAGCAGAAACATCAGAGCCACCTCGCACTGATGGCCCGCGAAGATGAAACAGAAGACGAGTCGAAAGATGAAGACGGGTCTGAACCCGAAACAAGCCACGAGTCCATACTCGTTTCCAAAGGCCCGAATGAGGTATATTTTAATTTAAACAAAAATTTTTTTAGAATTATTTCCTTTTTAAATAGTAAATTAACCAAAATAGAAAATGAAAACAAATCACTTCTTGAGGAAAATCAAAACCTCAAGGAACAAATCAAAAATTCAAATCCAACTCAAGATCTAACACTTGAGGAGGAGAATTTATCACTAAAAAATGAGATCAACAGTTTAAAAGGAATGTTAGAAAAATTCACAACAAGATCAAAAAATCTTGACTTAATCCTGAACAATCAAAAAGCATGTTATAATAAAACCGGACTCGGATACAAGTCAAACTCAAATAAAACTTTTAAGTCATTAATAACTCAATACAAATCAACTAATCAAGCTTGGGTTCCGAAAGCGTGCTTAACCACGCAAGTAGGACTCAATCAATATTATATACCTAAAGAAAAAATACATTATATAAAATCAAATAAACCAAACCAAAATCCAAAATACAAACCTAAATCAAATTCAAAATCTAAACAGTTTAAAAATCAACAAAATTATCACCAAGTTAACCATGACTATAAAAAGAATCGACACAAGCCTAAAATCAAAATTTATTAAAGGCCAATAATTCAGGGGGAGGCTCCAGAATAGCTGGCACCTCCAAAACTAACTTACCCGACAGGGTAACCCAAAATTTACCAACCCGGCAGGGTAATTAGGATTAGTTAAAAAGAGACCAAGTTTAACTTGAATCATGGTACTGGTGAAATTTTTGGATGATAGTACGTTAGGGAAGCTTGGGTATCGCATGTCTAGAAAGATATGGCTTCGATCTGGTGCATTTGGCCAAGTGGAACTGACCGAAGCTACCCTTAAATGAATCCTAACCAGTTAGACTAAGATTTAGTACTAAGTTCCGTGGATAGGACTATTCGGAAAACCTCGAAAGGTTGGTTACTTCTAATGATGTCCATGTGACTCACCAAGCTTAGAAGTTTATCCGAAGAATGCCTATTTGTGGAAACCAAAACTAAATCTGAATCTAACACACGTTAAACCAAAACTCCATAATTAAAAATCCAATTTCATCTCACAAAATCATAGGATTCCCTGATTGATAATATAGATCGGGTGAGATGAATAAGGTCAAAATTTTAATTTTAAACTTAAAAATTAATTTCAAAATTTTAATTTTAAACTTAAAAATTAATTTCAAAATTTTAATTTTAAACTTAAAAATTAATTTCAAAATTTTATTTTAAATTTAAAAATTAATTTCAAAATTTTAAAATTTAAACTTAAAAAAAAAATTTAATTTCAAAATTTTAAAATTTAAACTTAAAAATTAATTTCAAATTTTTAATTTTAAACTTAAAAATTAATTTCAAAATTTTAATTTTAAACTTAAAAATTAATTTCAAAATTTTAAAATTTAAACTTAAAAAAAAAATTATTTCAAAATGTTAAAATTTAAACTCAAAAAATTAATTTCAAAATTTTAATTTTAAATTTAAAAATTAATTTCAAAATTTTAATTTTAAACTTAAAAATTAATTTCAAAATTTTAATTTTAAACTTAAAAATTAATTTCAAAATCTTAATTTTAAACTTAATTTCAAAATCTTAATTTTAAACTTAATTTCAAAATCTTAATTTTAAACTTAAAAATGAATTTCAAAATCTTAATTTTAAACTTAAATTAATTTCAAAATTTTAATTTTAAACTTAAAAATTAATTTCAAAATTTTAATTTTAAAATTAATTTCAAAATTTAAATTTTAACCTTAAAAAATTAATTTTAAAATTTTAATTTTAAACTTAAAAAATTAATTTCAAAATTCTAAACTTAAAAAAAAAAAACTATTTCAAAACTTAACTTCAAAACCTAATCTTAAAAAAAAAAAAAAAAAAAAAAAAAACCAGGGGCGGGCGCCCCTGGTATTACCCTCCGAGGCGCCCGGAAAGGGATCCGGGCGCCCCGCCCTAAATCAACCCCGGGCGCCCGGAGTCCCCTATAAATAAGGGGCAGCAGACGCCCCCAACCTTTGCCCCACCAATTTTCACTTTTGCCAAGGTTCACTCCGAACCTTAGTACGAAAGTACTTTAAATCAAAATTTTCTTGCGGTGAAGACGCTGTTGCGATTCAACCGAGGTCGTCAGATCTATATTTGTCGATGGCTCCTCGGTAAAAATTCTTCCCCTCTCTAAAATTTTATTAGAATTTGTCTTCTCATTTTTTTCTTAGAATATTTTATTATATATATACAGTAGGAAACGAACAAATACTGGTGCTGGACCCTCCAATGCTAGTACAGACCCTAGGTTTCCCACAGACGAACTTAGGATTAAGTTTGAGTCAACTATTTATAGGACCATTAGGACTACCTGCATAGATAGGTCGTTCTTTTTAGTTTCATGTCCCTCCGTTTTAGAGGTTATAGACCACTATAACTTAAGGAACCTTGTAGAATGTACCAGTCCAATAAACATAAGTCTGTGTGCCGAATTTTGCAATAACCTAGTGAAAGTAGACGATCTCACCTATACCACTAGGGCAGCGGGCACTGATATCACATTTTCCCCTACGACTATCCGAGAGTTTTTAGAGTTGCGTCCATCTACCTGTTCCTTTTTGTGCTATCCTCCCAGCGATCTACCATTCGGAGATCCCTACTCACATATTACTCTCGATACGATTTATTCGTATTTTTTTGGGGGAGAGCGAGATCCCACTGTGACACAGTTTAGGTCAGTAGAGCTTCGGGTCCAGGACTACGCTCTCTATAGAGTTTTAGTCCTTTGCATTTTACCACTGACTACTCGGGACATCGCTGTGATGCGCCCATTCCATTCATTCTTACTCTATGCCCTGAGTCATAGGTTAGATATTGATATCAGCCTACATATCTTCTCCACCATTATCTACTCGGCTGGATTCGTGACCGATAGACGAGTCCACATGCCATTTTGTCACATTTTGACAGCCTATATGTCCTCGTTGCACATTGATATCACTAGAGGAGACATTGCCCATATGACCGAGTTCGATGTTATAGCAGCTCGGAACTTCTCCCTAGCTGGTGTCCAGATAGATAGGGTTGACGGGACTATGTCTTGGCGGAGGGGGGCACAGCACCAGCCCGATCCAGACGCACAGGTGGACGAGTTCATGCTCGCACTATTTCCAGAGGAAGCCGCACAGGCTCCACCACCGCCCCCAGCTCGAGCACCACGTCATGCTCCCCGCACTCTAGCCGACCGTATGACCGGACTAGAGAGAGCTATGGCGAGTCTCCAGCAGGAGAACTTAGATTTTCATCGGGACATTCGGCGAGAGGTTGCCGAGTTACGAGCTGCCGGGGATACCCGACACACTGAGCTGATGGCGCTTCTCCGATCCTTGGAATCTGGACCACCCCCTTCATCATCTCAGTAGATATAGTTATGACTCACTTCTGTAGCTACACCACCTGTAAAATATTTTGGATCTATCTAGTGATATTTCAGACTTACATTGATTATGTTCTATCTTTTTTCAAAAAATACTTTCAAAAATGGTTTTATCAAATTATAAGTTAAACTTGTTTGTTTTCAAAACATTCCATTTTTAGATTTCAAAAACGGTTTTGGCCTTAGACTAGTTTTGAATCCTTAGAAAGCATGTTCCCATAGGTCTAGTTTTTGAGCATCTCACCAACACCTTAGGTTTACCTTGCTTATGTTTGACAAACATAGAAAGGGGTGAGATGCATAGGCCAATTGTCTGGACTTAAGATGCTTATTTCAGTGCATCAGCATAAGTCTGGACGTTAAATACAACTCAGATATTAATCAGATTAAGTTGATCAGTCAAGTCAACTTAATCTGACTAACCAAGTGAAAGCTACTATCTTCTGATAGTCAGTTAGTACCTAACTGGTTAGACAGCTGGTTAAATTTAAGTATCAAGTTCAGGGGGAGAGTTAACTAAAATTTTGTGTGTTTGAAAAATATTTTATGTTTACAAAAAGTTAAACTTAACTAAGTGTTTGAAAAACTTGGAAGATTAATTCCACCTAATTTTCAAACCTGATTTAAAAAGTTGACTATTAAACTTTACAAATTAGCCTTAAAAATTTATTTTGGCAAAATTTAATCTCACTTAATTTTTGCTTTATTTTGAAAAAGTGAAGTTGAAAATTTACCTTTTGAAAAGTAAATGTTACTTAAACCGAAAATTTTTTGTTGAAAAGTTGAAAAACCTGATTTAAAAATTTTACACGCCTGAAAGGTTAAAACTTGATTAACTTTATATTTTTCAAAATTCAACTTGTCTCCCCCAAGACAACTTGATTTTAATTTTTTTACTTGGATTTTTTTCTTGAATTTTTGAACCAAACTCAGATATTTTTCAAGATCAGCTGTTTTACAGTAACTCTACACTATGTGTACCCTTGTTTTTTTTTATAAATGCCAAAGGGGGAGGGTTAGGTGGTTAAGTTAGAGCAACTAAATGCAAACTTGAAAAACTAACTTAAAAACCTCGAAAATCATGCTTGATTTTTGCATATATTTATCACTAACTTAACCAGGTTGTCATTCCATCAAAAAGGGAGAGATTGTTGGTGCGATTAGCACTAACGGTCTAACTCAGGTTTTGATGAATGACAAATCAGGTTAAGTTAGGTTCGTCGTTATCTAACACTCTGATCAAGTGTGCAGGATAAGTCCAGCTAGGTCGACGGGCTGACCGGATAGCTGACGAGAAGTCCAAGCGGGTCGACGGGCTGACCGGACGCTTGGCGAGAAGTCTAGCTAGGTCGACGGGCTGATCGGATAGCTAGCAAAAAGTCCAGCTAGGTCGACGGGCTAACCGGATAGCTGGTAAGACTGACCGGACGTCTGGCAGGTAAGTGAGGTAAGTCACTGGAGGGGAGTGACTGCGAGGACGCGTTCCCGGGAAGGGAACATTAGGCGTCGATCCGGCTTAGATCCATTTCGGATGTCTAAGTCGAGATCGTGACTAGATTCCGGTCTCGGAAAGACGGAATCTAAGTCATACTAACTTATGCTAATTCATACTATTATAAATGTGCTAATAATCTGTTTTGCAGGATATATATTGCCTCGGACTAACTTTGTTTTGCAGGAAAAAGGAGATTTCTGGAACAAGGTGGTCCGGGCGCCCGGAGGTCCGGGCGCCCGGAAGGGATCCGGGCGCCCGGAAGGCAAATTATATCCAGCCGAGTCGTCGCCACGTGGAGCATCACGGTTTGTGCAGCTACGTCGCATTCCAGGCGCCCGGAAGGGATCCAGGCGCCCGGAACAGCATATAAAAGAAGCCCCAGGCAGGAGCTTCATAAACAATTCATCTGAGAACTCTTCTACTGCTGGTCTTGCTGCTCGACGTTCAGTGCGACGCCAACAACGCTCCGACAAAGTGCTCCTTCAGTTTTTATTTAATTTCCTTGTCGGTATTGCTTTATTTTCACTAGCATTTCCTGTATTCATTCTGTAATCATATTTCGATTTGTTAGTGATTGCCCAACGAAAGTGGTCAAGGACCACGGGCCTTCGAGTAGGAGTCGTCACAGGCTCCGAACGAAGTAAAAAATATTTGTGTCTATTTTACTTTTCCGCTGCGTTTATACTCTAAGTTTTCGAATCGATATTCACCTCCCCCCCTCTATCGAATCTAACGGTCCTACATATATATAGATGAAGGCTACTTGTAGCAGTCAGTAGTGGGCAAAACAACGTGTGCAATTGCATTGCAACTGCACACCTCGTGCACGTTTTGTGCACGAACCTCATGCACATCCTGTGCACACACCTCATGCACGTCCTATCCACACCCCACTTCTAACATCTCCCACTCATCCAAATCAAGCCACAAAGACCAAATTAGAATCAAGTCATAAAGATTAAATAAGTCATATAGACTATATAAGAGTTTAGTCACAAAGACCATATCAGAACATCCAATCCATACTTAGAGAAAATGATTTGTGAGATAACAAACACCCTGAGCGATAGACACTAAGAAGATTGTTACACCTTACATATCCACTTTCTGAGTAATCAATGCTAATAAAATTGTTACACTTTACTTAGCCGCTCTTCCAAATAAATCAGAGACACTCTCATAATGACATATAGCCTCTCTCTTGGTGGTACATATCCATTATCTAGGAAACATCCAATCTTCAAGTGGTACACAACTATTATCTTGAAGATATCCATGTCTTACTATTTACCCAGATTAAATAATCTTCATTTACATCAATATGAATATCTCTAATTCCTTATAATGACTATTATGTCAAGAGAATGCTCCATATTCAATATTCACAATCATTTCTATATATAACAGATATGGGTCAACCAGCGAATAACATTAAGAGATGTAAATCTATTTAGTCTCCTTTTTAACTAGAATCTATTTATTTTAATCAGTCGCTTTCCTAATTATGCTCTATAGACAAAATCATCCATAGTCATAGGATACATACTAAAGTAGCAAACATTGATTAAAACTTCAAGTAAACAACTAAATAGTCACTTAGGGTAAAAATTGAGATTAATTTATAATCTCAAAGATCTCACATAGTAGAGAAATAGGAATCATTTCTCTTACTACCCTTATTGTCACAATAACACATGTGGTATGAATTATATACTACGATATTTTTCTCTTTATTAAAAAAGAGTGAATACAACAATAACAACCAAGCCTTTTCCCACTAGGTGGGGTCGGCTGTATGAATCCTTTTACGCTATTAAGCTCTATCTCTTATTATATCATCATCTATATTTAAATAAATTTTATCTTATTTTATTGTTGCTAACCAAGTCTTTTTTGGTCTTCCTCTTCCTCGTTTGATATGTATATTTATCATAGTTTCCATCGCCTAACTGGAGCATTTATTGGTCATCTAAGTACATGTTTGTACCACCTTAAACATGTCTCTTAGAGTTTTTTCTCAATAGATGCAACTCTAACTTTCTCTCTAATGCTCTCATTTCTTATTTTGTCCAACCTCGTATGTCCACGCATCCACCTTAACATCCTCATCTCTGCAACTCTCATCTTCTATTCATGTGCTCGAGTCATAGGTCAACATTCAACTCCATATAACATAGCAGGTCTAACTGCGATTTTATAGAACTTACCTTTAAGTTTAAGAGGTACTTTATGATCACATAAAATACTCGATGCTCCCCTCCATTTCACCCATTCTGCTTGCATTCTATGTAAGTCATCTCTCTCAATCCCTCCATCATTTTGCAAAAATGATCCTAAATATTTAAATCTCTCGGTTCCGGATAACTCGTCCTCTCTTATCTTAACAATTATTTCATTACTTCGAATATTGCTAAATTTAAATTTCATATATTCTATATTTAATCTACTAAACTTAAAACCTTTCCCTTCTAGTGTTTCCCTCCAAGATTCTAGTTTAGCATTTACTCCTTCACGTGTCTCATCTACCAAAATAATATCATCTGCAAACAACATGCACCACGGTACTGTGTCTTGAATGTGCACAGTGAGTTCGTCCATAATTAGTGTAAAAAGATATGGACTTAGAGTTGATCCTTGATGTAACCCTATCTTTATTGGAAATGCTTCAGTTACTCCACCTGAAGTCTTTACTCTGGTCGTTACATCCTTATACATATCCTTAATTAGTTCAATATATGTTACGCTAACATCTCTCTTTTCTGAAATTCTCCATATAATTTCTCTTAGGACTCTATCATAAGCTTTTTCTAAGTCAATGAATACCATGTGTAGATCTTGTTTTTGCTCCCGATATTTTTTAATTAATTGTCTAAGAAGATGTATAGCTTCTATTGTCGACCTTCCAGGCATGAACCCAAATTGATTTTCTGTCACTGTAGTCTCCTTCCTTATTCTTTTTTCTATTACTTTCTCCCAAAGTTTCATAGTATGCCTCATTAGTTTAATACCCCTATAGTTTGCACAATTTTGTACGTCTCCCTTGTTCTTATATAAGGGAACTAGAGTACTTATCCTCCATTGATCAGACATTTTTTTCGTTTTCAATATCATGTTAAATAATTTTGTAAGTCATTCAATACCTTGTTTCCCTAAGCACTTCCTTACCTCTATCAGAATATCATCTGGTCCAATGGTTTTTCCATTGTGCATCTCATTTAAAGTTTGTTTTACTTCTGAAGTTTGAATTCTACGATAAAAATTAAAATTTCTATGCTCATTTGACCTACTTAAATTATCTAAGTTAAGTTGGTCACCTAAACCTTCATTAAAAAGTTGATGAAAATACCTCTTCCATCACTCTTTTATTTCTCCATCGTTTATTAATACCCTATTACATTTATCTTTAATATATTCTATAAATGTCTCTTTCCCCTTCTTTTGTATCTAATTTTTGATATAACCGTTCAAAATTTTCATTTTTTGCTTCACTCACTACTTTCTTAGCTTCTTGCTTGGCTATTGTATATTTTTTTAAAGTTTTTCTCGTTCTTACAAATATATAATTCCTTATAAGTTATTCATTTTTCCTTCACTTTCTCTTGTACTTTCTCATTTCACCACCAAGATTCTTTACTTAGTAGTGCATGCCCCTTTGACTCACGGAGTACACTCTTAACTACTATTTTCAACTTTGATATCATCTTATCCCATGTTATATTAGAGTCATCGTATATTTCACCTAATGATTGTACTTCTACCTTCTCGGCCTTAAATATATTTTGTTTCCCATCCTTTAACTTCCACCACTTAATTCTCGGAATTGTATATATTTTCTTTCTATTGATACTATGTTTGAGGCGTATATCCAATATTACTACCCTATGTTGGGTATAGTTAAGCTTTCTCCAGGGATGACTTTGCAATCTTTACAAATGTTTCTATCCTTCTTCCTAACTATAAGAAAGTCAATTTATAATTTATTATTCCCACTTTTGAATGTGACTAAGTATTTTTCTCTTTTCTTAAAAAACGTATTAGCTATATAAGGTCATATGCATTTTTCACTCTGACATGCTCATTTAGATCACCTCCTATTAAAATCATTTCATTTGGTGGAATATTTTGTAATATTTCATCTAAGTCCTCCCAAAACCTTGATTTGGTAGCTTCATCTAATCCTACTTGTGGTGTATATACGCTAATTATGTTCATAGTTTCTTTCACCACTATTATCTTAAGGGATAAATTCTATCCCCTTTTCTAACTACTCCTACAACTTCATCATTTAACAAACTATCTATAATAATACTCACTCTATTTCTTACTTTACTCTTTCCAGTGTACCATAACTTAAAACCCGAGTTCTCTAGCATCTTTGCCTTCTCTCCTGTCTATTTTATCTCTTATACACACAAAATACTAATTCTTCTTCTAATCATCATATCTACTACCTCCATTGATTTACCAGTAAGAGTTCCTATGTTCCATGTTTCAAATCATAGATTATTAGTTTTCCTATCATATTTGTTCTTATGCAATCTATAGTGTGACAACTCTTGCCTATTTAACACTACACCTAAGTTCTCATGGAGATGTAGCGGTCCTTGCTGAGACATTATAGTCGGACCCTATAACGCGAACTCTTGCATATTTAGCACTACACCTGAGTTCTGAAAATGTAGAGGTCCTTGTCGAGACGTTACAGTCGAACCCTGCAACCTGTTCCTTCCGGGGAACAACTTAGCATTAGCACAATAGTTTAATCGATTAATTCATTGAATATTTACCATAGTTTGACATTGGCTGGCAACCTAACGCAACCCTCCTTCTTTATTTAGGCTTGGGACCGGCCATGACTGTCGTCATGGGCGGAGTTCTAAAAAAAAGTGAATATTTTTCTTAAATTTAACATCATATATATTTTAATCTAGACATACATAATGTTTAATCCTGAATTCAATATATGAATTCTAATTTGGCCTTCAACAAGTTCAGTAAATGGTGGGTTCATTTACTTCGATCATTATTAATACATAAATGATCTCATATTGACACAATTATCAATGTGACCTTAACTTATGGATATGTCTCTGTTCACAGTTACGTAAGTTATCCCATAAGTAACGGTCTTATCTCTATTTGTACTTAACAAATAGAGATGATTGTCCATGTGAGTAGACCAATCTTAACTTGCCACATGCTTATTAAGATCTTATATAAATGTAACAAAAATAATATATACACTGAATAAATTATGACAAATAAAATAATCAAATCATAACATCTAATTATTATTACAATATTGTTACATTCTACGAAGTCCCAAAGACTTTACATATTCTTTAAATGACTCTCTAATTATTAGCTTAGTAAAAGGATCTGTAAGCATAACATGTGTAAGGACATACTAAGGAATTACCTTTCTTTTAGCCATAATATCCCTCACAAAGTTATATTTTATAGTTGTATGCTTATCTTTGCTATGATATTTGGGATCCTTGGAAAAAGGTATTGCAGTTTAACTGTCATAGTAGACAACATAATGATCCTCATTCATATACTCAATGTCGTTTCTAGCTATTAACATATCATCAACATATAATGATAAAATGACATAGTTTCCTTTTTCTCTTTTCAAGAAAGCACAATGATCCTCATTGATCATCTCGAAACATAAGATAAAATGACTTCGTTAAATCTTATGTTCTATTGTCTTGACACTTACTTTAATCCATATATAGACTTTTTAAGTCTACATACTTTCTCCTCTTGACCTTTAGCAATGAAATCTTCTGGTTGAATCATATAGATTTCTTCGTCAATCTCGCCATTAAGGAAAGTATTTTATACATCTATTTAATATAATTCCAGATCATAATGTGCCACAAAGAGAAAATGTCTCTTCAAAATCAATACCCTCCATTTGGGTATATCCTTTTGCAATCAAATAAGTTTTGTATTTGTTAATTGATCCATCAGCTTTTCTCTTTATCTTGAGAATCCACTTATTCTCAATAGTCTTTTGGCCTGGAGGAAGATTGACTGAGTCTCAAACATGATTCTGATTCATAGACTTTATCTCTTCAACCATTGCAGCTTTCCATTTTTCTCTAACTCTATATCCCAATGCTTCCTCAATAAATTGAGGTTCATCATCGTCAATTGAAAGTGTTATCAATGTTTTATTCTCAATATCAAACATATTCTTAGGTTTGATTTTATGAACACTTCTTCATAAGTTGGGTTGTTGAGAAGTCAATTCATGACTTGTCACTCATACTCGGTTGACAAGACTCAGTCATCCCTTTTAACACCTATTTTGTTGATAATATTTCATCCTCCTCAAATTGAGAAATACTTTTATCAACATCATCTCTGATTGAGAACTCTATTTCAAGAAAAATCATATCTCTCTTGAATCTATTTCGAAGATGATTCTATCTAATTAGTCACCTATGAAAACATAAACTCTTCTAATAATAACCACTTCTAAAGTTATCCAATAGCAAGGGTTAACAACCGTTTGAGGCGTTATACCAATTGAAGCATTTTTAAGAACAGTTTGTAACAACCGCTCCAATTGATTCATCTTTTACAATCGGTTCATCGACCGTTTTTAATTATCCGGTCCTATTGATCATTTTTTTTTAGTGCCAGTGCCACTGCACTGCCTTCGCTCGCTGCAGCCAAATGTCTCATTTGCCTAACAAATTTAAACATGTTGCGGCAACTTTGGGAAAATACAAGAGAGTTGGAATCAGTACTTCTCTAAAATGTAATAAATTCCATTCGATTCACTAGGTCGCTAACTCCTGAGAAGAAAAGGTGCCCTCCCAATAATTAATTAAGTCCTGAAGACACTGGAAGTGCACAGAGTCTAACATTAACAATTCCCTCTTTTCCTTAATCTTTCCCTCTCATTCACCAATTGTTCCTTTAATTGATGGTACAGTACTTCCTGGTTTCTCTGTGTTTGTACTTGTCTCTGCTTATTTTGGACTCATCATCTTGTTCTTGCGCCATCAGTGAACGCCCGTCGTGCTTATTAATCGGCGCCTGCCCCGTCGTTAACTCGAGGGCATTCTTATTCACTCCACGAACAAATCAATTACAGTGAATTGAAAATGGTTGATCGAAGGATGCGATGCAAGGTGCCATGCATGTAGTACCAACACTAAAAATGTGTTAGTCGATGTTTGTGGGGGGAATGAAGATGAACTTGTGGGGATACATGCACAGAAATGAATGGTCAAGTGCGTTGGTGGATGAAAATAATTAAGGATAAATGTGGCATGACGAAAAAAAAGAAATCAATTTTATAGGCTTTAATTAAATCACTTTTTTTTTTTTTTTTGCTTTTTCTTCCTTTCTTGCAACTATATCTTATAATGCAATATTTTGTTATTATTTTTTATCTCGTGGTTGTCATCGTCCTCGTCCTCGTCGTCTTGGTCCGTGTTGTCACTGTCGTCGTCCAACTTATCGTAGTCGTGATCCATCGCTGCTGGGTGTTGCCGTTGCCCCATCAGCTCCTTCATGATGTCTTCTGGCTTCAATGCAATGAGAATTCAGTAATTAGATGCGTAATTGATTTTATTTATCAGTGCATTATTAACCAGTATATTATACCTGTTTTAATCCTTGGTCGAAGAAGCCAGCGGTGAGTCCTCCGTTACCAGTTTGTATCTGAACTCCGGCGTTAATGTCGGAATTCCCGTTCTTTCTTTCAGCCTCCGCGGCCGATTTTGGCAGCGGCGGTATCACTGGTTCTTGCTCGTGTAACCTGTTCGTCGTTATCGCATCAGTGATCTGCTGTTGATTTGACGACGGGGGGATGGTATTAGTGGACTGATCTGGGCCTTGAGGTCTCTGCATTGATCCACCGCCGGCGCTGAGGAGTTTGCCGCGGTGGAGCGCGTCCAATTGGTGGAAGTAGGTGCAGGTCTTGGAGTCCTCCGGCCGCTTTTTGTTGCTTTCCTTCACCTTCTTGTAGTACTTGTTTATGTTTTCCCATTTCTCTTTGCACCTCTTCGCGCTTCGGTTGTAGCCGAGACGCTGCATTCCGGCGGAGACCTCCTCCCACAGAGGCCCCTTCGATCCCGAGTCCAGGTACTTGGAGTCCAGTCCGCTGCGGACCTTGATCAGGGCGTGCACCTCTGCCTTCGGCCACCTGGAGGACGACGTCGGCGATATGGCGTCGAGGCTCGACGCCGGTGGCTCTGAGCTGGCGGCGAGCTCCAACGTCGGCAGAGGCGACTGGCTCCTGGCAATGTCGGCGACTTGGCTAGGCGATTGCTGAATTTGTGGTGGTTGGGTTTGTGATGCTTGGGGCGGTGCGGCTGGCGGCGGAGTTGAGTGAGGAACATTATTTTGCGATGGCGGGGGTGGCGGAGTGCTTTGAGAGAGAGACGGCTGTTGGAGAGGAACGGTGGAGATCCCCGGGGCTTCTGGAGGAATTGGCCCTGGGGTGGGAAGGGAGATGTTTTGGCCGGTTATCTTCTGGAGGTAGGAGATGATGGCGGTGTCTCTGGAAGCTGCATTGGCCCGCTCCTGCGCCAGCATCTCCTGCTCTCGATTGAGCCTCGTCATCTCCTGGCGCCGCCACGCTTCCTCCCGTATCATGCGGTCCTGTTCCCTCTTCTCGATGGCCTCCAAGAACCGCTGATGCATCGCCTCCTGCCGCTCCATCACCTGCTTCATCAGTCCATCGAAGAAGTCCATCATCTTCCTGCTCGTCGTCGTCGCCTCTCGCTTCCTCTTCCTTCCTTCCTGGCTCTCCCCTGCTGTCTCCTCGTCCGAGTCTGACGACGCCGAAGAAGACGAGTTGGACGAGAAGCTGAACCCCGCAGTCAGCGCGGCCGCGGTCGAGATTCCATGAGCCAGCTCAGGGGCGACCACCCTCGTCGGCAAGGCAACGATCGGCGGTGGGGGTGCGACGGAGGAGACGGGCTGAGCCCTGTTAGCTGGCGGCTGGCCCACCATGGCGGCGGCGCTGAAGGCTGCAGAGGAGGCGTCGGCAAACTCAGCCTGAGCTGCAGGGGCGGCGACCGCTGAAGGTCCGGCGGAGGAGCCGGCGCCGCTGTGGAGGGCTTCGAGCTGGGTGAAGAAGCGGTAGCTCTTGCCGTCCTGGCGGCCGGCGCGGCCTTCCTTGGTGCGCTTGTAGTACTTGTGCACGTTCTCAAACTTCTCTTTGCACTTTTTTGCGCTCCTCTTGTACCCCAACTCCGCCAGCTTCCTGCACCATTGACAATTGTAGCCATGTATCAACTGCACAATAATCACAAGCAACAGGCACAGCACCGAACGGATGAGGATAAAGGAATTATTAAGCCCTAAAAAGTGAATAGCCAACCACCACAGAAAAAGTCATAGGTAAGAAGTTCCCTACTGATGATGAATTACGCCACTAATCTACCATCTAACATGCTAATAACCTACCTCGAAGGATAAAAATGGACTTAAAGTTGTATCAATCAAGTAGCTAAAAGAACAGCAGGATGATAGAATAATCAATGGACTGTACTGAGGGAACGCACCATTTGCCTCAGGGAATCTTTAAGCCAGATCTATCTCCACAAGGATTTAGAAAACAATTATTGGTTTGGTTGGGATTGATGCAGCGGATCTGGAGCAGCCGCTGACATCGAATTCAGAGATGATGTTTAAGAAAAGAGATGAAGCTAAGCTGTACTGATCATGAACTTTAGAGAAAGAGATCTGAGACGATTGAAGAAGACAGAGAGAAGATGGCTCGTTTTTTTGCCCCCAAAACCCAAGCTCTCATGCTTCATGCTTGCTTACTCCTGCAGCCCTGCTGCCGTTGCAGCTGTGTCGTTGTACGAACACAGAGTCAGATATGGTTATACTTTTCAACTGTCTCGCAAACAGAAAAATCTTTCTTTTAGCTGGTGGTGATGGTCGTGTGAGTGTCAATTCTCAATTCCCGAGAAAGAGATAGAGATCTATGAACAAAATGAAGCAAAAAGACGACATTTTGATGTGAATTGCAGGAGATATGGTGCGTATTGTAACTAATTAACCTGGAGACCTCCTCCCAGAGAGGAGCTTTTAGCGTGGCGTCGCGGAAGCTGGCGTCCATCTCGGACCGGATCTTGAGCAGCGCCAGCGTCTCCTGCCGCGGCCACCGGTTCCCGGCTGAACTTCCGCCGCGCTCGGGGTCGTCGCCTGCGACGGCGAGGGCCTCGTCGTCTGGAAATTCTACGGCCACCTGCAGTTTGTCAAAATTCCCGGGCGCCGCAGGAGGCGGAGGGCGGACGCTGATGGGGGAGGCGACCTCGTCGGGCGGCGGAATTCCGAGCAGGTGCGCTCGGGAGGCAACTGGAGCGGACGAGAACGGGAGAATCTGGGAGGGCGACGCCCCGAACTGAGTCCCTCCTTGCGGCTGCGCCTGCTGTTGCATCTCTCTAGTTATAATTCGGGATCAATTGAGCTCAATTCCGAACTCACGCCTTTCTCTCTCCCTCTCTCTCCCACTTCAGTGAGGAGAAAGAGAGGAGAGAAGCCACAGAATTGGACAGCCCAATTTATCTACGAGGCCACAGCGAGACCTTTAAGCATGACTACCTCCATGGCGATCGAGAAGAAGGTAAGAAGATGAAGAAGCAGGGAGAAATAGAAAGATCAAAAAATTAAAACAGTGAGATGGAGGAAGAAAGACGGAAGGCATGCAGAGATGCCTGCCACTGCTGCTGGTGATGATGTTAGACAGAGAGAGAGAGAGGATAGAGCAAACGAGATGCTGCGCTGTCAGGGGTGGGGGCTTACTTTGCACTTAATCATAGTTAAAACCCAAAGGACAGGTTTTGTCGGAGAAGGAACGAGAGAGAGAGAGAGATTAGTACCGTAGAAGAAAGAGTAGTAAGAAAAAACAAGAAGAGGAAGACTATTAATCTTGCACCGTGATGGAGCATCTCCAATGGATCCAACCATCCAGCCCTCCCTTCCATCACGCATGCAAAAGCAAGCCTCAATTCCCTCTCCCGCAAGTAAAAATATATACCCAATTTACTTCTTCACGCTTCGATTAGCTTTGCTTGTATTTTGGAACGTACTAATTACCCACACCGCTGAGACAAATAAACAGACAAACGAAAGCATTAAAAAAGAGAGAAGAAAACAAGTAACGTGTTTGTATAATTGCTGGGTGGTGGAAAATTATTGGCGATGGGTATACGGACTTGAGCATTTATACAGCAAGTAGATGACGATAAAACAGGCTGTGAAGAGGACGGAAGAAAGAATTATAAATTATTATTTTTATTAAAATAAAATAGTTTTTTAAAAAAAAAAAGTGCGAGAGATAGAGAGAGAAGAGGCGAATGCTTTGGCACACCAGCTGTACTGTGGCGTGGGCCTGGCGTTTATTGCGGGTCCCACGAGAAAAAATTTAACACCTCACGGATACAACACGGCATGTTACCCCACGCCTTTGCCGGGCAGCACCGCTCTCCTATTCCAAGCAAGGATGGATTGATCAGCTCGACCTGACTCAAGGTACAGGCTGATGCCGTTGGATCGTGTCTGGCTGGGCCATGTGTCTCAAATGACTCGATCAATTCGACACCCAATGATGGAGACAGATATTACTCTACTCTGGGCTTTAGCTGGGGTCATGGGTCATTTTAAGATTTTTTTTATAAAAAAAAGCTCATATATTTATGAATTTTTTTATATATTTAATCATTTTAGTAAATCTCCTAATCAAATTTTATGATGAATATATATATATATATATATATATATATAATAGTCTATGCACTTTTATATGTGTAGATGTGGACGATATCCGATGTGGACAATCTAATAGTTAAAATTTAATTTTTTTTAATCATTCTCTCATTTACATACAACAACTCTTTTCTCTCTTTTTATTATGAAAGATAAATATATATCATAAAAAAAAGTACAACACACAAAATCTATGATCTTTCATCATGTTATGTCTGAGGAAGTGTTAAATCTAAGAAACTATCTAAGGTATAGCATACAAGTGCTCACATATGTACCAACATTCTCTCTATGTACCAACACTCTCTTTGAATATTCACCATCAGATGCTCTACGGTCAAGTACTCATCATCGATATAATCATGGGGGATCAGTCACTGACCGAGCTTTGTCATCAATGTTAAAGAGTCATCTCCTGTAAGCATCTCCATGTTGCAAGAAGTCCAACATCCTCTAAGACTACCCTCACTATCCTCCATCCGTTGTCCTCCGTGTTGGAGCAATCTGGGTACCCTAGGCTTTGATGTTTGGGCAAAGGTTTAAGTTAGGTTTATTGTTGTATTTGATATGCATTGTGAGTGTGCAGGATACAAGAATAACAAGGAAAGTCCAAGTGTGATCTTGGCAAAGGAGAAAAGTCCAAGGATGAATTTTGACAGTGTAAGTCCAAGCATGTAGTCTTGGTAAAGTAAGCCCAAGTGTGACTTGGCAATTGATAAAGTCCTGGATGCGCGACCTCTTGGGAAAGGAAGACCCGACAATAATGACAAGACCGATGGAAGTTCCAGAAGGCAAGACATGAAGGATGAGGAGGCATTCGAGGGACGCAAAGCTGATGGAGGAGGCTAGAAGGCTAGGTCTAGGTTACTCAAGCGAGGACAAGTGCTGAGTGAATGTACTCGGGGATTAAATCCTAGGATTAGGAGTTTACTGTAATATCACTGTAGTGTTACTATAGTAGTAATGTAGCGTTACTGTAGCAATCGATTGGTGTTTTCATCAATCGACGGGTATTTTCATCAGTCGATTGGTGCGGTCGACCGGGCAGTCAACTGAGAGCGAACAGAATGTTTCTGCTCGTTCGGTTGGTGTGGAGCAGTCGACTGATGGAAGTATCAGTCGACTGATATCGAGTCATTGGGTTGTAATGGTCGAATCTCCACAGAGGGCAGTCAACTGGTAGGCGGAGTTTTTCAACTCGCGACCTATACAACCAAGCATTGGAAGCTTGGTTAAGGTTGACGAAAATAGATGGGGTTAACCCCTATTAGAGTCTCCAAGGTCTTATTGAGTTATCAAGATCTTGTGCCAGTTTGTGGTGAGGTTTCTCCACCCACAAGGAGCTACTTGAGCTAGTCGGAGGTTTTCTGAGGAGTCATCCACCGACGGATCAGGATCGTCCACCTTACGGACAACCGTGGAGTAGGAGCTTCATCTTTGAACCACGTTAAATCAACGTGTTAGGTTTACTTTCTATTGTCAGTATTTATTTTTGTATTCCGCTGTGCGTACTAACCATTGTAGGAAGCGACGTTTTAGGTGAGACGCTATTCACCCCCCTCTAGCGGACGTCAAGGTCCCAACACTCCGTCCTTGAGAAATCTAGCTCCTCCGGTCATCAGTGCTAGCCAAGATGAGGCCAAATGATGTGTGATAAGTGTGTATCTCCTTTGCCCATGACTCAAGTGGGTCCTTACTCTCAGCATCAACTTGCACATAAGTCGTCATCATCATCCCCTCATCACTTTTAACAAGTGGCTAGCTATAAACAGATTTATAATATCTTTACCACGAATTATTTGGTGTGGGCTAGATAAATCATTCTAATGAATCTATCCACCCTCATAGGCTTTTTGACAAAACCTCAACCATAAACGAATTTAGAATATCTTTATCACGAGTCGTTTGTTGCGGGCTAAAGAGATCATCCCGTTAGATCTATTCACCTATGTATCCTCACCAACAATATATACACTCTCCCTTAAGGTGGATGCTTTCACTCACTTCTCACCATCTCAAGGTACATGATCTCTCACTTGGCAACTCAAGATATATATGCTCTCATATACACTCTCACTCAGGGTGGATGTTCTCATTCACTATCTCAAGAGGTACAAACTCTCATATACTCTCACTCACCCAAGTGTTTGTATGACTCCCAAAATGATGAACCTCTATCCATGCTGATGAGATGCTCCTAGAAGAATGCTCCATCCATATAGTTTGCAAGTATCTAATGGGCTTGCAAGTATCCACGAGGGGAACTCTCTCATCGATCGTTGCCCAGTCTGCATTATCGTAGTATCAGTTTGTAGTCTGCTCCTCCATATGAATCCATGTCTCGCAATCCTCCAAATCAAGTAATAATCTATTTTATTTTTTATTTTTTGATTTTTTTTTTACCGACGGTAGTTACTTGGGGCTAACATGGTGCTAGCCCTAAGTAACATCCTTAATTCTATACAATGTAATGAAGAAGTGTATGCCCTCCAGACCCCTATGTGTGGACTCTCTCTTTTAATTGCATGCAATGTGGTGTTAATTTTTATAAATCAATACTAAAGTGGATGGTACTGGTTTGGTAGTGCCGGCACCACTAGCATCATCTTGGTGCTTGTTTGTAAAAATTAGCGCCACCTTGCATGTAATTAAAGGAGAGAGAAGAGAGCTTGGTCACTTGCACTAATAGTTAATAGTTACTCGTGGTTTACTTCCTCCATGTTATTCTAGGAACGGGTTGGTCGCGACGTTGAGGACGAACGAATCATCTTTTTTATCACACAAAAGGAGAGAGAAGAGAGTTATTACATACAATTAAAAGAGAGGTTAAAAAATAGATTTTAGCCACGTTAAATTACCTATGTTTAATATCACCTACAACCACTCATATGTACTCTGGACACCTCTAGAAGGAGAAGAATGACTTAGTTACTTCTAGAAGAATGACTTAGTTAGCTAATATAAGATTGCTTTTGTTATCTCACCATGATGATGATGATGATTAATAAATTAACTTGAATTAACTAATATTCTCTTTTATCTAAATAAATATCAATCGGCAAGTCTAATACTATTATTTAATTATGTTTTTTTTATTTATAACCATAGACAATATAAATGCAGTTGAGACACACTATTTAAATGTCCTAACACTGTAATTTGATATTATTATGACATTTTCTATACTTGTCAGAGAACAATATTTGTATTCTAGTCTTTTCTTCTTTTTTTTTTTACACAAAAGACACACATAATCTCCTGTTCAAAACTAATCAAATTAAAGTATTCGTCCTATTAAAAAAAAATACACAAGATTATTATGAAATACTAATAACTGATGCATGCTAAACTTAAAATATAGCGTGCAACAAAAGTCAATTGGATTTGAATAAGATATCTCATTGCCAAAGACAAGAATGGAGGAAGGGAAGTCTATCATTGCTTGGCTCCTAACTTATATCTTCCATGACCCACGATAGTGATTGTTATAATGATTGATGGAGCCTTGCAAATGATCAAATTAAATTACTAGAATAATTAACAATGGCTCGACATTAAATCAACACTTTTTAATTAGCTAAACTAGATTCTCACTAATCAACGTTTTTTGTGTTTGTTTTGCAATATTTAATAGTTAAAATGGGATTTTGCCATGTTACGTGGGAGATGGAGATGTGTGACTTAGCTTATTTTCTATAAATGGAGACAGTGGAGGCTTAGAGGTTATGAGGCTTTGGTAGGGTGTAAAGGAGCTACATTTAACTATGTTTTATCTTATTTATTTACTTGTTAAATTTATTTATTAAATTTTTTATTGAGTTTGAGTGCTTTTTATCGAGTTTAATTTTTCGTATATAATAACGTATTGTGAATAATTTTAGATTATAAAAAATTATAATCTTTATATATTTGAATAAAAAATAAAAAATCCTTTTCTATCGAACTTAATCAATAAAGGATCAACCTGATCCACGACACATCTTTATCAAATTCGCATTATAAATGCGAGTTTATCAACCTAAAAGTTAGTTCATCATGGTCTAGAGGTAGGCCATGCATTAACCCCTTGAAAATAATTGGCGCATTAACTAACTGATGGCCAAGTCTTTAATTTGGGTGGTTCAATGTCATACCACCAAATTGAAAACTTAATTTATGTGGTTTAAAAAAAATCCTAAACAAAATCGAACATCCAAATAAAAAACGTAGGTAAATTAATAATTTATATTTCAATTTTCAGTATGATTTTAAAAATTGGAAATGGTATTTTAAATAATAATAATAATAATAATAATAAGTTGAAACGACATTGCCCCTAAGACTGACTTGATAAAAAATGAATTCAGCGTACGTTTGTTAGAGGATGTTATCCAAATACATCCGTTCATACACTCATGTGAGCTTCTAGTATTAATTTAAAAAAAAAAAATTATTTAAGGTTACGTTTGATTGAATGTAATATATTTTAATTTATAATGTAATCAAATTTGTAATATAATATGATGTAGTCTTGATTATATTATTACGATAATGTAATATATATAATATTTGATTACAAGAATGATTATATTATTTTGTTTGGTGTCTATTATTTTTTATAAGTAATGTAATTTGTATTATTATAAAATGATAAAAATATTCTGCGACCTATATCGACGGTCGTCGCACCTTTGTCGGAGCTTGCAACAACCAACAGCCACCGCCGTTGGCCTCCTTCACCGGCCGCCGCTACCGGCAATCATCGATTGCCGCTACTAGCAACCATCGGTCACCATTGGCCGCCGACAACCAACGACGGCGACGACCGGCGGCGGTGACGGCGACGACGACCGGCGGCGGTGACGGCGACGGCGGCCGGTAGCCGGCAGTGACGGCGACGGCGGTCGGTAGCCGGCGATGGCCGGCGACGGTGACGATAGGCAGCGACCGCGATGGACTAAGGGTATATTTGACATTTAAATTTTGGTTAAACGGTGACCTCGTAATATAATCGGATTACATAATATTTACTTTGTAATTCAGATTACAAAACTTCACTACATTTTATAATCCAGATTACATTACATTTCAAATTTAAAATTAAATCAAATAAAATAATCAACCTTATAATGTAATCTTGATTCAATTATAAGGTAAATTATACCCTACCAAACATATAATATTTAAACAAGAGAAAGCAAAAATTAAAATAAGTTAGACTTATATTACCAATATTTAAACAGGAGAAAGTGAAAATTAAAAAAAAAAAAGTTAGATTTATATTACCAAAAGTATTTATCATCTTTTTTTTATCTCATAAAAAAATATTTTATATATATATATATAAACAAAAACCGGTAAGAAAGTATCTAGGCTTATGCGTTATAGGAAATATCAAAGCTAAAAAATATTATACAAAATTAAAAAATAAACAATGGAGTGGCAAGACTTACGATTGAGAATGGAAAGAAGCGCTAAGTAAACCAACGTCGGCTATGTGTTCGGTGACATTTTAGAGAGCTTCCAGCTAGTTCGAGAACAAGCATGCGACTATATATAAGTTGTGCTTAGCTTACCTTTGCTTTTGCTTGCCCAACAGGAGTGAGCTACGACGGAAGACGACGACGAAGGAAGGAGCGAGAAAGAGAGTGAGGGAAATTTAAATTTGGAAAATTTCCTTCGCCTTCCATTTTGAATAGAGGACGGAAGGGGAGAGAGAATAAAAGAAATATTTTTTTTCAAAGAAATTGAGCTGGCAACGTCATGTATGCGTATCGCTCACGGTCGCTCATGAAACGTTGAACAGCATATTATATATATATGTTATGTCACACACCTTATGTTGCACACTCTGTGAACTCTTGATGTATTTTTTTTTTTTGAAAAATTTTTATACCTAGAGCCTAAACACTAAATCCTAAAGTCAAAACCCTAAGGTTGAATTTGGTTCAAGTTATTATTGTATATAGCCTTGATTATGTAATTACCAGGTAATCACATAAAAAAGGTTATGAAAATAAAACATAACCTTAATGTTGTTTGATTGAACTTTGGTTATGTTACTTACTAGTTTAACATTTTACCGATTTACCCTCATGATCCTGTCCGAATGCTGAATCAGCGGACGCTGGGCACGGGGCGCTCTCCGACTGCTGACGTGGATCTTCGACTAGTGGCACGAAGCTCCGGCGAACCTGCACAGAAGTCGGGCCGGGAAGGGGTTCCCGGCGGCGACCCTCCGACGCTCAAGTCAGGTAAGCAGGTGGTGGAAAAAGTAGCTCCAAAGGTCTTGAACGCGTACCTCCGGCGAAGTATGAGGCTCTTTATATAGAGTGGTGAAGGAGCTCCTGCACGTCCACCGAGGTACATACGTATCCGCAGCCCACACCTCGGTATGTGTCTATCAGAAAGCTTACCTGACGCCATACTGCTACAGTCCAAGCACGTCTTCGATGGGACAGGAGAACACCTAACTGTCAGACTAGAAGTATAGCCTAGCCCTAGGGCTTGACAGCTGTCATAAGATATTCTTGTCTTTCTCTACCTGCCACAGGTCGGTGGGTCCGTCCAGCAGGCTGGACGAGGAGTGCTGTCCGGACGGCCCTCGTCTTACGCGCCGACCGGACGGCACGTCCGACCTGCCGTTGGTATCGATACGCTGGGGAGATTTCGGTAGGGTGCTAGGCAAGGACTGTTAGCGCTATGTTACTTTATATCTTCGGCCAAGCATGACTTCCGCTCGGCCCCTCATTATTGTTCGTTCGAGCGCCGGTATCCCGACTCCTATCCGGCTGGCCGGGAGGTCGACCCAACCTTCTCCGGTCAACCACCCGGTCCACCTGGCCTTTTGATTTCCACGTGGCGTCGACCCTTCAGAACGGGGGCCCCCTGTTCTATCCGCCGGATCACTTGCCTCCCCTTCAAGTCTAGTCGAAGGAGGCGACTGACTGGACTGCCGATCTGACTGAGTAACGACCGCTACATTAATCCGCTCGGCCAGGCTTAGGGATGCTCATCCGTTCGGCTGTACCTTGCCCGTGCCTTGTATTGCCTGGAATTTACGCCGAACCTTCTCCTCTACTGCCCATCACGTGTGCTGCGCATGGTAAGGGGCGCCCATTAAATGTGACCAGTATCCAACTGACACGTGGCGATCGTGCGTTTGTCAGCGTATGGCGGTGACGTCACTTCCGATGGGACAGCCGCCGTTTGAAATGAACGGCTGGATGATGGCCTCGTTTTTCACGACCTGGATCGGACGGTGGAGGTGGCTCCCGGGCAGCGATATAAAGCTCGCGACTCATTTTCCGCCGCACTATTGCTTCATCCTCCTTCGTCTTCACGCTGCTCTTTCTGCTCCGGCGATCCTTACTCACCGCCTGTTTGGTGCGCTCGCCATCTTCTCCCTTTCCTCGATCTTCCTTGTACCCGTAAGCCTTCCTTTCCAGCTACCCGCCTCCTGTATTGCTTCCTTTTGCATTCTGTCGGCATTTTCTTTTAGTTTTTCTGTCAATTATCGTTTCTGTTTCGGCCATGGCGAGTACTTCTACGCCTACAGTCGGCGCTCCTGGTCTCTGGTATACGACTATGGAGAGCCGATTCGATGAAGAAGACGAACTGCGTCTTATTCGAACTTATGAAATTCCGACCGACCACGAAATAGTTGTAGCCACTCCTTCCGATCGGCCTAATGATCCGTCGCCTGGCACCATATGCTTCTTCCGTGATCAATTTTTGGCCGGGCTGCACTTTCCTCCACATCCGTTCATCATCCAAATATGTAACCACTTTCGACTCCCGCTCGGCCAATTAGTCCCGAACTCGATTAGGTTGCTGAGCGGGGTGATAGTCCTTTTCAAGTTGAACGATATCCCCTTGGACCCCCAAATCTTCCACTATTTCTTCTACCCAAAACAATCCGAGTGGGGGACCTTCATATTTCAATCTAGGTCGGGTTTCGTCCTATTTACCAACATGTCGAGCACCAATAAGCATTGGAAGGAGCATTTCTTTTTTATGCGTCTACCCGAGCGGCCGACCTTCCGAACGAAGTGGCAGACGGCGGTGCCAAATCAACCGGGTCTTGGCAAATTCAAGAGCCATCCGGCGTATCTTCATGCGGCTAACGAGCTGGTCGGCCAACGATACGACATCGACAAGTTGCTCCTTCCTGGAGTAATGTACATATTTGGCTTGTCTCCCATCCAAGCCGATCTGCCTTGTAGCATGAGTAAGCGATTCTTATCCCCCTTTTTCTTTTGTGCTAACTGATTTATTGTTTGTTTCTGCAGCTGAAGTTATGTGGCGCGCTAAGGCAACCGAAAAGCTTAAGTTGAAAGCCGCCAATATTGAGGCGGTAAAGGACAAAGAGGTTGCCGAACGGGGTTTGGTTCCGACCGGCTCTGCAACTGAAGGGAGCGAGGGAACTCAAGTTGCTCCCGAGGCATCGGCTGCCCGTGCCTTCACTGACGAGGCCGCGATCAATATCACAACATCAGCCCAGGGCGAGGAGGAAGGCCGTTCGGCCGACGAGACACCTTTGGTGACTCGAAAGCGCCGTCGGCTAGAGCAAGCTGCTCCACAGCCTTCACAAAGGGAGCAGCTTTCCGAACGGAGCGTTGATGCTCCTGCGATTTTTGAGGCGGTCTCCTCAGAGCATACTCCAACTCAACTTGACTTGCCGCCAACCATCGTTGAGGCTCAACCTTCCACCTCTCGAACTTTACGTCGCCTTAGGCGACTGGGCGACCACCCGGGTCCGATCGGCGAGTCTTCTGGCCCGGCTGCTGCATCTCAAGATGATTCGAGCGGCCCGAGGGTGATTAAAATCGTACTAAGATTTCCATCGGAGGAATATCTACTGGTCGCCGATCGGCCATCGGCTCCCGAACAGCAGATCACCCTCACCGGTCCGCTCGCCAAAGTTTGGGAGGACGCGCGCGTACGCGTCGCGCTTATGTCCCCCAGTCAGCTAGGGGACAGTAACCTGCAGCAGGCGACTGGGGTATGCCTTTCTGCTTTACTGATATTTTTTGTTTTAGCTTTTAGCTTTTAGCTTAACTGCCTTCGTTCGCAGAGTTGGGTAGAGCAGATTGCAGTGAGCAATCGACTGGCCGAGTTGGAGGAAGAAATGAAAAAACTCAAGCTCTCGGAGGCGAACCAAGGGCAATCCACGGCTGCTCTAGAGAAGAGCAAAAATCTCTTAGAAGCCGAACGGAAACGCGCTTCCGATCTGGCGGCCGAGGTTGCTCGGCTTGAAGCTGTGGTCAAAAAACGGGATAAAGAGATCCAGACGGCGACCACTCGGAAGCGCAAGGCCATCGACGACATGGACCGAATGAAGGTGGAGATCAGAGGGCTAGAACAACACATCAAGGATCTGGATGCCCTTCTGGCCACAGAGAAGGAGGGCCGCTCGGCCGATCTGCTAAAATTTGATGAAGACTTAAAGGCTCTCCATGCTGCCAACGATGCTTCCCAGGCCGCGCTCAAAGAGTATCAGGAGGGGGAGTCGGCTCGCTCTGAGGAAGTGAGGAAGGCATTCGTCCGCTCGGATGCCTTTGGGGAGAAATTTACTGACAAGATCTCTCTCACCTTTGAAGAGGCGATCAAGGCGGCTGTGGATCACTTGAAGACCAAAGGCCACCTTCCCGCCGAGCTGACCATCCCCCCAGAGGATCTGGCTACCGTGATGGGCGCTATCCCTGATGCCCTTTTTGATTTTGACGCGTGAGGAGTGTTTTTCATCAACTTTTTTGTACCTTTGCCGTTCGGCCAAACTTATTTTTTGCTGTAACTTTTTTGGTTTGCCCAGTGCTCGGCATAAATAGATTATCTTTTCCGTTCCTTCAACTTTTGTTTTGGCAAGAAATTTTCCTCTCGTCATGTCTAAAGTGTTCTTTAAAACTCCTCCGCTCGGCTTCATACTTTAACATGGACTCAAGCCGATTGTCTTCAAAAAGTCTTTCGCCATGCAACTTCGCAGCCGCTCGGCGCGCGAACGTCACTCGTTCACGTGCTCACATCTTTAATTCCTATTAACCATCTATTGCTTTGCACCTTACCTCATAGAGTTTTTCATATATTTTCGTTAAGCGAGCCGCTCGGCCGTATGTTGGCCTTCAAAAACAGGCTCTGTCATCGGTCGGCTCTTACCGCCAGAATGTATCACGTGGATGGCTACCCGCTCGGACGTTTATAGACGCCGGCTCGTCTCTCGATATTTAACGTCGGAGCTCGACGGTCTTCCGCTCGGACGTTTATAGACGTCGGCTCGTCTCTCGATATTTAACGTCGGAGCTCAACGGTCTTCCGCTCGGACGTTTATAGACACCGGCTCGTCTCTCGATATTTAACGTCGGAGCTCGACGGTCTTCCGCTCGGACGTTTATAGACGCCGGCTCGTCTCTCGATATTTAACGTCGGAGCTCGACGACCTTCTTTAAGGCTAACTTCAATACAGCCGCTCGGCAAACCCATTGGCCATCCTTTGCATTAATTTTGCTTCCTGCATTACAAGGGTACGGGCGACCAAAATATATGCAAAAATAAGTTACATTAGTGCACCTTTCACCCAGCCCGATAAGGCTGGAGATGATTCGCGCTGCCGCCCGTCTTCATCCTCCAAATAATAAGCGCCCGAGCGGAGCTTTTCAATAACCTTGAAGGGGCCCGCCCACGGTGCTTCTAACTTGCCAACGTCGCCGACCGGCTTGACTTTCTTCCAGACAAGATCGCCGACCTGGAATGATCTGGGGATTACGCGGTGGTTGTAGTTTTGCTTCATCCGCTGCCGGTACGCCATCAGCCGAGCGGACGCCTTGGCTCTTTCTTCTTCGACCAAATCCAGCTCCATGTTCCTCCGCTCGGCGTTGTCCTCATCGTAATTTTGGATCTGAGTGGACTCGACGCCGACATCAACAGGAATGACCGCTTCGCCGCCATACACCAAGTGGAAAGGCGTGACGCCCGTCCCTTCCTTTGGAGCCACGCCCGACACTTCATCTACCCAGCTTCCTCCCAAGTGATCGAGCCGAGCGCGCAGAATGCGAAGAATTTCCCGATTGGCTACCTTGGCTTGACCGTTACTTTGGGGATAGGCCACGGACGTGAAGTGTTGCTCGATGCCATAGCTTTTGCACCAATCTTCGAGCAACTTTCCCGTGAATTGCCGCCCATTATCGGAGATAAGTCGACGGGGGATGCCGTACCGACAGATGATGTTCTGCCAAATAAATTTCTTGACCATCTGCTCGGTGATCTTGGCTAGCAGCTCAGCCTCCACCCACTTGGAAAAATAATCAACCGCCACCAGTAAGAATTTTCGCTGTCCGGTCGCCATAGGAAACGGACCCACAATATCCATTCCCCATTGTGTTGGTGCAACATCCCTCAGGTCAAGGTTGACCTGGTTGACCAAGCTGAGTCTTGGTTTGGGTTTAGATGTTTGACAATAAGATGTTAATTGAAGAAGAGTCAAGAAGGTCAAGGTTGACCGGATACTTGACTGGGAAGTCCTGGTGAGTGAAGCCAGGCAGAAGGAAGTCCTGGTGAGTGAAGCCAGGCAGAAGGAAGTCCTGGTGAGTGAAGCCAGGCAGAAGGAAGTCCTAGTGAGTGAAGCTAGGCAGATGGAAATCCTGGTGAGTGAAGCCAGGTGAAAGTCCTAGTGAGTGAAGCTAGGCAGATGGAAATCCTGGTGAGTGAAGCCAGGTGAAAGTCCTAGTGAGTGAAGCTAGGCAGATGGAAATCCTGGTGAGTGAAGCCAGGTGAAAGTCCTAGTGAGTGAAGCTAGGCAGATGGAAAACCCTAGTGAGTGAAGCTAGGTGAAAGTCCTGGTGAGTGAAGCCGTGCAGGAAAATCCAGATGGATCAAGGATGATCGGACATCTGGTGCTGGGAAGTCCAAGTAGGTCAAAGGATTGACTGGATACTTGGCATGAAAGAAAAGTCCAAGTAGGTCAAAGGGATTGACCGGATACTTGGCACAGAGAAAAGTCCAAGTGAGTCAAAGGGATTGACCGGACACTTGGTAAGGGAGTCCTAGCAGGTCAAGGGAGTGACTAGATGCTAGGCATGACATACCAACAGGTCAAGGTTGACCGGATGTTGGTTTGGGAGGTTTAGGACTTGGTTTTGGATAAAAACCAAGTGCTGGATCGATCAGTGGATCGATCCAGGCTCTGGATCGATCAGTGGATCGATCCAGACCTGTCCCAGCGAACAGAGAGCTTCTGGATCGATCGGCTGATCGATCCAGAGGTCCCAATCGATCAGTGGATCGATTGGGACGCGGCTGCTTCGCGCGATAAGCGCTGGATCGATCCGTGGATCGATCCAGGCGCGTTTCCAGAGCACAGAGGCGCTCTGGATCGATCCAAAGCCTCCCCGATCGATTGGGAACATTCGAATCGATCGGGATCCGACCGTTGGCGTCGTTTATAGCTGCAGGCATTTGATGGCTGCGGTATCGCTTCTCCGATTCACTCCAGAGCTCTCGCCAACTCCTCAAAGCTCAGATCGCCAGTTCTTGAAGGATCTTGGAAGCTCTCCAAGTCAAGAGGCGGATCAAAGCCAAGAAGAGAAGCTAGGGTTAGGGTTTTGTACTCATTGTAAGCTTGAATTTCTTGTATCCTTTCCCTCTCTTCTTGTATTGAGTATTGTAGGGCTTCTCCGCCCTTGGTAGTTACCACAAAGGAGAGTTTTATTTAGTGGAGGGTGTGTGTGTTGGTGTGGATCCTTGGATTAGTCACCTCTTGTGAGGTGGATACCAAGTAAAACCAACCGTGTTAGCGTTGTGTGTTTGTTTCTGTATTTTCCGCTGCACATCTTTGAAGGAACAAGCAACGCCGAGCAACGAGCGAAGCGCGACGAGCTATTCACCCCCCCTCTAGCTACTTTTGGTCCTAACAAGTGGTATCAGAGCAGGTTGCTCTTCACCGGAATCACCGCCGGAAGGGGCAAACATATCAAGAAAAGCTAGAGGGTGAAGAAGTTGGAGCAAATTCTTCAAGTTCAAGATTCTATCAAGCTCAACTTCAAGATGCAATTCCAAGATGGACTTGGATTTGACACAAGGGTGGCTCCACCATACACATCGGCAAGCTTCGATTCTTGGAGATTAAGAATCGAAAACTTTCTTATGATGGAGATAGAGCAATGGTTTGCTCTAATGGAAGGCTTCAAAGCTCCAACGAACTCCAAGGGCAAAGTACTCAAAAGGAGCAAGTGGAGCAAAGATCAAATCCAAAGATGTGAGGCCAATGACAAAGTGACCAAGCTTTTGGTCAATTTATTGCCAAGCAACATCTTGGAACAAATTGGAGAGTTTGAAGATGCCAAGGAGCTTTGGAGCAAATTGGCAAGAATTCATGAGATCCCCTCCACTGTATCAAATCAAGGAGAATCCAAAGAGGGCGACTCATTGGATCAAGACCAAGAGGAGGACTCCGAGGTTGAGAGATGCTCAACCTCCAAAGAAGAGGAAATCCAAGATGCTTCATCCTCAAGGGAATGCAACGAAGGGAACAAGGAGGGAGCATACTCCTTGTTTCATATTCAAGATGATGAAGCCTCCACCTCTAGGATTGAGGGGGAGCAATCCTTGGTGACACCGGATCAAGAAGAAGGAGAAGCTTCTACATCCGGGTCAAGAGATGAAGAGGATGAAGAAGCTTCCACCTCCACAAGTCAAGAAAAATCAAATGGAGGAGCATCACTATCGGATCAAGAGGAAGCCCCTACATCCACATCACATGGAGGAGAAAGCACCACCCCTACACAAGAAGGTATAAATGTTTCAATTAAAAATAAAAATCATATAATATGTTTTGAGTGTAGGGAAAGTGGGCACTACAAGAGCAAATGCCCTAAATTGGCCAAGAAGAAGGGCCAAGTGGCACAAAAGGGTAAGGAGAAGCCCAAGGAGACCATCCCCGGAACAAAGAAGAGCAAGGAGCACATCGTGTGCTTCTCTTGCAATCTAAAGGGGCATTACCGAAGTCAATGCCCTAAGGGGAAGAAGGTGGTCAAGGCTCAAGGAGGCACTAGTCAAGGGGGAGCCTCCAAGGTAAAAAGGAAGGTAACTTTCATTGAGCCTATTCCTTTGCAAAATGGTAAAAAGCATGCTAGGTCAAATTTTTATCATTTTAATGCGATTTACCATAAGAATAGGAAGCATGAGGGCTTTAAGGAAAAGCATGTGGCCCTACATGCCAAAACTACTATCCCTAAGGCTAGGAATGTAGGTAAAAACCTAGGCGATAACTCTAAGGATGTAAGATACAAGCCCAAGAATAAAAATGCTCATGGATCAAATGAAAAACCAAAAACTAAGGACTTAGTGATAGAAAATCAAGTCTTGAGATCAAGGCTTGATAAAATGGAAAAGACCCTAAAAAGGATGGAAAATATCCTATTAGGGCAAAATGAGCATAACCTAGGTTTAAGGGTACAAAAGTCATCCAATGGCTATAGAGGTTTGGGATACAAACCAAAGGCTAAGAAGGATGTGCCCTCTTACCATAGAGTTCCATATAGTTATGGAACAAACCCTAGGTCTAGTGGTCAAGCCAAGAATACTAGGGAAGTCATCCCTAAGAGTATTTTTGCAATAAATGTGACTAAGACTTCTAAGAAGTCTAAGAAAGTCACAAACAAGATCACAAGGGAGGTTATCCCTAGAGTTGACCTAGAAAATGTGACCAAGGCTTCTAAGAAGCCCAACAAGGTCACTAGGAAGGTATCTAGGGAAGTTATCCCTAGTGAGTATCTAGAGCATCCAAGGAGCACCAATAGGTGTTGGGTTCCTAGGAGCATCTTCTCTACCCCATAGATGGGTTAGAGAGTGTCAACTCCGATTTGAAGGGTAGTTAACCCAACTTTGAGGAAATTGACACTCAAGGAGCATTTTCAAGGTTTTAGTTAACCTTTGAAAATGAAATGGAATTATTGATTACTCCTTGAAAGAGTAAATGTGCCAAATTGGAGAAGTATTGATTTTATTTTAAAGTGGCACAAATTTGAGAAAACACAAGAACTACCAAGTTGGGATTTTGGTATGTTCTTAGGAAATTAAAGGCAAACTAAGCCTTAAATTTAAAAGTGCTACTCTTGAGGAAACATGGAATATGCCAACATTTGAGGACATGTTAATTTTAATTGGCATAAATTAATCAAGGGAATAAGAAATGCAAACTTAGGCTTTGGCATTTTCTTGAAGCACTTTAGGGCAATCTAGGTTTAAGTTGTAAGTTTAGCTAAGACTTTAAGGATACTTAGATAGTTAATCTAGGTATATTTTATTTATGCTAAACCTTGCCATGATTGTTTGCCCATCATATGCCATGACATTATATCTAGTTTTTGCATTCATGGTTTATTATGAAAAATCCAAAAATACCATGTCATGACATTTCATACATCATGTAGTAATAGGATATTTTCTTTTGAAAATTATTTTCTTTTGATGTATGCCATAACATAATCATGCATTAAGTTTAATTCCTTGTAATTAAGGACAAATGGCATCTAACAACACTTATTGACAAGTGACATCCTAGGTGGATGTCTAACATTTCTAAAATGCCTAGATAAATATGCATGATCCCTAGATTAGGGCAAAAACCAAAATCTACATCTCACAAAGACTATAAGGTGACTTGTATGTGTTTTGTGCATATTATATACAAGTGAGATGTTAGGATGATGAACAAAGCTCAAGATGTTGATTTAGTGCATTCCTTTGAGTTTTAAATTCATCAAAACACATAGTTATGTGTTTTCCCATCATTGGGAAAGCTAATGTACAAGTCATGTGCATTATGCCCAAGGAACATGATGGGATATTGGTTTTGAAAATGTTTTTGGAAAACCTTGGTGAAGGCTATCTTTTGATAGTAATCACCATTGAATAGTTAGACACAAACTTGAAGAAAAACACTAAAGTTTTTGCAAGTTTTCAAGTTTGTGTCAATCTTTGAAAATATGATGTATTTTCATAGAAAGCTATTTTTCCATGATTAAGTATGCCCTAAATAATGTCTACACGAAATTTCATAATTTTTAGATTTTTGTAGAATTTTCTAGGGGTTTCTGAAGTTGACTGAAATAGAATTTCAGCAACTATCAGAGCTCCGATCGATCCATGGATCGATTGGAGTTCCTGAATCGATCCATGGATCGATTCAAACGGCAATTCCCGCGAGCAGAAGCTCGCTGGATCGATCAGCCGATCGATCCAGGGAGTCTGAATCGATCAGTGGATCGATTCAGAAAGGTTCAATCGATTGGAACCCAACTCCAATCGATCCAAGTTGCTGATTTTGGCTGGGAAGGCCTGATTTCAGCATCTTTGAACCTCTTTGAGTCTAGGTAACCATTCCAAACCCCTTAAATACATTTGTATACATACAAAGGGTGTTTTCATGTTGAAAACAAGGATGGATTGGTTAACGAAGACTAAGTAGAAGTTTAGGTTGAGGTTGTTTCAAATTTTGAATATTTGAACCTCAAAACTTCTAAATTTGGGTTTCCTAAAGGTTTAGGGATTCCAAGTCATTGTTGGTGCAATGACAGAAGTTACCACCATGTCTTTAGGGGGAGGGACTCCTTTAAAGACATGAAAATTATTTTTCATGAACCTTGGAAGGTGGTTAACCTTCTGTTGTGAACTTGCTCAAGGTTGAGCATTTAAACTTGAAATGAGGAGAAATGGGGAGTGGATATCCTCATTATTTCAAGTGGACACTCATGTGATAGATAATGCTTAAGGTTGGGTAGTTGTCTACATTGAGGGAGAAGTTAAGGATAAATGAAGAGTATGGGACCTTCATTATCGTGTTAATCACAACGAGTGATGTTGTGAACAACGATGAGCAACTCTTCAGGGGGAGAGTCTTCAACAAATGGATTTGTTGGAAGTGTGCCCAGAATTGGAGCATAGGTTGATGTGTGTCCAACGATGGGTTGATGTGTGCCAATAGGGGGAGAATGTATGGTTAAGCTTAGTCCTTCATTACCTATGGGAAGGTCATAGGGGGAGAATGAAAGGACTCATGAAAGGGAGTAAGTTAGGCTTTCATTACCTAGAGGGAGTTTGCCCTCTTAGGGGGAGAATGAAGAGCTTAATTTATGCTTTCATTACCTAGTGGCATGAAGAAGGAGACTATGGGATTAGCCTAACTTACATGTGGTATTGTAAGTGATAGTGTTGGTATTGTCAAACATCAAAAAGGAGGAGATTGTTGGTGCAACATCCCTCAGGTCAAGGTTGACCAAGCTGAGTCTTGGTTTGGGTTTAGATGTTTGACAATAAGATGTTAATTGAAGAAGAGTCAAGAAGGTCAAGGTTGACCGGATACTTGACTGGGAAGTCCTGGTGAGTGAAGCCAGGCAGAAGGAAGTCCTGGTGAGTGAAGACAGGCAGAAGGAAGTCCTGGTGAGTGAAGCCAGGCAGAAGGAAGTCCTAGTGAGTGAAGCTAGGCAGATGGAAATCCTGGTGAGTGAAGCCAGGTGAAAGTCCTAGTGAGTGAAGCTAGGCAGATGGAAATCCTGGTGAGTGAAGCCAGGTGAAAGTCCTAGTGAGTGAAGCTAGGCAGATGGAAAACCCTAGTGAGTGAAGCTAGGTGAAAGTCCTGGTGAGTGAAGCCAGGCAAGGGAAAATCCAGATGGATCAAGGATGATCGGACATCTGGTGCTGGGAAGTCCAAGTAGGTCAAAGGATTGACTGGATACTTGGCATGAAAGAAAAGTCCAAGTAGGTCAAAGGGATTGACCGGATACTTGGCACAGAGAAAAGTCCAAGTGAGTCAAAGGGATTGACCGGACACTTGGTAAGGGAGTCCTAGCAGGTCAAGGGAGTGACTAGATGCTAGGCATGACATACCAACAGTCAAGGTTGCCGGATGTTGGTTTGGGAGGTTTAGGACTTGGTTTTGGATAAAAACCAAGGCTTTGGATCGATCGATGGATCGATTCAGCTCTGGATCGATCGGTGGATCGATCCGACGGGGCTTCCCAATCGATCGGTGATCGATCCAGAGGTCCAATCGATCGATGGATCGATTGGGGCTTGATAAGCGCCGGATCGATCCGTGGATCGATCCAGCGGGTCGATAAGCGCCGGATCGATCCGTGGATCGATCCAAAGCCTCCCGATCGATTGGGAACATTCAAATCGATCGGGATCCGACCGTTAGCGTCGTTTATAGGCTGCGCAGCGTTCGATGGGCTGACGCTTCTCCAATTCACTCTGAGCTCTCGCCAACTCCTACAGTAAGCTCGATCGCGGTTCTTGAAGGATCTTGGAAGCTCTCCAAGTCAAGAGGCTGATCAAAGCCAAGAAGAGAAGCTAGGGTTAGGGTTTTGTACTCATTGTAAGCTTGTAAGCTTGTATTTCTTGTATCCTTTCCCTCTCTTCTTGTATTGAGTATTGTAGGGCTTCTCCGCCCTTGGTAGTTACCACAAAGGAGAGTTTTATTTAGTGGAGGGTGTGTGTGTTGGTGTGGATCCTTGGATTAGTCACCTCTTGTGAGGTGGATACCAAGTAAAACCAACCGTGTTAGCGTTGTGTGTTTGTTTCTGTATTTTCCGCTGCACATCTTTGAAGGAACAAGCAACGCCGAGCAACGAGCGAAGCGCGACGAGCTATTCACCCCCCCCCCCTCTAGCTACTTTTGGTCCTAACACATTGGTCGAACGGGCAAGACACAGTGGCGACCTTCATTTCCTCTGCCGGTCGGTGGTAGAAGTTATGGTACTTCTGGCACGAAAGGCACGTCGACACGGTCCGAGCGGCGTCCGCTTGTAAAGTCGGCCAAAAGTATCCAGCTAGCAGGATCTTCTTAGCTAGTGATCGTCCGCCCGGATGCCCTCCGCACGATCCTTGATGTACTTCTTGGAGGATGTAAGCCGAGTCCTCCGAGCTCACGCATTTCAACAGCGGGCGTGAGAAAGCCTTTTTGTAAAGCTGATCGCCGATGAGTGTGAACCGACCAGCTCTCCTCCTTAGCAGCTGGGCTTCATTCTCATTGGATGGTGTGGTGCCCGAGCGGAGGAACTCTATGACGGGTGTCCGCCAGTCGCTTGGAAATGTGAGGCCTTCCATCCGGTCGACGTGCGTCACCAACAGTACTTTTTCAATTGGCTGCTGAATGACGACCGGCGTTATTGAGCTCGCGAGTTTGGCTAACTCATCGGCTGCTTGATTTTCTGCTCTGGGTATCTTCTGGACAATAACTTCTCTAAAATTGGCTTTAAGTTTCTCAAACGCTTCAGCATAGAGCTTGAGCCGGGCGCTGTTAATTTCAAAAGTGCCAGAGAGCTGCTGCGCGCCGTGCTGCCTGCAAGCCGGCTATGAGGGCCTCATACTCTGCTTCATTGTTGGTAGCTTTATAATCCAGCCGGACGGATAAGTGCATCTTTTCTTCTTGAGGGGAGAGCAACAATATTCCAATCCCGCTTCCGAGCCGAGTGGACGACTCATCCACATATATTCTCCACATAGCTTCCGGCTCCGGCCTTTGCACCTCAGTCACAAAATCGGCCAAGGATTGAGCTTTGATTGCTGAGCGGAGCTGGTATTGGATGTCAAATTCACTTAACTCCGTCGTCCATTTGATGAGCCGCCCGGACGCTTCTGGATTCAATAATACACGCCCGAGCGGGCTATTGGTTTTGACAATGATGGTATGCGCCAGGAAGTATGGGCGAAGGCGCCGAGCGGCGAGGACCAGAGCAAAAGCCAACTTTTCGAGTCCAGTGTAGCGAGATTCAGCATCTTTTAAAATATGACTAAGGAAATACATAGGCTCTTCTCCGCTCGCCCTTACTAGTGCTGAGCCAATTGCTTGCTCGGTGGAAGACAAATAGATACAAAGTGGCTCACCCGCAGCCGGCTTGGCTAATACCGGGAGGGAATTCAGATATGCCTTCAAATCTTCAAACGCCCGATCGCATTCTTCGTCCCAGTGAAATTTAGTGGCCTTGCGCAAGATTTTGAAGAAAGGGAGGCTCCGGTCGGCAGTTTTGGAGATGAATCGGGACAGAGCGGTTATCCGACCGGTCAAATGTTGCACTTCCCTTGTATTTCTTGGAGGCAGCATGTCTTGTAGAGCTTTCACCTTGATGGGATTTGCTTCGATTCCCCGCTCAGTCACTATGTACCCCAGAAAACGCCCTCCTTTTGCTCCGAACAAGCACTTCTGGGGATTTAGCTTGACTCCATACTTGCGTAGCGTTCGGAAGGTTTCCTCCATGTCTTTGAAGAGATCGACCGCTCGGCCGGACTTGATGAGAATGTCATCCACATAAACTTCCAGATTCCGCCCGATCTGCTCTCTAAATACTTTATTCATCAAGCGCTGATATGTGGCTCCCGCATTCTTCAATCCGAACGGCATCACATTATAGCAATATGTGCCGTCGGCCGTCACGAAACTGACTTTTTCTTGATCTTCACGGGCGAGCGGCACTTGATGATAGCCTTGGTAAGCGTCGAGCATGCATATTAATTCACAGCCGGCCGTAGAGTCCACTAGCTGATCTATCCGGGGCAGAGGATAAAAGTCTTTCGGGCAGGCTTTGTTGAGATCCCGAAAATCTATGCATACTCTCCACTTGTTGCCCGGCTTGGAGACTAATACTACGTTCGCCAGCCAGCTCGGGAACTGCACCTCGCGTATATGGCCGGCTTCCAGAAGCTTCTCCACCTCCGCCCGGATGATAGCGTTCTACTCGGCGCTGAAATCTCTTTTTCTCTGCTTGACTGGCCGAGCGTCCGGTCGGACGTGGAGCTCATGCTGCACAATACTTGGCGAAATTCCGGGCAGCTCATGTATCGACCAGACGAAGACATCATGGTTTCTTCGGAGGCATTGGATCACCCCCTCCTTCTGGTTGGCCTCCAGATCGGACGCGATGAATGTTGTAGCCTCCGATCGGGTAGGGTGTATCTGTACTTCCTCCTTTTCTTCGTAAACTAAAGAGGGAGGCTTTTCAGTTATAGCATTCACCTCGATCCGTGGTGATTTTCGAGCGGAACTTGCTTCTGCTCGGACCATTTCAATGTAGCATCGCCGAGCTGCCAATTGGTCTCCCCGTACTTCTCCTACTTTGTCGTCGACGGGGAACTTGATCTTCTGGTGGAAGGTGGAGACGGCCGCCCGGAACTCGCTGAGCGCCGGTCGTCCCAAAATGACGTTGTAGGATGAGGGAGAGTCCACCACCACGAAGTTCGCTGTCCGCGTCCTCCTAAGCGACTCTTCTCCCAGTGAGATGGCTAGCCGGATTTGCCCGACCGGCAAGACTTCATTGCCCGTAAACCCGTAGAGCGGGGTTGTCATGGGCAGCAGCTCGGCTCGGTCAATTTGTAGTTGATCGAACGCCTTTTTAAATATGATGTTGACCGAGCTTCCTGTGTCAATAAAAACGCGGTGAATAGTGTAGTTGGCTATTACCGCTTTGATGAGCAGAGCGTCGTCGTGGGGCACTTCAATTCCTTCCAAGTCCCCAGGCCCAAAACTGATTTCGGGTCCACTCGCCCGCTCTAGGCTGCAGTCGACTGCATGGATCTGGAGCTGCCAGACGCTCGCCTTTCTTGCTCGATTGGAGTCTCCTCCGGTCGGCCCGCCAGTGATAATGTTGATCTCGCCCCGGGAAGTATTACTTCTATTTTCTTCCTCCCGAGCGGATGGTCGAGACCGTTCTCTGGACGTTCGGCGATTCTCCTGCCTTGGGGAGCGATGCCGATCGGGAGTCTGTTGCTGTCGCCTATCAGCTCGCGTCCGATCGGCTTCATGAGTTCTTTGTCGCCTGTCGACTGAGGGAGACCGTCAGCCGCCATTCCGAGGCACGGGGTGAGCCACGAAGGGAAGACTTCGACAATCCCTTGTGTCGTGCGTATCCGTCCGGTGGAAGGAGCAGAACATCGGGGTCCATTTCTTCTTTGGCTTGGGACAGGCGGCCGCTACCTCTTGCACGTGGGACCTCACATGAGGGGAGCGGATTGCTTCGGCCCTCGGTCCTCTTGGCGGTTGATGAGCGGTGGGAGGCTTCCGCTCGGCAGGTGGAGCCCGATCAGTCGGAGCTTCCTTTCTTCGAGCCGCTTGGGCCTCCTCCACGTTGATGTACTCGTTGGCTCGGTGTAGCATATGGTCATAGTCTCGAGGCGGCTTCCGAACGAGCGAGCGGAAGAAGTCCCCGTCCACGAGGCCTTGTGTAAATGCGTTCATCATTGTCTCTAAGGTGGCCGTTGGAATATCCATGGCTACCTGATTAAACCGCTGGATATAAGCTCTGAGCGGCTCCCTCAGCTCCTATTTGATGACAAACAGACTAACACTGGTTTTCTGATAGCGCCGACTGCTTGGGAAGTGGTGGAGGAAGGTCGTCCGGAAATCCTTGAAGCTTGTGATGGATCCGTCCGGCAGCCTCCGAAACCACCGTTGAGCCGATCCCGCGAGAGTGGTAAGAAAAACTCGGCATTTTACTCCATCTGTGTATTGATGGAGCGTAGCTGTGTTATCAAACTTACCCAGATGATCATCTGGGTCGGTTGTCCCATTATACTGGCCAATCGTCGGAGGCACGTAGTGCTTCGGCAGAGGATCTCGTAGAATAGCCTCTGAAAATTGGCGATTAATCCTCTCGGGCGATGCGTCCGCTCGGGGGGCTTTCCCTTTTCTGTCATCTCGTCTAGGCATTTCGTCCGAAGAAGATCCACGATCTCTATGAGCTGCTGCGGCTTCAGGGGTGCGGAATAGGGCTCGATGAAATGCAACGGTGGCCGGCGGTGCTTCCGCTCGACCACCAGACGCTGACGTTGCTTGCTGCTTCGGCCGCTCAGCTGTGGCTTTCTGTTTTTGCTCCACAAGCTTTGCGGCTCTTATCTCAATCAGGGCGTCGAGTTCCTCCGTCGAAAGCGTCACCGTGTGTTGTCGTCCAGCCTCGTCCATTGTTTCCGTTCGGATGCAGGAGCGTTCCCACAGACGGCGCCAAATTGATCCTGTCCGAATGCTGAATCAGCGGACGCTGGGCACGGGGCGCTCTCCGACTGCTAACGTGGATCTTTGACTGGTGGCACGAAGCTCCGGCGAATCTGCACAGAAGTTGGGCCGGGAAGGGGTTCCCGGTGGCGACCCTCCGACGCTCAAGTCAAGTAAGCAGGTGGTGGAAAAAGTAGCTCCAAAGGTCTTGAACGCGTACCTCCGGCGAAATATGAGGCTCTTTATATAGAGTGGTGAAGGAGCTCCTGCACGTCCACCGAGGCACATACGTATCCGCAGCCCACACCTCGGTATGTGTCTGTCAGAAAGCTTACCTGACGCCATACTGCTACAGTCCAAGCACGTCTTCGATGGGACAGGAGAACACCTAGCTGTCAGACTAGGAGTATGGCCTAGCCCTAGGGCTTGACAGCTGTCATAAGATATTCTTGTCTTTCTCTACCTGCCACAGGCTGGTGGGTCCGTCCAGCAGGCTGGACGGGGAGTGCTGTCCGGACGGCCCTCGTCTTACGCACCGGCCGGACGGCACGTCCGACCTGCCGTTGGTATCGATACGCTGGGGAGATTTCGGTAGGGTGTTAGGCAAGGACTGTTAGCGCTATGTTACTTTATATCTTCGGCCAAGCATGACTTCCGCTCGGCCCCTCATTATTGTTCGTTCGAGCGCCGGTATCCCGACTCCTATCCGGCTGGCCGGGAGGTCGACCCAACCTTCTCCGGTCAACCACCCGGTCCACCTGGCCTTTTGATTTCCACGTGGCGTCGACCCTTCAGAACGGGGGCCCCTGTTCTATCCGCCGGATCACTTCACTTCCTCCTCTTCTTCTTATTTACTGTTACTTTGGTGTCGACGTGGCATTGTCACCATCACCTCTACCTACCGACGGATTCTCCTTCCTTGATGCAAAATTAATCTGCCGAGTCCTTCCCCTCTCTTCCCTGTCTTCTTTAGCTTCTTCGTTGTTTAAAGACCCTGAGAGAAATCATTAATTATATCCTAATTTTATCCTTCCATCAACCTAAGTAATAATTATTTTAATCTATAAAATTTTATTTCCAAAAATGGGATAAGAAAACTTTTTAGTTGTAAGAAGTTTTTTTATCTTAAGATGACTATTTATTTTTTATTTATGCATAAATTTCTACCATTCTAACATAGAAATAAGAATGAACTATGAATTCTAAAACTATGAATATAAATTCTTTTTATATTCTTACACTATTAAATTATCCAAGAATAATAATTTTATTTATAATCAATTTCATTCAGAAAGCAAGAGGTATTTTCAAAGAATAATCACTTGAATTCTTAGCAAAAGAACACTGAGAGTGAAGAAAATTTTAGCTCAAGACTGAAAGAGATAAGCATAGTAATGTAACACAAAATCCTGACATCAAACTGAGAAATAAGAAAGAAGTGCAACCTAATCAGTTTACCTCCATAATATTTATTTTCAACATCAACATAGGAATATGGAAGAATGAAGAGAATACTAGAAAGAACTGTCATAAATATATTCAATTTGAATTTGAGCAACTTAAACAATATATTCAAAAGAGTAGTTAAGAATTAAAATCTTTTTATCCCAAAAAAGTGATATTACTTATATACTTAACTTAATAAAAAAATTTTTAAACTCAGTATAAATGAAATAAATTTTATGTATAGGAATCCTAGAAGTAACAGAATTAAAAACGATGCAAATTTTTAAAAATTTCAAATTGATTAAGGCAACATGTGGTGACTAAAAACTTTTCATGAAGAATGACCTACTTGGTTACTCAATCCATAAAGCAAAACAAATTTTATTTTATAAAAACTTAAACATCATAGAAACAAAACAACACTATTTTTTTCCTTTTTAAGTAAAGGAAAAAATAAAGATTTTTTTTAAAAAAATATTAGTTCTCAGAATTAACACAAATATTCTAGCTTGTTGGATGTCTCCTCATCAATTTCACATCAAAATCAAAAGTATCGCTCACATGAGACGTTGTAAACCTTCTTCTTCGCTTCCTCTTCACTAAATCAGATGAAAAAATGAGAGTGAATCCAAAGGATATAGTTAAATTGTCAACTATAATACACCTAAAAAAGTATCGAGGTAACTCATTTAAAGTGTCTTCGTGATGCACTTTTAAAGACAAAATCATCAATAATATTATCGTATTCAATGTTTTTCAAAATATTCTTTTCAATGTATAAAATTACTAATCCATTTAGCCTATCTTGAGTCATTGTGGTCCGCAAATAAAATTTTATTAATTTTAATTTTGAAAAACTTCTTTCAGCATATGTCACTGTCATGAATATTGTCAATAATATCCTATAAGCAATCATCACATTTGGAAACATATCCATTGTTTTTTAAAACTCTAATATTTGAATGGAAGATTATTTTTTATTTGTTTCATAATATTCACTTAGTAACATTATTTGGAAAACTTGTAGTTTTGAAAATATATATTTTACATCAATATCAGAAGTGTCACCATTTCTTAAAGTATTTTCAAAATTCACATAAGAACTCTTCAATTCATCATCATCCAATGAAAATAATTTTGCAACATCATATAAGAATCCAAATATAAATTTCAAATATTGAAACTGTTCAAACCTGCTCTTCAATTGCCCAAGAGCAATATCAACCACTAAGATAAAATAATTTATTCGTAAAAAGTTTCTTTCATTGATTGATTTTTTTCCTTTCAATGTTAGCAATCTCATCAAAATAACTCTTTTTATAAATTTTATATTTTTATAGGAAATACAGGCTCAATTTCCATATCAGATTTTTTTTTTGCATCAATCATAGCAGAAGCAAACACATTTTCTCTATATTTTTTTAAAAATGAAACAAAACCAAACAATTGTTTTATAGCAACATCAAGATGCATATCCTCTGACTATAATTTTTTACTAACTAAGTTAATTTTATGCAAAATATCATGCCAAATAACAAGACTTAATATAAATTCAAAACTTGAAAGTTCACCAGATGCTAAAGTTTCAGCATCCCTACTTAATTTATTGTCTTAACTTATTTTTTCTTATTTGAACAAAGCTTCTCTAATTTGGGAAGCTTGAGATAATATTGGTTTGATTATTTCAATATGGCTTTCCATCTTGTAGTTGACAATGATTTTAAAGTTAATCCATCAATATATTTAAGCAAAACATTCCATCTTTTTGTTGAATTAGAGAACACTGTGTACATACATTGACATGCTCAAAAAAATAATTTTGCTTTAGCACAAGAATTTTCCATGTCACAAACAACTAAGTTAAGAGAATGAGAACCACATGACTGTAGGATCGAACGAGTGTGATAGAGGGGGTGAATATTGCGCTCTAAAAACTTTTTTTTTCGTGTTTTAAAGGCAATCAGAATATGTAACGAAAAGTAAAAAAACTCAGTTCAGTTACTTGGTTCGAAGCCTAGGTCGACTCCTACTCCAAGGCTCGTGATCCTTGACCGCACCGATGGGCAATCCACTAAAACCCTTCTTTCCGAAATCCTCAGAAAGAAGCAGATCGTATAAATGCAAATAGAAGATAGTAACAGACTACTATCTTCTTTTAAATCAAATACAATGCAAGCTTTAAATAATTATACCGACAAGAGTAGAAGATGAAGCTCGGTCGGCCGGATGGAGTTGCTTGCTTGAAGATGTGCAGAAGACTTGTAGCACAAGTAGCTTATGCAGAGATGAACTTCAAATCGATCAGAATCCGTATCTCAGCCTCGGACCTTGAGCTCCCTTTTATAAGAATCATCGATGATCGGTCGACCGATCCCCAGCTTCGGTCGACCGAACCAACTCCCTTCCATCTTCGTTGAGGTCTGATGCTGATTCGATCTTCGGCATTTACTATCATTGAAGTGTTCAGTCGACCGATCACCTTTTCGGTCGATCGAACAAATAATTTTCCTATTCACCGAGATTCGCACTTAATGTTGTATTGATGAGGTATCGTTCGGCCGATCGATCTGCTAGCTCGGTCAACTGATTAGCTTAGCTTCCTTCTCTGCTTTTGACCGAGCTGATCTGTGCCATATCGTCAAGGTTTGATCAACCGATCCTTTGGTTTGGTCGACCGATCAAGCTCTGATCGAATTCACTCTGATTTGGTCTGAACTTGTGTTTGTTTTGAGTTAGTCTGGTTCAGTCGACCAATCCTCATGTTCGGTCGATCGATCAGGTCAAACCTGCAAAACAACATTAAATAGTATTTTCCTACAAAACAGAGATTAACATAGTAATATATATAAAATGCATGAGTAATGATAATTGACAGTTCAACTGTCTTGATCTCAACTTGGAAACCTTCCCGGTTTCTTCAGTTGGATCAGCAACCTTAGGTTGTTCCCTTCAGGAACACGACTTCACTGTCGCTCCTCCAGTTGTTTACCTCAACATACCTGCCAAACATTGGTTCTCCAGACTTGTTTGGACTTTCTCTGTTCAGTGACTGATCACCTGATCCACTAAGGCCTTTCCTGCAATACTACATTAGCCAGCAGCAATAATAGTAATATAGAATGCTATGGTAAAACTAACTTAGAATCAACAAAATTCGCTGGTCCAATCAACCTTACTTGGAGTTCACTCCTCCAAGACTTCTCGTTACTTAAGGTTATCTCCCCCTAGGATTTTCTCCATCTGGCTTCACTCATCAAGGCCCTCCCAATTGATCACCCGATCGATTGGGAGTGGGTGATCGATTGGGAGCCTCCAATCGATCGAGTGATCGATTGAGAGACAAGAAATCACGTGAGAACCTTGAATCGATCGGTTGATCGATTCAGACAATTTCTAGAGAGCACAGAGGTGCTCTGGATCGATCAACCGATCGATCCAAAGCCTCCCCAATCAATTGAGAGCAATCCAATCGATTGGGATCCGACCGTTGGTGCAGATTATATCCGTTGACGAGCGTTCTTCTTCGCATATCTCACATGGCTACAGCCCGATTCATCTTCGATCTTCACAGCAGCTTCTCTGAGCTCTCACCGCCAGGTCTTGAAGGTTCTTGGAGGCAAGTTTTTGTGTACGCCCAAGTCAATAGGTGATCTACGACAAGAAGAAGAAGCTAGGTCTAGGGTTTTAAGTGTAAATCTTGTAAGATTTCAATTGTATTTGCTTCCCTTTCTTTCTTCTTGTACAGAGAGTGTTGTAGGGCTTCTCCGCCTTCGGTAGTTATCGTAAAGAAGTGTTTTCATAGTGGAGAGTGCTCGTGTGTGTGGATCCTTGGATTAGTCACCTCTTCTTGAGGTGGATACTAAGTAAATCCTTGTGTTAGCGTTGTATTTTTGTTTCTTGTACATTCCGCTGCATATCATCACCAAGAAGCAAGCAACGACGAGCACGACGAGCTATTCACCCCCCCCCCTCTAGCACATTTCAAGTCTAACAAGTGGTATCAGATCGAGCTCGCTCTTCGCCGGAATCATCACCGGAAGGGGCAATAAGGCTAGAGGGTGAAGAAGTTGGAGTAAAATTCATCAAGTCAAAGACTTCATCAAAAGGCTCAACTTCAAGATGGAATTCTGAGATGGACTCGGATTCGACACAAGGGTGCCTCCACCATTCACTATGACGAGCTTCGATTCTTGGAAATCAAGAATCAAAAATTTCTTGATGATGGAGATAGAACAATGGTTTGCTCTAATAGAAGGTTTCGAAGCTCCAAGAAATTCAAAAGGTAAGATCCTCAAGAGGAGCAAATGGAGCCAAGAGCAAATTCAAAGGAGCGAGGCAAATGATAAAGTGACCAAGATATTGGTCAATTTATTGCCAAGCAATATTTTGGCTCAAATTGGAGAATTCGAAGATGCCAAAGAGCTTTGGAGCAAATTGGCGAAGATTCATGAGATCCCCTCCACTGTACAAAATCAAGAAGGATCCAAAGAGGGTGACTCAGTGGATCAAGGAAAAGAGCAAGAGGACTCTGAAGTTGAGAGATGTTCAACTTCTAAAGAAGAAGTCCAAGAAGCCTCATCTTCAAGGGAATGCAACCAAAAGAGCAAGGAAGGAGCATATTCCTTGTTCCATGTACAAGATGAAGATGAAGAAGCCTCCACCTCTAGGATTGAGGGGGAGAGACCTTCATTAACACTGGATCAAGAAGAAGCAGAAGTTTCTACATCTTCATCCGGGTCAAATAGAGAAGAAGATGATGCATCCTCCAAAAATCAAGAGAAGTCAAATGGAGGATCAAGTGTCATCCCTACATGTGAAGGTAAAAATATTTCAATTAAAAATAAAAATCATATTATATGTTTTGAGTGTAGGGAACATGGGCACTACAAAAGTAAGTGCCCTAAATTGGCCAAGAAGAAAGGTCAAGTGGCACCAAAGGGCAAGGAGAAGCCTCAGGAGACCACCCCCACAACAAAGAAGAGCAAGGAACACATTATGTATTTCTTCTGTCAACAAAAAGGACATTATCGGAGCCAATGTCCAAAGGGGAAGAAGGCGGTTGAAGTCAAGGGAGGAAGCACAAGTCAAGGGGGAACTTCCAAGGTAAATCCTAAGTTATCATTTATTGAGCTTACCCCTTTGAATTATGGTAAAAAATATGCTAATTCTAGTTTATATCATTTTAATACTATTTACCATAAAAATAGGAAACATGATAGAATTAAGGATAATTATGTAGCCTATCATGCTAAAACCACTCAACCTAAGGTTAGAAGGGTAGAAAATAATTTAGGAAATAACTCTAAGGATTCTATGTATTTGCCTAAGAAAAATAAAAATCAATGTGTTAGTGAAAAATCTAAGGTTGAGGTATTATGGAGAGAAAATCAAGTCTTGAGGTCAAGACTTGATAAATTGGAGAGAACCCTTAGAAGAATTACAAATGAAACACAAGGGTCCAAGAATCATAAACTAGGTCTAGGAAAACAACAAGGGTCATCCAATGGTCATAGGGGTTTGGGATACAAACCTAAAACCAAGAAGGATGTGCCTTCTTACCATAGAGTTTCATATAGCTATGGAACAAAGTCTAGGTCTAGTGGTCAAGTCAAAAATACTAGGGAAGTTATCCCTAAGAGTATTTTTGCAACAAAAAATGTGACTAAGACTTCTAAGAGGTCTAAGATAGTCAATAAGAAGGTCACAAGGGAAGAAATCCCTAAAGTTGACCTAGAAAAGGTGACCAAGGCTTCTAAGAAGCCTAACAAGGTCATTAGGAAGGTATCTAGGGAAGTTATCCCTAGTGAGTACCTAGAGCATCCAAGGAGTACCAATAGGTTTTGGGTTCCTAGGAGCATTTTCTCTACCCCTTAGATGGGTTAGAGAGTGTCAACTCTAATTGGAAGGGTAGTTAACCCAATTTTGATGAAGTTGACACTCGGAGAGAATTTTCAAGGTTATTATTAACCTTTGAAAATGAAATAGATTACTCATTTACTCTTTAAAAGATTAAAATGTGCCATAATTTGAAATTTTTTATTTTATTTTAAATTGGCACAAATTGGGAAAACATAAGAAATACCAAGTTGGGATTTTGGTATTTTCTTAGGGATTTAAAGACAAATCTAAGCCTTAATTTAAAGTGTTTACTCTTTGGAAGAGTAAAGCGTGCCAAACATTAAGGAATATACTTAATTTTAGTTGGCACAATTTAATCATGGGTTAAAAAATGTCAATTTAGATTTTGACATTTTCATGAGTAGATAAGGGGCAATCTAGGTTAATTTTAGGTTTAGCTAAGGATTTAAGGACACTTAGATTTATAATCTAAGTACTTTATTTAAGCTAAACTACCATGCTTTGTTTGTCCATCACATGCCATGACATCATTTTTTCATTAATGCTTTATTATGAAAAACATAAAAATACCATGTAATGTCATACATACATCATGTAGTTATAGCAGTTTTTCTTTTGAAAAATCATTTAATTTTGATGTATGCCATAACACATCATGTATTATTTTTAATTCCTTGCAATTAAGGACAAATGTCATTTACTAACAAGAAACATCCTTGGGGGATGTTCAAAATTCTTAAAATGCCTAGATAGAAATGCATGATCCCTAGTTTAGGGCAAAACTTAACTTTACATCTCACAAAGACTTATAAGGCGACTTGTATGTGTTTTAGTGCACATTAGATACAAGTGAGATGTTATGATGATGAGCAAAACTCAAGATATTGATTTAGTACATCTAGTTGAGTTTAAGGTTTATCAAAACACATAGTTATGTGTTTTCCAATCATTGGGAAAGCTAATGTACAAGTCATGTGCATTGAGCCCAAAGAATATGGTTGGATATTGGTTTTTAAAATTATTTTAAAATACTTTTGGAAAACCTTGGTGAAGGTTATCTTTTGATAGTAGTCATCATTGAAAATTAGACATAAACTTGATAAAAACACTAAAGATTTTGTAAGTTTCTAATTTTGTGTCAATATTTGAAAATAGGAAGTATTTTCATAGAAAACTATTTTCCCTTGATAGTGTATACCCTATGTAATGTCTACACGAATTTTCATGATTTTTAGAATTTTGTAAAATTTTTGGAGAGTTTCTGAAATTCACTGAAATGAAATTTCAGAATTTCAGTGCTTCAATCGATCACCCGATCGATTGAAGTGCCTCAATCGATCAGGTGATCGATTGAGAGGGGTTTTCTCACAAGCAGAAACTCGTTGGATCGATTCAGCGATCGATCCACACTGCTTCAATCGATCCATTGATCGATTGAAGTGCTGAATTTGGCTGGGAAAGCCTGTTTTCAGTATTTTAGACCATTTTTAGTCTAGGTAACCATTCCTAACCCCTTGAAACACATTTGTATACATTTAGGGATAATTTTCATGATAAAAACAAGGATGGATTGGTTAAGGAAGACTAAGTAGAAGTTTAGATTGAGTTTTGATTTCATTATTGAATTTTTAAACCTCAAAACTTCTAAATTTTGTGTTTCCTAAAGATTTAGGGATTCCAAGTCATTGTTGGTGCAATGACAGAAGTTTGAAGCATGTCTTTAGGGGGAGTTACTCTTTAAGGACATGGAATTTATTTTCCAACACCATTGAAGGTGGTTAAACCTTCATTTTGAAAAACAATGCATAAGGTTGAACGTTGAAGAACAATGGAGAGTGGATATCTTCATTGTAGGATTATGGATGCTCTAGGATGAGCATCATAACGTGGAATAATGCTCCAGGGTGAGCATTTTATACAGTGAAGGGTATGATACCTTCATTGTTGGAATAGTTAATGCTCAAGGGTGAGCACTGGATACAATGAAGGGTATGTGACCTTCATTGTAGTGTTGTGAACAACGAGTAAAGTTGTAAACAACAGTGAGTAACTCTTCAGGGGGAAAGTTCTTTTTGATGTATGCCAATAGGGGGAGAATGTAGGGTTTAAGTTAGACCTTCATTACCTAAAGAGGGAGTTTGCCCTCTAAGAAAGGGGAAGAATGAAGGAAACTCTCATTCATGCCTTGGCATGAAGGAAGTTGAGGTTATGGTATTAGCCTAACTTAAGTGTATTGTCAAATATCAAAAAGGGGGAGATTGTTGGTGTAATATTCCCTAGGTCAAAGTTGACATGTTTGACTAAGCTTGAGATGGCTCAAACTTGAGTCTTGATGTTTGGGTTTCGATGTTTGACAATACATGGAGACTGAAAATATATGGAGATTGCAAGTGCAATCGTTCATTTGGGGAGATTGTTGGTACAATTCTCCGTTGGTCAAGGTTGGCCAGTTAGATGTGAAGAAGAGTCAAGTAGGTCAAGTCTGACTGGATACTTGACTGAAAAGTCTTGGTGAGTGAAGCCAGGCTGATGGAAAGTCTTGGTGAGTGAAGCCAGGCAGATGGAAAGCCCTGGTGAGTGAAGCCAGGTAGTTGGAAAATCCTGGTGAGTGAAGTCAGGTGAAAGACCTAGTGAGTAAAGCTAGGCAGAGGAGAAGCCGGACAGTTAGAAAATCTTGGTGAGTGAAGCCAGGTGAAAGACCTAGTGAGTGAAGTTAGGCAGTATGAAAATCCTGGTCAGTGAAGCCAGGTGAAAGACCTAGTGAGTGAAGCTAGGCAGTATGAAAATCCTAGTGAGTGAAGCTAGGTGAAAGTCCTGGTGAGTGAAGCCAGGCATATGGAAAATCCTAGTAAGTGATGCTAGGTGAAAGTTCTGATGAGTGAAACAAGGTAGATGGGAAGTCCTAGTGAGTGAAGCTAGGCAGAAGGGAAGTCCTGGTGAGTGAAGTCAGGCACATGGAAATTCAGATGGGTCATGGTTGATCGGACACCTGGTATTGAGAAGTCCAAGAAGGTCAAAGGTTTGACCGAACACTTGGCACGAGAAGAAAAGTCCAAGTGGGTCAAAGGGATTGACCGGACACTTGGTGAGGAAGTCCTAGAAGGTCGAGTGTGACCGGATGCTAGACATGATGTCCCAACAGGTCATGGTTGACCAGATGTTGGGTTTTAGGGGCTTGGGACTTGATTAGGGCAAATCAAGTTGATTCAATCGATCAGCTGATTGATTGATCATGTCCAATCGATCGGCTGATTGATTGATCATGTCCAATCGATTAGCTAATTGATTGGACTTGTGCCGCGACAAAAGCTTCTCCCAATCGATCACCCGATCGATTGGGAGCCTCCAATCGATCGAGTGATTGATTGAGAGGCAGGAAATCGCCCGAGATCCTTGAATCAATCGGTTGATCGATTTAGGTGATTTCTAGAGAGCACAGAGGCGCTCTATATCGATCAACCGATCGATCCAAAGCCTCCCCAATCGATTGGGAGCAATCCAATCGATTGGGATCCGACCGTTGGCACAGATTATATTTGTTGGCGAGCGTTCTTCTTTGCATAGCTCACACGGCTACAACTCGATTCATCTCTGATCTTCACAACAGCTTCTCCGAGCTCTCACCGCTAGGTCTTGAAGGTTCTTGGAGGCAAGTTTTTGTGCACGTCCAAGTCAAGAGGCGATCTACGACAAGAAGAAGAAGCTAGGGTTAGGGTTTCAAGTGTAAATCTTGTAATATTTCAATTGTATTTGCTTCCCTTTCTTTCTTCTTATATTGAGAGTGTTGTAGGGCTTCTCCACCTTCGGTAGTTACCGTAAAGAAGTGTTTTCATAGTGGAGAGTGTTTGTGTGTGTGGATCCTTGGATTAGTCACCTCTTCTTGAAGTGGATACTAAGTAAATCCTTGTGTTAGCATTGTATTTTTGTTTCTTATCCATTTTGCTGCATATCATCACCAAGAAGCAAGCAACGACGAGCTATTCACCCCCCCCCCTCTAGCACATTTCGAGTCTAACAAGTGGTATAAGAGTGAGGTCGCTCTTAACTGGAATCATCACCGGAAGGGGCAACAAGGCTAGAGGGTGAAGAAGTTGGAGTAAAATTCATCAAGTCAAAGACTTCATCAAAAGGCTCAACTTCAAGATGGAATTCCGAGATGGACTCGGATTCGACACAAGGGTGCCTCCACCATTCACTATGACGAGATTTGATTCTTGGAAGTCAAGAATCAAAAATTTCTTGATGATGGAGATAGAGCAATGGTTTGCTCTAATGGAATGTTTCGAAGCTCCAAGAAATTCAAAAGGTAAGATCCTCAAGAGGAGCAAATGGAGCCAAGAGCAAATTCAAAGGAGCGAGGCAAATGACAAAGTGACCAAGCTATTGGTCAATTTAGTGCCAAGCAATATTTTAGCTCAAATTGGAGAATTCGAAGACGCCAAAGAGCTTTGGAGCAAATTGGCGAAGATTCATGAGATCCCCTCCACTGTACAAAATCAAGAAGGATCCAAAGAGGGTGACTCAGTGGATCAAGAAAAAGAGCAAGAGGACTTCTTAGTTGAGAGATGTTCAACTTCCAAAGAAAAAGTCCAAGAAGCCTCATCTTCAAAGGAATGCAACCAAAAGAGCAAGGAAGGAGCATATTCCTTGTTCCATGTACAAGATGAAGATGAAGAAGCCTCCACCTCTAGGATTGAGGGGGAGAGACCTTCATTAACACCGGATCAAGAAGAAGCAGAAGTTTCTACATCTTCATCCGGGTCAAATAGAGAAGAAGATGATGCATCCTCCAAAAATCAAGAGAAGTCAAATGGAGGATCAAGTGTCATCCCTACATGTGAAGGTAAAAGTATTTCAATTAAAAATAAAAATCATATTATATGTTTTGAGTGTAGGGAACATGGGCACTACAAGAGTAAGTGCCCTAAATTGGTCAAGAAGAAGGGTCAAGTGGCACCAAAGGGCAAGGAGAAGCCTAAGGAGACCGCCCCCACAACAAAAAAGAGCAAGGAACACATTGTGTATTTCTTATGTCAACAAAAAGGACATTATCAGAGCCAATGTCCAAAGGGGAAGAAGGCGATCAAAGTCAAGGGAGGAATCATAAGTCAAGGGAGAGCTTCCAAGGTAAAACCCAAGGTATCATTTATTGAGCCTACCCCTTTGAATTATGATAAAAAATATGCTAATTCTAGTTTATATCATTTTAATGCTATTTACCATAAAAATAGGAAGCATGATATAATTAAGGAGAATTATGTAGCCTATCATGCTAAAACCACTCAACCTAAGGTTAGAAGGGTAGAAAATAATGTAGGCAATAACTCTAAGGATTCTATGTATTTGCCTAAGAAAAAGAAAAATCAAGGTGTTAATGAAAAATCTAAGGTTGAGGTATTATGGAGAGAAAATCAAGTCTTGAGGTCAAGACTTGATAAATTGGAGAGGACCGTTAGAAGAATTCCAAATGAAATACAAGGATCCAAGAATCATAAACTAGGTCTAGGAAAACAACAAGGGTCATCCAATGGTCATAGGGGTTTGAGATATAAACCTAAAACCAAGAAGGATGCACCTTCTTACCATAGGATTTCATATAGCTATGGAACCAAATCTAGGTCCAGTGGTCAAGTCAAAAATACTAGGAAAGTTATCTCTAAGAGTATTTTTGCAATAACAAATGTGACTAAGACTTCTAAAAGGTCTAAGATAGTCACTAAGAAGGCCACAAGGGAAGAAATCCCTAGAGTTGACCTAGAAAAGGTGACCAAGGCTTCTAAGAAGCCTAACAAGGTCATTAGGAAGGTATCTAGGGAAGTTATCCCTAGTGAGTACCTAGAGCATCCAAGGAGTACCAATAGGTTTTGGGTTCCTAGGAGCATTTTCTCTACCCCTTAGATGGGTTAGAGAGTGTCAACTCGAATTGGAATGGTAGTTAATCTAATTTTGATGAAGTTGACACTCGGAGAGAATTTTCAAGGTTATTATTAACCTTTGAAAATGAAATAGATTACTCATTTACTCTTTAAAAGAGTAAAATGTGCCATAATTTGAAATTTTTTATTTTATTTTAAATTGGCACAAATTGGAAAAACATAAGAAATACCAAGTTAGGATTTTGGTATTTTCTTAGGGATTTAAAGGCATATCTAAGCCTTAATTTAAAGTGTTTACTCTTTGGAAGAGTAAAACGTGCCAAACATTGAGGAATATACTTAATTTTAGTTGGCACAATTTAATCATGGGTTAAAGAAATGCCAATTTGGATTTTGGCATTTTCATGAATAGATAAGGGCCAATCTAGGTTAATTTTAGGTTTAGCTAAGAATTTAAGGACACTTAGATAGATAATCTAGGTACTTTATTTAAGCTAAACTACCATGCTTTGTTTGCCCATGACATGCCATGACATCATTTTTGCATTCATGCTTTATTATGAAAAACACAAAAATACCATGTCATGTCATACATACATCATGTAGTTATAGCATCTTTTCTTTTGAAAAATCATTTAATTTTGATGTATGTCATAGCACATCATGCATTATTTTTAATTCCTTGTAATTAAGGACAAATGACATTTACTTACAAGAAACATCCTTGATGGATGTTCAAAATTCTTAAAATGCCTAGATAGAAATGCATGATCCCTAGTTTAGAGCAAAACCAAACTTTACATCTCACAAAGACTTATAAGGTAACTTGTATGTGTTTAAGTGCATATTAGATACAGGTGAGATGCTAGGATGATGAACAAAACTCAAGATGTTGATTTAGTGCATCTAGTTGAGTTTAAGGTTCATCAAAACACATAGTTATGTGTTTTCCAATCATTGAGAAAGCTAATGTACAAGTCATGTGCATTGAGCCCAAAGAATATGGTTGGATATTATTTTTGAAAATCATTTTAAAATGCTTTTGGAAAACCTTGGTGAAGGCTATCTTTTGACAGTAATCATCATTGAAAAGTTAGACACAAACTTGAAGAAAACACTAAAGTTTTTGCAAGTTTCTAATTTTGTATCAATATTTGAAAATAGGAAGTATTTTCATAGAAAACTATTTTCCTTGATAGTGTATACCCTAAGTAATGTCTACACAAATTGTTACGATTTTTAGAATTTTGTAGAATTTTTGGAGAGTTTCTGAAATTCACTAAAATGAAATTTGAGAATTTCAGTGCTACAATCGATCACCCGATCGATTGAAGTGCCTCAATCGATCGGGTGATCGATTGAGAGGCGTTTTCTCGCGAGCAGAAACTCGCTAGATCGATTCACCGATCGATCCACACTGCTTCAATCGATCCATTGATCGATTAAAGTGCTGAATTTGGCTGGGAAAGTATGTTTTCAGCATTTTAGACCATTTTTAGTCTAGGTAATCATTCCTAACCCTTTGAAACACATTTGTTTACATTTAGGGGGAATTTTCATGATGAAAACAAGGATGCATAGGTTAAGGAAGACTAAGTAGAAGTTTAGGTTGAGTTTTGGTTTCATTATTGAATTTTTGAACCTCAAAACTTCTAAATTTTGGGTTTCCTAAAGATTTAGGGATTCCAAGTCATTGTTGTGCAATAACAGAAGTTTGAAGCATATCTTTAGGAGAAGTTACTCTTTAAGGACACGAAATTTATTTTCCAACACCATTGAAGGTGGTTAAACCTTCATTTTGAAAAACAATGCTCAAAGTTGAGCGTTGAAGAACAATGGAGAGTGGATATCTTCATTGTAGGATTATGGATGATCTAGGATGAGCATCATAACGTGGAATAATGCTCCAGGGTGAACATTTTATACAGTGAAGGGTATGAGACCTTGGTGTCGGCCTTTTTGCATGTCACGAGGCGCATCAAATTAATAAAGATTGGAAACTCACTAAAATTAAGACACGTGTCGTAGTAAGGAGTCCCAAGTCGTATTTTTCTCCAAGGATAACTAGCGAGTGTGTGAATACTCTAGATTCGATGCAAATTAAATTCTTACATTGAATTATACCTCTAATGCATCATTGATCCAAATGACTCATTTTCTATCTCTACAATTCACAATACAGTAACCATTACATTCAAAATCTCATCACAATTTCAATAACCGAGTCTAACATTTTATCACCATCACAATCAAGTTCCAACCTAAACTCAATCACCACATCCTCCATTCTCAATTACAATCAACAATTAATCTCAAAAGCTTAAACACAATAATATTGAACAGATGAAGCATCCAACTCATAATTGTAATCAACTTGAACAATCAATCTAAACCAACAAATCTTTAGTCTCAACCTCATTCAACAATGTTTAATAGAAGTATACAAGGAAAATCTCTAATGAAACATTCTCATTCAAACTTCATCACAGTCACAACAAATCTGATGCATAGAACAAAGATCTTAATTAAAGACTTAAATCTAAGGGAATTGCAGAAAACATGACTGCAATTGTGAACTAGGTTAGTAGCTAAACATGGGTTGAATTGCAAACAATCAAAGAGAACAAGTATCAAAACCGAAACAAAATCTGAATTGCAAAACTAACTAATCAGATCATCAGATCTGAGCAAGATCAAGCATAATTCAAAGACAAAATCAATGAAAACAAAATCCTAAATATTCCACAACCAAACCCAAGCTCCACATCCTTCATCTCTGCCATGGCACAGATCTGCCTCAAGGAACGCCCTTGTGGCAATCACCAGCAATCCACTAAATAACCAGCACATTCAGGAGAAGTCCAGAACTATAGAGAACGCCCTAGTTAGCTCGGATTCACCTGAAATCACCAGCCGACGAAGAAAACAGAGCGCTCTTGCTGCAACCGGAGCGCGAGGTGGAAGTGAAGATGGATTGATCTCTGGAGAACCGGAGAATGCCCCTAAATCCCACAGAGAGAATGGCAGAAGCTCAGATCGGAGAGCGCCCCTAAATCTTCGCCTGGATGAAGCTCGCGGGCACAAGTCAACGATCGGAGAATGCTCCTAAATCGCTGCTCTGCGCTTCGTTTGCTAGTTGCCGGATCATAGAAAACTCGCCGGCGACGAAGAGATTGAATCCTGGATCTGGAAGTATGGAATGGGAGGCTGCGGCGTCGCGGAGAAGAAGGATGAACAGTGGCCAGAATCGCGAGATCGCCGAGCTCAAGCTTCATTGTAGCTTCTCACACAATTTATATCCCTTTCAAATCTGATCGGATGCCCCAGATTGATTTGGGCTGGATCAATGGTTGGATCATCTCGGATCTGCTTCAAAACTTCCGGATCTTCATCAATGGACTAGATCTGCTCCTCATTAGGTTGGATGGACCAGATTCTCAACGGATGGCCCAGATCTCTTCGATCTTCAACGAATGGTCCAAATCGATCCAAAACTTGATCGCCTCATTTTGCCTTAGATTTGAGCCCAAGTGTGGCCTGATCTGATCGGGTCCATGACCCTTTTGATGCCTACAAAATCATAATCAAATATTAGCATCAAATACCATGAAAATAGGCTAATTTGTAATTAGGTTCAAATTTAAATGCAATTATGAAATATGATGTAATATGTGATATTAAGCTATGAAAAGATCATGAAAAATATGCATTATGAATAAAAACAATATAGCAAAATCATGGTTATTAACAAAATTTGGTGTCGGCCTTTTTGCATGTCACGAGGCACATCAAATTAATAAAGATTGGAAACTCACTAAAATTAAGACACGTGTCGTAGTAAGGAGTCCCAAGTCGTATTTTTCTCCAAGGATAACTAGCGAGTGTGCGAATACTCTAGATTCGATGCAAATTAAATTCTTACATTGAACTATACCTCTAATGCATTATTGATCCAAATGACTCATTTTCTATCTCTACAATTCACAATACAGTAATCATTACATTCAAAATCTCATCACAATTTCAATAACCGAGTCTAACATTTTATCACCATCACAATCAAGTTCCAACCTAAACTCAATCACCACATCCTCCATTCTCAATTACAATCAACAATCAATCTCAAAAGCTTCAACACAATAATATTGAACAGATGAAGCATCCAACTCATAATTGTAATCAACTTGAACAATCAATCTAAACCAACAAATCTTTAGTCTCAACCTCATTCAACAATGTTTAATAGAAGTATACAAGGAAAATCTCTAATGAAACATTCTCATTTAAACTTCATCACAGTCACAACAAATCTGATGCATAGAACAAAGATCTGAATTAAAAACTTAAATCTAAAGGAATTGCAGAAAACATGACTGTAATTGTGAACTAGGTTAGTAGCTAAACATGTGTTGAATTGCAAACAATCAAAGAGAACAAGTATCAAAACTGAAACAAAATCTGAATTGCAAAACTAAGTAATTAGATCATCAGATCTGAGCAAGATCAAGCATAATTCAAAGACAAAATCAATGAAAATAAAATCCTAAACATTCCACAACCAAACCCAAGCTCCACATCCTTCATCTCTGCCATGGCACAGATCTGCCTCAGGGAACTCCCTTGTGGCAATCACCAGCAATCCACTAAATAACCAGCACATTCGGGAGAAGTCCAGAACTATAGATAACGCCCTAGTTAGCTCGGATTCACCTGAAATCACCAACCGACGAAGAAAACATAGCACTCTTGCTGCAACTAGAGCGCGAGGTGGAAGTGAAGATGGATTGATCTCTGGAGAACCGGAGAACGCCCCTAAATCCCACAGAGAGAATGGCAGAAGCTCAGATCGGAGAACGCCCCTAAATCATCACCTGGATGAAGCTCGCGGACACAAGTCAACGATCGGAGAACACCCCTAAATCGCTGCTCTGCGCTTCGTTTGCTGGTTGCTAGATCATAGAAAACTCGCCGGCGACGAAGAGATTGAATCCTGGATCTGGAAGTATGGAATGGGTGGCTGCGGCGTCGCAGAGAAGAAGGATGAACAGTGGCTAGAATCGTGAGATCGCCGAGCTCAAGCTTCACTGTAGCTTCTCACGCAATTTATATCCCTTTCAAATCTGATCGGACGGTCCAGATTGATTTGGGCTGGATTAACGGTTGGATCATCTCGAATCTGCTTCAAAACTTCCGGATCTTCATCAATGGACTAGATCTACTCCTCATTAGGTTGGATGGACCAGATTCTCAACGGATGACCCAGGTCCCTTCGATCTTCAACGAATGATCCAAATCGATCCAAAGTTTGATCGTCTCATTTTGCCCTAGATTTGAGCCCAAGTGTGGCCTGATCTGATCGGGTCGATGACCCTTTTGATGCCTAGAAAATCATAATCAAATATTAGCATCAAATACTATGAAAATAGGCTAATTTGCAATTAGGTCCAAATTCAAATGCAATTATGAAATATGATATAATATGTGATATTAAGCTATGAAATGATCATGAAAAATATGCATTATGAATAAAAACAATATAGCAAAATCATGGTTATTAACAAAATTTGGTGTCGACCTTTTTGCATGTCACGAGGCACATCAAATTAATAAAGATTGGAAACTCACTAAAATTAAGACACGTGTCGTAGTAAGGAGTCCCAAGTCGTATTTTTCTCCAAGGATAACTAGCGAGTGTGCGAATACTCTAGATTCGATGCAAATTAAATTCTTACATTGAACTATACCTCTAATGCATCATTGATCCAAATGACTCATTTTCTATCTCTACAATTCACAATACAGTAATCATTACATTCAAAATCTCATCACAATTTCAATAACCGAGTCTAACATTTTATCACCATCACAATCAAGTTCCAACCTAAACTCAATCACCACATCCTCCATTCTCAATTACAATCAACAATCAATCTCAAAAGCTTCAACACAATAATATTGAACAGATGAAGCATCCAACTCATAATTGTAATCAACTTGAACAATCAATCTAAACCAACAAATCTTTAGTCTCAACCTCATTCAACAATGTTTAATAGAAGTATACAAGGAAAATCTCTAATGAAACATTCTCATTTAAACTTCATCACAGTCACAACAAATCTGATGCATAGAACAAAGATCTGAATTAAAAACTTAAATCTAAAGGAATTGCAGAAAACATGACTGTAATTGTGAACTAGGTTAGTAGCTAAACATGTGTTGAATTGCAAACAATCAAAGAGAACAAGTATTAAAACTGAAACAAAATCTGAATTGCAAAACTAAGTAATCAGATCATCAGATCTGAGCAAGATCAAGCATAATTCAAAGACAAAATCAATGAAAATAAAATCCTAAACATTCCACAACCAAACCCAAGCTCCACATCCTTCATCTCTGCCATGGCACAGATCTGCCTCAGGGAACTCCCTTGTGGCAATCACCAGCAATCCACTAAATAACCAGCACATTCAGGAGAAGTCCAGAACTATAGATAACACCCTAGTTAGCTCGGATTCACCTGAAATCACCAACCGACGAAGAAAACAGAGCACTCTTGCTGCAACTAGAGTGCGAGGTGGAAGTGAAGATGGATTGATCTCTGGAGAACCGGAGAACGCCCCTAAATCCCACAGAGAGAATGGCAGAAGCTCAGATCGGAGAACGCCCCTAAATCATCACCTGGATGAAGCTCGCGGACACAAGTCAACGATCGGAGAACACCCCTAAATCGCTGCTCTGCGCTTCGTTTGCTGGTTGCTAGATCATAGAAAACTCGCCGGCGACGAAGAGATTGAATCCTGGATCTGGAAGTATGGAATGGGTGGCTGCGGCGTCGCAGAGAAGAAGGATGAACAGTGGCTAGAATCGTGAGATCGCCGAGCTCAAGCTTCACTGTAGCTTCTCACGCAATTTATATCCCTTTCAAATCTGATCGGACGGTCCAGATTGATTTGGGCTGGATTAACGGTTGGATCATCTCGAATCTGCTTCAAAACTTTCGGATCTTCATCAATGGACTAGATCTACTCCTCATTAGGTTGGATGGACCAGATTCTCAACGGATGACCCAGGTCCCTTCGATCTTCAACGAATGATCCAAATCGATCCAAAGTTTGATCGTCTCATTTTGCCCTAGATTTGAGCCCAAGTGTGGCCTGATCTGATCGGGTCGATGACCCTTTTGATGCCTAGAAAATCATAATCAAATATTAGCATCAAATACTATGAAAATAGGCTAATTTGCAATTAGGTCCAAATTCAAATGTAATTATGAAATATGATATAATATGTGATATTAAGCTATGAAATGATCATGAAAAATATGCATTATGAATTAAAACAATATAGCAAAATCATGGTTATCAAATCCCCCACACTTAATCTTGGACGTCCCATTCAAGTCAAGAAAATTAAAAATCATCTCCACAACAATTCCCTAGCAATACCTAGAAGATAGTAAAAAGAATTTAACTAAGATCATCTTAAAAAATTACAAACAATCATGAATACAATTCAAACAATAATCAGTAGGTATGGTGGTTTCAATCCAATTGAAAAATTAAGCAAGTTACAATCTTACAAGGTATTCACCTATTCTAGCTCACACTCAAAAATGCATATAAGTAGAGCTCACTCAATATCACTCACAACATTTCACTACCATAAGCTTGCTTATTTTCTAATTCTCCACCACTATAAAACATAGCATACATGAATCAAAAGGATTTAATCAACAAGAATTGAAGTGGAATCAAAAAGAACAATTAAAGTGAATGAAATGGCAAAAGAAAAGAATTCAATGAAAAATTGAAAAGATGAGAATATTGGAGGAATATACTTGATGAGTTGATCATTTTGATGTGAAAAGAGATGAATATCATTTGTCATTACCAATTCAAAATATCAAGCTAACCTCTCCTTCAATTTGAATGCAAACATAAAATCTTGATACTCCATCTTCACACTTGATACTCTTTCGATGTGTCATTTTTCCAAATTTTTTCTTTCTTCATTGTTTTTACTGTTTTTCCACTTCATTCCATCACTTTGAAAGCTCAAATAATCTTAAATCAACTTGCCAAGAAGAATTCCCTTCCCCCACACTTAAAGCATTGTCTGTCTCGGACAATAGAAACACCATGCTTTCCAATGTATTAACACTCTAGATGGCACTGATTTTCCTTTCTGCAGAATTCCTTTTTCTTCATTTCTCTATTTAATGTGTTTAATTTCATGTTCCGAAATCTGTACAGAGAAATGGCACTCCACGGGTTTAAATTTGGAGAAACAATTTCCTAAACCAATTCACAATAAAGTTGACACAAAGGCTCATAATTTCAATTCATTTCTACTGATGTACATCAATTTTAGAGATAAGCTCTTTTCTGAAAATTCTAGCCTTTCCAATTTTAGAATTCATCACATAGATATTTGAATCTTGAAATTTGCATTCCCTTTGTATTGGTGAAGAAACATATCAATTTTCAAAGAATTTAGGCTGTACAGAATCTGATTTCATTACTGTTCTGCATTCACAAATTTTAGAGCTCAAATTCCACATTTCCAGCAACAGATTTAACTAATCAAATTCCCTGCAGAACAGTTCCAAATACCAGCACTTCAATTCTGCAATTCTGAATTTCTGCACTCTGCTCTCACAATTCTATCCATGCATTCTGTACAATTCAAGCTATTTCCAGTTTGATATCACTTATCCCATTCTATTTCCTTAACACTTAATCTTCATGTAAAAAGGAATACATTTCAAGTATACTGGCCAGCTCTCAGCTTTTACAGATTTGCACAATTCCTGCATATCCTCTAACCAGACAATCCCAAATTGGCACATCTGAATCAAAAGCACTTGTGTCAAATGAGTTTCAAAAATTCTGAATTTTATACCAAGCAAAACAACACCTGATTATGCATTTCAGAAATGCCTTCTCTGATTCCAATTCTAGAACTGAATTCTGATACAAAAGTTCACATTTTCAGACTTCTTCACAACAGCAAAGACAATTCAAATACTGCATTTTCAAATATCAGTGCTCTTCAACATTCCCTTAGGTTGCTGAATTTTAATGACTTCATCTTATTTCAGCTTAATAACAACAATCAAAAGGTTAAGTGTAATTTCAGAATTTTAGATTTGTAGGAATTCATGGTTTGAACTCATTCCTCAAGCCCTTCATGAATAAAGTTTCAGAATCCTTAAATCCAGTAACATTTTTTAAAACTTCTAGTTTGATTTGAATTCTACTCATGAGTTGTGATACAACTTTGATACAATGTAATCAGCTTCAGCATTCAACAAAACTCTAATGTCGCAGCAAGAACTGCAGCAGATCTTCAGCCTCCTGGAAATCCGTTTTCAGGAACTCGAATCTGGGATTAGCCTTTTGAAAACTGCTGTTTCAGATTCCAGTTTCAGAAATTATCAGATAACAACATTTCAACATCCATTTCCAAACTTATCACTAATGAGCCCATTATTCCTTCATCTATTCAAATAGCTTCACCATTGACTTCAAATTCCATTTTGATTCCTGCATTTCAGCAGTTTTTGTAACTTCCTTCATTCTTGAAATCTTTACTAGATCTTTTCCTTTTCAGTCCTTATCAAATTAAATTCCTCATTTGAATTACTACTTAAACTTGTGGTTCAATCTTCAGTGATTCAAGATCAAGAAATCAGCTAGCAAATCATCTCAGATTCATTGCTTTTGAAGTAAAGCTGGGAAATTCCAGTAAGGCACTCAGCATCAGCCCCTGCACATCAAATTTAGTCTCTAGCTCAAAGAATTAAGGATTCCAAATGGTTCAGGTGTTTATATTTCATATTCAAGCTCAATTTTAAGGAACAAATACTGATATAGCTCTTAATGTGCATCACCATTCCAACAATCCAAATTAAGTTTCAACTTAATGGAGTTCCATATCTGCAGAATCAAAATCAGAATCAAGAACAGAAATGAACTGATTCTGATTTCTGAATTCATTTTCAATCTGTGGACTTCAAGGAAACTCTAGCTCAAGTCATGATGAATGAAGCTACTAGGAGTTTGCACTAGAATAACAGAAGTCTAATTTAGGATATTACTGAACAAGAGCAGCAAATAGACTTGGCACTCAAAAGGGCTTCCTCTGATAAAATTTCTGTTTTCATTCCAACAGCTTAACAATAAAGTTTAGAAAATGAATTCAAGGATTTAGCAGTTGATTCCTGCAGCCATGTCTCTATAGATGTTATGTAATCCTTAAATGCTTCATCCGATTTGAATTGCTCAGAGAAACAGATTTATAACATTGAAATCTAGCTGCTGTAATTCCAGTTATTGCAGTATCCAGATTTAAAACTACAAGTTGATTCAAGTTTTAATCTGTTAAACATTTGGACAATTAGAATTACCATTTGTCAATGAGTAAAAATGAGCTTTACTTGGTCTTTTCATTAATCACGAAGCCCCATAAGGAACTTGGCACATAGATTTGGCACTGTTGAGAAATCAGTAATTGAAGTTTTCAGCAGCAACAGATTTAAAATCCTTGGATTGATCAGTAATTGAAGGATTCCAGTTTCAGAATTTGGACAGTTTCAATACCATTGAACTTGCATGCATCCACAGTACACAAAGCTAGAGTTTGTGTACGCCCAAGTCAATAGGTGATCTACGACAAGAAGAAGAAGCTAGGGCTAGGGGTTCAAGTGTAAATCTTGTAAGATTTCAATTGTATTTGCTTCCCTTTCTTTCTTCTTGTACTGAGAGTGTTGTAGGTCTTCTCCACCTTTAGTAGTTACCGTAAAGGAGTGTTTACATAGTGGAGAGTGCTCGTGTGTGTGGATCCTTAGATTAGTCACCTCTTCTTGAGGTGGATACCAAGTAAATCCTTGTGTTAGCGTTGTATTCTGTTTCTTGTATATTCCGCTGTATATCATCACCAAGAAGCAAGCAACGATGAGTACGACGAGCTATTCACTCCCCCTCTAGCACATTTCGAGCCTAACATATTATATGTTCTTATACTTATATATTTGTGTTCACGTCTAGGATATGCCAGTGATCAGGTTCTAAGTTACCTAGCATATGTTTTTCCTTAGTACACTAGGTCGTAGATGCTAACTATTGCATAACACAGTTTTGAACGTGCTGAGTCTCTCGACTCACAAACTGTAGGATCAAAAAGAATTTAGATATCTCCACAATGGTATGATATTGTCCACTTTGGGCCTAATCCCTCATGATTTTACTCTTGGACTCTACCCAAAAGACCTCATTCTAATGGAGATATATTTCCTCTTATAAACCCATGATCTTTCTCATGTGTTTTCAATGTGGGACTATGTTTACAACCTTGCAACCCCAACACAAACTTTAACTTTTTTTTAGACAATGAAACTAATAAGACAGGAGGCATTGACCAATGAGCCAGTTCAGAACAATGTTAGTACAACCCGAAGACCTTCCAGTTTAATTTCCACATTTAGCTATGTTTACTTTCTTTAAGTGGTGTATGTAATTTTATTTGAATTGAGAACCCGTTATGGAAGTATGAGCGAGTGATGTCCACAATTTATGTATTTTCTTAAAAGTTATGGATAAAAAAATTGGGGCGTTACACATCCAGTAGGGGAAGTCATCTCCTTTGAATAGCAAGGGACGAACGATGTTTGATCCCTCGGTTTGGGCCATTAATATACCGAAAAAGAAAACTTAAAATGGATACCAAGACTGGATCTTGTGGTAAGTAGTGTGGGAAAAAAATTGTTATTGCATTTATAATTAAGCAATAGAAATTGGAAAAAATAAAAAAAGCAATGATCCCCCTGCTCGATCGGTGGTTGCATTAATTCAGAGCTAACTAAGCTCTGATACTTTTGGATTGTAGAAGTCACTAGAGGAGGAGGGGGGGGGGTGAATAGCGATCAAAAATTCGTTGCGAGTATGTAGCGGAAAATAAAAATCACAACGCTAACACAAACCAGTTTTATTTGGTTCGAAGCCTTCGTCGACTCCTACTCTAAGGCCCATACTCGTCGAATACTTTCGTTGGGCAATTCACTAACGGTTCGACAAGTGTTTACAAATGAAAGTACAAGAACTCATTTAAAAAGAAAATATATTAACAACAATTAAAAATAACTTGAGCCGCAAGTTGTCGGAGAAGCGATGTCACGTCGTAGGAGCAGAGCGCAATAGAGCAGTCGTAGGAAGTAGTTGTATCCTCAGCTCTGGAAGTAGGCTCCTTATATAGGAGTGCTCCGGGTGCCCAGACCGTGACATCGGCCAGACCAATCAGTGCGCTTTACGTTGTGACGAGATAAGTTTTTGCCTTCCGGGCACCCAGACTACCATTTTCCAGAAATTCCTTTTCCTGCATAGAAAATGTTAGTCCGAGGTAAAATAAAAGTTATACTACTCTGTAAAATAAAAGTTAGCACAAATATAATAAAACAAAGTAATAATTAGATTCTGTCTCACTGAGACCGAAATCTAGTGACGATCTCAACTTAGATTCCTGAAATGGTTCTAAGTTGGATCGACGCCTATAGTTCCCTTGAACGGGGAGCGCGTCCTCACCAAGTCACTCCCCTCCAGTGACTTACCTTAGACGTCCGATCAACCCGTCGACCTGTCTGGACTTCGTGCCAGCTATCCGGTCAGCCCGTCAACCTAGCTGGACTTCATGCCAGACATCCAGTCAGCCCGTCGATTTGTCTGGACTTCGTGCTAGCTATCCGATCAGCCCATCGACCTAGCTGGACTTCATGCCAGCTATCAGGACAACCCGTCAACCTAGCTGTCAACCTAGTTGAGCTTCTCCTGCACACTTAGTCAAAATGTTAGATCACAACGAAACTAACTTAACCTACTTTGTCATTCATCAAAACCTGAGTTAGATCGTTAGTGCTAATTGCACCAATAATCTCTCCCTTTTTGATATAATGACAACTTGGGTTAAGTTAGTGAAAAAAAAATGCAAAAAGTAAGTAATTATAATCAACAACATGGTTTTTAAGTTAGTCTTGTTTTATGTTTGATATTTGTTGCTAACTAACTTAAACCATCTAACCCTCTCCCTTTGACATTCATAAAAAAAAACATAGAATAAATAGGAATAAGTGGCTAAGTAAAAAAATGCAATAGAGAATGCTAACTGAAGTCAGAGTTACTTGGGGGTTAATGTAGAAAATAAGTTAAAGAAAAATTTTGAAGAAATCGTTGAAGGAAAAAATATAAGCTTTGAGATCAGAAATAATTTTCAACATCCTTTAACTTTTTGAAAATAGCTAACTTTTTATCAGATATATTAAGGCAAAAACCTACTAACTTTGTAAGTTTAAATAAATTTGCAAAATTAAAGCAATTTTCAGAGTACTTTTCAAAAACAAGTTTTGCAAAATTAAATCAATTTTTAAACATAAGCTTGCAAAATTAAGGCAATTTTTTTAAAAACAATTTTCAAACACAAGTTTATAAAAGCTAATTTTCAAAAATAAGTTTATGAACGCCAATTTTCAAAAATAAGTTTATGAAAGTCATTTTCAAAAATAAGTTTATGAAAGCCAATTTTTAAAAATAAGTTTGTGAAAGTCAATTTTCAAAATAAGTTTATGAAAGTCAATTTTCAAAAATAAAATTAAAGCAAATTTAAAGTATTGTTAAGGAAATGACAAACACTTTTCAAAAATATTTTTCAAAAATATTTTCAAAAGAGAAAATAATTTTGTTACAAATAGTTTTACTAAGTATGAAAATAATTTGAATTAATCCTCCCCCTTAAACCTGACATTAAAAAAGTCCAACTATCTAACCATTAGTTACTTACTAATTATCAGAGGATAGCAGCTTTCAATTGGTTAGTCAGGTTAATTGTATTTAGTTAGTGTTTGACTAAGCTGAAATACTTAACATGATTAATATTTGTTTAGTTTTTAACGCTCAGACTTATGTCGATGCACTGATATAAGCATCTTAAGTCCAGACAATCTGCCTATACATCTCACTCTTTTTTAAGTTTAGCAATTCACAAACAAGATAGTCCTAGTGTGTTCGTGAGATGCTCAAGTTCTAGACCTATATAAGCATGTTTTCTAAGGGATTGAGCTAGTCTAAGGCTAAAACTAATTTTAAAATTCTAAAAATAGGGAATTTTGAGAAATATAAAAAGTTTTACCCTAGAATTTTAAAGATAATTTTTGAAAATAATTTTGCAATTTAAGAATCCTAGTCTATATATTCATCACAAGGCAATATATGAAGTAAAAGTCAATAACTCAAGATATACTACAGTCAATATACTATAGTCATGATGAAAATACAATAACGCCTAGTCTACTGGGATGATGAAGGAGGTGGTCCGGAGTCCAAGGAGCGTAACAACGCTATCAACTGAGAGTGACGAGTTCGGTCATCCTCTCGAGAGCTAGATAGGTCACGTCGAAGGTCGGAGATCTCCTGCCGCATATCCCGTCGCAAGTCAGAGACCTCCTGTTACATATCCCGTCGTAGGTCAGAGACCTCCTGACGCATACCTTGGTGAAAATCGGAGACCTCCTGGCGGAGACTCGTCATAGATAGCTCTAGTCCGATAACTCGATTGCCTAGAGTGTGAGGAGAGGGACGTGGTGCTCGGGATGGAGGCGGTGCTGGGGCAGGAGTGGCCTCGCCGAATAGTGTGATCATAAACTCATCCTGCCCTGCCTCTTCCTCCTGGGCATCTGGCTCTACAACTGTGTCAGACTGGTGTTGTACCCCCTCCGCCAGGACAAGACATCATCATCATCGGTATGGATACCACCTAAACAGAAGTTCTTAGATCCTACAACGTCAAACTCAGTCAAAACTCGGACATCACCTCTGGTGATGTCAATATCTAAGGAGGCAATATATGCTATCAAAATGTGGTAGTACGGTATATGAACTCGTCCGCTGGTGATGACTTTGACTGTGTAGATAATGACATGAAAGATATGTAGCCTAATATCTATATCTAATCTATGGCAAAAGGCATAAAGGAGAAAAGAGTGAAATGGACGCATCATCGTGATGTCGCGAGTGGTCAACGGTAAAATACAAGAGACTAAAACCCTATTGAGGACATAGTCCTGGACTCGAAGGGAGACAGACCTAAACTAGGTAACAGTGGGTACTCGCTCTCCCCAAAAAAAATACGAATAAATCATATTAAGAGTAATATGTGAGTAAGGATCACCAAATGGTAGATCCCTAGGAGGGCAGCACTGAAAAGTGCATGTAGATGGCCCTAGACCTAAAAAGGTCTGGATGACAGCTAGGGATAGCGTGATATCAATACCAGCTACCCTAGTAGTGTATAGAAGGTCATCTACTCTAACTAAGTTGTTGTACAATTCAGCACATAAACCTATGTTAACTGAACTAGTACAGTAAACAAGACGCTGCAAGTTATAGTAGTCAATGACCTCTACAGCTGGGATGCAAGAGTGCATAAAAAATGGTCTATCTATACACCTAGTCCATATAGGCATGTAAATGGTAGAGTTAAACCTAATCTTAAGTTCTTCAGTAGGAAACATAGGATCGGTACTAGCAGTAGAGGCCCAGCACCAGTATTAAAACATTTCCTACTTTATCAATGAAAAGCTAGACTAAGCAATAAATTATAGAAAATACTTATTTAATGAAATTTAGAAAAGGAAAGAAAATTTACCGACGCATCGTGAAAAAATACTTGAAATGACGACCTTGGTTGATTCGCAGTGACGTAATAACCGAATAAGGAAGTAAAAATTTTAAATTTAATCCCTCTTATGTTAAAGCTCGGTGAGAGCCTAGAGCAGAGTGTCAAGGCGGGGTGCACGGACTGCCTTCCAGGCGCCCGAAAGGCAATACCAGGGGCAGGCACCCCTGGTTTCTGATCGAATTTTTTTTTATTATTTATTTTTTTATTTAAATTAATTTATAAGTGAAAGAAAAATTTTAAAATAGTTTTTAAGTTAAAATGATTTTTTAAAGAAATTATTAAGTTAACATAATTTTTTTTAAAAAAAATTATAGTTAAAATTTTGAAAATAATTTTTAAGTTTAAATAATTTTAAAAATAATTTTTAAGTTAAAATAATTTTAAAAATAATTTATTTTCAAGTTGAAATGATTTAAAATAATTTTTAAGTAAAAATAATTTTTAAAATAATTAATTTTTTAAAGTCAAAATATTTTTTAAAAAATAATGTATTAAGTTAAAAATATTTTTTTAAAAGTTAAAATAATAATTTTTAAGTTAAAATATTTTTAAAATATTTTTTTAAGACAAAAAGACTTTTTAAAATAATTTTTAAGAAAATATTTAAGTTAAAATAATTTTAAAAATTATTTTTAAGTTAAAAATATTTTTTTATATATAATTTTATTTAACGTTAAAATAATTTTTTAAAGTTAAAATAAAAATTTTAAAATTTAAATAATTTTTTTAAAGGTAAATTAAATTTTTAAAGTTAAAAACAATTTTTTAAAGTAAAATAATTTTTAAACTAAATTTTTAAGTTAAAAAGATTTAAAATAATTTTTAAAGTTAAAATGAAATTTTAAAGTTCAAATAAGTTTTTTAAAATAAAACTAAAATTTTTTTAGTTAAAATAATTTTTTAAAGTTAAAATAAAATTTTTAAAGTTAAAATAATCTTTTTAATAATTTAAGTTAAAAATATTTTTTAAAATAATTTTTAAAGTTAAAATAATTTAAGTTAAAAAGTTTTTTTTAATAATTTTTAAAGTTAAAATAATTTTTTAAAGTTAAAAAGATTTTTAAAATAATTTTTAAAGTAAAAATAATTTTTATAATAATTTAAGTTAAAAATAATTTTTAAAATAATTTTTAAATTTTAAGTTAAAAAGATTTTTTAAAATAATTTTTAAAGTTAAAATAATTTTTTAAAATAAATTTTGAATTAAATTAAATTTAATTTGATTTAATTTAAATTTAAATTTAAATTAAATTTAATTTAACTTTAGTTTAATTAAATTTAATTTAATTTTAATTAAATTCATTTTAATTTAATTTGATTTGATTTGATTTGATTTGATTTAATTTAATTAATTTAAATTTAATTTAATTTGTTCCTTAGTTATCTCACCCGATCTAAATTTTCAATCAGGGAATCATATAATTTTTATGAGATAAGTTAGATTCAGTTTCAGGATTGATTTAACTTTGTGTTAGATTCAGATTTAGCTTTGGGCTCAACAAACAAGCATTTTTTGAATAAATTTCTCGGCTATGGTCAGTCACCTGGACATCATTAGAGTAACCATACCTTCAAGGTTTTCCAAATAGTCTCATCCGCTGAACTTAGTATAAAACCTTGGTTTAACTAGTTAGGATCTGTAAGGGGTAGCTTCGGTTAGTTCCACTAAGTCAAATGCACCAAGTCGAAGTCATATCTTCCTAGACATGCATTGACAATGTTTTCCTAATGTACTATCATCCAAAAAACTTCACCAGTACCATAGTTCAAGTTAAACTTTTGTCCCTTCTTAACTAGTCTTAATTACCCTACCGGGTAGGTTAGTTTTGGAGATGTCAGCTATTCTGGAGCCTCCCTTGAATTATTTATCTATAATTTTAAGTTTTAGTTTTAGATTTATGTCGATTACTTTTATAATTGTAATCAACTTGATGATAGTTTGGTTTTATTTTGATTCTATAGTTATTTCTGTTATTTGATTTTGGTTTAGTTGATTTAATTTTAGAATTCTGAATTGGGTTTTTGGATTTTACATAATATATTTCATTTTTAGGTATATAATATTTATTAATTCCTACTTGCGTGGTTAAATACGCTTTCGGAATCCAAGCTTTAGTTTGTTGTTTGTGTTGTATTATTAGTGATATAAATGATTTATTTGAATTTGACTTGTATCCAAATCCATATTTATTTTAAACATCCTTTTGACTGTTTAAGATAAGATCTAAATTTTTAGATCTAGTTGTAAATTATTCAAAAAAACTCTTTTAGTCTTTTAATTTCAGCTTTTAGTGTTGAATTTTCCTCCTCAAGTGTTAGAACTTGATTTGGATTTGATTTTTCAATTTATTCCTTGAATTGTTGGTTTTCCTCAAGGAGTATTTTATTTTGATTTTCTTGTTCGGTTAATTTTCTATTCAAACATGAAATAACCTTTAAAAACTTTTTGCTTAAGTAAAAGTTTACCTCATGGGACCTTCGGAAATGAGTACGGACTCGTGGCTCGATTCAGGTTCAGACCCGTCTTCTTATTCATCCTCTGATTCTGATTCACGGGTCATCAGCGTCAGGTGGCTTTGGTGCTTCTGCTCTTCAGCTTCTAATTCCTCTGAAGAAGAATCGTCTTAGGTCGCTTTGAATGCCTTCTTTTTGGTTGTATTTGTAATGCCCCGGCCCGGGCAGACCCCACCCGGACCGAACCGGGAACGCTACTAGAATTGGCCATCGGGTTGACGACTAGCTCCACAGACCACCGGAGGTCCTTTCAGCGTGCTTTGCCCTCACTCGCACACATCCTGAAAAACTTTCCAGGAGGTCACTCATCCTTAGATTTCTCCAAGCCAAGCACGCTTAACTTTAGAGTTCTTAAGTTTAGGCTTCCAAAAAAGAAGGTGCACCTTGGTGATATGGATAGTATCATCTAACCTTTTAAGCCATACTTAACTAGAATCTCAGAACCGGGGTATTATAATCACCCTCATTTAAAGATACAGCGTCCTCGTTGTGTAACCACGAATCACACCACAGACAAATCCCAGAATCTTCCTCGCTAGGTGGTGCCCTGGGTGCTCCTGCCACAGGCTCACTCACGATCGCAAGGTCGCTCTGATACCATCTGTAACGCCCCGGCTCGGGCGGGCTCCACCCAGACCGAACCGGGAACGCCACCAGAATTGCCCATCGGGTTGGCGACTAGCTCCACAAACCACCGGGGGTCCTTTCAGTGTGCTTTGTCCTCACTCACACGCATCCTGGAAAACTTCCCAGGAGGTCACCCACAAATCCCAGAATCTTCCTCGCTAAGTGGTGCCCTGGGTGCTCCTGCCACAGGCTCACTCACGATCGCAGAGGCGCTCTGATACCATCTGTAACGCCCCGGCTCGGGCAGGCTCCACCCAGACCGAACCGAAAACGCCACCAGAATTGTCCATCGGGTTGGTGACTAGCTCCACAAACCACCGGGGGTCCTTTCAGCATGCTTTGTCCTCACTCGCACACACCCTGGAAAACTTCCAAGGAGGTCACCCATCCTCAGATTTCTTCAAGCTAAGCATGCTTAACTTTGGAGTTCTTAAGTTTGGGCTTCCGAAAAGGAAGGTGCTTCTTGGTGATATGGATAGTACCATCTAACCTTTTAAGTCATACTTAACCAGAATCTCAGAACCAGGGTATTATAGTATTTGACTTGTCATTCTTTAATTTTGGGCACTCGTTCTTATAGTGACCCTTCTTGTTACATCTGAAATAGGTCACGTTTCTTAGTTCAGTTGTGGAGTTGATCTTTTGCAGGTCTTTTCTGCTGAAGTTCTTCTTTCTCCTGGTGAACATCTTTCTTACCAAGTTCACAAAGTACTCTTCATCTTCTGAATCTTGGCCAGACTCATCTTCAGGTTCAGGCTTGGTCTTTGTCTTTTTCTTGGAGGAACCTACAAACAAAGCGATACCTTTCTCGGTTCTGCCGTTAGTTTGCTCGTGTAGCTCAAGTTCACAAAATAGTTCATCTAACTTTAACTTAGAAAGGTTCTTCGAAATCTTGTAGGCATCCACGATGGATGCCCACAATGCATTTCGAGGAAACGTGTTTAGAGCGTACTTGATTAAATCACGGCTCTCCATTTGGTGTCTGATAGCGTAAAATCCGTTGAGGATGTCTTTGATCTTCGCATGGAGCTGACTTGCCGTTTCTTCTTCCTATATTTTAATATTAAATAATTTATTTAAAAGAATGTCTCGTTTGGTTACCTTGGCGTCGCTGGTTCCCTCGTGTAGTTCAACGAGCTTGTCTTATAGTTCTTTTGCGTTTTGGTGTGGCCCCACTCGGTTCAGTTTTTCCTTCGTCACATTGCAGTGTGTTGAGCACTTTGAAGTCCGTCTGGGATTTCTTTTTCATGTCCAAATTCCACTATTCCGGGTTCGATAGGCGCCTTGTAGCCACGAGTGACGCTGAACCACTAGTCAAACTCGGTCTTTAAGTATACCTCCATTCGTTTCTTCCAGTAGAGGAAGTCGTCACCATTGAACAGAGGGGGACGAACTATGCTGAAACCTTCAAGTTAAGACATTGATCTTGCACACAAGAAAACAAGGAAAAAAATCCCAAGACTTGGTCTTCGATTAGTAGTGCGAGATTAAATAAAAAATCTAAAACTAAATTGGTGTTGCCCCAATTCAGCTTAATTGCTACAAAAAAAATATTTCCAAAAAGGTAATGATACCAGTTTGGATTATATCGTAAAACTTAAAATCAAAAAGAAAGGAAAAAGAATTTCATCCCCTTTGTCTGATTGGTGGTTACACCAAATCAGAGCGGTACCTACTCTGATACCACTTGTTGGATCGTAGAAGTCGCTAGAGGAGGGATGAATAGCGATCGTAAATTCGTTACCAGTATGCAACAGAAAATAAAAATCACAACACTAACACGAACCAATTTTACTTGGTTCGGAGTCTTCGTCGACTCTTACTCCAAGGCCCGCACTCGTCGAGTGCTTTCGTTAAGCAATTCACTAGCAGTTCGAAAAGTGTTTACAAATGAAAGTACAAGAACTCGTTTAAAAAGAAAATATACCGACAACAATTAAAAATAACTTGAGCCACAAGTTGTCGGAGAAGCGTCGTCGTGTTGCAGGAGCAGAGCGCAATAGAGCAATCGTAGGAAGTAGTTGTATCCTCAACTCTAGAAGTAGGCTCCTTATATAGGAGTGCTCCAAGTGTCTGGATCCCTTCTAGGTGCCCAAACCGTGACATCGGCTCGGCCAATCAACGCGCTCCACGTTGTGACGAGATAAGTTTTTACCTTCCGAGCGTCCAGACCAACTCCGGGCGCCCAAATCCCTTCCGGGCACCCAAACCATCATTTTCCAGAAATTCCTTTTCATGCACAGAAAATATTAGTCCGAGGCAAAATAAAAGTTATACTACCTTACAAAGCAAAAGTTAGTACAAATATAATAAAACAGAGTAATAATTAGATTCCATCTCATCGACACCGAAATCTAGTCACGATCTCAACTCTGATTCCTGAAATGATTCTAATTGGATCGATGTCTACTATTCCCTCGAACGGGGAACACGCCCTCACAAAGTCACTCTCCTCAAATGACTTACCTTAATTTACTTGTCAGACGTTCGGTCAACCCGTCGACCTGTCTGGACTTCGTGTCAGCTATCCGGTCAGCCCGTCGACCTAGCTAGACTTCGTGCCAAATATCCTGTCAGCCCGTCGATTTGTCTAGACTTCATACCAGCTATCAGGTCGGCCCATCGACCAAGTTGGACTTTGTGCCAGCTATCAGGTCGGCCCGTCAACCAAGTTGAACTTCGTGTCAGCTATCCGGTCGGCCCGTCGACCTAGCTAGACTTCTCCTGCGCACTTAGTCAAAATGTTATATCATAACGAAACTAACTTAACCTACTTTCTTATTCATCAAAACCTGAGTTAGACCGTTAGTGCTAACCGCAACAACAGATACCACTTGTTGGATCATGAGCATATGAGAGAGAGGTGGATCACATGTATTTTGAAAATAAAGTAATTTTAAATTTTAAAATAAAATTACAGTGGAAAGATTAAACTACAAGAAAAACTCAGTTAATTTATTTGGTTTGGAGCCTTCAGCGACTTCTACTATAAGACCCAAGTTCCGCGGATCTATCGATGGGTAGTCTACTAAATATCTTTTTCGGAACTACCGAAAGAGGTAATCGAATACAAAAGATAGGGACGATGTAATAACCTATACTTTCCTTTTAAAGTGGTAGTATGAAAAATGCAGCATAATTAAAAGTAACCAACAATTTAGAGCACTCTCGTGTGTTGTTGTCGGTCTGTCGGAGATGATTGAATGACTTGGAAAAGTAGCTCAGTGATGTGTAACCAACAATTTAGAGTATATACTTCTTTGAAGCAGTACCAGAAAGCCAGAGCAGTCAGAACTTCAAACGGGTGCGCAATAGATCATAGAAGTGTAACAACCCACCCTTCTTACTTCTACTCTCTAAGGGCGAATGTTACCTAACTACAACTCTCTATCTAGTGTTACTGACGCTATTATTAGAGTCAGTTAGATTTATCACGGTTCAGAGGAATTCCTACAGAAAAATTTCGACAGAGTCTCCCCTGTACCGGTGACCAAATCTATAATACACAAGATATATACGCAGCCACATGCGGCTAGAACACATTTTATTCACAACCACGCAGTAATAAATTCATACTATAACCAAAAGACTAGACTAGCAACAAGAACTAAACACAACTCCCAGAATAGGACATAAATAAGCTACAATACGAATCAAACTCAATCACAATCACATAAACTTCATAACAGTATTTAAAGAAAAGAACTAAAGCATAAACTCTAATCATTAGGTCCTGCAAGTTTGCTAGCACTCTCTGGATCTCTCCATAGTCCAATCACCACACACATTCATCATCACCACCACCCTGTTGCCTCCCTTCATATCTTAGCTTTTCCTTTATCTGCAGTAAGAGGAAAGAAAATAGATCTATAAGCGAAACGCTTAGTAAGTACTAATCTATCTCACAAAAACTCGAAGTGCATAAAAAGAATGCAACAATACTAAAACTGGAATGCTAAAAGCAAATCTGCATGTACTCATGGTATACAGAAATAAAACTGAATACTAAACATGCTCACTAACTGACAGGAAAGTAATGAAACTACTACTGTAGGCTTAGAATTAAAGAACTAAACTTTTATTGATTCTAAGCATAAACTTGTTTCATTTTCTTATATCTTTATACCAGAAATTAATCTTTTAATTTCTCTTTCACTTTCTTCTTTTTTTTCTTCTTACTTTTCTTATACTAGAAATTAATCTTTTAATTTCTCTTTTACTTTCTTCTTCTTTCCTTCTTTCTTTTCTTCTTCTTCTTTGGGCCCAGGCTAGTACCATCTTTGTTTTGCGCGCTCTCTAATAGTGACTGGGGTAGCGAGCCTCCAGGCCTATGAGGATAAAGACCTCGGTCTTACCAGGGCCAAGACCTCGGAATTGGTCACCTGGATTTGTTTAACGACAACCTCGGAAGTCGGGTACTAGCCTCTTACTTTAATTTACTTGTTATCTCTTTTTTAACTAGACTTTAGTCTTTTTCTTTACTCACACTTCTCATAATCCTTTATTAGAGTTTATTAGAATCTTGTAGATATATCTAACAAGTGTAGGATTACAAATAACCAAGCATGCTATATGAAAATACACAAGGGAAACAGATCTGAACTCTCTAAGCATGTTATTAAACAAAGCAAAGGAAAGCAACTTTGAACTTACTAATCATGCTATAAAATAGAGCAAAAGAGAGCTAATTCGGACTTTCTAAACATGCTATAAAATAGAGCAAAAGAAAGCTAACTTGGACTTTCTAAACATGCTGTAAAATAGAGCAAAAGAAAGCTAACTTGGACTTTCTAAACATGCTGTAAAATAGAGCAAAAGAAAGCTAATTCAAACTTTCTAAACATGCTGTAAAATAGAGCGAAAGAAAGCTAATTCAAATTTTCTAAACATGCTGTAAAATAGAGCAAAGGAAAGCTAACTTGGACCTTCTAAACATGCTGTGATAAGAGCAAAAGAAGCAAATCTAATCTTACTAATCATGCTACAAAATAGAGCAGAAGAGAACTAATTTGAACTATCTAAACATGCTGTGATAAAAGCAAAAGAAGCAAATCTAATCTTACTAATCATACATCACGTATGTAAATATAGCATGCATTTCTAATTTTAAAGCATGTTGTATTACCAAAGCACCCTAAGGCAACTCAATGATATTGCTAACACTTACAACTAACATTTTTAATTTGTACTAAAGGAACGAATCAACATAATAATAGTACTAACATTCTCATAAACCCCTAAACAGATTAAATGGGGCATTTTACCATTCCATCTACCTACAAATTCTAAGGTTTCATAGCACAACCATGCTCCTTAGGCTATGCTGCAAGGAATAAAACAACTTAAACATGCTGTGATAGCAAAACTAAGCATACTGTGAAGTTCGAGCTATGAAAGTGAAACAAATTCAACTACTGCTCATGCTTAAATCTATAGCAAAGAAATAACAATAAAATTCAATACTGCTCAGGCTTAAATCCGAGAATGGCGTCTCAACAAGCAAGGAAGAAAACCCTAGCATATTCTTCTACTCGGCACAACAAGATCCGGAAGCAAGGAAACGAAACCTGAAAATTCGGAGCAACTCCTACCACAGGTGAGTAGTACTTACCTCGTTCTTGCGCTTACAACCGAGAAGAAGAAAGGGGAAGACTTTTAGGGCTCGGCGGCTTGCAAAATTTTGGCTTCCTCTTGTACCCGCGAGCTCCTCTCCGTCGGGATAACCACCCACGGTGAAGGATGACTGGAATAAGGCTTCGCCGGCGCCGGAGACCCAAGACCTAGCTTCCTCTTGGTTTCTGCCGAGAGACAAGGTGCCGTCGCGAGGGAGAAGGAGAAGAAAGATTTCGGGAGAAAATGTTGGGTTTTTGGAAAATCCAAAACCTAATTCCCTTTTATATATAAGGGTTTTATTCCAAACTATACTATATCCTTAATTCTATCTATATAAGGTTAACAGAAATCTCCTAGCTTAGTTGGTCAGGCCGGTTTTGGCTTGGGTCAGTCTGACCCGAGGTCCCGGGTTCAAGCCTCGCTTCCAACGCTTTTTGCCTAAACTTCTTTGGTTTTGTAAAAATGCTAAACGACCTCCAAAAATTACGCAAAAATACTCTAAAAATTTCTAAAAATCTCTAGAATATTTTAAAAGCATTTTCAAATATCTTTATGGACATTTGAAACTCAGAATAGGGAAAATTGGGTCGTTACAAGAAGTGATGTGTAAAAAGCCTTGGTCAAGATGTTCTTTCATTGAGCATGGAAGGTGCCTTCTATAACATTGAAGGTGCCTTCAATGCGTAAAATTTGATCCCCAATAGTTCGACTCATATTGTCGACGAAGTCTGATTTTATCTGATGGAAGGTGTCTTCCAAGCCTTCGAAGGCGCCTTCCATGAACAATACTTAAGGCGCCTTCCGTCTCTTCAAAGACATCTCGGGTACTGTTCACTCGAGACACTTTGTACTCTATTTGCTCTGTAAAATTCATTAGTCCAACACTAAAACATCTAACGTGTAAAACAAAATTAGCACAAATATAATAAGTAGTAATAATTAGTTCATGTCCTTTCGGGACCAGGAACTAGTCAAGGTCTTAGTTTAGGAATCCAAAATGGACCTAAATTGGACCGATGCCTACTGTCCCATCAACTAGGGCGCGTCCTCATTAAGTCATTCTCCTCCAGTGACTTACCTTCACTTACTAACTTGTAGTCTCTCGACCCACTAGGTCTTCTTGTCAGATATCAGGTTCGTAGATCCAATTGAGCTTCGGGCAGCTGTCAAGCCCCATGGACCAAGTCAGACTTCCTGCCAGATATTAGGTAGGCCCTTTGATCTATCTGTACTTCACATCAACTATCGGGTCCTCAGATCTAGTTAGTGTGTCATTCCAGTGTTAGATTCTCTAGATCCGTCAATCTCTGCATGCTTGGTAAATATATTATTTCACAATAACACTTAACTTAACTCACTTATTATTCATCAAAATATGAATTAGAACAATAATATGTATGTCATAGCAGGTAGCGCCCTTGATCATGTTCTACCGAGGGAGGGAGGGAAGATTTGCAATAGGAGGCAGATCGAGATCAGAGGAGCTAACCAGGCCACCATGTCCCTTCAAACCAAGTTTAGGAAATTTAAAGGAAAAAAGACGAAGACCAAATCCAAGAGCAGCCACCACCGTTCTAGCCGCCGCCGGCGGTTGCTTCGCCATCTTCCTCGTCATCGTCCTTGCAAGCCATATCTCAAGCGCTAGCGACCACCACCCACCTCGCCAATCTCCTGCTCATCGGCACTCTGCTCATCTTCCAGCTCCTCGTGTCGGTTCTCACCAACAACAGCAGCTTCTTGTGTCGGGCTCCTGCTCCTCCTTGTCGCTTCCTGCTTCCTCGCTAGCTTCACCTACAACTTCCTCCTCGCTGCTCCTCTTGATTTGCCACCTCATCCGAAAGAGGGAGGACGAAGACGGCCAAACGAAGAGTAAATTTGAAAAAAAAAACATTTGTTAACCTTGAAATCATGAAAAAAACTACACTTAAAAGGTTTTTTTGATTTCAGATGGTATTACCATATTGCTGATGTGAAGAGTATTATTTATTATCTAAATCAAATAAAAAATTTATTGACAACCTATTAAAGTTATCAATGATAACTCCCAATTAAATACTCCTTATTAAACCTTAAACTCAAAAAAAAAAAAAAAAAATTGATATGTAGTGTGCAACATAATAGGGATCTGTGCGCTCCATACGCCAGAGCCGGTCCTAGATGGTAAGGTGGGGCCGGCGCCCAGGCCCCACCTCCGGAGGGGTCCACTTTTTTATGTAAATACTAATAAGGATGTGGTCAGTGAAAAAAAAATTAAATAAAAAGATAGGGTCACTTTTGTTTTTATAATTTTTATATTTTTTAAAAAATAAATGTTAATGAAAGAATTACCGTTTTCAAAAAAAAAAAATTAAATTATACACGATCTAAATATAAATTTTTAAAAAAAGTGTTCAATAAAAAAAAGTTGAATATGATCTTTTTTCTATTTCATCTTCCTAAACCATAAAATTTTTAAATATAAATTTAATTTATATTTTTAGTTAATAAAGTTATTTTTATAATATCAATTTTATTATTTTTTTATATAAATACAAATGATTTTTTTTTTACTGACCTTTTAAAATCTAGAGCTGACCCTACGATTAGCATGAGCGTCCAAGGATACACCAGATATCCCTCCTATATATATTTATATATTTTTTATAATCTAAATATATCTTTACCAACCTAATTAATCCCGGAAGTAGACTGAATTCGAAAGTGCGCAGGATAATTCATTTAACAGCGGAACTTTATAGTCGAAAATCTAAGGTAAAATTTGTCCAAACTCTAGTTGAATTTCAAACAGCAATACTCAATCCACCAAACATTTTACGGCAGAGGCATCATACCCGTCAGATTTATACCTTTAATAATCTATTCTTTGCGTTTACTCCACAACTTCTAGTAACTATTAAATGATTGATTATTCTGTATGAACCTTCCTTTATATTTGTGGAGTAGTGGTTCCTTAGTGTTTTTTTTTTTATTAAATTGTTGATTATCAATTATATTATTATAATTATTTCTATTATTAAGAAAACAACGGTCAACTAAATAAATACGATATCGATCAAATCGGACGGATTTGGAAACAATTCCTTAATATATTTTTGGATGGATGTAACATCAAACGGCTCTAAACAAGCCTGGGAGTAAACTCACTTTTTTAAAAGGCGAGGCAGCGTCGGCGGCCGCTGCTGCTGCTTCAGATCGCAGGGGAGAGGAGGAGGCGGAGCCGCGGAGGCGACTCCAGTCGCTAGTTCTCGCCGCCGGTTCCCTAGAACCTCTTCTTCGGTGCGTTCGGCTAAGCTCTTCTTTCAATTGAAAGCTGCATTAGGAGGAAAATGTATTTGATTATTTTCTATTTGGGTGCCTGCAAATGCCTGCTCTATATGCTCCCCGGCTGCGCCATTTATGTCAAATGCCTCTTGTTGTTCTTGTGCGATAGCTTCCATCAGCTGGCAGTCCAGATCTAACTGGCACAAAACCCTATCCAAACATTTTTTTTTTTCAAAAAACTTGTTTATATTCTTTAAGCCGGCATTTGTTCGAGCATAATGATCTCAGACTTTGATGATCTGAACCGAAAATGGAATCTGTGCAGTTCGACAGCCTTGATCTGTTGCCTCTCTCGCAGGATACTTCAACTTGAGCTGAGAGTGAATCATGATAGGGCAATATATTATTGTTTGTTCTGCGACCACTTGTTTTTATATGCATATATACATTTGTGGCTTGTTGCAATTGGTGTAGGAGTTAGAGGCCAGGAATGGGGTCAGTTAGCGGAGAGGAGCTGGCTCGGTGGGAGAAGATGGAGGCTACTGCTGGAGAAAGAGGTGGTGAGAAGGTGGAGAGGATTTTTGTTTCGGTGCGATTGAGGCCTCTGAGCAAGAAGGAGGTGGCGATGAATGATCCTTGTGATTGGGAGTGCATCAATGACACAACAATTATATTCAGGAACAATCTATCTGAGCGGTCAATTAGTCCCACAGCTTACACATTTGGTGAGATGAAAACGTTTCTTCTTTTATTCATTTATTTTAGATCTCATATATTTTCCAGGTGAACTTGATGTAGTTTTGTATTACACTGAAGTAGTATATGGGTATTCCCAAAGGCCACAAGCCTTGTAGATTTTCAATTGTGAAAAGTCTTTAGTTATGCAACATGATCTCCCAATTTCAATTACTAATGCATTACTTTTTTTGGCTACGTAATTTCTCAAACTTGTGAGAATCCGAATCCGTATAGTATATTGGGTACAAGTCATGCCTTTTTTTTCTTTTCAGAGGACACCCTTTTTGCTGGAACAGTCAATAATAAAGTACTTTTATATTAACTTCCATTTCCACCTTATACTTCTTGCTAATAGACAGAGTATTTCGAAGTGCTTGCACCACCAAACAAGTGTATGAGGAAGGGGCTAAAGAAGTTGCTCTTTCTGTAGTTAGTGGGATTAATGGTAAGTATACAGTTGTATCATTCTGTTTTCCCACATATGCTAAAGCATATTTAAAATAAGTGCATGTAATCCTTTCCAGCTACTATTTTTGCTTATGGTCAAACAAGCAGTGGAAAAACATACACAATGACTGGCATAACTGAGTGCACTGCACTAGATATATATGAATATATACATAAGGTAATACCAATTTTGCTATGATTCAACTGATATTCTAGTTGAATTCCTCTACTGTGCAAAAAGTAGCCCTTCATATTTTGTTTGAATTTTGCAGCATAATGAGAGAGCATTTGTGCTGAAGTTTTCAGCTATAGAGATTTACAATGAGGCTGTTAAAGATCTACTAAGTACAGATTCTTATCCCCTTAGGCTTTTAGATGATCCAGAGGTGAAATTTTGTATCTGTATATTTTGTTTCACTTTTGATAGACTTGAAAGTGAAAAGAAAATGTTTTTAGCAGAAAGGAACAGTAATTGAGAAACTTACAGAGGAAATATTAAAGGACTGGAACCACCTTAAAGCACTAATTTCTGTGTGTGAAGGTAATCAATATAAAGTTTGTTAAGGATATTCTTATTAGATGTACTTAACTCTTCAAGATTCATTTTTCTTTAGCTCAGAGAAAGATAGGGGAAACCTCTCTAAATGAAACAAGCTCCAGATCTCATCAAATTCTCCGACTGGTCTGTTTTCTTATTCTATAATTATGTTAAACGGAATCACTTTCTGGTTTGGAAGGTCATATTGTATTTCCTGTGATGCATTATCACTGCAGACTATTGAAAGTTGTGCACAGGAGTTTTTGGGAAAACACAACTCGGCCATGCTTGTAGCTAGTGTGGTAGGCTGATATTTTTTATTTCTGTTTATATTGTTATTGTTATGTGTGTTAAAGGGAGATTCGTGGTAAGTTTTATCTATTTGTTGCATGCAGAATTTTGTTGATCTAGCTGGAAGTGAACGTGCATCTCAGGCACTATCAGTTGGTACCAGGCTTAAAGAGGGTTGCCACATAAATCGAAGCTTGCTGACACTTGGATCTGTTATCCGCAAATTGAGGTTGTCTGACCTTCTCTTTTCAGCCTTTTCCTTGCTTTGTACTTTTGTGTGTGCCTATTCATCGAAGCTATCTTTTTTGAATTGCTTGAGATTTATCATGTTAATTTGTATGCCTTTTTGTGCTTATTGACTCACTTTTCATGTATTTTCTGAGCTGATGAGAAAAAATAGTTTTCCTTTATTGATATTGTCTGTTCTAATAGGGAGCAGATCTCTGTTAGATAGATTAATGTGGAAAACGGTTGCCTTATAACAATTACTAATTATGGAATCTTTTTTCTTTCATGCATTTTCTACTACTTACAAGTTATCACCTGAAATTAGGTTATTGAAAAACACATTTTTATCTTTTTCCCCGGGCATTTTAGTACTACCAATTTTGTTAAACTATTTCTTGATTGTGAACCTATTTGCTAGGAATCTGCTCTCAAACAGAACTATTATAAACATATGGATCCAAACCCAAAAGATTATACAGATCAATGATTTCAAGGTCTAACCTCATTTATTTGGCACTACCATTTAGCAATATCTATCTGTAGTATTAAAAGATTATCTCTGTTACATTGCAGTGACAAATGATCCAATGATGGCCAAAGAACTAGATAAAATCAATTGACAATATAACAAAACTAAGTTTGTATCCTCCTGACCACTACATGCACTACACCTTAGTTACTCCTACTTATTAGCTGTGATAACAATTATCAGTAGCCTGGCTTGTTAGGCTTTGCAAATTTTTTAGCTGCAAAATAATGTTTGTATCATCTACTATACTAAGGTATAGAGATGGCTGCACCTAAGCACCTTAGTTAATATGTATAGCTTTCTTTTTGTGTTACCAGCATGTTTGACTTGTGACGAAACCTAAATTTCGTTCATAGATTTAGTATCTATTGATTTTTTTTTGTGAATGGACAAAATCTGATATATCTAGGATTCTTCTAGGCTTAAGTTATTATTAATGGTGAGGTGACAGAGGAATTATGGAGGTGAAGGTATTTTCTTAAGAGGGGCCCTCCATATAAATCCTTATGGAGGAGGGACCTTGTACAGTCATTGGATCTGGTGCAAATCGATTAAGCTGTCAAATTCAGTTTAAATTATAGTGGCTGAGACTGATCCAGACCAATCTGACAGCTGTACAGAAGGGGCCCTCCATAGAAAACACATTTGAATCATGGTGGTGAAATAGTTGCAGCACCCCTGAAAATGCTACATGGTAGTAAAAGAGGCATCTGTGACTAAATAGGTGTATACTAGTCAAAATAGACAATACATTTGCTCGACCATATCATAGAATAGTTAGATAAATCGATGTCATAATATGCCTTGTCCTAGTTTATAATGATTGGTCTCTAGTTCACTAAAGACAAAAATATCCTTTTGTTGGGTTCGTGGTACAGAATCTCATGTGACAAAAGGTCTATACTCTCATATGCAAACATTGGAAGGGATAAAATAGTATGAAATGAGCAAACATCCAAACAAGTAGGTAGGAATTATGGAGTTGCATGTGGAAAAAACATAACTCCACTGTGGATGAGAGGATAGACAGCAATTTTTTTTCCTGGATTATGGAGTTGCATGTTTCCTTTCTAAACTATCCAGCAAATTTTCTGGACCTTGGAATCCAAAGTAACTGAACTATTATGATCTATTCATTTCAAGTAATACAATAGACTATAAAGAGATTGGTTGGAGCTAAAAGTGTTGAACAAAGCTCCTTTATGACCTGGTTGGTTTATTCAGTGGACCAGGAGATGTGTCATATTGATGCAGACATGCAGTGGAACAAAAATTAGCAGTCAGTCTTTCCCACTAGTAGATTTATGTGGATAGCAAGAACCATAGTGAATCAGATCAGTGAAATTACAATTATTTCAAGCATTCTCTTCCTTATTCAAAAATAAAGATAAATAATCCAAAAGGCACAAGTCAACAGCCATGTGACAATAATTTTGGTGTTCAATAACTTTGTATTTTTGTGCATTATCATTATTCTCAAAGTGCATGTAGATGATGTATATGATTCTTTGGGTATACTAAAATATGTTGGGATTGAAGGCACCACTACTTGCATGGAAGCTGACAATCTGTTTTTGCACACTCAATGATTTCTAGAGGTTAAATGATCTATGATCCATAATTTGGTCATACCTAAATTATTTTCAGCACTTAGAAATAGTCTGGAGTTTTTTTCCTGTTAAGTTGATGATGTAAGGTGATTTGAAGATTGACAATTCTTCTTTTATTAATTTATAATTGTTCATACCACTGCAATTGGTTTGCACAGTAAGGGAAGAAATGGGCACATTCCATATCGAGATTCAAAGCTCACACGGATATTGCAACCATCATTGGGGGGTAATTCAAGAACTGCCATTATTTGCACAATGAGTCCTGCAAGAAGCCATATTGAGCAATCCAGAAACACTCTTTTATTTGCTAGTTGTGCGAAAGAGGTTGCTACCAGTGCACAAGTGAATATAGTTATGTCAGATAAGGCATTAGTTAAACATTTGCAAAAAGAACTTGCAAGATTGGAGAGTGAAATGAAATATTCAGGAATAGCTCCAAGTGTTGAAACATTGCTGAGGGAGAAGGATCTTCATATTAAAAAGGCAAGAAATGGTCTTCTTTTCACTTGACCTAAAAATTCACTGTTCTTGCATCTATACTTTTTATACTTCACTATATCTCATATCTGTAATTCTTATTCGGCATAAGAGTAAGTCACTATATTCTCTCTGAACTGCTTAGAATCAGTTGCATGGATGTTTTTTTCCTTCCATGGAACCCCATAGAGATTATATTAGTCAATCTTAGATGAATAATATATAAAATATGGTCGCAGTCACTTTTGCCTAATTTATCAATCATGAACAGGTGGACTGGAAATGGTACCATTTTGTAACTTTCTATTGACTTGTGAACAAACCATCTATATTTCAATTTGGTATTACGTAGTAGAATAATTATGATATTCTCAGTTCTCTACAAGTTTAGAAATCAACTGACATTATAATCCATATTTTATAGCTGGAGTGTGAGATAAAGAAATTGATCCAGCAACGCGATATAGCCCAGTTTCGCATGGTAGACTTGCTGCAAATTATCCAAAAGGATCCTTCAAAAAAATGGGTAACTATATTCTTATATCTGAAAATTGAAACTTAAAACTACGTTCTAGATTTATTTTTGGTTTTTCTTCCAGGAGTCAAGCCAAACCCCAGCAGTCAATGAAACATATGCGTGTGATGATTTAATTTCAACATCTGAGCTTTCTGATAATCTCAGTATTGATTCTGCCTCGTTGAAATGTGTAAATTCACAAAATCAGTATAACCAAACAGGAACCCATGTAACATCATCACTAAGACACACAGTTAAAAATCTTGACTTCATTGAGTCACCCAAGAGTCAAGGTGATGAAGAATTTGAGGAACTTTGTCAGGATGTCCACTGCATTGAAGTGAATGGTGAACTTGTGCACCAAGAATCAGAGTCCATGTTGGCAGAAGGAAGCAACAGTCTCCAACGAATTAATATCAGAACTCCTGAGCATGAAGATTTTAATCATAAGCCTGAAGGACAACGAGATCAGGGATTAACAAATGATGATCCTGTCACATTAGAGCAGCATCTTCAGAATGTAAAGAAGACACTTATCAACCTTGTGAAAGCATATCCAGATGGATCCTCTCCGTGTTCAACACGGCAAGAACAAAGCTTTAGAGGTGTTCCATTAAGTAGAAGTAAAAGTTGTAGATCAACAGTGATGAGCTCTTCAATTTGGCTCCAAGAAGCTAATACACCACCTGATATATCTCTGAAAGAATTCCCTGGAAGACCTCAGGGATTACAAAAGAAATGGCTTGCGTTGGACGTTGGAGATAATACCAAAAACCTGTCAGCAACAGTATCTCAAATTTCCATAGATACAGCACGTTTTAGTTCACAGAAACTGAACTCAGAAGATGCTTCCAGTGTCAAGGCAGACAGATTGGCGGTTGGCCATACACAAGTCAATGAAATGAATGAAGTTTATTTTCGAAAAGATTCCAATGATCAGGTATGCTATCCATACTGAATAAGTATCTAATCTTATTCTTTCTCGCCGCTGATTTTGTCTATCAACAAAACAGTCCTCCATAGAATACGTCACTCAGACCATTGCCGTTATGCATCAACTAATACGCTAGGTAATAAAATAGCATACTGTGTTACGGATGAATTAATATCAATTTTATAATATGATATTGTAAATACAACACAATTATTATTTTGCTATTATTTGTTGTTTTATTGGTTTTTTAGTATGATACTATTAATAGGATCTTAATACTATTAAATATAAGGAAATATTAATTTAATAGTACTAACACTTAGTTTTATATTAGATTATATCATAATTTGTTAATATTCTACTCTTTTAATAACGTAATATCATAATTAATAATTGTAATATTTAAGCTTTGCCGTGTTCTTGTACCCGCACCTAAAATTCAGACTTTTTTGTCGTGTGCTTGTGTCCTCACTTCTAAGGAAGGTTTGTCAGATGTTCAGATTTGTATAGATGCTCGTACCCTTGTCTGAGTAATATTGGGTCAGATTTTTCCTTGATGGTTATCATATAATTTTCTCATGAATTTCCTTTTACATCAAATTTTCACTTCATACTGTTTTTTTTTTTGTTTTGTTTTTGTTTTGACGCTAAAGGAACTTAAATACGGATGCTGTTAATATTGAAATATTCATAAATAGCCATGCATTTGAACTTCAAGTTTAAACAATTGGTGGAGCAAGTATCCTTAATATTCTTCATTCCCATTAATATCTTGCTTGATGTCAGAAAACGAAAAGGAATGAGGTTCTAGATTTTGGAGCTGAGGACACGGGCAAGGCTCTCAATTTGGCACCGTCTTTAGATTCATTGCAATGCCCTTCTGAATGGCCCAGGGAATTTGAGAAGCACCAGCGAGAGATAATTGAGCTTTGGCATGAGTGTAATGTGTCCTTAGTTCATAGGACTTGCTTTTACATGCTATTCACAGGTGATCCAACAGACTCTATTTACATGGAAGTGGAATCAAGGAGATTATCCTTTTTAAAGAGCACTCTATCTCGGAAAAACATTGATAAAGCTTCATCATCTGGTCAAAGTTCCACTTCCCCACCAAGGTTACATTCGAAATGTTGCATTTTTCACTCGTTTCTGTGAAAACATAGCCCTGATTGTGATTGTTACTGAAGTAAGGTTCGATTCCACTTTGACAGCTTAAGGTTGCTTCGACGCGAAAGAGACATGCTTTGCAGGCAGATGCAAAAGAGTTTGTCTACTGCAGAAAGGGACAGCCTCTATGTCAAATGGGGAATTGCATTAGACTCAAAGCAGAGAAGAATGCAGCTTGCTTGGCGCCTATGGTCAGAACCCAAGGACCTCGAACATGTCAGGGCGAGTGCATCTGTTGTGGCAAGCATAATTGGACTTCTAGACCAAGGGCATGCCCTCAAAGAAATGTTTGGCCTTACATTCTCACCTCAAAAATCTAATCGAAGATTCAACAGTTGGAGAAATGGGCTGTCTTATCTAAAGTAAGCAGAATAATGTACTCCGGTTGCCAGTTTAGAGTTGAGTATCATTTGTTCCCTCCTCAATATACCTCAAATTTTCTTTTTCCTGATAGAGTTTGTAATAATGATTGAAGTTTGAACCAAATTTCAATATGAAGTGTTCAACTCTTATAAGCGAAACCTTGAGATAGATACATGTAAATCAACATCAACAAATTGAATAAAACTGGCCAATGAAGTTCACTTTACTGTCCACGAAAATCTTTACTCCATTACTAAAAATGTATTTGTCGATCAATCAAATTCCAAAATTATACATATCCCCCCCTTGGGAACTAATATATATGCTTAAACTTGCAAATGGACACCTGTGGAAGATTGCTCCTCGAGGCCATAATTCAGAGACCACTAAATCGTCACAATAGATTTAGAGGCTAACATTTTGAATTGATTGCAAGCCACAATTATAGGAAGTCACTTGGAGAACCAGTAAAGGATAAGAAATAATGTACATCCTGCAATAACAGCGGAGAGAATTATGGTGTCTTTGGATTTCTTCCTCTTTATCATTCCTGAAAAACATAAGATGAACAGAAATATCATTAACTCGTCTAAAGAAAAATTAGTAATCAATGCCTACGTATCACACTTAGGCTTGGTTTGCTTAAATAGATAACTAGGAAGGGAAATGGGGGAAGAGGAAAAGTAACACAGGAATGTATGCAAGCAATCCATGATACCTACGTGATTTGTTCACACTCCTCCCTCCTATTTTTACACCCAAGTAAACTAAGTCATATATCTTTCACGAATTTATTCTTTAGTACTAAAACTAAAAAAAGAAACACGTCGAATGGATGATAAATAAGAGACAAACAAATAAAGAATAGATATTCAAATAGCTCATGATTAAGAAAAAAGAAGTGGTCAGGGATATTTCGTTCTTTTGGTTTAACTTGTAAATCTGATGTAAAGGTAAATTATCCATTTTAGAATTAAGAATCAAATACTAGGTTTGTGTAAGTTCCATTTAATATTTTGCAATTATCTAACACAAAATAATTTGTTTTTGGATCGGCACTAAATTGTCAAGAATTTAAAACATGAAATCTTTCATCTCATCATCTGCAATATCCTATATTCAGAATTCTCCTAAAGTCATAAATAGAATACAAAAGATTGATATTGATGGCAATACATACATACAATACAATCTTACCTGACATCTATGTGCTTAATCCCATTAATTTAGGTTTGTAATCAATTAAAATCTAAAAGATCTCATTTTACATATAATTTTATCTAGTTCTTGAATAATGTAGTTTTATCAGCTGATGTACACAAATTATTTTTTTAGCATAGAGTTTTCTATAATTTATAGCCCATATAGTGTCGGGATAATAAAAAAATATATTGGAAATCAGTACCACTTACTGCATATTTATGCGTTGCGTAATTCTTAACCATATTGGTCATTTCCAGAACAAGCATAATAGTTCAAAGTGTTCTTCAAATTTAGCTAAATGTATATATATAAAGTGGTTGAGAGAAGAGAAAGACCTAGTATATTGCGGATCATGGGGAATCTGTCACTCAATTGTTTTACTTTTCCTTGAATATCACTGAAAGTACTTCTTTGAGTTGCCAATACACCCCTTATTGCCTCCGCTTGATTGGTCACCTCATCAATCTAAAAATGAAGAACAACATTTTGAATACTTACGACACCAATACAGAAAATGGATACAAGCATTTAACACGTTTTTGCTACTACCATTTTGAATATCACATAAAATCACTTACGTGAGAAATACTTCCATGTATAGCAGCACGCTCTCTCAGTAAACTTGGTGCTGATTGTGTGCTGCTTGCAGCCTGCTCATTAAACTGATTGGTTAGCTAAGAGCACAAGTAGAATCATGAATCCAGTTAGTTTAAACTAGAAGGAAACCTTGTATTCACTTATATCATTGCGAACTGATGTAAGTAGCTCAGCATGCTCCCTTTTTGACAGTATGTTACTCCTTGTTCGCTTGAACTCCTGTTAATGCAAAAAGTCATATGTGAAGTTCAGTGTAAACTTTAATCCTTTTGGACAGATGAAACTGACTGAAGGACAGTTACCGTTCTGGTCAGTAATAATGTATATTCTTGTACAAGATTCATATTCTATACAAATATCAAATTTCATTTTGAGACAAAATTATTCTTAGACACTAATATTTCAATATGATAGCATGATTTCCATGGAAAGCAGGTTGAATAAATAAAAATTATGATTATAAGAAAGTACATTAAGTCACTGACTGAGCAACTTTCTCAAAGAAATCCACAAGCTGAACAAATGAGAATCCAGTCATCCAAGTATTTCTCATACAGAGTCAATGTCTTACTAGAAAAGGGCTTCTACATAATTTTCATGTATTAAGTGTCGTTATAGTTAGCTACACTCCCATGTTGATCCTTTTTCTTATTTGCAACATAGAACATTGCTTAAGCTAAACATATAACTTTTCTTATTTGCTTTGAGTGCCATTATGTATTAAGCCAAACATAGAACTTTTCTTGTTTGCAACTTCCCTATGGCGCGCATGCCATGATAGTTAGCTACACTCCCATGTTGACCATTTTTCTTGTAAAGGAATAAATGCATATCTATCCTCGCTCCCAGGAAAAAGCATTGGGTTTGTTTATCTTTTTTTTCTTCTAGTACACTACTCACAAACAAGGGGGAGAAGGGAGGTACATTTCTTAGAAAGTTCGATTTATATTAATAAGCAAGGAATCCAAGAAGGAACAAGAGTAATTAGAGCTCTATAACATAGAATCCGACCTGGGCAAACTCGTGAAGGATGTCTCTGTGCCTGGTGAGCTTTTGGGCCACAGAAGTCGTCGACGAGGCGGCAGCGGCGCACCTGCTCATCGCCTCGTTGACGTCCGTCAGCCTCGCCAGCAGAGTCTCGATTTCCATCTCCATCGACTTCCACTGCGAATCGCTCGCAGGGCTCTTCGGATCCGAATAACCTACGACCGATGACAACAGTAATAAAAACCAACAAGAGGAAAGGGAATAGAAGAGCAAGAAGGGGAGGGGGGTGTTCAATTCCACCTCCGAGTTTAGCGTAAGAGGAGAGGCGGACGTCGAGGTCGCCTTCGATCCGCCGTGCTTCTCTCCGCAGCTCGTCCCAGTCGCCGGCCGGCGAGGCTGCGACCGCCATGATTCTCAGATCGCGACTCCGCTAGCTCTCGCCTAGAATTTCCAATGGCGATTGGAGTTCGCTCCTTCCTCCAGATTCACATTTTTTTCTCGATCTTGCACAAAGAAAAAAAAAAATCCGACGGACGGTAATTTGCGAATTCAAATTTTAAAGAGGGTGTATGTGCAAAACATGAGGCGGGCCAGGCGGCCTCTAGTCTTCGGCCTTTAATATGAGGCAACACAGTACAACACACCACGATTTTTTTTTTTAAAAAATATATACTTAGTAAAATAAATTGTGTCAATTAATTTGCAAACTATAGAGATGTCAAATATTGTTAACATCTCTGATCCAGCCACGGTCACTTTGACTTGACTCGAGAACAGTTGACGCGTGGCTGCTTCGCGAATTTGATAAATTGCCACGTAAACGTAGCGTCACGCCACGTCTCCCTCACATAACACTTGGCATCCACCTCTCAAACTCCCTTCCCTTTACATAGCAAACCTCCACTCTCTCGATCACTCCCATGTTCTTCTCTCTTGTATATGCCCTTCCCGCTCAGGGCTACGATCTCATTCTCCTCACGCTCCCCTCTCAAGCTTCTGCTCCACCTCTCCTCCGTACAGTACCTGAAAGCCAGACCATCCTTCTCATCGCCGCCGGCCACTCCTTCTCTGTTTTCCAGAATGGCCTCCGGAGGTCAGACCTTCACCTTCCCCGCTCAGAAGCAAGACAAACAACCCGGCAAGGAGCATATCATGGATCCCCTTCCTCAGGCCACCAGCGACGACTACAAACCCGCTAACAAGCTTCAAGTTCTCTCGGACTCCATCTCCCTCTACTAAAAATTATATGAATTATTACTTTGTAATTGTTGATGCATCAATACTGATGCGACTCGCAGGGGAAGGTGGCGCTGGTGACCGGAGGCGACTCCGGCATCGGACGTGCGGTGTGCCATTGCTTCGTGCAGGAGGGCGCCACGGTGGCGTTCACGTACCTGAAGTCGGAGGAGGACAAGGACGCGAACGACACGCTGGAGTTGCTGCGGAAGAGCAAGAGGGGCGGCGCCAAGGATCCAATCGCTGTGCCGGCCGACCTCGGCTACGAGGAAAACTGCCGAAAGGTGGTGGAGGAAGTGGTCAACGCCTACGGCCGCATCGACATCCTGGTCAACAACGCTGCGGAGCAGTACGAGCGCCCCTGCATCACGGAGATCACCGAGGAGCAGCTCGATCGGATGTTCCGCACCAACATCATATCTTTCTTCCTCGTCACAAAGTTAGCCCTCGTCGACTATGATCAATCATGCGGCCTAATTAATAATTTGATTTGGGCTGATCAATTATTGTTCTTGATTTGGCGAATCAAGGTTCGCGTTGAAACACATGAAGGAAGGGAGCTGTATCATCAACACGACGTCAGTGAACGCGTACAAGGGACACAAGCAGCTGCTGGACTACACGGCGACGAAGGGGGCGATCGTGGCGTTCACCCGCGCGCTGGCGCTGCACCTTGCGGAAAAGGGGATTCGGGTGAACGGAGTGGCACCGGGTCCGATATGGACGCCGCTCATACCCTCGTCCATGAAGGAGGAGGAGGTGGCCAATTTCGGGAAGGCAGTGCCGATGGGCCGAGCGGCGCAGCCGATCGAGGTTGCGCCGTCGTATGTCTTCCTCGCGTCGACGCCGGATGCTGCCTACATCACCGGACAAGTCATCCACCCCAACGGTACGTTCATAATATTACTAATAATATGTCTGAATTATATTTGTTCTATAGACTTCAAAATTGTGAATACAGGAGGCGTCATAGTCAACGGTTAAAGTCAAAATGCGACTTGCTGGCTGCTGCTTTTGGTGTTGTATGGGTGGTGTATCAAGAATGTAAAGCGAAGGCCGGAGTTTGGACTTTTGGTTAAGTCAGTTAATAAATAGACACTTTCATGTATGGAGGGAAATGAATAAAGTGAAATCGAGAGTTTGGAATATTTTTAGCTCGATTTGCAGGATCTATCAGATGTAAAAACACTGAAACCATAACAGATACTATCTAAGACAGAAGTAACTCTGACGAAAATACAGGATTAACACATTTTAGCTTGTTTTAATCAAATCCAACATGACTGTAGATCAGACATGCTGCAAGAGGAAAGTTTGCTTGATAAATAAGATCTTTCACTTGCAGAAGAAAACACAGTGGAATCGAGCTAAAATGCGTCTGCCACACCGCATAATCCATTCATCGTCAGATGCAAGAGCACTGAGATGACACGGGTAATGGAGTGCTCTACCTAGAAAAAACAGGAAACAAGAATTGTTCACGAGCTAATACAACAAGAACCAGCAGCACCTAATTAATCAATCTTCTAAACCATGAAAATTCTTGCCATAATCTTGGGAATTACACCGTAAGCTTTCAGTTGAGAGGGCAGAGGTAACCGGGGGCAGGATCCTTGCTGCAGGTAACCAGCAACTGGAGAGCCAAGGGGATGTAGATATCGAGGTTGAGCACCCTGAGCTTGATGGCGGTGCAGAGGCACGCTGCCGCCTCCGCCTCCAGCAGACCCTCCAGCACCGGGCAGCAGGCGTTCTCCGAGGGCCGGCCCAGCCCCACGTGCACCAGACCCCCCAGCGCGTCCAGGCACAGCCCCAGCTTCAGAATGTACTCCACCGAGCACTTCGCCGCCGGGTCGCCGTCGTCCGCTGGTGGAGGGACGACGGCAGGCGGACTAGTGGCCTCCGGGGGCGAGCGCTGCTTGGGATGGTGCTTCTTGGGGCGTGTGGTCGTACACGTGTCGCAGGCCGATGCCGGCGGTGGGAATGCGGCGGAAGTGAGTAGGAGGGACATGAGGAGGAGGGATGCCGCTCGTGACTTGGCCGGCGGCGCCATTGGAGAAGCTGGGAACGACTCTGCTTTGCTTGCTGTTTGTGTATCAGTGTATATATACAACAATAAGCTCAGTTATCATTCGAAGTCTCTAGATGAACGTGTTTATTACTGTGAATTGTGAAGAGAATGGTAATTTTTCAGAAATTATCTGCTGAATTGTAGGATTTTTACTGCTGGAACATATGAAGCTCAGCTAATTGGGCAAAACAATTTTGTGTTCAGCAGAAAGAAAAAAACAAAATGATGAAAAAATGTAGAGCAGCAATAAAAGTGGTGGATCCAGGAAAGTGCAGCAAGTGCAAACAGGATTTTAGTTCCGATTGGCAGAATGGATATCAATTTATAAGTTGGGAAATAAAAAGGAATAAAAATTAAAAGTGAGTTCGTGATGGTGCAGCTTTCGAAGGAAACACGTGATTCTGCAACTTTTGTCGTTGCACAAGTTACAGCTGTTTTTTTTTAAGAGCAGAATGCAGAAGTATCCTTAATAAAATTTACATGAACCCACTTTACGAAGCAGATGCTGAAGGAATTTAAAAACAGTAATAAATAAATTGCTTTTTTAATCAAAGCTCGAGATGGCTTCTTCCCGAAAGCTACGTACGAGCCACCTGATGAAGCTTGGTTTATATTGTCCCCGGAGTTACGGTGTTGTGATAAGATATTTAGATTATCATTGAGGTATTTGTAGTTTAAACTTCAATTATAATATATTTATAGAAATTTTTTCTTCAAACGAGGGTGTAATTAAAGGATGCTGGACTTTTGGCTGACCGCTGCGTGCGCTTTTCGATTTACCTGATGACCGATGGAAAATTTCCGTGAAGTTGAGCTAGTCATCTCAGGAATAATCAATGAAACTAATTGGAATTATCATTTTCATTTGTTTTATTTATACTGTCCTCTCCAGATCTCTTGGTAAAAAATAAATAAATAGATAGGGGATGAACCACTCATATTATGATTGAATCGTAGTCACAATTCTGACTATAATTAGTTACAATCCTTCCCTAGGTTCATCTTTCCCACCAGATTATAGTTTGAGTCGAAGCGAACGGCCTCGCTACTGAATGTGGACAAGTGTCTAGGTTGCTGGGCGTTAAGCGACCACTCCGATCTAAACTATAATCTGGTAGGGACGATGAACTCAGGGAGGGATAACAACCAATTGCAGTCGGATCGTGGTCACAATCCAGCCACAATTACAAGTGGTTATCCCCTGGTCCAAAAAAAGTGGACCAAGAGATATGCTCCTCGTATTGTTACACTGATATTCATAGTTCGATCCCTAGTTATAATATATTTATAGAAAATTTTCTTCTAAATAGAGAGCGCAATCAAAGGATGTTAGATTTCTAGGCTGACCACCGTGCATACTTCCCGATTTATCCTGATGGTTGGTGGGAAACTTCCGTGGGCTAGATCGGTCATCCTAGGGATAGTCAATAGGTTAACTAGCTTTATCATTTTTTTTTGGACAACTAGAGTTTGTTGGTGGCGACGGGCTAACGGATGTGTTGGGATAAATGAATCGTCTTTCACTATAAAAATAAACAATTCTATAGACGAAAATTTTCATCGTAATTCCACCGAAATCGTCTTTCACTATAAAAATAAATAGTTTTATAGACGAAAATTTCCATCGTAATTCTGCCGGTATAGGAGTTTAGTGATGGAATTACGACAAAAAATATTTTATTGAGAGATAATTTATCGAAAAATAATTTATCGATGGAAAATAAACTCCGTCGGTGTTTTTCGACAGAAATTTATTTCCGTAGTAAATATCACCAACGGAATAATATATTCCATCGGTGTATTTAGAAAGGAATTACGGACGGAATACACAATTTTGTCGATAATCCCTTTAGAATTTTACCGACGAAATCACCGATTCTGTCGGTAAATCATTTTGATATTTACTGACAAAATCGATGAATCTGTCAGTATTCCGTCGGGATTTAAAAAAAAATAAATCAGCAAACTTGAATAAGGCCATGTCTTGTTTATAATTTTCATATATAAAGGAACCATCATAATCGATAACATTCACAATCCATAGAATCACATTTACATTCATTCATGCAATCACATTTCACAATCGACACATATAAACACATTTTCACAATACAAACATATTTCACAATCCATAATAGAAACAATCATAATCATTAAAACAAAAAAAAATCTAAACATAATCTAATAATAAAATATTCATAAAAACAAAGTAATAGAAAAAAACTACATTACCCATGATCCATAATCCATAATCCATAATCCATAATCCATAATCCGAATAGTACATTCATATATAAAATAATAATATAAAAATCTCTAGTAGAAAGTCCAATTCAATGATTGATATCATATATGTATAACTAATTTTGATATCTGGATAAAAGAAATGAGGAAATGATGATTATTAATGTCAATATATAGGCTTGGACTCTTGAAACATATAGTAATATAATATTTATAAATTAGCTAATTTTTGTATGATAAATATATTTTGCATAATTTATGTATAATAAAAAAAATGAGTTTTAGTTTAACAAACCTCAGAAAAAATTAATCAACATGATTTAATGGATTTTGAATCAAAATCAAATGGAACTGTTAGTGGGGATACATTAGTTATGAACTGTCACATATGAGCCATGAGAGCATCATCATCCTCACGTCGCTTCCGATCCTCCTTAGCTCTCCTTTGCGTCTCAGTAGTCATCCATTAATTGTCCCATCTTCTTATCCATTGAAGTAATTTGAGTGTGTAGTTCTTGATTTTTTTTATCTTAAAAAATGTACCTCATAAGAAGAAGAGGAAGAGGAACCATCATGATCCCTAAGAGTCCTCAAACGATCAAATGCAACTTTGGTCTAAGAGCCAAGATCGTAGAGGTTGGAGTTTTTTGTTCATCCACCAATAACATCATAATAAATCTCATTTAGTGCCTCAATGGATAGAAACTATGAATCTCCCCCTCCTTCTGCTGGTGGCTGAGATGTCTGAGTTACTTTATCTAGCATTTGATCCTGTTTAGAAAAATATAATATGAATATTATTCAATTTGATCATAATTATTAAAGTTAATCAAGATAGATACAATTAAATATAATAAAGTAATAATCTTACGTATATAGCCTTCGATCTAGTATCGACAAGTGTGTCATCCTTATTCTTATGAGTTTTAAAAAAAACCTTCATACAAGTAAGTTGGCGGGCTAGTTCACATTCCTAGATATATAAGTAATTTAGGGCAAAATTATATAAATTTAATAATAAATACAAAATTACTTATTTAACTTTAAATTAAACTTATCAGATCCATGACATGCTCAATAATAGATTTGGAACCTGACGTATGCCTAGCCGTTTCGGTGCTCGGATCACCTGACTCTTTATTTCTATTTTCTCTAGCCTTTTCAGAATTTGCTTGATACCTTTCTACAATCCAGGTGGTTGTCCATGCACTCCATATCTTGACTGGCACATACACTGGCTTGGTGCCCTTCTTTCTCATATAATAAAGAAGGTTTCTGTAAAGTTTAGAATAATAACTATTCCAAGTATCTTTAAATTATTGCTCTTGACCTTCCTCCCATATATATCTTTTCTACAATTATAAGTTGAATTAAACCTTTAGTATATTAAAGGATCAATGTATTATAGAATACAAAGCATATTATGTATTTTTATGACAAATTCGTTATAATAAAATAACTTCGTCTTCTGGTCTACATGCCTCCATGTAGTACCAAAAGGGTAAACTCATTCCTTGAATTTGCTCGTGATATATGTGGTAACTCTATGACCATCAGGCGTAAACATGTAAGAAAAATAATTAGGGTATAAGAAATATTATAAAGTAAGTGATATATGAACTTGAATTGTTAATAACAAAAAATATTTACAAGTCTCCAACAACTCGTAGAACCTTGTAGCTACGGAGTGCTACTATCTGCTGCTCAACTATAATATTGTCTACTAAATTATATTACAACACATCATAATAAAGTTGATTGACTTGATAATATAAATATAAAATAATATGGAAGCATAACTTGATGAACGATAATGCTAATATTCAATAATTATTATTAACATTTGACTAATCAACATTAACAGTTTCTAAGTGCTAATCACTAGAATATATTAGTTCAGCAAAATCTTCACTGCTGGACATCTCTCCATCATCTATCTCCTCATAAGCAACATTAAAATCTATAAGTAATTTAAAAGTGAATTGAAGTTGTGAATCAACTGAATGTCTCTCCACTCTATCATTCTGAAATGTATCATGGTTTTGAGCAATGATTGTGTTTGACATCTTTATGGTTGAGCGAGGCTTGATTTGATAAATAGACAATCATTCACTAGATATTCTTCTCTTCGTAGGATATTCAAAATAGAAAACTTGATCCGCTTATATCCCGAAAATAAAAGGTTAAAACTTGTTGAATCTTTTATTTGCATTAACCTCAACTAAATTATAATTTAGATGTATTTTGGTACCTATTCTTAGGGTCGGATCATAATGTGAATATTTGAACAATACACACCTCTTTATAGATAATGTAAGATATTCAATCTTTATGATTTCGTCAAGTATACTGGTGTAAGCCATTTTGCATGTCACGAGGTGCTCCAAATTAATTAAAATTGAAACTCATTAAACTTAAGATAAGTGTTGTAGCAACGAGTCCCAAGTCGTATTTTTCCAAGGATAACTAGTAACTGTGTGAGTATTCTAGAATTGATTCAAATCAAAAATCTAATTTATCTTGCATACATCTAATCCTCAAAAGTGCACTAGAACAATTTAAAATGGCTCTAAGGAATGTGTTTCTTATCCCAACATTTTCCACTTCTTCTCAACTCATTAGGATCAATTTAGTATCATTGAATCGAATTATTCCACTAACAAATTATCCAATCACTTCATATTCAACCACATCTCACATAGGTTAACAATGCAAAGCTCATGAGGTACATTCAACATTCAACAATGAACACATTCACAAAACATCAAATGCATAAAACCAAGGGTTGCTGATTTCATTAATTGAAACTAAACTAAAACTAACAATTAACAAATGCAAGTTAAGCTTATGAATGGAATTGTGCATATTTCAGATTTTATTCAGTTTCAATAATGCAATGAATACACAACTAATGCATGCTTTATGCAAAAAATATTTTATTGAGAGATAATTTGTCGAAAAATAATTTATCGATGGAAAATAAACTCCGTCGGTGTTTTTCGATAGAAATTTATTTCCGTAGTAAATATCACCAACGGAATAATATATTCCATCGGTGTATTTATAAAGGAATTACCGACGGAATACACGATTTTGTCGATAATCCCTTTAGAATTTTACCGACGAAATCACCGATTCTGTCGGTAAATCATTTTGATATTTACTGACAAAATCGATGAATCTGTCAGTATTCCGTCGGGATTTAAAAAAAAAATAAATCAGTAAACTTGAATAAGGCCATGTCTTGTTTATAATTTTCATATATAAAGGAACCATCATAATCGATAACATTCACAATCCATAGAATCACATTTACATTCATTCATGCAATCACATTTCACAATCGACACATATAAACACATTTTCACAATACAAACATATTTCACAATCCATAATAGAAACAATCATAATCATTAAAACAAAAAAAATCTAAACATAATCTAATAATAAAATATTCATAAAAACAAAGTAATAGAAAAAAACTACATTACCCATGATCCATAATCCATAATCCATAATTCGAATAGTACATTCATATATAAAATAATAATATAAAAATCTCTAGTAGAAAGTCCAATACAATGATTGATATCATATATGTATAACTAATTTTGATATCTGGATAAAAGAAATGAGGAAATGATGATTATTAATGTCAATATATAGGCTTGGACTCTTGAAACATATAGTAATATAATATTTATAAATTAGCTAATTTTTGTATGATAAATATATTTTGCATAATTTATGTATAATAAAAAAAATGAGTTTTAGTTTAACAAACCTCAGAAAAAACTAATCAACATGATTTAATGGATTTTGAATCAAAATCAAATGGAACTGTTAGTGGGGATACATTAGTTATGAATTGTCACATATGAGCCATGAGAGCATCATCATCCTCACGTCGCTTCCGATCCTCCTTAGCTCTCCTTTGTGTCTTAGTAGTCATCCATTGTCCCATCTTCTTATCCATTGAAGTAATTTGAGTGTGTAGTTCTTAATTTTTTTATCTTAAAAAATGTACCTCATAAGAAGAAGAGGAAGAGGAACCATCATGATCCCTAAGAGTCCTCAAATGATCAAATGCAACTTTGGTCTAAGAGCCAAGATCGTAGAGGTTGGAGTTTTTTGTTTATCCACCAATAACATCATAATAAATCTCATTCAGTGCCTCAATGGATAGAGACTATGAATCTCTCCCTCCCTCTGCTGGTGGCTGAGATGTCTGAGTTACTTTATCTAGCATTTGATCCTGTTTAGAAAAATATAATATGAATATTATTCAATTTGATCATAATTATTAAAGTTAATCAAGATAGATACAATTAAATATAATAAAGTAATAATCTTACGTATATAGTCTTCGATCTAGTATCGACAAATGTGCCATCCTTATTCTTGTGAGTTTTAAAAAAGACCTTCATACAAATAAGTTGGCGGGCTAGTTCACATTCCTAGATATATAAGTAATTTAGGACAAAATTACATAAATTTAATAATAAATACAAAATTACTTATTTAACTTTAAATTAAACTTATCAGATCCATGACATGCTCAATAATAGATTTGGAACCTGACGTATGCATAGCCATTTTGGTGCTCGGATCACCTGACTCTTTATTTTTATTTTCTCTAGCCTTTTCAGCATTTGCTTGATACCTTTCTACAATCCAGGTGATTGTCCATGCACTCCATATCTCGACTGGCACATACACTGGCTTGGTGCCCTTCTTTCACATATAATAAATGCACATACACTGGCTTGGTGCCCTTCTTTCTTATATAATAAAGAAGGTTTCTATAAAATTTAGAATAATAACTATTCCAAGTATCTTTAAATTATTGCTCTTAACCTTCCTCCCATATATATCTTTTTTACAATTATAAGTTGAATTAAACCTTTAGTATATTAAAGGATCAATGTATTACAGAATACAAAGCATATTATGTATATTTATGACAAATTCGTTATAATAAAATAGCTTTGTCTTTTGGTCTACATGCCTCCATGCAGTACCAAAAGGGTAGACTTGTTCCTTGAATTTGTTTGTGATATATGTGGTAACTCTATGACCATCAGGCGTAAACATGTAAGAAAAATAATTAGGGTATAAGAAATATTATAAAGTAAGTGATATATGAACTTGAATTGTTAATAACAAAAAATATTTACAAGTCTCCAACAACTCGTAGAACCTTGTAGCTACGGAGTGCTACTATCTGCTGCTCAACTATAATATTGTCTACTAAATTATATTACAATACATCATAATAAAGTTGATTGACTTGATAATATAAATATAAAATAATATGGAAGCATAACTTGATGAACGATAATGCTAATATTCAATAATTATTATTAACATTTGACTAATCAACATTAACAGTTTCTAAGTGCTAATCACTAGAATATATTAGTTCAGCAAAATCTTCACTGCTGGACATCTCTCCATCATCTATCTCCTCATAAGCAACATTAAAATCTATAAGTAATTTAAAAGTGGATTGAAGTTGTGAATCAACTGAATGTCTCTCCACTCTATCATTCTGAAATGTATCATGGTTTTGAGCAATGATTGTGTTTGACATCTTTATGGTTGAGCGAGGCTTGATTTGATAAATAGACAATCATTCACTAGATCTTCTTCTCTTCGTAGGATATTCAAAATAGAAAACTTGATCCGCTTATATCCCGAAAATAAAAGGTTAAAACTTGTTGAATCTTTTATTTGCATTAACCTCAACTAAATTATAATTTAGATGTATTTTGGTACCTATTCTTAGGGTCGGATCATAATGTGAACATTTGAACAATACATACCTCTTTATAGGTAATGTAAGGTATTCAATCTTTATGATTTCATCAAGTATACCATAGTAATCAAACTCAGTATTATTATTGCCCATAGATCCTTGAACGCAAATACCAGAATTATAGGTTAATCTCCGTGAATCTCATTATGTCACGTAGAATTTGAGGTCATTAACATAGTAACCAGAGTATACCTTTATTTTATGGAGCGGTCCTGATGTAATATTCATTGTTATATCATCTTGTACATTTGATATTCTACGGTCTTTCACCTATAAAAATAGTTATGATATAAATTAAGATACTTCTTAATAGATATGAACTAAAAATTTTTACATATTCTCTAACTTACATATATTTGAAATCATAATGCAAATTCAGTCTCTAACTTTGAAGCTACATCACTTACACCAATTGATAGATTTTGTAGATATAGTTGTTGTTCATACAAGTTGTGAAAGTAGGTAATTATATAAAAATTAGGATATCAAGCAAAATAATTAAACGGATGATATATGTTTAACTAGAAAAGTTAACTTATTTTATGTATGGTTTAACCTCTTTACAGTTTAAGAGTATTTATGTTCTTATAGCATGGTATTCTTCTTGGATTAACCATCTAGAAAGCAATGCACCCATTGGCTTACCAGAAAACTTGAAAATAGAAAATATTGATGGGTCTGTCAACTGAGAAGCATCATTAGAATTTTTAGGACACTTGCAATGTCTTATTTGCATAGTATCAGTAAAATAATAGGAGTAGAAAGAAGATGCTGTTAATACAGTCTGACCTGGCTGTTGTTTTGATGTTGACACTGATTTAAGTTTGTATCAGATATTAATTAAACTCAGACTGATTAATGATCAAGGTTGATCATGTGGAGAGGAAAAGTCCAAGTACGGATACTTGGCACGCGAAGTCGGAGAGGGCTCGGCAGCTCATTCTCCGGACTAGGTCAGAGAGGGCTCGGCAGCTCATTCTCCGGACTAGGTCAGAGAGGGCTCGGTAGCTCGTTCTCTGGACCGGACGAAGTCGGAGAGGGCTCGGTAGCTCGTTCTCTAGACTAGGTCAGAGAGGGCTCGGTAGCTCGTTCTCTGGATCGGACGAAGTCGGAGAGGGCTCGGCAGCTCGTTCTCCGGACTAGGTCAGAGAGGGCTCGGTAGCTCGTTCTCTGGACCGGATGTGGAAGTCAGAGAGGGCTCGGTAGCTCATTTTCTGGACCAGGAAGACGTTAGGGTTTAGGGCTGGGAAGCTCTAAAACCAACAGAAGCATTGGATCGGTCTGTTGACCGATCCAGTGATACTTTGGTTGTCTGGATTGGTCTGTACACCGATCCAGTGATACATTAGTCATCTAATCGGTCTCGTGACCGATCAGTAACCACACAGGAGCAATCTGTGGATTATCTTATCGGTCTCGTGACCGATCAGTAACCACACAGAAGCAATCTGTGAGGTTATCTGATCGGTCTGGTGACCGATCAGTAAGAAGAGATGGGATGCGATGGGGTTCAGAGTGATAGGGGGGATCGGTCTGTGGACCGATCCACCTATAGGCTGATCGGTCCACAGACCGATCAGAATCATCCTAGACTGATCAGGAGATGTCCTGATCGGTCCAGAGGGCTATGGATCGGTCTGATGACCGATCCACAATGATGTCGTTTGTCTTCTGCTGTTTCTCTGCGATTTCTGATTCACCTGATCAAATCATCTGCTGTGAGATTTTTGAGTTGCAGGTTGCAGGTGTCGTGCCAATGCTCAATTTCAAATTAAGCTCCATCAGAAGAATAAGACCAAGTGCTCTTTCTGCTGTGTTTCGCTGCAAATGGTGCAATTGGAGCGTCAACACTCACTGGCTGCGATCAGTTGGCAACAGCTTGACTCTTGCTTATTGGTTCGAGCTCAGAGACACCAGTGAAGACTATGGATGGTATTGGTGTGAGTTCAGAGAACCAGATGAGGAGGAAGAGTGATTGGCGATGCCTGAGTTGGTCGCAGTGATTCGATACAGGTGACAGTGATTCAGCTCTGGCTGAAGACAGTGAGAAAGCAGAATAAGAAGAAGGAAGAAGAGAGGTTTGGCAAGTTATCCCCGAACCTCGTACATACTTGTGTTAGTTGTGGGTTGTTTCTTCTCCTTGTATTAGTTGTTCTTTTGCTTATTTCCGCTGTGCTAACAAACTTTTGTGAGAAGATTGTTTAAGTTTTTAAAGGAGGCTATTCACACCCCCCTCTCTAGCCATCCGAAGGTCCTAACAAGTGGTATCAGAGCAAGGTGCTCTTCATTCGGACTAACACCCTAAAGAGCAAGAAGATGGCTATGAAGGAAGGTTTTAGCACCAATCGTCCACCCTACTTCGACGGAGCGGACTTCCAATATTGGAAGAGCCGTATGGAGTACTATCTCAAGACCGACATCTCCATGTGGTTCTCGGTCAAGGAAGGGTTCACACCTCCGAAGGACGAAGAAGGTAAGGAACTAGAATCGTCAAGGTGGTCCGCCGAGCAAACTCGCAAAGGACAAGCCGATGCCAAGGCGGTGGTCACTCTATAATGTGGGATAGCCAAAGATCAACTTGTCAAGGTAGACCCATTTGTGAGTGCAAAATATTTATGGAACAAGCTCATCGAGCTCCAAGAAGGAACCCGAGACTCTCGGATCGCCAAGAGAGACTTGTTCCTAAACCAACTACAAAATCTCACCATGAAGGAGAATGAAACGGTAAGTGAACTACATGGAAGGTTCAAAGAGATCATCAATGGTCTTCATTCCGTAGATGAACGCGTAGAGAATCACGATCTTGTAAGGTACGCTCTCAAAGCCTTTTCGAGGAATACCTTGTGGTCATCTATGGTAGATGCCTACAAGGTCTCCAAGGACCTTTCAATTGTTAAATTAGATGAATTCTTTTGTGAAATAGAACTTCATGAACTTGCTAACAAGGGTCAAAAAGAGAAAGGTATTGCCTTAGTTACAGGAGAAAAGAGAAAGGATGGAAGAAGGAAGAAAGAAAAGAAGAAGGAGAAAGAAAGTCCTACATCCTCATCCTCCTCCGAGTTCGATGATGAAGGTGGATCATCATCAAGCGAGATGGCCAACTTCGTGAGAAGAATCATGAGAAGGAGCCGGAGATACAAAGGGAAAGGTAAGTCTATTGATCAAAATGTTGATAAGACTAATGTTACGTGTTATGACTGTAGCAAGAAAGGACACTATCGGAGCGAGTGTCCAAAACTCAAGAAGAAGGAGGAAAGGGCCAAGAAGAAGAAAGCTCTAAAAGCTACTTGGGATGAATCCTCCTCAAGCTCATAGGAGGAAGCGAAGAAGGAGAAAAGCACTCGTCAATTAGCACTCATGGCAAGGGAGGAATCGGATTCCGGAAGTGATACATCAGCCGCGGCTTCATCATCTTCGGATGATGAAGAGGTAACTTCTCCTCACTTAGAAAAATGCTATAAAACTATTGCACATTTATCTACTTTGCTTAAGAAATCAAAACTGAAATCAAATCATTAAAAGATGAAGTAGAACACTTGAAGACTCTTAGGGAAGATGAGGTTGATGACCTACATCAAGAGCTTCTTGAGGATGAAAACAAAGCCCTAAAGAGTGAAGTTGAGAAACTCAAGAAAATGCTTGAGAAATTCTCAACTAGCTCTAAGACCTTAGATATGATTCTAAATGCCCAAAGGGCGGTCTACAACAAGGCTGGATTAGGATATCAACCTAAGGAGTCTAGTTTCATTTCCTTAGTGTCTAGAACCCAATTTCATAGATCACATGCTTCTAGGGTTCATGAGACTAGGAAGGGTGTGACCAAGGCATGGGTTCCTAGGTCTTTCATTGTAGATGCATTAGGTCCCAAGATTTGGGTACCTAAAACATCTATCTTTCGTGTCTTGTAGGCATTTGTCAAGGGGGAGCATCTATCAACTTGGTTTGTTGATAGTGGATGCTCCAAGCACATGACCGGGGACAAGTCACTCTTTACTACCCTTCAAAACAAAAATAGAGGTAATGTATCCTTTGGTAATAATGGTAGTCTTAAGGTGATAGGAGTTGGAGATATTCATATATCCGAATGTCTCCAAATCAAAAATGTCCTTCTAGTCAAGGGGATGACCTTTAATCTCCTAAGTGTCAGCCAATTGTGTGATACGGGTTACACAATTGAGTTTCATTCAAGTCAATGTCTGGTCAAACACATTGACACACTTGACACGGTACTAGTAGGCACAAGGGTAGACAACATTTACCAAATATCTTTTAAAAGTGCTACTAATGCCTCTGCTAAGTGTTTCATGTCAAAAGAAGAAGAATCATGGCTGTGGCATAGGAGGTTGACCCATGTGAACATGAAGAATATTCGAAAGCTAGCCAACAAAGGATTAGTGCGACACTTACCAAGCATCAAGTACCAAAAGACAAAATTATGTGATGCATGTCAAAAGGGTAAGCAAACAAAAGCGTCTCATAAAGGTAAAAGCGCTGTAAGTACATCTACTGCTTTAGATTTATTGCATATGAATTTGTTTGATTGCAGTAATGTTATTTCATTGAATGGAAGTAGATACTGCTTAGTGATCATTGATGATTTTACTAGATATACATGGATTTTCTTTTTGAAAAATAAGGATCAAACCATAGATGTTTTTGTTTCTTTTTGTAGAAGAACTGAAAATGAAAAATCAACAACAATTAAAACAATTAGAAGTGATCATGGTGGAGAATTTCAAAACCATAGATTTTTAGAATTTTGTCAAGAAAAAGGATATAGGCATGAGTTCTCTACTCCAAGGACCCCACAACAAAATGGAGTTGTGGAGAGAAAGAACCGAGTCTTGCAAGAGGCTGCACGAAGCATGCTCAATGAATACTCACTACCGAGCTACTTATGGGCTGAAGCTGTAAATACCGCTTGCTACGTGCAAAATCGAGTCTTGATACATAGGTTTTTAGGAAAGACTCCCCATGAACTTTGGTTTGGGAGACCCTCTACAATTAAACATCTTAGGGTGTTTGGTTGTAAGGTGTTTATCTTGAACACCAAGGATCGTCTTGGAAAGTTCACAGCTAAGGTTGATGAAGGGATACTGGTTGAGTACTCTCTCACCAGCAAGGCCTATCGAGTCTACAACAATAGGACTAAATTGATTGAAGAGTCCTCGGATGTAGCATTTGAAGAAATTCCTAAATCAAATGATCAATCAAGGGATGTAGGAGAAATTCAATTTGAACTTAGAAATCTAAGTTTAAATAATCAAGACATAGGAAGAGTCGAAATTGACTTCGATGATGATGAGCAAAGGCAAGAGAGGGCTCAGTCTGATCCTTTATCTGATACTGAGCCCTTGCCTGTGTCTAGTGAGACCATTCATGAGGCACCGCCAACACCAAGGCAGTCTAAGATAGTCTCTAGTCATCCCCAAGACCAGATTATGGGAGACATTCAACAAGGGGTTAGGACTTGGTCATTCTTTAGAAATGAGTCTAATGAGGTCGCCTTGATCTCAGAAATCGAACCAAAATTAGTTGATGAGGCATTGCACGATCCTGATTGGATCATAGCTATGCAAGATGAGTTAGGTCAATTTGAAAGGAGCCAAGTGTGGGACTTAGTTCCTAGACCTAAGAAGACCACCATTATTGGAACCAAATGGGTCTTCAAAAATAAGTTGAACCAAAAGGGAGAAGTCGTAAGAAACAAGGCAAGACTTGTAGCCAAAGGCTATAGTCAAGTCGAAGGCCTCGATTATGATGAGACCTATGCTCCCGTGGCTCGATTAGAGTCCATTTGTTTAATGTTAGCTTTTGCTGCACATAGAGGCTTCAAGCTCTATCAAATGGACGTTAAATCGGCCTTCTTAAATGGTTTCATTAAAGAAGAGGTCTATGTTGAACAACCACCGGGGTTTGTGAATACCGAAGCTCCAAACCACGTGTACAAGCTCAAGAAAGCTCTTTATGGGCTTAAACAAGCACCTCGAGCTTGGTACGAAAGGTTGTCAACTTACTTACTAGAAAAGGACTTTGTAAGAGGTCAAATAGATCCAACACTATTTCTGCGTAGAGATGGTGAAAACATATTTGTAGCCCAGGTGTATGTCGATGACATAATTTGTGGCTCAAATAACAAGGGCTACTTGAATGAATTTATCACTCACATGGAAAGTGAGTTTGAGATGAGTCTGGTGGGAGAATTGACATTCTTCCTTGGACTTGAAATTAAACAAACTCGAGATGACATTTATGTCCATCAGACGAAGTACACTCAAGAGATGCTCAAGAAATTCAAAATGAGTGACTCTAAGGAAGTATCCACTCCAATAGCGACGAACATTCGCCTTGACAATGATGAGAATGGAAAACCAGTTGATCTAACGCAATATAGAAGCATGATTGGTAGTCTTCTATATCTCACAGCTAGTCGACCGGACATACTTTTTGCTGTGGGCATGTGCGCTAGATATCAAGTATGTGCCAAGGAATCTCATTTAATTACAGTTAATAAAATTCTGGGATACCTTAAGGGCACAATTAGAGTAGGTCTATGGTACCCTCGTACGGAATCTTTTGACTTGATAGGTTATACCGACTCTGATTATGCTGGGTGCAAATTGGATCGGAAAAGCACCAGTGGGGGTTGCCAATTTTTAGGTTCATCATTGGTTAGTTGGTCAAGTCAGAAGCAACATTGCGTTGCTCTCTCCACAACCGAGGCTGAATACATTGTCATGGGAGAGAGTGTATCACAATTGTTGTGGATGATCCACACCCTAGAAGATTATGGGCTTTCGTATAAGGGAGTGCAAGTGTTGTGTGACAACATCAGCACAATAAACCTAACAAAAAATCCAGTCCATCATTCAAGGACCAAACATATTGAAGTGCGTCATCACTTCATTAGAGATCACGTAGTTAGGGGACACATTGCACTCACATATGTTGAGTCAAAGTCAAACCTAGCCGATATTTTCACCAAACCTCTTCCGGAAAATGAATTTAGTCATTTGAGGAGAGAATTGGGAATGTGTTTGGCTCAATAGGCCATTAGGACCCCATTATGATCAATAAGGACAATTAAAACGGTAAGAAAAAAAAGGGGAAATTAATTTGGGCAACTTGGGAACATCTCACACAAACTATAAGGTTAACAAATGATTTTTGTTTGCTAGAAATGGGGTGAGATGCTAGGATCAGCCGAATTATTCAAAATGTATCATGCATCCCTTGAATAATTAGGTTAAAGAGACATAAATTGAGTATGGGGAAGACCATTACATAATTCATGTGTATTTGGTTCCTAGATCTTACTCATATATTCCAACCAAGGAAACTTGGTTGTGATTTTACCTAGATTTTATCTAACCTTGGTTAATGAGTTGATTGATATTTTTGATCGATACCGTTCATGATTCTGATTGAAAATAAGACAAGCTATTGAAGTAATGATAGCAATTTGAATATATTTTGACAAATTTGAAACTGTACATAACAAAGTCGGGAAATTTCAATTCTCAAGCCTTGAGTTGTCTGTTTTTCGAAATGTCTGAAACTCTCGGGCTATAAACAATCTCAGACCATAATCTTTAGGAAATAGATTTGCTTGTAGATTCTTCAGGGTCTAGGTACTGGACTTGGAAGTTTTACTGGAAAAACTTCTATCGAACACCTCTACGAATTTCAGTTACTGAAATTCCTGGAGAAACTTCAGTATCAGACACTGATCGGTCTACAGACCGATCAGAAGGATCCCTGATCGGTTCGGGGACCGATCAGGTCAGTCTGGTAAGGGAAGGCCACTGATCGCCTTCTGATCACTACAACAAAAATCCTCATAGACATCAGTGGAACAACAACGGTTTTAAGCAAAAACCGATGTCTTTGAGTATTTTACACCGGTTTTTCCAAAAATCGGTGTCTATGAGCGCAGATTTTCGCTCATAGACATCGATTTTTTAGGCGATGTCTATAAGCGTCCGTTTTTTCGTTAATAGTCACCGATTTTAATATCGGTTTTTAAAATCTGATGTCTATGATAATTTTCCCACCAATACTTAGCTAAAATTTTCAACTCTTCCCTCTAACCTAACCCTATATGATGTCGTCCACGGGAGGTAGAGAGAGAGAGCCGTCTTCGGGCGACTCACCTTCTCCGCCTCTATCTTCTCCTCCCCTCCCATCGCCGACCCAATCTCGACCTCCTTTATTCTCCCAATTCGAAGCAGACAGAAACAGAGATCGGAGATCTGTGCTTCCGATTCACCGCTCGATCCGTCAAGATGCAGATAGGTTCCGAGAAGGCGTCGTCCCTTGATCTCTTGTCGGTCGTCGTCGCCTCCCTCTCCGACGGATATGGGCTAACGATAAGCCCAAAGTGTCTAATGTAGGAGGAAGAGGAAGCTGCTAACGATCAGCAAAACCAGACGCAAAGGTGTCTTCGTTTTTTTTTGTTTTTACTCCTCTGCCCTTTGCGATTGTTTGTTCGACTACCTTTGAATCTTCAGCAGTTTGATGATCTCCTGTTCTCTATGCAGAGGTTGATGTCGTCGACGGTGGAGCATGATTACATAGGTCTGTCGGAGCGGAACTCCTCTGCCGGCGGAGTCGAGGGAGGGGTTCTGAACCTCAAGGCCACGGAACTCAGGTTGGGGCTGCCTGGGTCAGAGTCGCCCCACCGCGTGGAGAAGATCGGGCTCACCCTGGATTTGCTCCCCAAGAGCTTCGTCTTCGGTGCTAAGAGGGGGTTCTCCGACGCCAACGATGGGGGCGGGACGTGGGGATTTGCCGCCGAAGGTGGCGGATCTGAAGTGAACTCGGTAAAAGGTGGCGGCTTGTTTTCGGGGAGAGGGGAGGTTGCGTCCGGTGGCAGTGCAGGGCAGCTTTCTGGGCAAGGGAATGTGGGGAAGGACCTAGCGGTGAAAGCGGCTGGGCAGGAGCGGAAGGTCACCCCGAAGGGCTGTGGTTCTGTTGGGAATGATAGTCCGGTAGCTCCTGCAGCGAAGTAAGTGTGATAAAAATGATCCTAGATTTTTCTTTCATAGATTCATAAATCTTCATGCGTTCTGGTTTCTGTTTTTTGTTTCTTTTTTTTCCCCCTTTTGGCATAGCTTGGATCTTTTAATCGAATTTGTTATAATTTCCCTCGCCATTTCACTGATTTTTTTCTTTTTCTTGTTTGCTCTTCGCTGTTTTTCTCCTTCTTCCTTACGTTCGGTGAAAATAGAGTCTTTTTTGGGTGCACAAACGTAGAATCTGGGTGACATCCGTTTGGTGGTTTGTGGTTCAACAAGGGTTTGCAATGGTATAAACTCTGCCATTCATTTAATAGGAAGAATCGATTTTTTTCTCGGCGCCAGGATCTTTGTATCCATGAAATGACATTACTAAGCAAGGAATTTAATCAATTACTTTATGTAAAATATTATGTATGCTTTTGAGAGACTAAGATCTTCCCTTGGACGTTAACATATGTATTCAAGTTTTGTCTACTTCTGGGTTTCTAGACTTGAGTGTTTTGATACTGAAATCATAAAGTAATTTAATCAATTACTTTAAACTAAAGCATTCATTTAATAGTCAGATGTATATGAATGCTTACTTTTTTTCTTGTTCCTACTTGTAAACTATTACTGAACCAGACTCTTAAAGGTATGACATTACTAAAGCAAGACATTTAAGCATAACTTTTTTTTGTGTCGTTTAGCATCTCATTAGTTTTTTTAATTTTAATTTACTAATTTTTATGTTTGCGCCTATTCATCTGGAAATAAGCAATTTGATTCTGCTGGAAGTACAGTAGTGTATTGGAATACAAGAAAAATTAAAGTTCATTATCACCATTAATTGATAATTTGATATTAGATGATTTCTTTGACGATAAATGACAAAATTCTTTAATGGTATCAGAAAATATGCCTTTCTGTTTTTTTTCTCAAAAGGTCTCATTCTTCTTGAAGATTTATTTCACATTTTATATGGTTTTAGTATTTGTTATCTACTCTAGAATGTTAATTGTTACATGGATAATTAGACCTTTGATGAGGTATTGACATCATATCGTGTCAGTTATAAAATGTATGTATATATGTCATGGATATCCTTTACACAAGACTCTATTTTTATTATTCTTTGTGTGGGTTTAGCAGTCAGTAGAGGCACTGTACTATCAATAATCTTTTCAATTTTGGTGAATGTTGAAGTTTACACCTGCTTTCTTTTTCAGGAGAATGTGGATATTAAAATTTTAACAAATGATGATGTTCTAGGTGATGCAATACCTTATGATCAGCAAGATGCAATGCGCCACCTCTATTACCAATTCCTTGATTTAATGCCGCCTACGGTATGGATACTTCACCTTGTAATAGTTGTTATTTCTTTCAATTATATTATCCACATTAAATGGTCATTAAATAATACTACATCTGTAATAGGAAGTTGCTGCAATTACACTGGAATTTTAGATCATAAGCTCTACTTTTTTTTCCTTCTTCTAGCACCTCTTGATTTATGATTCAGTTTTTTCTCAGTTTGCCACTTTTCTTTTATGGTCTTTCTTTATGAATTTTATTTTTCAAACCTTTATGAATCTGTTATACATAATCAGTCAGGGAGCCTCTGTTATTTATTGATTCACAAGTACCTGTTATTTTGGTAACTAATATAGTTATACTTTAGATCCAACCCTACTAAAATTTTCAATTAACAGTCACATTTTCACAATGCGATTTGGTCTTATTTGCTGTGGTTTTATTTGATCGTATTAACTCATTTATATTTTATTTCTTATTAGTTCTATGTTTCTTATTCTTGGTTATTAGGGAAGAACAAACCCACAATTTCCTGGTTCACATCCAATTTCTCTTAACAGGTGTGTCTTTATCCTTGTCAATATATATATATATATATATATATGTGTGTGTGTGTGTGTGTGTGTGTGTGTGTGTGTGTGTGTGTGTGTGTGTGTGTGTGTGTGTGTGTGTGTGTGTATACATACCTTATTTATTTAACATCTTTAGCCTGATGTGAAAGACAGCTAGTAGTTCATTGTGTTTCAATGTTCAAATCTGCAAAATTATGAATGTATATTTGGATTTTTGGAACAAACAATCTATTGGTTTACATATATTGTGTTTCCATCTAATATTGTGTTTCCATCTTAAATTCCCATGTAACCATGTTTTGGCTGGTTTGCATTTTAGAATGAGCAACCAAAAGCTTTTATCATTCCTTCCCTTTGAAACATTGATGTAAAAGATGTATTTTAAAACATCTCCAGATGTCTGTAACTTTGTGTATTACTATATTTTGCTATGACCTTACTGTTCTAGCCTATGACCTATTTAGTTATCATCTAGTCTCGTGCCATACAGTTTTCATTTTTATCCTTCTCTACCAACTCAAATCCTATTCTTTTCTAGTGATTACAATTTCAATACATGTCTGTGTCATGAATTTCCACTGTATATGCTAAGTGTGTCAAGAGTTATCTCATGTTGCTTTTTCTGGGTGGTGTAGTTGCCGTTTTCTGAAAGGTGGAAACTACTTGAAGAAGAAGTAATTCGACCAAGGAATTATGAGAGAAAGCAATTAGAATCTGACAGCAAGGGACATCCCATTTATAGATATGATATGGAGCCATTTTCAGTATGTAGATGTCAAGATACATGAGTTAATTAGTATGGCATGTTATAGATATTAATTAGTATGGCATGAGTTAATTAGTATGGCATTTTCAGTAATAAGTTGGGAATTTTAGGCAGGATCATGTTTTGGGTGTTGGAGGATTTGGTAGAGTTTACAAAGGTTTGATCAGTGAAGATCTCAAGGATGGGCTGCAACCCCTTCAAGTAGCAATGAAAGTCCATGATGGTGATAATAGTCATCAAGGTCATAGGGAATGGCTGGTATCCATCTCCAATAACTCAATTGTTGGTTCTATCTCATCGCTTCCAATTCCTTCGTCAAGGTAAAAGCATTGTACTCTCGGTTCCGGTTCTTGCTTTAATCTCTTTTAGTCTTGATTTTGATCATTTACTTGCATTAAAATCATTAAACTATTCGTGAATTATCGATCTGCTGTAGTAATGCTGGTGAACTTGATGAAGGACTTGTTTTTATGAGGTCTTTTTAAGTGATGAAACCTTCTACATTGCTTTAAATGCAAGCAGTTGGTTGATTATCCAATTAGTGCCCTGTAATTTGTATACGGTTCATTAGTACCACAATGATTATGCGAGCATAAAAATGAAACAATAACATATTTTCCAACTTGTCCAGTAATTTTTCATTCTTTAATTTGTTGGATACAAGTTCAATTGTTAATTAACTTCCATAATAGGGGAGCAAATGACCATCTTTTGGATTTGCAATTCTATTTGACGTCAGCTATCATATTACTAAACTTTCATTCTGATAATGCCAAGGCACAAAACTTCCAGATTGCTAGTTTTTTGTTTTCTCTCTATATATTTTTTTCATGGATCATGAGTTACCTTGGACTTTTGTTATCAATAAACTCTTGCAATCTCCTCAAATACTCCTTATTATGTTGTTATGTATGTAGAAATATGAGCGGACAACAGGAGAACGTTGCAGCTCCAAAGTTGAATGAAAGGATATTGTCGTCATTGTCCAAGAGATCAGTGGCTGCCCATCCTTGGCATGATCTTGAAACAAGTAACCGAAAACGAAAGAAACAGTTCCACTAATATTTACAGATCTATTAATTTGATTTGTCTCAGTATCTATTTCTGAACATGAATTTGTCTCCAGGTAAAGAGGTCCCTGTTGTGTTCAATGTGGTAAGTGTATTTTTTTCCTTTTAACTGATAAAATGTATAAAATAAAGTATCAGAAGTGATATTGTTTTTTACAAATGCAAACTAATTTTGAGTAAATCATCTTTTTGCTCGTTTATCAAATTAGATTGCCTCCCAAAAGGATGCAAGGGTTAGATTTGAACTTGTTATTCATAGATCTATCACTATATGATGTGGTTGAGATAATTGATGAATGTTTATCTTTTTAAGCATTCCAATTAGTCATCTTGTTACCTGGTGCTCTTATTGCATTTTCAACTATGATCTTTGGTCTTGGTTTACTAATATATTATTTATGTGTTTTTACAGTTTACAAATCTCAAGTACTCTAGAGTTGAAATTGATGAAGTGCGGTTCGAGTGGGTTGAATGCATGCTAGATTACATTTGAAGTGCGGTTCTACCTTGATGTGTTAAAGGAATGTTCTACCTTGATTTTGATATCTATTAGCTAGCTTTTGATGTAAAAAGAATGTTTGAGTATTTTATGGATACTGTTGTAAGAAGATTATTTATATAATTTGTGAATATTTGTGTATTTTATGGATATTGTTGAATGAAGAATATTTGTATAATTTGTGAATATTTGTGTATTTTTTCTATTATTGTCGGTTTTTCATTGTTTCGGAAATCAAATTTGTGCTGTTAAAAATATACATATTACATCGGTTTTCCACCGCTGCAAAACTGATGTTATTAACTAATATTACATCGGTCATTTACCGCTGCCAAAACTGGTATTATTAACATACAATATTACATCGGTTTTACACCATTGATGAAACGGTGTGGTTAAGTGATACTACACCGGTTAATAACCGATTCGAAGACCGGTGTGGTTAAGTGATACTACACCGGTTTTAACCCGATGTCTAAAATGGCAGACTTTTAACATCGGCTTCATAGACATCGGTCGAAAATGAAATAGACACCGGTGGAAAACCGATGTCTATGAGGATTTTTGTTGTAGTGGATCGGTCTACAGACCGATCAGAAGGTTCACTGATCGGTCCAGGGACCGATCAGCAGGCTACTGATCGTTCCCTGATCGGTCTACGGACCGATCAGAATGTTCCCGGATCGGTCCAGGGACCGATCAGGAGGCTCCTGATATCTCCTGATCGGACAGCCGTCCGATCATTTCAACACCTAACACTCATCTCCCTTAAATCTTCCCGATCCTTTCTTTTCTCTTGTCACGCGGAAGCCCTAGCCGACTCTTTCCTACATCTCCACTCTTCTCTTCTCTTTGCCCGCTGAAGCCCTAGCCAAAAGACACTTCAATGGCACCAAGGTAACTCCATACTTCCCTAGAACTACTCACCTTGCATTTCAGTTTCATTTCTCACCGTATCTGTGCTTTTTGTTTCGGGTGTTGGTGGCTCCGGTGTTCACTTACTTGCCCCATTGTATCACATTGTTAACCCTTAGGAAGAAACTAGTGGGTGAAGGAACCTCTAAGTCTAAGTCACCTGAGAAGTCGAAGTCTAAGGCTCCCTCCCGACCTCAACCATCTGTCTCCGGGAGATTTCCAAACCATCATTTTGAGAAAGCCTTTAAACAAAGAACCTTTAAATTACTCTCTTGTAGGTCTGTGGATCGTAAATTCATGGACGAATTTTGTCCAACTGTGTCAGAAATCATTGCCTACTACAAACTTGATTCACTTGTCTATTTAGAACGAGATATCAATTATGACTTAGTTTCTGAGTTTTATAACAATCTTCATCAAACTAATGATGTAAGTTATAAAACAAAAGTTGCTAAGCAGACTCTTGATTTCAGTTTCTTAGCCTTCTTTGACTATCTAGGTTGTCGGAGGTGTTCCGGAAATGTTTTTTCGATATATCCTGACTTACCAGACCCCTTACCTTCACCTTTTGATGTCACATCTGACTCTATTTATGAGTATTTCTTCAGACATCCTAGACCGGGTGGGCTAGATGAATTAGATGTTGATTTTTCTACTTTTGCAGCCTTGAGATTATCTGCCCAAGATTACATCCTCTTTAAGATTGTCACAAACTGCCTTCTGCCAATCACATCTAAACCCTTGTCTGAAATCCGACCATATCATTGCCTGATGCTTTATGGATTGCGTCGGCGTCTCGACTTTGACATCATGTCCAACATCTACTCTTCGATCATCTCCTATAGTGAGCCAAACAGCTTCACTGTTTATATGTCTTATGGGCATATCATTACAGATTGGCTCGAGACCCTTCAGATTGATGTCTCCAAGGGTAGAATAGTCAAGATGGTCAGGCAGGACTGCAGACTTGGGAAATGACCATTTTCCAAGTCTGGCATCATAGGACAGGATGGGGACGTTCGGTGGAAGGATGGGAGAGCTCTAGGTGAGTTACCACGGGGACCTCCACGACAGGTTGCTGCTGCGCCTGTTGATGCTCCTCCTGCTGCTACTGTTGACGATGGAGAGCCAGATCCTGATCTGCGCTGGCAGATCGTCGAGCTGGAGAGTCGCATTGATCAACACGATGAGCTGCTGGTTGCTGAGCTCCACGGGCTGCGCATTCGGATTGACCAGCGCTACGATGATCTACGCAGTCAGCAGTTGGCGACACATCAGGCGATTATGGGATGGATGGCCAGATACCCACCTCCGCAGGATTTCCCGGGCTATCCATTCTCGAGCAGCGGCATGCCACCTCAAGGACCCACTCCTCCCATTGATGATGCTGATGCTCCTCATGATGACGAGGCTGATTGATACACATTGCTCTATGATGTCATTTTGATTATCTATGTTTTGGATACTGTTTGTTGGATACTTATGTCTGACCTGGATACTTGCTAATTTCATATATTTATGCTGCTCATTTTCTTGTTTTTCTTTATGTTTCACTTCCTATTGGCTATTAATTTGCTATTCATATGTCATGTCTTGTATGTCTCTTATTTCTTTATTACTGTACACTTAGAGGGCATTCTAGGTGGATTAAGAAAAAGACAGTATGGGTTAAGGGGGAGTCCTTTATCGTTTTCTTACCTAATTTGCACCTTTTCGGTGTTTGACAAAGGGGGAGAAGATAACTAAGTTTAGAGATAAATGAAAGTTTGGCATTAGGGAGAGGATCTTGATTTCCCCATCCTTACATGGTGTTGTATCTGTCTTAAGGGGAGAATCTTGATTCCCCTAAAATTAGGGAAATATGAACATTTCTGATCTAAACTTAAATCGTGTTGTCAAACAATAAAAAGGGGGAGATTGTTAATACAGTCTGACCTGGCTGTTGTTTTGATGTTGACACTGATTTAAGTTTGTATCAGATATTAATTAAACTCAGACTGATTAATGACCAAGGTTGATCATGTGGAGAGGAAAAGTCCAAGTACGGATACTTGGCACGTGAAGTCGGAGAGGGCTCGGTAGCTCGTTCTCCGGACTAGGTCAGAGAGGGCTCGGTAGCTCGTTCTCTGGATCGGACGAAGTCGGAGAGGGCTCGGTAGCTCGTTCTCCAGACTAGGTCAGAGAGGGCTCGGTAGCTCGTTCTCTGGACCGGACGAAGTCGGAGAGGGCTCGGCAGCTCGTTCTCCGGACTAGGTCAGAGAGGGCTCGGTAGCTCGTTCTCTGGACCGGATGTGGAAGTCAGAGAGGGATCGGTAGCTCGTTTTCTGGACTAGGAAGACGTTAGGGTTTAGGGCTGGGAAGCTCTAAAACCAACAGAAGCATTGGATCGGTCTGTTGACCGATCCAGTGATACTTTAGTTGTCTGGATCGGTCTGTAGACTGATCCAGTGATACATTAGTCATCTGATCGGTCTCGTAATCGATCAGTAACCACACAGGAGCAATCTGTGGATTATCTGATCGGTCTCGTGACCGATCAGTAACCACACAGAAGCAATCTGTGAGGTTATCTGATCGGTCTGATGACCGATCAGTAAGAAGAGATGGGATGCGATGGGATTCAGAGCGATAGGGGGGATCGGTCTGTGGACCGATCCACCTATAGGCTGATCGGTCCACAGACCGATTAGAATCATCCCAGACCGATCAGGAGATGTCCTGATCGGTCCAGAGGGCTATGGACCGGTCTGATGACCGATCCACAACGATGTCGTTTGTCTTCTGCTGTTTCTCTGCGATTTCTGATTCACCTGATCAAATCATCTGCTGTGAGATTTTTGGGTTGCAGGTTGCAGGTGTCGTGCCAATGCTCAATTTCAAATTAAGCTCCATCAGAAGAATAAGACCAAGTGCTCTTTCTGCTGTGTTTCGCTGCAAATGGTGCAATTGGAGCGTCAACGCTCACTGGCTGCGATCAGTTGGCAACATCTTGACTCTTGCTTATTGGTTCAAGCTCAGAGACACCAGTGAAGACTATGGATGGTATTGGTGTGAGTTTATAGAACCATATGAGGAGGAAGAGTGATTGGCAACGCCTGAGTTGGTCGCAGTGATTCGATTCAGGTGACAGTGATTCAGCTCAGGCTGAAGACAGTGAGAAAGCAGAATAAGAAGAAGGAAGAAGAGAGGTTTGGCAAGTTATCCCCGAACCTCGTACATACTTGTGTTAGTTGTGGGTTGTTTCTTCTCCTTGTATTAGTTGTTCTTTTGCTTATTTTCGCTGTGCTAACAAACTTTTGTGAGAAGATTGTTTAAGTTTTTAAAGGAGGCTATTCACACCCCCCTCTCTAGCCATCCGAAGGTCCTAACAAGTGGTATCAGAGCAAGGCGCTCTTCATTCGGACTAACACCCTAAAGAGCAAGAAGATGGCTATGAAGGAAGGTTTTAGCACCAATCGTCCACCCTACTTCGACGGAGCGGACTTCCAATATTGGAAGAGCCGTATGGAGTACTATCTCAAGACCGACATCTCCATGTGGTTCTCGGTCAAGGAAGGGTTCACACCTCCGAAGGACGAAGAAGGTAATGAACTAGAATCGTCAAGGTGGTCCGCCGAGCAAACTCGCAAAGGACAAGCCGATGCCAAGGCAGTGGTCACTCTACAATGTGGGATAGCCAAAGATCAACTTGTCAAGGTAGGTCCATTTGTGAGTGCAAAAGATTTGTGGAACAAGCTCATCGAGCTCCAAGAAGGAACCCGAGACTCTCGGATCGCCAAGAGAGACTTGTTCCTAAACCAACTACAAAATCTCACCATGAAGGAGAATGAAACGGTAAGTGAACTACATGGAAGGTTCAAAGAGATCATCAATGGTCTTCATTCCGAAGATGAACGTGTAGAGAATCGCGATCTTATAAGGTACGCTCTCAAAGCCTTTCCGAGGAATGCCTTGTGGTCATCTATGGTAGATGCCTACAAGGTCTCCAAGGACCTTTCAATTGTTAAATTAGATGAATTCTTTTGTGAAATGGAACTTCATGAACTTGCTAACAAGGGTCAAAAAGAGAAAGGTATTGCCTTAGTTACAGGAGAAAAGAGCAAGGATGGAAGAAGGAAGAAAGAAAAGAAGAAGGAGAAAGAAAGTCCTACATCCTCATCCTCCTCCGAGTTCGATGATGAAGGTGGATCATCATCAAGCGAGATGGCCAACTTCGTGAGAAGAATCATGAGAAGGAGCCGGAGATACAAAGGGAAAGGTAAGTCTATTGATCAAAATGTTGATAAGACTAATGTTACGTGTTATGAGTGTAGCAAGAAAGGACACTATCGGAGCGAGTGTCCAAAACTCAAGAAGGAGGAAAGGGCCAAGAAGAAGAAAGCTCTAAAAGCTACTTGGGATGAATCCTCCTCAAGCTCATCGGAGGAAGAGAAGAAGGAGAAAAGCACTCGTCAATTAGCACTCATGGCAAGGGAGGAATCAGATTCCGGAAGTGATACATCAGCCGCGGCTTCATCATCTTCGGATGATGAAGAGGTAACTTCTCCTCACTTAGAAAAATGCTATAAAACTATTGCACATTTATCTACTTTGCTTAAGAAATCAAAAACAGAAATTAAATCATTAAAAGATGAAGTAGAACACTTGAAGACTCTTAGGGAAGATGAGGTTGATGACCTACATCAAGAGCTTCTTGAGGATGAAAACAAAGCCCTAAAGAGTGAAGTTGAGAAACTCAAGAAAATGCTTGAGAAATTCTCAACTAGCTCTAAGACCTTAGATATGATTCTAAATGCCCAAAGGACGGTCTACAACAAGGCTGGGTTAGGATATCAACCTAAGGAGTCTAGTTTCATTTCCCTAGTGTCTAGAACCCAATTTCATAGATCACATGCTTCTAGGGTTCATGAGACTAGGAAGGGTGTGACCAAGGCGTGGGTTCCTAGGTCTTTCATTGTAGATGCATTAGGTCCCAAGATTTGGGTACCTAAAACATCTATCTTTCGTGTCTTGTAGGCATTTGTCAAGGGGGAGCATCTATCAACTTGGTTTGTTGATAGTGGATGCTCCAAGCACATGACCGGGGACAAGTCACTCTTTACTACCCTTCAAAACAAAAATAGAGGTAATGTATCCTTTGGTAATAATGGTAGTCTTAAGGTGATAGGAGTTGGAGATATTCATATATCCGAATGTCTCCAAATCAAAAATGTCCTTCTAGTCAAGGGGATGACCTTTAATCTCCTAAGTGTCAGCCAATTGTGTGATACGGGTTACACAATTGAGTTTCATTCAAGTCAATGTCTGGTCAAACACATTGACACACTTGACACGGTACTAGTAGGCACAAGGGTAGACAACATTTATCAAGTATCTTTTAAAAGTGCTACTAATGCCTCTGCTAAGTGTTTCATGTCAAAAGAAGAAGAATCATGGCTGTGGCATAGGAGGTTGGCCCATGTGAACATGAAGAATATTCGAAAGCTGACCAACAAAGGATTAGTGCGACACTTACCAAGCATCAAGTACCAAAAGACAAAATTATGTGATGCATGTCAAAAGGGTAAGCAAACAAAAGCGTCTCATAAAGGTAAAAGTGCTGTAAGTACATCTACTGCTTTAGATTTATTGCATATGGATTTGTTTGATTGCAGTAATGTTATTTCATTGAATGGAAGTAGATACTGCTTAGTGATCATTGATGATTTTACTAGATATATATGGACTTTCTTTTTGAAAAATAAGGATCAAACCATAGATATTTTTATTTCTTTTTGTAGAAGAACTGAAAATGAAAAATCAACAATAATTAAAACAATTAGAAGTGATCATGGTGGAGAATTTCAAAACCATAGATTTTTAGAATTTTGTCAAGAAAAAGGATATAGGCATGAGTTCTCTACTCCAAGGACCCCACAACAAAATGGGGTTGTGGAGAGAAAGAACCGAGTCTTGCAAGAGGCTGCACGAAGCATGCTCAATGAGTACTCACTACAGAGCTACTTATGGGCTGAAGCTGTAAATACCGCTTGCTACGTGCAAAATCGAGTCTTGATACATAGGTTTTTAGGAAAGACTCCCCATGAACTTTGGTTTGGGAGACTCTCTACAATTAAACATCTTAGGGTGTTTGGTTGTAAGGTGTTTATCTTGAACACCAAGGATCGTCTTGGAAAGTTCACAGCTAAGGCTAATGAAGGGATACTGGTCGGGTACTCTCTCACCAGCAAGGCCTATCGAGTCTACAACAATAGGACTAAATTGATTGAAGAGTCCTCGGATGTAGCATTTGAGGAAATTCCTAAATCAAATGATCAATCAAGGGATGTAGGAGAAATTCAATTTGAACTTAGAAATCTAAGTTTAAATGATCAAAACATAGGAAGAGTCGAAATTGACTTCGATGATGATGAGCAAAGGCAAGAGAGGGCTCAGTCTGATCCTTTTCCTGATACTGAGCCCTTGCCTGTGTCTAGTGAGACCATTCATGAGGCACCGCTAACACCAAGGCAGTCTAGGATAGCCTCTAGTCATCCCCAAGACCAGATTGTGGGAGACATTCAACAAGGGGTTAGGACTAGGTCATTCTTTAGAAATGAGTCTAATGAGGTCGCCTTGATCTCAGAAATCGAACCAAAATTAGTTGATGAGGCATTGCACGATCCTGATTGGATCATAGCTATGCAAGATGAGTTAGGTCAATTTGAAAGGAGTCAAGTGTGGGACTTAGTTCCTAGACCTAAGAAGACCACCATTATTGGAACCAAATGGGTCTTCAAAAATAAGTTGAACCAAAAGGGAGAAGTCGTAAGAAACAAGGCAAGACTTGTAGCCAAAGGCTATAGTCAAGTCGAAGGCCTCGATTATGATGAGACTTATGCTCCCGTGGCTCGATTAGAGTCCATTTGTTTAATGTTAGCTTTTGCTGCACATAGAGGCTTCAAGCTCTATCAAATGGACGTTAAATCGGCCTTCTTAAATGGTTTCATTAAAGAAGAGGTCTATGTTGAACAACCACCGGGGTTTGTGAATACCGAAGCTCCAAACCATGTGTACAAGCTCAAGAAAGCTCTTTATGGGCTTAAACAAGCACCTCGAGCTTGGTACGAAAGGTTGTCAACTTACTTACTAGAAAAGGACTTTGTAAGAGGTCAAATAGATCCAACACTATTTCTGTGTAGAGATGGTGAAAACATATTTGTAGCCCAGGTGTATGTCGATGACATAATTTGTGGCTCAAATAACAAGGGCTACTTGAATGAATTTATCACTCACATGGAAAGTGAGTTTGAGATGAGTCTGGTGGGAGAATTGACATTCTTCCTTGGACTTGAAATCAAACAAACTCGAGATGACATTTATGTCCATCAGACGAAGTACACTCAAGAGATGCTCAAGAAATTCAAAATGAGTGACTCTAAGGAAGTATCCACTCCAATGACGACGAACACTCGCCTTGACAATGATGAGAATGGAAAACCAGTTGATCTAACGCAATATAGAAGCATGATCGGTAGTCTTCTATATCTCACAGCTAGTCGACCGGACATACTTTTTGCTGTGGGCATGTGCGCTAGATATCAAGTATGTGCCAAGGAATCTCATTTAATTACAGTTAAGAGAATTCTAAGATACCTTAAGGGCACAATTAGAGTAGGTCTATGGTACCCTCGTACGGAATCTTTTGACTTGATAGGTTATACCGACTCTGATTATGCTGGGTGCAAATTGGATCGGAAAAGCACCAGTGGGGGTTGCCAATTTTTAGGTTCATCATTGGTTAGTTGGTCAAGTCGGAAGCAACATTGCGTTGCTCTCTCCACAACCGAGGCTGAATACATTGCTATGGGAGAGAGTGTATCACAATTGTTGTGGATGATCCACACCCTAGAAGATTATGGGCTTTCGTATAAGGGAGTGCAAGTGTTGTGTGACAACATTAGCACAATAAACCTAATAAAAAATCTAGTCCATCATTCAAGGACCAAACATATTGAAGTGCGTCATCACTTCATTAGAGATCACGTAGCTAGGGGACACATTGCACTCACATATGTTGAGTCAAAGTCAAACCTAGCCGATATTTTTACCAAACCTCTTCCGGAAAATGAATTTAGTCATTTGAGGAGAGAATTGGGAATGTGTTTGGCTCAATAGGCCATTAGGACCCCATTATGATCAATAAGGACAATTAAAACGGTAAGAAAAAAAGGGGAAATTAATTTGGGCAACTTGAGAACATCTCACACAAACTATAAGGTTAACAAATGATTTTTGTTTGCTAGAAATGGGATGAGATGCTAGGATCAGCCGAATTATTCAAAATGTATCATGCATCCCTTGAATAATTAGGTTGAAGAGACATAAATTGAGTATGGGGAAGACCATTACATAATTCATGTATATTTGGTTCCTAGATCTTACTCATATATTCCAACCAAGGAAACTTGGTTGGGCTTTTACCTAGATTTTATCTAACCTTGGTTAATGAGTTGATTGATATTTTTGATCGATACCGTTCATGATTCTGATTGAAAATAAGACAAGCTATTGATGTAATGATAGTAATTTGAATATATTTTGATAAATTTGAAACTGTACATAACAAAGTCGGAAAATTTCAATTCTCAAGGCTTGAGTTGTCTGTTTTTCGAAATGTCTGAAACTCTCGGGCTATAAACAATCTTAGACCATAATCTTTAGGAAATAGTTTTGCTTGTAGATTCTTCAGGGTCTAGGTACTGGACTTGGAAGTTTTACTGGAAAAACTTCTATCGAACACCTCTACGAATTTCAGTTACTGAAATTCCTGGAGAAACTTCAGTATCAGACACTGATCGGTCTACAGACCGATCAGAAGGATCCCTGATCGGTTCGGGGACCGATCAGGTCAGTCTGGTAAGGGAAGGCCACTGATCGTCTTCTGATCACTACAACAAAAACCCTCATAGACATCAGTGGAACAACAACGGTTTTAAGCAAAAGCCGATGTCTTTGAGTATTTTACACCGGTTTTTCCAAAAACCGATGTCTATGAGCACAGATTTTCGCTCATAGACATCGGTTTTTTAGGCGATGTCTATAAGCGTCCGTTTTTTTGTTAATAGACACCGATTTTAACATCGATTTTTAAAATCTGATGTCTATGATAATTTTCCCACCAATACTTAGCTAAAATTTTCAACTCTTCCCTCTAACCTAACCCTATATGATGTCGTCCACGGGAGGCAGAGAGAGAGAGCCGTCTTCAGGCGACTCACCTTCTCCGCCTCTATCTTCTCCTCCCCTCCCATCGCCGACCCAATCTCGACCTCCTTTATTCTCCCAATTCGAAGCAGACAGAAATAGAGATCGGAGATCTGTGCTTCCAATTCACCGCTCGATCCGCCAAGATGCAGATAGGTTCCGAGAAGGCGTCGTCCCTTGATCTCTTGTCGGTCGTCGTCGCCTCCCTCTTCGACAGATATGGGCTAACGATAAGCCCAAAGTGTCTAATGTAGGAGGAAGAGGAAGCTGCTAACGATCAGCAAAACCAGACGCAAAGGTGTCTCCATTTTTTTTTGTTTTTACTCCTCTGCCCTTTGCGATTGTTTGTTCGACTTCCTTTGAATCTTCAGTAGTTTGATGATCTCCTGTTCTCTATGCAGAGGTTGATGTCGTCGACGGTGGAGCATGATTACATAGGTCTGTCGGAGCGGAACTCCTCCGGCGACGGAGTCGAGGGAGGGGTTCTGAACCTCAAGGCCACGGAACTCAGGTTGGGGCTGCCTGGGTCGGAGTCGCCCCACCGCGTGGAGAAGATCGGGCTCACCCTGGATTTGCTCCCCAAGAGCTTCGTCTCCGGTGCCAAGAGGGGGTTCTCCGACGCCAACGATGGGGGCGGGACGTGGGAATTTGCCTCCGAAGGTGGCGGATCTGAAGTGAACTCGGTAAAAGGTGGCGGCTTGTTTTCGGGGAGAGGGGAGGTTGCGTCCGGTGGCAGTGCAGAGCAGCTTTCTGGGCAAGGGAATGTGGGGAAGGACCTAGCGGTGAAAGCGGCTGGGCAGGAGCGGAAGGTCACCCCGAAGGGCTGTGGTTCTGTTGGGAATGATAGTCCGGTAGCTCCTGCAGCGAAGTAAGTGTGATAAAAATGATCCTAGATTTTTCTTTCATAGATTCATAAATCTTCATGCGTTCTGGTTTCTATTTTTTGTTTCTTTTTTTCCCCCTTTTGGCATAGCTTGGATCTTTTAATCGAATTTGTTATAATTTCCCTCGCCGTTTCACTGATTTTTTTCTTTTTCTTGTTTGCTCTTCGCTGTTTTTCCCCTTCTTCCTTACGTTCGGTGAAAATAGGGTCTTTTTTGGGTGCACAAACGTAGAATCTGGGTGACATCCGTTTGGTGGTTTGTGGTTCAACAAGGGTTTGCAATGGTATAAACTCTGCCATTCATTTAATAGGAAGAATCGATTTTTTTCTCGGCGCCAAGATCTTTGTTTCCATGAAATGACATTACTAAGCAAGGAATTTAATCAATTACTTTATGTAAAATATTATGTATGCTTTTGAGAGACTAAGATCTTCCCTTGGACGTTAACATATGTATTCAAGTTTTGTCTACTTCTGGGTTTCTAGACTTGAGTGTTTTGATACTGAAATCATAAAGTAATTTAATCAATTACTTTAAACTAAAGCATTCATTTAATAGTCAGATGTATATGAATGCTTACTTTTTTTCTTGTTCCTACTTGTAAACTATTATTGAACCAGACTCTTAAAGGTATGACATTACTAAAGCAAGACATTTAAGCATAACTTTTTTTTGTGTCGTTTAGCATCTCATTAGCTAATGTAACGACCCGCCTTCTACTAACTAGGCTGTAAGGCTGATCGTCACATTAATCTGTACTAACTATTCCCTGACCATCACTAAATCTAGATGCGGAAGCTGTACTAATTAAAATTTTGCTAAGCTGTTATCATTTCTTGGTTCTATACATGCTAAGGTAGGTAAACTAATTATTCATGACATGTTCTACCTTTCCCATGGTCAAGGAACTGAACTTAGACATTTTCCCGCTGATATCAGACCTCCCAATCGATCCATTGATCGATTGGAACGTCGGATCGATCCAGTGATCGATTCAGAAGGCTACTGTAGGCAGGACATAGGTTGGATCGATCCAGCGATCGATCCAGCACACTACTGTGCTCGGGGCAATAATTTGGATCGATCGGCTGATCGATCCAGGCTGGTCAATCGATCCAGTGATCGATCCCAGAGCTCTCTGTTCGCGACGGAAATGGCTAGATCGATCGGCTGATCGATCTAGAGGCCTACTGTTCGTGGAACAGATTGCTCAATCGATCAGCTTATCGATTGGGAACCCTCGAATCGATCAACTGATCGATTCGAGTTACTGATTTCGTGCCAAATGTCTGATTTCAGCACTGTTTCGTGCCTCAACCACATTACCAGTTCTAAAATGACTAGGAAACACTCTACCAATAACAAATAACATCCTAACATCATAAAGGAAGTGTTCTAAGCATAATAGAGTGCATAGTTACCTAATTCATGACAACTAACATACTAAAGTGCAAATGATAAAAACACTGAAAAGTTCTAATGTTTGAAACAAAGCTTGTTAAGGTTCCCTAAGATCTCTATTCCAAGTTCCTGCCCACACACATCTTCGTAGCATTGCCCTCCAGCCTCCGCTAATCCATCTTTTCTTTACCTTTATCTGCAGTATAAGGAAAAGAAAGTATCTATAAGCTTTCGCTTAGTAAGAAACCATCTACTCACAAAAACATGCATATGATAAATTCATGCTTTGAAAGATGCTGAATGAAAACATGATGGAGAGTGCTAGGCATGACATACTATCATACAAGACATAAAAACCAAGAGCTACTCATGGCAATAACTGAAGTATCAACAAGAAGAACTAAACTAAAACATAACTGAGTTAACTAAAGCTGAACTAAAACTGATTTCAAAACATAATCATATAACTGATTGTGAGTTTGGAAAGCTATTACCATAATAGATCAAAATACATAATCATACTGCTAATGGGCCCGGCAACTGTACATGCTATGCGCGCATCCTTAACTAGACCCGGGGTTGCAAGTCCCGAATTTAGTAAGGTTTACTAGGTTATCTAAACCTAGGGACCGACTATGGGAGCCCAGCCCAATGGATATCTAATCCTGTACAGTGCCCCTACTGAAAGTAAAATACTGGATCATAGCTAACTAATTTATCTTGCTTTTACTAGGTTATCTGAACCTAGAGGTGACTATGGGTGCCCACCCATTGGACCGTAGTCCCATATATGTTGTAGCAAGACTAACTAAGCTATTTTAAATGCTTCTATTGCATTTACTGAGCTATTAAAAATGCCTACTGTAGCACTTTACTGAGCTAAGCATTTTATCGAACATTTAGTGTGCTCCAACTCTCCTCTCTATTAGGGAGATCACCTCTAGGCACCCGACATCATCTAGAATCTCCAACTGAAAGGAGAAAACATGTCTGGCCCATCTAGAGGTGCTCAACTAGATCCCTAAATCTGCGAGGAGGGTTAAATACACCCTATGCGTCGAAAAATCTACATATGGCTAAATTAAAAGCATTCAATCGTACGAAAAGCTACTTATACTGCAGGTGAGGGGTTTCTTACTTCGTACGCTAATTTTCTTACAACCCTATTCGTTAGAATTCCGGTGGAGACGATCCTTTCGACAATCTCCTAGCTCCAACGCGTTCTTCTCGCGGAGGGGAACGTCCTTGTGCTGGAATCGCTGCCGGAAGGTGCTCTTAGGGCCCTAGGGAGAGAACCCTAGGGTTGGCGCCGAGAAGAAGAAGGAGAAGGAGAGGGGGCGGCGTGTAAGGTGTGGTCTCGGTGGAGAATTCCCGAACCAAAGAAATAAACCAAACCCACTCAAGTTTTCTATTTATATTAAGTGGGTATTTCGGCCCAACTCTAATATAAATATTATTGATTCCCTTTCCTTTTAGCACGGCCCTACTGGGTTCATCCGGTTACTAAAGTTATCTATAAGTCATAGGACCCATAGGTCTCGGGTTCAATTCCCGCGTAGGCTATTTTACGGTCCTATTTATTTTTGCTACTTCCGCTACTCTAAAAATTCAATAAAAATATTCTAAAATTCCAGAAAAATCATAGAATATTTCTAAAATAGTTTTGAGAATTTTCGGGCGTTACAGCTAAGGTAAGTCCATTTTTTAATTTTAATTTTACTAATTTTTATGTTTGCGCCTATTCATCTGGAAATAAGCAATTTGATTCTGCTGGAAGTACAGTAGTGTATTGGAATACAAGAACAATTAAAGTTCATTATCACCATTAATTGATAATTTGATATTAGATGATTTCTTTGACGGTAAATGACAAAATTCTTTAATGGTATCAGAAAATATGCCTTTCTGTTTTTTTTTCTCAAAAGGTCTCATTCTTCTTGAAGATTTATTTCACATTTTATATGGTTTTAGTATTTGTTATCTACTCTATAATGTTAATTGTTACATGGATAATTAGACCTTTGATGAGGTATTGACATCATATCGTGTCAGCTATAAAATGTATGTATATATGTCATGGATATCCTTTACACAAGACTCTATTTTTATTATTCTTTGTGTGGGTTTAGCAGTCAGTAGAGGCACTGTACTATCAATAATCTTTTCAATTTTGGTGAATGTTGAAGTTTACACCTGCTTTCTTTTTCAGGAGAATGTGGATATTAAAATTTTAACAAATGATGATGTTCTAGGTGATGCAATACCTTATGATCAGCAAGATGCAATGCGCCACCTCTATTACCAATTCCTTGATTTAATGCCGCCTACGGTATGGATACTTCACCTTGTAATAGTTGTTATTTCTTTCAATTATATTATCCACATTAAATGGTCATTAAATAATACTACATCTGTAATAGGAAGTTGCTGCAATTACACTGGAATTTTAGATCATAAGCTCTACTTTTTTTTCCTTCTTCTAGCACCTCTTGATTTATGATTCAGTTTTTTCTCAGTTTGCCACTTTTCTTTTATGGTCTTTCTTTATGAATTTTATTTTTCAAACCTTTATGAATCTGTTATACATAATCAGTCAGGGAGCCTCTGTTATTTATTGATTCACAAGTACCTGTTATTTTGGTAACTAATATAGTTATACTTTAGATCCAGCCCTACTAAAATTTTCAATTAACAGTCACATTTTCACAATGCAATTTGGTCTTATTTGCTGTGGTTTTATTTGATCGTATTAACTCATTTATATTTTATTTCTTATTAGTTCTATGTTTCTTATTCTAGGTTATTAGGGAAGAACAAACCCACAATTTCCTGGTTCACATCCAATTTCTCTTAACAGGTGTGTCTTTATCCTTGTCAATACATATATATATGTGTGTGTGTGTGTGTGTGTGTGTGTGTGTGTGTGTGTGTGTGTGTGTGTGTGTGTGTGTATATACATACCTTATTTATTTAACATCTTTAGCCTGACGTGAAAGACAGCTAGTAGTTCATTGTGTTTCAATGTTCAAATCTGCAAAATTATGAATGTATATTTGGATTTTTGGAACAAACAATCTATTGGTTTACATATATTGTGTTTCCATCTAATATTGTGTTTCCATCTTAAATTCCCATGTAACCATGTTTTGACTGGTTTGCATTTTAGAATGAGCAACCAAAAGCTTTTATCATTCCTTCCCTTTGAAACATTGATGTAAAAGATGTATTTTAAAACATCTCCAAATGTCTGTAACTTTATGTATTACTATATTTCGCTATGACCTTACTGTTCTAGCCTATGACCTATTTAGTTATCATCTAGTCTCGTGCCATACAGTTTTCATTTTTATCCTTCTCTACCAGCTCAAATCCTATTCTTTTCTAGTGATTACAATTTCAATACATGTCTGTGTCATGAATTTCCACTGTATATGCTAAGTGTGTCAAGAGTTATCTCATGTTGCTTTTTCTGGGTGGTGTAGTTGTCGTTTTCTGAAAGGTGGAAACTACTTGAAGAAGAAGTAATTCGACCAAGGAATTATGAGAGAAAGCAATTAGAATCTGACAGCAAGGGACATCCCATTTATAGATATGATATGGAGCCATTTTCAGTATGTAGATGTCAAGATACATGAGTTAATTAGTATGGCATGTTATAGATATTAATTAGTATGGCATGAGTTAATTAGTATGGCATTTTCAGTAATAAGTTGGGAATTTTAGGCAGGATCATGTTTTGGGTGTTGGAGGATTTGGTAGAGTTTACAAAGGTTTGATCAGTGAAGATCTCAGGGATGGGCTGCAACCCCTTCAAGTAGCAGTGAAAGTCCATGATGGTGATAACAGTCATCAAGGTCATAGGGAATGGCTGGTATCCATCTCCAATAACTCAATTGTTGGTTTTGTCTCATCGCTTCCGATTCCTTCGTCAAGGTAAAAGCATCGCACTCTCGGTTCCGGTTCCTGCTTTAATCTCTTTTAGTCTTGATTTTGATCATTTACTTGCATTAAAATCATTAAACTATTCGTGAATTATCGATCTGCTGTAGTAATGCTGGTGAACTTGATGAAGGACTTGTTTTTATGAGGTCTTTTTAAGTGATGAAACCTTCTACATTGCTTTAAATGCAAGCAGTTGGTTGATTATCCAATTAGTGCCCTGTAATTTGTATACGGTTCATTAGTACCACAATGATTATGCGAGCATAAAAATGAAACAATAACATATTTTCCAACTTGTCCAGTAATTTTTCATTCTTTAATTTGTTGGATACAAGTTCAATTGTTAATTAACTTCCATAATAGGGGAACAAATGGCCATCTTTTGGATTTGCAATTCTATTTGACGTCAGCTATCATATTACTAAATTTTCATTCTGATAATGCCAAGGCACAAAACTTCCAGATTGCTAGTTTTTTGTTTTCTCTCTATATATTTTTTTCATGGATCATGAGTTACCTTGGACTTTTGTTATCAATAAACTCTTGCAATCTCCTCAAATACTCCTTATTATGTTGTTATGTATGTAGAAATATGAGCGGACAACAGGAGAACGTTGCAGCTCCAAAGTTGAATGAAAGGATATTGTCGTCATTGTCCAAGAGATCAGTGGCTGCCCATCCTTGGCATGATCTTGAGATAGGTAACCGAAAACGAAAGAAACAGTTCCACTAATATTTACACATCTATTAATTTGATTTGTCTCAGTATCTATTTCTGAACATGAATTTGTCTCCAGGTAAAGAGGCCCCTGTTGTGTTCAATGTGGTAAGTGTATTTTTTTTCCTTTTAACTGATAAAATGTATAAAATAAAGTATCAGAAGTGATATTGTTTTTTACAAATGCAAACTAATTTTGAGTTAATCATCTTTTTGCTCGTTTATCAAATTAGATTGCCTCCCAAAAGGATGCAAGGGTTAGATTTGAACTTGTTATTCATAGATCTATCACTATATGATGTGGTTGAGATAATTGATGAATGTTTATCTTTTTAAGCATTCCAATTAGTCATCTTGTTACCTGGTGCTCTTATTGCATTTTCAACTATGATCTTTGGTCTTGGTTTACTAATATATTATTTATGTGTTTTTACAGTTTACAAATCTCAAGTACTCTAGAGTTGAAATTGATGAAGTGCGGTTCGAGTGGGTTGAATGCATGCTAGATTACATTTGAAGTGTGGTTCTACCTTGATGTGTTAAAGGAATGTTCTACCTTGATTTTGATATCTATTAGCTAGCTTTTGATGTAAAAAGAATGTTTGAGTATTTTATGGATACTGTTGTAAGAAGATTATTTATATAATTTGTGTATATTTGTGTATTTTATGGATATTGTTGAATGAAGAATATTTGTATAATTTGTGAATATTTGTGTATTTTTTTTATTATTGTCGGTTTTTCATTGTTTCGGAAATCAAATTTGTGCTGTTAAAAATATACATATTACATCGGTTTTCCACCGCTGCAAAACCGATGTTATTAACTAATATTACATCGGTCATTTACCGCTGCCAAAACTGGTGTTATTAACATACAATATTACATCGGTTTTACACCATTGATGAAACGGTGTTGTTAAGTGATACTACACCGGTTAATAACCGATTCGAAGACCGGTGTTGTTAAGTGATACTACACCGATTTTAACCCGATGTCTAAAATGGCAGACTTTTAACATCGGCTTCATAGACATCGGTCGAAAATGAAATAGACACCGGTGGAAAACCGATGTCTATGAGGATTTTTGTTGTAGTGGATCGGTCTACAGACCGATCAGAAGGTTCACTGATCGGTCCAGGGACCGATCAGCAGGCTACTGATCGTTCCCTGATCGGTCTACGGACCGATCAAAATGTTCCTGGATCGGTCCAGGGACCGATCAGGAGGCTCCTGATATCTCCTGATCGGACAGCCGTCCGATCATTTCAACACCTAACACCCATCTCCCTTAAATCTTCCCGATCCTTTCTTTTCTCCTGTCACGCGGAAGCCCTAGCCGACTCTTTCCTACATCTCCACTCTTCTCTTCTCTTTGCCCGCTAAAGCCCTAGCCAAAGCCCTAGCCAAAAGACACTTCAATGGCACCAAGGTAACTCCATACTTCCCTAGAACTACTCACTTTGCATTTCGGTTTCATTTCTCACCGTATCTGTGCTTTTTGTTTCGGGTGTTGGTGGCTCCGGTGCTCACTTACTTGCCCCATTGTATCACATTGTTAACCCTTAGGAAGAAACTAGTGGGTGAAGGAACCTCTAAGTCTAAGTCACCTGAGAAGTCGAAGTCTAAGGCTCCCTCCCGACCTCAACCATCTGTCTCCGAGAGATTTCCAAACCATCATTTTGAGGAAGCCTTTAAACAAAGAACCTTTAAATTACTCCCTTGTAGGTCTGTGGATCGTAAATTCATGGACGAATTTTTTCCAACTGTGTCAGAAATCATTGCCTACTACAAACTTGATTCACTTGTCTATTTAAAACGAGATATCAATTATGACTTAGTTTCTGAGTTTTATAACAATCTTCATCAAACTAATGATGTAAGTTATAAAACAAAAGTTGCTAAGCAGACTCTTGATTTCAGTTTCTCAGCCTTCTTTGACTATCTAGGTTGTCGGAGGTGTTCCGGAAATATTTTTTTGATATATCCTGACTTACCAGACCCCTTACCTTCACCTTTTGATGTCACATCTGACTCTATTTATGAGTATTTCTACAGACATCCTAGACCGGGTGGGCTAGATGAATTAGATGTTGATTTTGCTCCTTTTGCAGCCTTGAGATTATCTGCCCAAGATTACATCCTCTTTAAGATTGTCACAAACTGCCTTCTGCCAATCACATCTAAACCCTTGTCTGAAATCCGACCATATCATTGCCTGATGCTTTATGGATTGCGTCGGCGTCTCGACTTTGACATCATGTCCAACATCTACTCTTCGATCATCTCCTATAGTGAGCCAAACAGCTTCACTGTTTATATGCCTTATGGGCATATCATTACAGATTGGCTCGAGACCCTTCAGATTGATATCTCCAAGGGTAGAATAGTCAAGATGGTCAGACAGGACTGCAGACTTGGGAAATGGCCATTTTCCAAGTCTGGCATCATAGGACAGGATGGGGATGTTCGGTGGAAGGATGGGAGAGCTCTAGGTGAGTTACCACGGGGACCTCCACGACAGGTTGCTGCTGCGCCTGTTGATGCTCCTCCTGCTGCTACTGTTGACGATGGAGAGCCAGATCCTGATCTGCGCTGGCAGATCGCCGAGCTGGAGAGTCGCATTGATCGGTACGATGAGCTGCTGGTTGCTGAGCTCCACGGGCTGCGCGTTCGGATTGACCAGCGCTACGATGATCTACGCAGTCAGCAGTTGGCGACACATCAGGCGATTATGGGATGGATGGCCAGATACCCACCTCCGCAGGATTTCCCGGGCTATCCATTCTCGAGCAGTGGCATGCCACCTCAGGGACCCACTCCTCCCATTGATGATGTTGATGCTCCTCATGATGAGGAGGCTGATTGATACACATTGCTCTATGATGTCATTTTGATTATCTATGTTTTGGATGCTGTTTGTTGGATACTTATGTCTGACCTGGATACTTGCTAATTTCATATATTTATGCTGCTCATTTTCTTGTTTTTCTTTATGTTTCACTTCCTATTGGCTATTAATTTGCTATTCATATGTCATGTCTTGTATGTCTCTTATTTCTTTATTACTTTACACTTAGAGGGCATTCTAAGTGGATTAAGAAAAAGACAGTATGAGTTAAGGGGGAGTCCTTTATCGTTTTCTTACCTAATTTGCACCTTTTCGGTGTTTGACAAAGGGGGAGAAGATAACTAAGTTTAGAGATAAATGAAAGTTTGGCTTTAGGGAGAGTATCTTGATTTCCCCATCCTTATATGGTGTTGTATCTGTCTTAAGGGGAGAATCTTGATTCCCCTAAAATTAGGGAAATATGAACATTTCTTATCTAAACATAAATCGTGTTGTCAAATAACAAAAAGGGGGAGATTGTTAATACAGTCTGACCTGGCTGTTGTTTTGATGTTGACACTGATTTAAGTTTGTATCAGATATTAATTAAACTCAGACTGATTAATGATCAAGGTTGATCATGTGGAGAGGAAAAGTCCAAGTACGGATACTTGGCACGCGAAGTCGGAGAGGGCTCGGCAGCTCGTTCTCCGGACTAGGTTAGAGAGGGCTCGGTAGCTCGTTCTCTGGATCGGACAAAGTCGGAGAGGGCTCGGTAGCTCGTTCTCTGGACTAGGTCAGAGAGGGCTCGGTAGCTCGTTCTCTGAACCAGAGGAAGTCGGAGAGGACTCGGCAACTCGTTCTCCGGACTAGATCAGAGAGGGCTCGGTAGTTCGTTCTCTGGACCGGATGTGGAAGTCAGAGAGGGCTCGGTAGCTCGTTTTCTGAACCAGGAAGACGTTAGGGTTTAGGGCTGGGAAGCTCTAAAACCAACAGAAGCATTGGATCGGTCTGTTGACCGATCCAGTGATACTTTGGTTGTCTGGATCGGTCTGTAGACCGATCCAGTGATACATTAGTCATCTGATTGGTCTCGTGACCGATCAGTAACCACACAGGAGCAATCTGTGGATTATTTGATCGGTCTCGTGACCGATCAGTAACCACACAGAAGCAATCTGTGAGGTTATCTGATCGGTCTGATGACCGATCAGTAAGAAGAGATGGGATGCGATGGGATTCAGAGCGATAGGGGGGATCGGTTTGTGGACCGATCCACCTATAGGCTGATCGGTCCACAGACCAATCAGAATCATCCCAGACCGATCAGGAGATGTCCTGATCGGTCCAGAGGGCTATGGATCGGTCTGATGACCGATCCACAATGATGTCGTTTGTCTTCTACTGTTTCTCTGCGATTTCTGATTCACCTGTTCAAATCATCTGCTGTGAGATTTTTGAGTTGCAGGTTGCAGGTGTCGTGCCAATGCTCAATTTCAAATTAAGCTCCATCAGAAGAATAAGACCAAGTGCTCTTTCTGCTGTGTTTCGCTGCAAATGATGCAATTGGAGCATCAACGTTCATTGGCTGCGATCAGTTGGCAACAGCTTGACTCTTGCTTATTGGTTCGAGCTCAGAGACACCAGTGAAGACCATGGATGGTATTGGTGTGAGTTCAGAGAACCAGATGAGGAGGAAGAGTGATTGGCGATGCCTGAGTTGGTCGCAGTGATTCGATACAGGTGACAGTGATTCAGCTCTGGCTGAAGACAGTGAGAAAACAGAATAAGAAGAAGGAAGAAGAGAGGTTTGACAAGTTATCCCCGAACCTCATACATACTTGTGTTAGTTGTGGGTTGTTTCTTCTCCTTGTATTAGTTGTTCTTTTGCTTATTTCCGCTGTGCTAACAAACTTTTGTGAGAAGATTGTTTAAGTTTTTAAAGGAGGCTATTCACACCCCTCTCTCTAGCCATCCGAAGGTCCTAACAGATGCTTCTTCAACAAAATAAGCATTACATATTGACCCCTCATCTCTTGCTTTGTTACAAACATTATTCTTTGATTTTCTCAAAAACTGTTTGAATCGATACATTCATCTGTACTGGATAGGACCTATTATTTATGCCTCATATGGTAAATGTACTGATAGATTTCCATTAAATCAAAGAAACTGGATGGAAATATGCTCTCCAACTTACATGATATAAGAGGAATGTATATTTCTAGCTGAAGCATATAATCCATCATAATACACTTCGTTGTCAAATTTTTAAAAATAAACTCAATTCTGTGAGTGTTTGTCAAACATTTTAAAGAAGTAAGTTATGGAAAGCTACTGGAATAAGTCTTTGCATGAATACATGAAAGTCATGACTTTTCATTCCAAACATCTTTAACTTGTTCATATTCATGCATCGAGCCATATTTGAGGCATACCCATCTGGAAATTTGATTTCTTTCAACTAATTACATAAAGTTTGCTTACTATCTTTGTCCAATGTATAACAAGCCTTTGAAAATCTATTTGTTGTTTCATCCTGATGCAACTCTGGTCTGTTAACTAGTTCTTTTAATTCCTCATATGATTTTGTAATGTCTTTAGTTCTTCCAGACACGTTCATCACAGTATTGAAGATATTATTGAAGAAATTTTTCTCAATATGTATGACATCTAAATTATGTCCAATAAGTAAATACTTTCAATATGGCAACTCTAAAAAAAAACTCATTTTCTTCCAACCACATTTGCACATCCTAGCAATATATTTATTTATCTCATTAAAGTCAAATTGAGATACTAGTAGAAATCTATAACTGTTTATTTTCTCAATGATTTGTTCACCTAAAGCATGAATTGGCGAGGAAGTTTTCTAACTACAATATTTTTTAGAAAATTTCTTTTATTTCACCTAAAAGGGTGATCAATTGGTAAAATTTTACAGTGATTATCAAACTAAGATACTTTCCCACTTTAAGGTAATGCAAATGCATCAGAATCTGTTATGCAGTGTGGGCATGCTAATTTATCAGTCGTGCTCCATCTCAACAATATTAAGTATGCTGGAAAATTACTGATCGTCCATAATAATGCAGCATGCAATCTAAAATTAGTTTTACTTGTAACATCATAAGTCACCGACCCTATATTCTATAATTCATTCAACTCAACAATCAGAGGTTACAAGAAAATATCTATCTTCTCTTTAGGATTAGTTGGGCCAGGAATTAGCACAATAAGGAATATAAATTTATCTTTCATCCATATCCATGGCGGTAAATTATACAATGTTAACATAACTAGCCAAGATGAATATTGTTGCCCCGGCTGATCAAATGGTTGAAATCCATCTGTGGTAAGTCTCAATCTCATATTACATGGTTCCATTGTAAAAGAGGAAAATACAATATCAAGATGTTTCCATGCAAGGGAATCACAAGGATGACACATTATACCTCCTTCGTGCTCATGCTCATGATGTCACATCATGTGGCAAGCTTTAGCAGGAGATGTATACAGGCGTTGAAGTCTAGCAGTTAACGAAAAATGATACATTACTTTCCAAGCAAATTTTTTCTTCTTCCCTAGTATGTGAGTACCATGCTTATAACAATGGTGTGTATAGATTTTGCATTCACTCATATCGCTATCTTCGTTCCAAAATATCATACAATTATTTATACAATAATCAATCTTCTCTACACACAAACCTAAACCTTTAACTAATTTCTTTGTACTGTAAAAATTATCAATTATTATATTATCATCAGGATGCAACTCTAACATCAATTGACATATGTCATCATAACATCTTTCTAAAAAATGATGTTCCACTTTCATATTCAATAACCTTGCAGTAGCTGATAGTTGGGAATGACCAGAGGGAGTGTCTTTCCACACTTATCTTTCACTAGCCTTTAACATTTCATATAGTTACTGATATTCAGGTGTTGGTATTTCATCTATATTGGAATAATCAACCGCAGTATTCATTGCATCGTGAACCATTGATTATATTACAATAACATTAGTTGATGATTCAGGCGCAATAAAAGTTATGTCAGATGACGAACCACCAGAAGACACAATTGGTTTATGTAAATAAGGTTCTCCATTGATCCTGTCCGAGTGTTGAGTCGATGGACGCTGGGGATGTGGTGCTCCTGTTGATTGGTCGAAGACTCCCAAGACATAGCTCCTTTACCGCCGTGAACCTGCAAACACAACGTCGAGCCGGGGAGGGGTTCCCGACGACGGCCCTCCTACGCTCAAGTCAAATCTCTGGCAGAAAGATGTAGAGCAAAGAAGCAAGAACTGTAGCTACAGTAATGAAGTGAGCATACCTCTGTCGAAGTCTGGGGGTCCTTAATAAGGCTCCCCAGAGGCGCGTGCATGCTCCCAGTGGTGTGCACGCTCCTCAAAGCATACATGGAATGGATGTGTCAGAAAAACATGTCCGACACCCTACCTTAATAGCACGAGTATATCTCTGACGTGATAGTGGAAGCTTCTACCATACGATTCTCTGTCCGACCAGGCCACTGGCCATGCCTCTTGTCAGCGACATTGGTTCCCAGGAAGATCTCACCACATGCTCCCTTTGTCCTTTACTGGGCCGAGCGGAGGAACCGCTCGGCTAGCACCTTTCCTGGGCCAAGCGGGGGAACCGCTCGTCTAGTACCTTTCTCGGGTCGAGCGAAGGCCCGTCGGCTGACGGCCTTCAGGCGGATGCTCGCTCGGCCGAATGCCGTGTCTACTGTTAGCTGAGCGGGATGGCCGCTAGACTTCCGTTTCTTCCTGCTTTGCCTTGTGAGCGTCATAAACTCAGCGTCAGGCCGAGCTATCAAAATGTCGGATCGGCCATTCCTCTTGCTAATCAGGAAGGTAATCCGCTCGGTTGAACGGCTTGCCGCGTGTTGACCACTTTGACCTCCTGCCGGGCGGGTCCTCCCCCTTACCACCGGATCACATGTCCTCCCTTCAAGTCTAGTCGAAGGAGGCTAAAAGTCTGATTGACTAGACGAATAACCTAGCGAGTAGTTGGCTGGTCGGCTGATAGATGGATTAGATCCCGCTTGGTCCCCGTAGGATTGCTTTTTCTTCCTCGGTCGGTGCTTCGTGTCTTCATACTTAGTATCTTGGATACTTTTCCCCACCGATTTCGAAGGGATGCGAGCCGGTCAGCTAATGCTGACGTCGTCCGCATCTCCTCGTGATGCATACAAATCCTTTCCATTAAGGCCCAGCACGCGCTCATTAAATGTCATCCTGTGGGACGACGCCATGTGTCATTGGCGCAGTCGCCGCACGTCCGAGGTGGCAGCCCCTGATGTGACGTTTGGCGGTTCAAATTCAACAGTCGGATGTGCGCCCCGATTCCTACGCCCTAGATCGGACGATTCCGCTCGGCCGAGCTAGGTCTTTATAAAGTCTCCACACTGACTTTTGTTTCATTGCTGCCACTCTCGTGTTCGCGTGCTCTGGAGACTTTGCGTTTAGCGCTCCGGCGATCCTTCGTTTAGTGCTCCAATCTCCAGCTTCTCCTCTCCCTCAGCGCTTCCCTGTCCAGTAAGCTTCTTGACCTATCGTCTCCGCATTTGCTGTGGTTTCTTGTCCTCTGTTTCTTTTCACCATTTCGCTTGGTGAGCTTTTCCCTGTTCCTCTTGCTTTCTTGCTTTCCCGACGATTTTCTTTAGCGACCCCTCAGCCTCTTTGCTTCCCCACCGTGGCTAGTTCTTCCTAGCCGGTCAACCTCGCCCCTGGTCCCTGGTATACCACCATGCAGACTAGGTTTGATGCGAGCGACGCGGCACATCTTATAAATGCCTTTGACCTCCCATCCGACCACGAGATTTTGTTATGTGGGGTAGTCGTGCTATTCAAAGTGCACAACATCCCGCTGACCCCTCGGGTCTTCCATTACTTCTACTACCCCAAACAGTCCAAGTTGGGCACCTACCTATTCCAGTCCCGCATCGGCTTAGTTTTCTTCGATAGGATGTCCTCCTCCAACAAGCACTGGAAGGAGTATTTCTTCTACATCAGACTCCCCAAGCGACCAAGCTTCCGTACTCAATGGCAGACCGCTCTACCACATCCGGCTGAGCTGAAGAGATACAAGACTCAGCCAGATTACCTCCATGCTGCTAACATGTTGGTCGGGCTGAAGTTCGTGTTGGAACCCCAAGGTTGTTTTGGTGTGATCAACAAGTTAAGTTAGGTCCTGCATTGTATTTAACCTTGTGTCTAAGTGTGCAGGAGCTTAGGAGCACAGGTACTCAAGCGGAAGACGTAGCTAGCGAGAAGGACGGCACGCGGTGCGTCCGAGGGACGAGGTGCTGCGGAAGAGTACACCGGCGAACGAGAAGGAAGTGCGCGCGGTGGTTCCGAGGTACGAAAGCCGGAGCGGAAGATTGCTCGGGGAGCAAGAGACGCAGCTAGCGCGAAGGTCGGCACGAGGTGCGACTGAGGGACGAAGTCTGCGGATGAGTACGCTGGTGGACGAGAAGGGACACGCGGTAATTCCGAGGGACGAGAAGCCGGAGGGAAGCACGCTCGAGAAGACCGGAAGATGGGTTCGGGTGAGCCCTATTTCGGATGTCAAAGATCACCCAAGCAAGCGGAGCCGGAGCAGAAAGACCCGGACCAGAGGCGAGCTGAACCAGAGAAGAGAGCACGGACCAAAAGTCAACTGGGTTGACTTTTGGCTCCGGGGCGCCCGAAACCATCCGAGGCGCCCGGAACCATCCGAGGCGCCCGGAAGGGACTTTTTCACAGGATCGAGCTTTGACTCGATCCAACCGTTGGGGGATAAATTTTATCCCCCCAGGGCGCCTGGAACCCATCCAGGCGCCCCGACCAAGGCTATAAATATAGCCTTGGTCCAGAAGCTTTTCAACAATCACGATCATTCTATTTCCAAACACTTGTATGCTTTAGTTGTAGTTAAGCTTCTGTTTTCTGTGCCTAAACGCTGTAAGAGGCTTCTCCGCCTGAAGGAGTTTTTAAGATTAATCTTCCTTGGATTAACAACCACATCGGTTGTAACCAAGTAAACATCTGGTGCCTCGTCTTTTCTTTTATGCCTTTATTTATCTGCTTAATTCATTTTACAAGTGTTAGCTTAATCGTTCGAGAAAGGGCTTTTGTGTTTTATTGACAGGCTATTCACTAACCCTCCTAGCCGGCCCAACGGTCCTACAGTTCGATATTCACAAATTGCTTCCAGAGGGCGCAATGTATATCTCAGGCTGAGTCTGAGCCGAGTGCAGCTCCTGAGCAGCCTAGGTATAAAATGCCTTAAACCTGCTTCCTTTGAGTCTAACTGATTCTGTTTTTCTTTTGCAACTGACATTATGATGCGTGCCCAAGCTGTCGGGATAATGAAGGCCAAGCAGGTCGAGATTGAGGCGGCTGTTGCCAAGGAGATGGAGCGGCTCGGCTTGACCCCGGTCGGCTCGCAAGAGGGCACGATTGGGGAAACAACAACTGCTGGAGAAAATACAACTGCGGGCGATGGGACCGCCGAACGGACGCCCAGCGTGGGAGCGGCAATCGAACCAGGCTCGGTTTGCGGTGTGCTGCCCGTCATTCCTGCTGAGGGATCGGGATCCTCGAGCGATGAAGTTCCGCTCTCCTGCAAGAGGTGCCGAATGGAGGTGTCATCCCGATCCGCAACTTCAGCCATTCAAGCCTCTGCAGAGGGAGGCGTCCCGTCCCCCGCCCCTGTAACAGTGGAGGCTACTTCCTCCGATCAGACTCCATCCATGGCTGAACTACAAGAGCCCCTAGTCATTCAGCCACTCACCTCCCTTCCTCCGGCCGGGCAGAAGATAACCCGCTCGACTATTCATCCCGTTCATCCTGCCCGATCCTCCGGTCCGTTTGCCTCTGCCCAATTGGCGCGGGCGAGAGACGATTCGTCACTGCCACCCTTCGTCTACCAACCGAGGATCTTCGTGCCCCGGGTGACCAGGCCAAATCTCCCCAACATCAAGTCTACATCCGGGGTCAGTTCGGCCACGTGTAGGAGGAGGCGAGGGCGCGAGCAGCCATGAAGTCCCCGGGTGTGCTAGCTGACAGTCATTTGGAAATATCCACCGGGGTTAGTTTTCTTAGCTATCACTTTATAAATTACCTTCGATTGGTACTAATATTTGTTCATAGTACTGGGTGGAGAGCATCGCCATGTGGCAGTGGTTGGCACAGGTGGAAGATGAGCTGAAGAAGCTCAAAATTTCTGGAGAAGGCTCTTCCTCCCGGGGACCATCGTCCGCCCAGCTGAAGGTCGAGCTGGAGAGGGCCTAACAACTTCTGACGAAGGAGCAGCAGAAATAGGCCGAGAAGGCCAGTAGGCTGAGTCAGATTGAGGCCCAATTGAAGACTTACGACCGGAAACTCGATCTGGTCACTACAAGGAAACAACGCGCCGTCGCCGATCTGGAGGACAAGAACAAAGAAGCCCGCCGGTTAGCCGAAGATCTAAAGAAAGCCAAGGACACCCTACCGGCCGAGCGAGAGAGCCGTTCGGCAAAGGAGACTGAGCTTCAAGGCCATGTTAAGCGCCTTGAAGAGGAACTGGAGGCTTCGCTTGCTGCTTTGAAGACCTACCAGGAGGCTGAGCCGAGTCGATTTGCTGCCCTGAAACATCAATACCTCCGCTCGAAGCCATTTTTAGAGAAGGCAACCAACCGTATCGTTCATTCGTTCGAGCTGGCCATCGACGCCACGCTCGCCCAGCTGAAGGCAAACGACCACCTCCCTGAAGTCTTCCTCGACAAGGATGTCGACCGAGTCCAGCTTCTGGAGGGTATTCCTGACGAGGCCTTCGACTGCATCGAGTGAGTGAGGCCAGTAGTGTTTTTTTTGTAAGTTTTAACTGTATTCCTGCCACTCGGCAGTGTCTTATCAATGAACCCTTTTCGCGTCTTTCTCATATGCTGTTTGTTTGCCCTTCTGATCAGCTATGGCACCCCTCCTCTGTTTGCCAAATGTTCGGTTGTGCGATTCCGATCGACTATGGCGCCCATACTATCATTAGGATAATCGCTTAGGATTGTACCTTTGGAGTTTAGAGTCGCTGCTCGACTTCAATTTCAACGTACACGTTAGACGACTTTCTAAGGTTCGAGTTTAATGTCGCCGCTCGACGGTCTTCAAGGTGGGGTATTTATAGTCGCCGCTCCAACTCTAGGGTTTAACGGCGTCGCTCGACGATCTTCAAGACGGGGTATTTATAGTCACCACTCCGACTCTAGGATTTAACATCGTCGCTCGACGATCTTCCAGGCGGGGTATTTATAGTTGCCGCTCCGACTCTAGGGTTTAACGTCGCCGCTCGACGGTCTTCAAGGCGGAGTATTTAAAGTCGCCGCTCCGACTCTAAGGTTTAACGTCGCCGCTCGACGGTCTTCAAGGTAGGGTATTTATAGTCGCCGCTCCAACTCTAGGGTTTAACGTCGTCGCTCGACGGTCTTCAAGGCGGGATATTTATAGTCGCCGCTCCGACTCTAGGGTTTAACGTCGTCACTCAACGGTCTTCAAGGCGGGGTATTTATAGTCGCCGCTCCGACTCTAGGGTTTAACATCGCCGCTCGATGGTCTTCTAGATGGGCCAGCCACTCGGCGATAACTTTATAAACCTTTGATTCTGATTTTAATCCTGCAGCCGAAGGACGTAGAAGAAACGAAGATTACATGGTATAAATTACATCAGCGCACCTTTCATCCAGCTCGGTACAACTGGAGGTGGTTTGCGCTCCATGGACGTTCGAGCCTCCGCCCCTCTTCGTCCTCTAGGTAATAAGCACTCGATCGGAGTTTTCCCACGACCTTGAAGGGTCCGTCCCAAGGAGCCTCCAGCTTGGTGACATCTCCGACCAGCTTCACCTTCTTCCATACGAAGTCGCCGACCTGAAAAGATCTAGGTATTACCCTCCTGTTGTAGTTTTGGCGCATCCTCTATCGGTAGGACATTAACCGGATGGCTGCTTTGGCGCGTGCTTCGTCCACCAGGTCCAGCTCCAGGAGTCTCCGCTCGGCATTCCCCTCACTATATTGCTGTAGACGATCAGACTCAATTCCAACTTCAACAGGGACGACTGCTTCGCCTCCATAAACCAAATGGAATGGTGTCACTCCCGTCCCCTCCTTTGGGGTCGTGTGGATTGCCCATAGCACGCCTGGAAGCTCATCCACCCAGCTGCCTCCGACGTGGTCGAGCCAAACTCGAAGAATTCACAGAATCTCCCGATTAGCTACTTCAGCTTGTCCGTTGCTTTGGGGATACGCCACGGCAGTGAAGGCCTGCTGAATCCTGTAGCCTTCGCACCATTCTTTGAGACGTTGCCCGGGGAACTGTCTCCCATTGTCGGAGACGAGTCGATGCGGAATTCTGAACCGATATATGATGTGTTGACAGATGAATTTCTGAACCATCTGCTCGGTTATTCTTGTAATCGGCTCAGCTTCGACCCATTTGGAGAAGTAGTCTACCGCGACGAGCAAGAACTTCCGTTGGTCGGTCGCCATGGGGAAGGACCCCACTATATCCATGCCAAAATGGTCGAACGGGCATGATACTGTGGATGTCATCATTTCTTCTGTGGGTCGGTGTGAGAGATTGTGATACCTTTGGCAGGACAGGCATGCAGACACTGTCCGAGCGGCATCCGCCTGGAGGGTTGGCCAAAAATATCCGGCCAGCAGTATCTTCCTGGCCAACAACCGACCGCCCGGGTGTCCTCCACAAGTTCCTTGATGCACCTCTTGTAGAATGTACTCGATGTCTTCTGGCCCGAGGCACTTGAGTAGGGGTCGGGAGAAAGCTTTCTTGTATAGTTGATCCCCAATCAGCGTGAATCTTCTCACTCTCCTTCTCAACATATGGGTTTCCTCCCGATCGGACAGCGTAATTCCCGATCGCAGGAACTCTATCAGCGTCGTTCTCCAATCGTTTGGGAAGGCGAGTCCTTCCATCCGATCAACGTATGCCACCAGAGATACCTGCTCTATCGGCTGCAATATGACAACAGGCGATATGGAGCTAGCTAGCTTGGCCAACCCGTCTACCGCTTGATTCTCCGCTTGGGGTATCTTATGAATAGTCACTTCCCGAAAGTTGGCTTTTAACCTTTCAAAGGCTTCGGCGTAGAACTTGAGTTGGGTGTTGCTTATCTCAAATGTTCCAGCGAGTTGCTGAGCAGCTAACTGGGAATCTGAGTGAATCAATATCCAAATCGCTCCGACGTGCCGAGCGGCCTGCAGGCCTGCTATGAGTGCCTCGTATTCAGCCTCGTTATTACTTGCCCGATATTCTAGTCGAACAGACAGATGCATCCATTCTTCCTAAGGGGAGATCAGTAGTATACCGACCCGCTCCCTTGCCGAGTGGATGATTCATCCACATATATCCTCCAAATGGCTTCTGGCTTGAGATTCTGAACTTCTGTGATAAAGTCTGCCAAGGATTGTGCCTTGATGGCCGTTCGGAGTTGATACTGTATATAGAATTCGCTAAGTTCTGTTGTCCATTTGATCAGCCGTCCGGATGCTTCTGGATTGAGGAGGACTCGACCCAGATGGTTGTTTGTCATTATAATCATTGTATACACGAGGAAGTATGGTCGAAGCCTCCAAGCGGCGAGCACCAGCGCAAAAACAAGTTTCTTGAGACCAGTGTAGCGGGATTCAACATCTTTTAAAATATGGCTCAGGAAGTACATTGGTTGTTCCTCACCGTTCGGCCGCACCAGCGCTGAGTCGACAGCATGCTGAGTTGAGGACAAATAAAGTTCTCACCGCTAGTTCTTGAAGATTCTTGGAGGCTTGTGCTGGTGCACGTCCAAGTCAAGAGGCGAGGAAGAAGTTAGGGTAAGGGTTTCTTGTGCAAACTTGTAAGATCTTATTGTATTTTGTTTCCCTTTCCTTTCTTCTTGTACTGAGAGCTTGTAAGGCTTCTCCGCCTTCGGTAGTTACCGAAAAGGAGTGTTTATATAGTGGAGGGTGCGTGAGTGTGTGGATCCTTGGACTAGTCACCTCTTCTTGAGGTGGATACCAAGTAAATCCCTAGAGTTAGCGTTGTTGTGTTGTTTCTTGTATTTTCCACTGCTATCATCTTGAAGAAACAAGCAACGACGAGCACGAGATCGCGCCGAGCTATTCACCTCCCCCCTCTAGCTACATTTTCGGTCCCAACAAGTGGTATCAGAGCGAGGTTGTTCTTCACCGAAATCATCACCGGAAGGGGCAACAAGCTAGAGGGTGAAGAAGTTGGAGCAATTCTACAAGTCAAAGACTTCATCAAAGGCTCAACTTCAACATGGAATTCCAAGACGATCTTGGGTTCGATACAAGGGTGCCTCTACCATTCACAATGATGAGCTTCGATCTTTGGAGATCAAGGATCGATAATTTCTTGATGGTGGATGATCCTGTCCGAATGCCGAATCAACGGACGCTGGGCACGTGGATCTTCCGGCTGCTGGCGTGGATTTTCGACTGGTCGCACGAACCTCCGGCGAACCTGCACAGAAGTCGGGCCGGGAAGGGGCTCCTGGCGGCGACCCTCCGGCGCTCAAGTCAGGTAAGCAGATGGTGGAAAAAAGTAGCTCCAAAGGTATTTTTCGCGTACCTCCGGCGAAGTCTACGGCTCTTTATATAGAGCGGTGAAAGAGCTAATGCACGTCCACCGAGGCGCATACGTGTCCGCAGCCCATACCTCGGTATGCACCTGTCAGAGAGCTTACCTGACACCATACTGCTACAGTCCAAGCATGTCTTCGATGGGACAAGAGAACACCTAGCCGTCAGACTAGGAGTATGGCCTAGCCCTAGGACTTGACGGCTGTCAGAAGAGGTTCTTCCTTCTTTACCCACCACAGGTCGGGACGTCTATCCGTCCGGCTGAACGGGGAGCTCACGCGCCGGCCGAACGGATCTCATCTCATGCGCAGTCCGGGCGACACTCTCCTCACGTCCGGACTGTCGTTTGCAGCGATATGCTGGGGAGAATTTCGGTAGGATGCTATGTAAGAACTGTTAGCAGTACATCACCTTCTCTTAGGCCTTCCGCTTGGCTCTTTGCTACTGTTCCATTGAGCGTCGGAACCCCAACTTTAGTCGGGGCGCCTATTGCCTCAGCTATTCACCGGTCGGTCTGCCTAGGCCGGTCGGTCTGCCTATCCGGTCGGCCACTTGGCCTTTTGACTCTAGCGTGGCATGGACCCCTCAGAATGGGGGTCCCCTGTTCTAACCGCCGGATCACTTGCCTCCCCCTCAGCGTGACTGGACCGCCGATCTGATTGAGTAACGACCGCTACATTAGTCTGCTCGGCCAGGTTTAGGAGTGCTCATCCGTTCGGCTGTATCTTGTCTGTGCCTTGTATTCTTCTGGACTCCATGACCAATGCTCTCCCCTACTGCCCATCAAGTGTGCTGCGCACAGTAAGGGGCGCTCATTAAATGCGACCAGTCTTCTGCTGACACGTGGCGATTGTGTGTTTGTCAGAGTATGGCAGTGACGTCACTTCCGATGGGACATCCGCCGTTTGAAATGAACGGCTGGATGATGACCTCGTTATCGATGACCTGGATCGGACGGTGGAAATTGATCGCGGCCGCCCTTATAAAGCTCCCGACCCCAGCTCTTCGCCGCATTTCGACCTTATCGTCTCCAGCCATCCCTCTGTTCCTTTTTTTTCCGACGACCTTGCGTTTCAGCTCTCCGACGACTCTACAGCCCCCTTCGATCATCTTCTTTGCCCGTAAGGATTCCTTTTCCTTGCTGCCTCTCCTTTTTTCTCTCTATTAGCTATTTCTTTCATCATCTCGCATTCTTTCCCTGTTTTTATTTCTCCCTCCTTCCATCGCGCGTCCATCCCTAGCCTTATACCATAACCAACACCTCACAGCCGACCGGCGATGCTCCGGGTCTTTGGTATTCGACCATGGAAAGCCGGTTCGACGAGGAGGACGCGTTGCGTCTCGCTCGGACTTACGACATTCCTTCCGACCACCAAATAGTATTAGCCACACCGGCCGATCGGCCTCATGAACCGCCGTCCGGCACAGTTCTTTTTTTCCGAGACCAATTTTTGGTCGGGCTGCGTTTTCCACCCCACAAGTTCTTCTTACAAGTCTGCAATTATTTTCGCATTCCGCTCGGCCAAGTAGTCCCTAACTCCATTAGGTTGTTGAGCGGAGTGATAGTCCTTTTTAAACTAAACAACATCCCCCTTGACCCTAAGATTTTTCACTAATTTTTTTATCCCAAGCAAGCCGAGTGGGGTACCTTTATTTTCCAGTCTAGGATAGGTTTCGTCCTTTTTGATAGTATGCCGAGCTCCAACAAACATTGGAAGGAGCACTTTTTCTATGTGCGTTTTCCCGAGCTGCCAACTTTTCGTACCAAGTGGCAGACGGCGATGCCGGCGCAACCGGAGCTCGGCAAATTTAGAGGCGATGCGGCCTACCTTCATGCGGCCGAGCAGTTGGTGGGTCAGCGGTATCACATTGACAAGCTGCTCCTTCCGGGAGTAATGTATATATTTGGCCTATCTTCTACCCCAGCCGATCTGCCCTGCAGCATGAGTAAGCGATTCTCATCCCTCCTTTTTCTTTTGTTCTAATTGATTTAATCTTTGTTTCTGCAGCTGAAGTTATGTGGCGCGCTAAGGCGACCGAGAAGCTCAAATTGAAAGCCGCTCAGATTGAGGCGGTGAAGAACAAGGAGGTCGCCGAGCGGGGCCTTGATCCAGCCGATCCGACCGGCGAATTAGGTGAGGGGACTCAGGATGCCCCTGAAGCCTTAGCAGCTACTACCTCCCACGACGAGGCAGTGGGCGGCACAGGACCTTCTACCCAAGCCGAGGTGGAAGGCCGTTCGGCCGATGATGTTCCCCGCCACCCTGCGCAGACAACCGTAGCCAGATCCGTGATCAACCGCCTTGGATGAGCCACCGAGTGCGGGCTGGATGCTCCGATGATATCGGGGACCATTTCTCTAAAGAGTACCCCCACATGGCTCTCCGAGGGCAAGCTATGAGGTGCACGCCCTTCTTCAAGAACTCTGCGCCGTTAAAGCTTCCTCCTCGTCCACCGGCCATCCAGAAGGCCGATGCTTCGTGAGCGAGCCGAGCGCCAATTTAATTAAACCGTCCCGCCTCCCTCGGAGGAATACATGGTCTGATCGGCCAGTGGTCCCCGAGCAGCAGATCACCTTGACGGGCCCTCTTGCAAAAGCTTGGGAGGACTCTCGGCGCCGAATAAAAGCGATGACTCCCGGGCAGCTCGGCGACAGCAACCTTCAACAGGCCACCGGGGTATGCTCTTTTTCTTTGTTCGTGTATTTGAATTAAGTTTTTAACCTGTTCACTTTTGCTCATAGAACTGGGTGGAGCAGATTGCTGTTAGCAATCGGTTGGCCGAGCTGGAGGATGAATTGAAAAAACTTAAAGCCGCAGGGGACAACCGACAGTCGACGGCCGCTCTGGAGAAGGCCAAAAAATTACTGGAAGCCGAACGGAAACGAGCTTCCGATCTGGCGAGCGAGGTCGCTCGGCTTGAAGCGGTGGTCAAACAACGAGATAAGGAGATCAAGACGGTGACCACCCGGAAGCGCCAGGCCATCGATGGCATGGACCGAATGAAGGTGGAGATCAGAGGGCTAGAGCAACGCATCAAGGATCTGGATGCCCTTCTGGCCACCGAGAAGGAGGGCCGCTCGGCCGATTTACTCAAATTTTAAGGGGATTTAAAGGATCTCCAGGCCGCCAACGATGCTTCCCAAGCCGCGCTTAAAGAATATCAGGATGGGGAGTCGGCTCGTTCTGACGAAGTGAGGCAGGCATTTGTCCGCTCGGACGACTTCGGGGAGAAGTTCACCGACAAGATTTCCCTCACCTTCGAAGAAGCGATTAAGGCGGCGGTAGATTATTTAAAGACTAAAGGCCACCTTCCCGCCGAGCTGACCATCCCCCCAGATGATCTGGCTAATGTGATGGCCGCCATTCCTGATGCCCTTTTTGATTTTGACACATGAGGAGTGTATTTTATCCACTTTTTTGTATCTTCGCCGTTCGGCAAGACTGATTTTCGCTGTAACTTCTTTTGTTTGCCTAGTATTTGGCGTAAATAGACCATCTTTCTATTCTTGTCACCTTTGTTTTGGGAAGAAAATTTTCTTTCGTCATGTGTGAAGTGTTCTTTAAAACTCCTCCGCTCGGCTTCACGCTCTAACATGGACCCAAGCCGCCTGCCTTCAATAACGTCTTTCGCCACGCAATTAAGCAGTCGCTCGGCGCGCGAACGTCACTCATTTTTAATTAACCATCTTTTGCTTCGCGCCTTACCTCAAAGGGGTTTTCGCTAGATTTTCGCAATGCGAGCCGCTCGGACGTTTATAGACGTCGGCTCGTCTCTCGATATTTAACGTCGGAGCTCGACGGTCTTCCGCTTGGACGTTTATAGACGCCGGCTCGTCTCTCGATATTTAACGTCGGAGCTCGACGGTCTTCCGCCGACGCTTATGGGTTCATCTGGCGCGGATCGAGCCCTACTGGAGATCTAACCTGCGGAGCTCGCCGGGGTCGGAGATCAACTCCACTCGCATCGTCACCACGAAAAGCACCAACGCGTACGTCTACTCGATCGCCGTCGAAGGGGATAGGGTCTCCTGGTGGTTCACCGCCACGCCGAGCTCGACGGTCTCCAGAGTTGTGATACAGGAATCGGGCTTCTCCCAGCTCTTGAGTTGGAACGCGAGCTCTGGTAGCTGGGTCATAGAAGGAGCCGTCTCCAACCTCCCGAGCAGGCCCTGCGAGTTCTACAACCAGTGCGGACCTAACGGCGTGTGCGATGGCAGTCAGCCCACTAGCCGTTCGTGCCAATGCCTCAGAGGGTTTGTGCCCAGAACTTTCAGTCAGTCGAATGCTGGATATTACTCAGGGGGTTGCATGAGAGCTACTGTTGGGGCTTGCAACAGTGGAGCCGATTATGTTCATTATAACGTCGGAGCTCGACGGTCTTCCGCTCGGACGTTTATAGACGCCGGCTCGTCTCTCGATATTTAGCGTCGGAGCTCGACGGCCTTTACGGCTAACTTCGGCACTGCCGATCGGCGGAACCCTTGGCCATCGTTTGAATTAATTTTGCTTTCTGCATTACAAGGACACGGGCGACTAGCATATACACAAAAATGAGTTACATTCATGCACCTTTCATCCAGCTCGATAAGGCTGGAGATGATTTGCACTCCACGGTCGATCCAGCTACCGCCCGTCTTCATCCTCCAAGTAGTAAGCGCCCGAGCGGAGCTTTTCAATAACCTTGAAGGGACCCGCCCAAGGAGCCTCTAGCTTGCCGACGTCGCCGACCAGCTTGACTTTCTTCCAGACAAGATCGCCAACCTGGAATGATCTGGGGATTACGCGGCAGTTGTAATTTTGCTTCATCCGCTGCCGGTACGCCATCAACCGAACGGACGCCTTGGCTCGCTCCTCGTCGACCAAATCCAGCTCCATGTTCCTCCGTTCGGTGTTGCCATCATCATAGCTCTGGATCCGGACGGACTCAACGCCGACTTCAACCGGAATGACCGCCTCGCCGCCATACACCAAATGGAACGGCGTGACGCCCGTCCCTTCCTTCGGCGTCATTCGGATGGCCCATAAGACGCCCGGCACTTCATCCGGCCAACTTCCTCCCAAATGGTCGAGCCGAGCGCGCAGAATATGAAGAATTTCCCGATTAGCTACTTCAGCTTGACCATTGCTTTGGGGGTATGCTACGGACGTGAAGTGTTGCTCGATGCCATAGCTTTTGCACCAATCTTCGAGCAACTTTCCCGTGAATTGCCGCCCATTATCGGAGATAAGTCGACGGGGGATGCCGAACCGACAGATGATGTGTTGCCAGATGAATTTTTTGACCATCTGTTCGGTGATCTTTGCTAGAGGCTGAGCCTCCACCCACTTGGAAAAATAGTCGACCGCCACTAGCAAAAATTTCCTCTGCCCGGTCGCCATCGGAAATGGACCAACAATATCCATTCCCCATTGATCGAACGGACATGAAACGGTTGATGCCTTCATTTCCTCTACCGATCGGTGGGAGAAGTTGTGATACTTCTGGCACGAAAGGCAAGTAGATACTGTCCGAGCGGTGTCTGCTTGTAAGGTTAGCCAAAAGTACCCGGCCAAGAGGATCTTCTTGGCCAACGATCGTCCGCCCGGATGCCCCCCGCACGATCCTTGATGTACTTCTTGGAGGATGTAAGCTGAGTCCTCCGAGCTCACGCATTTCAACAGCGGGCGTGAGAAAGCATTTTTGTAAAGCTGATCGCCGATGAGTGTGAACCGACTGGCTCTCCTCCTTAGCAGCTGGGCTTCATACTCATTGGATGGTGTGGCGCCCGAGCGGAGGAACTCTATAATGGGTGTCCGCCAGTCGCTTGGAAATGTGAGGCCTTCCATCCGGTCGACGTGCGCCACCAACAGTACTTTTTCAATTGGCTGCTGAATGGCGACCGACGTTATTGAGCTCGCGAGTTTGGCTAACTCACCGGCTGCTTGATTTTCTGCTCTGGGTATCTTCTGGACAATAACTTCTCTAAAATCGGCTTTGAGCTTCTCGAAGGCTTCAGCGTAGAGCTTGAGCCGAGCACTATTGATTTCGAAGGTACCAGAGAGCTACTGAGCTGCCAACTGCGAATCCGAGTGAAGCATTACCCGACCGGCTCCCACATACCGAGCTGCCTGCAAGCCGGCTATGAGGGCCTCATACTCTGCTTCATTGTTGGTAGCTTTATAATCCAGCCGGACGGATAAGTGCATCTTCTCTTCTTGAGGGGAGAGAAACAATATTCCAATCCCGCTTCCGAGCCGAGTGGACGACCCATCCACATATATTCTCCACATAGCTTCCGGCTCCGGCCTTTGCACCTCAGTCACAAAATCGGCCAAGGATTGCGCTTTGATCGCCGAGCGGGGCTGGTATTGGATATCAAATTCACTTAACTCCGTCGTCCATTTGATGAGCCGTTCGGATGCCTCTGGATTTAGTAGAACACGTCCGAGCGGGCTATTGGTTTTGACAATGATCGTATGCGCCAGGAAGTATGGACGAAGGCGCCGAGCGGCGAGGACCAGAGCGAAAGCCAGCTTCTCGAGCCCAGTGTAGCGAGATTCAGCATCTTTTAAAATGTGACTAAGGAAATACACAGGCTCTTCTCCGCTCGCCCTCACTAAGGCTGAGCCGATTGCATGCTCAGTTGAAGACAAGTGCATATAAAGTGGCTCACCCGCAGTCGGCTTGGCTAATACTGGGAGAGAGTTCAGATATGCCTTCAAGTCTTCGAACGCCCGATCGCATTCTTCATCCCAGTAAAACTTAGTGGCCTTGCGCAAGATTTTGAAGAAAGGGAGGCTCCGGTCGGCCGTTTTGGAGATGAATCGGGACAAAGCAGTTATCCGACCGGTCAGACGCTGCACTTCCCTTGTATTTCTTGGAGGCGGCATGTCTTGTAGAGCTTTCACCTTGCTGGGATTTGCTTCGATTCCCCGTTCGGTCACTATGTACCCCAGAAAACGCCCTCCTTTTGCTCCGAACATGCACTTTTGGGGATTTAGCTTAACTCCATATTTGCGCAGCGTTCGGAAGGTTTCTTCCATGTCTTTGAAGAGATTGGCCGCTCGGACGGATTTGATGAGAATGTCGTCCACATATACTTCCAGATTTCGCCCAATCTGCTCTCTGAATACTTTATTCATCAAGCGCTGATATGTGGCTCCCGCATTCTTCAACCCGAATGGCATCACATTATAGCAGTAGGTGCCGTCGGTCGTGACGAAGCTGACTTTTTCTTGATCTTCACGGGCGAGCGGCACTTGATGATAGCCTTGGTAAGTGTCGAGCATACATATTAATTCGCAGCCGGCCGTAGAGTCCACCAGCTGATCTATCCGGGCGGGGATCTTTCGGCAAGCTTTGTTGAGATCCCGAAATCTATGCATACTCCATTTGTTGCCGGCTTGAGACCAATACTACGTTCGCGACCAGCTCATGGACCTCGCGTATATAGCCGGCTTCCAGAAGCTTCTCCACCTCCGCCCGGATGATGGCATTCTGCTCGGCGCTGAAATCTCTTTTTCTCTGCTTTACCGGCCGAGCGTCCGGTCGGACATGTAACTCGTGCTGCGCTATGCTCGGCGAAATTCCGGGCAGCTCATGTGTCGACCAGACGAAGACATCATGATTTCTTCGGAGGCATTGGATCAGCTCTTCTTTCTGCTTCTCCTCCAGATCGGACGCGATGAAGGTCGTGGCCTCCGATCGGGTCGGGTGTATCTGCACTTCCTCTTTTTCTTCATAAACTAAAGAGGGAGGCCTTTCAGTTATGGCGTTTACCTCGATCCGGGGCGATTTCCGAGCGGAACTTGCTTCTACTCGGACCATTTCAATGTAGCATCGCCGAGCTGCCAGTTGGTCTCCCCGTACCTCTCCCACTTTGTCTTCGACGGGGAATTTGATCTTCTGGTGGAAGGTGGAGACGGCCGCCCGGAACTCGCTGAGCGCCCTTCTCTTCCGGCCCCTTCGCTCTCTCCCCCTCTCTCGCCCTCCCGAGCGGCTCCTCCCCGATCCTAGCTCCGCCGCTCCGCCGCCGTCTCGATCCGCTCTCACCGCCGGAATGTCATCGCGCCATTGGCCTCCAATTTGTAGTTGATCGAACGCCTTTAAATATGATGTTGACCGAGCCTCGTGTCAATAAATACGCAATGAATAGTGTAGTTGGCTATTACCGCTTTGATGAGCGGAGCGTGTGGGGCACTTCAACTCCTTCCAGTCCCCGGCCCAAACCGATTTCGGTCCTTCCGCTCGCTCGCCACACCGATTGCATGGATCCGAGGCTGCCGGACGCTCACCTTTAGCTCGGTTGAGTCTCCTCATGTCGGACCACCGCTATGATGTTGATCTCGCCTCGGAAAGTATTGCTTCTATTTTCCTTTCCCGAGCGGACGGCCGGGACCGTTCTCTGGACGCCTTCGGCGATTCTCTTGCCTTGGAGAACGATGTCGATTGGGAGTTCAGGTCGCCTATCACCGTCCGATCGGCTTCATTAGTTCTCCGTCGCCGATCGAGGGAGACCGTCGTCCGGCATTCCGGGGCACGGGATGAGTCACGAAGGGAAGACTTCCGCAATCCCTTGTATTGTGTGTATCCGTCCGGTGGAAGGAGCAGAACATCGGGGTCCATTTCTTCCTTGGCTTGGGCCGGGCGGCAGCTACCTCTTGCACATGGGACCTGGCGTGGGGGGATCGGATTGCTTCGGCCCTTGGTCCTCTGGGCGGCTGATGAGCGGCGTGCTGTTTCCGCTCGGCAGGAGGAGCCCGCTCGGTTGGAGTTTCTTTTTTCCTAGCCGCTTGCGCTTCTTCCACGTTGATGTATTCGTTCGCCCGGTGTAGCATGTGATCATAGTCTCGGGGCGGCTTTCGGATGAGCGATCGGAAGAAATCCCCATCCACTAGCCCTTGTGTGAAGGCATTCATCACGGCTTCCGAGGTGGTCGTTGGAATGTCCATCGCCACTTTGTTGAACCGCTGGATGTAAGCTCGAAGCGATTCACAGGCTTCTTGCTTGATGGCGAACAGGCTCACGCTCGTTTTCTGGTAGCGTCGACTGCTCGTAAAATGGTGGAGGAAGGCCGTTCGGAAGTCCTTGAAGCTGGTGATGGATCCGTCCGGCAACCTCCGAAACCACCGTTGAGCCGATCCCGAGAGGGTGGTGAGGAAAACCCGACACTTCACCCCATCTGTGTATTGATGCAGGGTTGCCGTGTTATCAAACTTACCCAGATAATCATCTGGGTCGGTTGTCCCATTATACTTGCCGATCGTCGGAGGCACGTAGTGCTTCGGCAGAGGATCTCGTAGAATAGCCTCTGAAAATTGGCGATTAATCCTCTCGGGCGATGCGTCCGCTCGGGGGGCTTTCCCTTTTCGGTCATCTCGTCTAGGCATTTCGTCCGAAGAAGATCCCCGATCTCTATGAGCTGCTGCGGCTTCAGGAGTGCGGAATAGGGCCCGATGAAATGCAACGGTGGCCGGCGGTGCTTCCGCTCGACCGCCAGATGCTGACGTTGCTTGCTGCTCCGGCCGCTCGGCTATGGCTTTCTGTTTTTGCTCCACAAGCTTGGCGGCCCTTATCTCGATCAGAGCGTCGAGTTCCTCATTCGAAAGCGTCACCATGTGTTGTCGTCTAGCCTCGTCCATTGTTTCCGCTCGGATACAGGAACGTTCCCACAGACGGCGCCAAATTGATCCTGTCCGAATGCCGAATCAACGGACGCTGGGCACGTGGCGCTTCCGGCTGCTGGCGTGGATTTTCGACTGGTCGCACGAACCTCCGGCGAACCTGCACAGAAGTCGGGCCTAGAAGGGCCTCCCGGCGGCGACCCTCCGGCGCTCAAGTCAGGTAAGCAGATGGTGGAAAAAGTAGCTCCAAAGGTATTTTTCGCGTACCTCCGGCGAAGTCTGCGGCTCTTTATATAGAGCGATGAAAGAGCTAATGCACGTCCATCGAGGCGCATACGTGTCCGCAGCCCATACCTCGGTATGCACCTGTCAGAGAGCTTACCTGACACCATACTGCTACAGTCCAAGTATGTCTTCGATGGGACAAGAGAACACCTAGCTGTCAGACTAGGAGTATGGCCTAGCCCTAGGACTTGACGGCTGTCAGAAGAGGTTCTTCCTTCTTTACCCACCACAGGTTGGGACGTCTGTCCGTCCGGCTGAATGGGGAGTTCACGCGCTGGCCGGACGGATCTCATCTCATGCGCAGTCCGGGCGGCACTCTCCTCACATCCGGACTGCCGTTTGCAGCGATATGCTGGGGAGAATTTCGGTAGGGTGCTATGTAAGAACTGTTAACAGTACATCACCTTCTCTTAGGCCTTCCGCTCAGCTCTTTGCTACTGTTCCATTGAGCGTCGGAACCCCAACTTTAGTCGGGGCGCCTATTGCCTCAGCTATTCATCGGTCGGTCTGCCTAGGCCGGTCGGTCTGCCTATCCGGTCGGCCACTTGGCCTTTTGACTCCAGCGTGGCATGGACCCCTCAGAATGGGGGTCCCCTGTTTTAACCGTCGGATCAAGATAGAGCAATGGTTTGCTCTCATGGAAGGTTTTGAGACTCCAACAAATTCAAAGGGAAAAACTCTCAAGAGGAGTAAGTGGAACCAAGAGTAAATTCAAAGGAGCGAGGCAAATGACAAAGTTACTGATCTGGCAGTAAGGACGGGGGACCCCCTTTGAGGGAAGTCAACGCCACGTGGAGGTCAAAGGTCAAACGGCCGACCGGAAAAGGGGGGCGGACCAGCCGAACGGGGACTAAGCAGAAGCAAAGAACCCGACGGGGAGTCGGGTCTCCGACGCTCATGGTGAACAGGGTCGCTGGGCCGAGCGGGTAGCCCGCTCGGCCGAGGCATAAAGCAGTAATGTTGTGAACAGTTTTATCCGAGCACACAACCTGGAATCTCCCGAGCGGATCAGTACCTACGTCCGGTCGGACGTGATGGGACTGCCGAGCGGCCAGACGCTCGACGCGGGAACAGGAGAGACAAAAGGACAAGGGAAACATCTTCTGACAACAGGCATGTCCAACGACCAAGCCATACGCTGACTTGAACCTTACGACAAAAGGTTTTGCCGTCCCATCAGAGAGGTGCTCGGACTGTAGCAGTATGGTGTCAGGCAAGCTCCTCTGACAAGCTCATACTGAGGTATGGTAAGAGGACACGTATTCACCTCGATATGTGTGCATAAGCCTCTTCACAGCTCTATATAAGGGTCCTCACACTTCGCCGGAGGTACGTATTCTCTGAGATTCGAAGCCACTTCATAGTTTCCTCTTGCCTGACTTGAGTGTCGGAGGGTCGTCGCCGGGAACCCCTTCTCGGCCTGACTTCCTTGCAGGTTCGCCGGAGATCCCTACGACCGGTCGGAGATCCACGTCATCATTTCGGAGAGCACCACGTGCCCAGCGTCCATTGATTCAGCGTTCGGACAGGATCAGTTACCAAGCTATTGGTCAATTTATTGCCAAGAAATATTTTGGCTCAAGTTGGAGAATTCAAAGATGACAAGGAGCTTTGGAGCAAATTGGCAACGATTCATGAGATCCCCTCCACTGTACCAACTCAAGAAGAATCGAAAGAGGGCGACTTCGTGGGTCAAGATCAAGAGGAAGAGGATTCCGAAGTTGAGAGATGCTCAACTTCCGAAGAAGAAGTCCAAGAAGCCTCATCTTCAAAGGAATGCAATGAAAAGAGCAAAGAGGGAGCATACTCTTTGTTCCATGTACAAGATGAAGATGATGAAGTCTCCACCTCTAGGTTTGAGGGGGAGAGACCTTTGTTGACATCGGATCAAGAAGAAGGAGGAGTTTCTACATCCGGGTCAAATGGAGAAGAAGAAAATGCATCCTCCACAAGTCAAGTCAAATCTATTGAAGGAGCATCATTGTCAGATCAAGAGGAAGCATCTACCTTCGGATCAAAAGGAGGATCAAGTGTCATCCCTACACATGAAGGTATAACTAGTTCAATTAAAAATAAAAATCACATTATATATTTTGAGTGTAGGGAACATGTGCACTACAAGAGCAAGTGCCCTAAATTGGCCAAGAAGAAGGGCCAAGTGGCACCAAAGGGCAAGGAGAAGCCTAAGGAGACCGCCTCCACAACCAAGAAGAACAAGGAGCACATTGCGTGCTTCTTGTGCAACCAAAAAGGACATTATAAAAGTCAATGTCCTAAGGGGAAGAAGGCTGTCAAGCCTAAGGGAGGAAGCATGAGTCAAGGGGGAGTCTCCAAGGTAAAACGAAAGGTATCATTTATTGAGCCTACCCCTTTAAATAATGGTAAAAATCATGATAATTCCAATTTTTATCATTTTAATGTTATTTACCATAAAAATAGGAAGCATGATAGCATTAAAGAAAAATATATGACACTCCATGCTAAGACTATCACACTAGGGTTAGGAAGGTAGGTAAAAGTTTAGGCAATAACACTAAGGACCATAGTTATAAGCCTAGAAATAAAAATGCTCAAGGATTTAAGGGAAAATCAAAATATAGGGATTTATGGGAAGAAAATCAAGTCTTGAGGTCAAGGCTTGATAAAATTGAAAAGACCCTAAAAAAGATGGAAAGTATCCTAAAAGGGCAAAGTGAGCAAAACCTAGGTTTAGCACAACAAAGGTCATCCAAGGGCCATAGGGGTTTGGGATACAAACCTAAAACCAAAAAGGATGTGCCTTCTTACCATATGGTTCCATATAATTATGAAACCAACCCTAGGTCAAATGGTTAAGTCAAAAATACTAGGGAGGTTATCCCTAAAAGTATTTTTGTAACAAACGTGACTAAGACTTCTAAGAAATCCAAGAAAGTCACAAAGAAGGTCAGAAGGGAAGAAATTCCTAGAGTTGACTTAGGAAATGTGACCAAGGCTTCTAAGAAGTCTAATAAGGTTACTAGGAAAGTATCTAGGGAGGCTATCCCTAGTAAGTACCAAGAGCATCCAAGGAGCACCAATAGGTTTTGGGTTCCTAGGAGCATTTTCTCTACCCCTTAGATTGGTTAGAGAGTGTCAACTCTAATTGAAAGGGTAGTTAACCCAATCATGATAAAGTTGGCACTCTAAGAGCATTTTCAAGGTTATTGTTAACCTTTGAAAATGATAAGGATTATTGGTTTACTCTTGGAAAGAGTAAGATGTGCCATAATGTGAGAAGTTTGATTTTAAAATAAAATTGGCACATTTGGGGAAATCATAAGAACTACCAAGTTGGGATTGTGGTATGTTCTTAGGAAGTTAAAGGCAAATCTAAGCCTTATTTTTTGGTTACTATTAAAAGAGTAAATTGTGCCAAAATTTGAGAAATATGCTTAATTTAAATTGTCACAAAATTTATAAAAGTAAAAGAAATGTCAAATTGGATTTTGGCATCTTCTTGGGAAATCATAGGCAATCTAGGATTTAAGTTAAGTTAGCTAAGGTTTTAGGATACTTAGATAGATAATCTAGATATATTTTATTTATGCTATTTTACCATGCTTTGTTTGCCCATCATATGCCATGACATCAAATTTTGCATTCATGGTTTAAATATGAAAAATACAAAAATACCATGTCATGTCATACATACATCATGTAGTTCTAGGAAAATTTTCCTTTGAAAGATATCTATCTTTGATGTATGTCATAACATCATTATGCATTCGATTAATTTCCTTATAACTAAGGACTAATGACATTCATTAACAAGTAACTGTTAGGACCTTCGGATGGCTAGAGAGGGGGGGTGTGAATAGCCGACCCCAAATTCACGTTTCTTCCTACAATTTGAGTTAGCGCAGCGGAAATAAAAAGTAGAAACGAAAATGGAGAAGATCAAACCTCAAACACGACGATATAACGAGGTTCGGAGATGATACTCCTACTCCTCGGCGTGTCCGTAAGGTGGATGAATCCTATCAATCCGTCGGTGGATGAGACCCCGGAAAACCGGCTAATAAAAACTCCTTCTGGGTGGAGAAACCTCACCACAATACCTTTTGCAACAGCAATAATGGAGTACAAAGAATAGAGCAAGAAACAATGGACAATATGAATGTAAAAACACCCTACCAAGTTTGTTTGTCTTCTCGTTGTCGACTGGAGTCCGTTGATGAAGCAGCAACTTCATGGATCCAACAATAGCAGCTAGAAAACCAGCCGACGGAAGCTCACTCGAAGCTTCAGAAATGAAGAGCTCAGCAAAGCTCAGATCGCAGTCTTGAGGAAGAAGAAGTTAATCTTTCTACCTTCACTGTAAAGGCTTATATGCTGCACCTGCAAAGAAGACAAAGAAGAATCCAGAAATCTAGCCGTTGAGTCACAACGGCTAAGCCTGGACAGATCAGGCTCCATCCTGATCGGTCCAGGAGGTCCCTCATCGGTCCACAAACCGATCAGGCATCGGTCCTGTATCCCTGATCGGTCTGTGGACCGATCAGGATACGGGTGGATCGGTCCACAGACCGATCCCCCCTTCTCTGAATCCCCTCGCTTCCTCAGATAACATCGCTTCCTGATCGTTCTACGGACCGATCAGATAACCCACAAAAAGCTTCTGTTGGGTTACTGATCAGTCACCAGACCGATCAGATAACTAAGGTATCACTGGATCGGTCAACAGAATACAACTCGAGTCAAGTCAACTCGAGTCGGGTCATCCAGGTCAACCTTGACCTAAGGTTGCACCAACAGTAACATCCTTGGTGGATGTCTATAACCTCAAAATGTCTAGATAGATATGCATGATCCCTAGATTAGGGCAAAACCAAAGTTTACATCTCACTAAAGAACTATAAGGTGACTTGTATGTATTTTTGTATACATTAGATGCAAGTGAGATGTTAGGATGATGAACAAAACTCAAGATATTGATTTAGTGCATTTTTATGAGTTTTAGGTTCATCAAAACACATAGTTATGTGTTTTTCAATCATTGGAAAAGCTAATGTACAAGTCATGTGCATTGAGCCCAAAGAATATGGTTGGATATTGGTTTTGAAAATGATTTTAAATATGATTTGAAAAATCTTGATGAAGACTATCTTTTGATAGTAATCATCATTGAATAGTTGAGCACAAACTTGGAAGAAAACACTAAACTTTTTACAAGTTTCCAAGTTTGTGTCAATCTTTGAAAATAGAAAGTATTTTCATAGAAAACTATTTTTCCTTGATAGTATATGCCCTAAGGAATGTCTACATGAATTTTCATGATTTTTTGATTTTTGTAGAATTTTAGGGGAGTTTCTGAAATTCACTGAAATAAATTTTCAATTTTTTAGAGCTCCAATCGATCACCCGATCGATTGGAGTGCCTCAATCGATCGGGTGATCGATTGAGAGGAGTTTTCCCGAGAGTAGAAGCTCGCTGGATCGATCAGTCGATCAATCCATGTAGTCTGAATCGATCAGTGGATCGATTCAGCAGGGTTCAATCGATTGGGACTCAACTTCAATCGATTCAAATGTTGATTTTGGCTGGGAAAGCTTATTTTCAGCATTTTTGGTCTATGCAGTCATTCCTAACCCCTCAAAAATATTTGTATATCTTTAGAGGGAGTTTTCATGATGAAAACAAGGATGGATTGGTTAAAGAAGACTAAGTAGAGGTTTAGATTGAGGTTTGGTTTCATTATTGAATTTTTGAATCTCAAACACTTCTAAATTTGGGTTTCCTATATGTTTAGGGATTCCAAGTCATTGTTGATGCAATGACAGAAGTAACGTGCATGTCTTTAGGGGGAGTTACTCTTTAAGGACATGAAAATCTATTTTTCATACACCTTGGAAGGTGGTTAACCTTCCTTAGCGTAAATGCTCGAGGTTGAGCATTTTTTAAAACAATGGGGAGTGGATATCCTCATTGGTTGTTTGTTCATGCTCATGGGTGAGCTTTGAAGGAAAATGAAGGGTATGAGACCTTCATTGGTTTAAGTGGTATATTCTCAAGGATGAGCGTTCAAAATAATGAAGGGTATGAGACATTCATTATTATGTTGTGAACAACGAGTGAAGTTGTAAACAACGTCGGGTAACTCTTCAGGGGGAGAGTTTTTGATGTGTTCCAATAGGGGAAGAATGTAGGGTTTAAGTTAGGTCTTCATTACCTAAGAGGGAGTTTGCCCTCTAGAAAAGGAGGAGAATGATGGGAATCCCCATTCATATATTGGCATGAAGGTATTTGAGGCTATGATATTAGCCTAACTTAAAGGAGGTATTGTCAAACATCAAAAAGGGGGAGATTGTTGGTGCAAGATTCCCTAGGTCAAGGTTGACCTGGTTGACTGAGCTTGAATTGGTTCAAGCTCGATTCTTGATGTTTGAGTTTCGATGTTCGACAATACATGGAGACAATACATGAAGATTGCAGGTGCAATTGTTCATGTGGGGAGATTGTTGGTACAATTCCCTTTTTTGTCAATGTTGACCAGTTCAGATGTGAAGGAGGGTCAAGTAGGTCAAGGTTGACTGGATACTTGACTGAAAAATCCTGGTGAGTGAAGCCAAGTGAAAGTCCTAGTGAGTGAAGATAGGCAGAAGGAAAGTCCTGATGAGTGAAGCCAGGCAGATGAGAAGTCCTAGTGAGTGAAGCTAGACAGAAGGAAAGTCATAGTGAGTGAAGAAAGGCAGAAGGAAAGACCTGGTGAGTGAAGCTAGGCAGATGAGAAGTCCTAGTGAGTGAAGCTAGGCAGAAGGAAAGTCCTGGTGAGTGAAGCCAGACAGATGAGAAGTCTTAGTGAGTGAAGCTAGGCAGAAGGAAAGTCCTGGTGAGTGAAGCCAAGCAAGGGAAATCCAGGTGGATCAAGGTTGATCGAACACCTGGTGGAGATAAGTCCAAGTGGGGCAAGGATGACCGGACACTTGGCAAGAGGAAAAAATTCCAAGTGGGTTAAAGGGATTGATAGGGACACTTGGTGAGGGAGTCCTAGCAGGTCGGGGGTGACCGGATGCTAGGCATGATGTACCAACAGGTCATGGTTGATCAGATGTTAGTTTAGGGGACTTTGGACTTGGTTTTGGGCAAAAACCATGAGCTGGATCGATCAGCCGATCGATTGGCTCATGCCCAATCGATTGGCTGATCAATTGGGTGAGTCCCCGCGACAAGCCTCCTCCCAATCGATCAATGGATCGATTGGGAGAAGCTAGCGATCACACAGAATAGCTCTGGATCGATCGGTCAATCGATTCAGAGCCTCCAATCGATCAGCTGATCGATTGGGAGCTGCGATTTCGTGCGATAAGCCCTGGATCAATCGGGCGATATATCCAAAGCCTCCCCAATCGATTGGGAGCAATCCAATCGATTGGGATTTGACCGTTGGCGCTGGATAAAGACGTTGGCGTGCAATTTCGTCGGCAGAACTCTTGGCTTTCTTCTCCAGTGACACCAGCGATTCCACAGCTTCACCACAGAGTTCTCACCGCCAGTTCTTGAAGATTCTTGGAGGCTTGTGCTGGTGCACGTCCAAGTCAAGAGGCAAGGAAGAAGTTAAGGTTAGGGTTTCTTGTGCAAACTTGTAAGATCTTATTGTATTTTGTTTCCCTTTCCTTTCTTCTTGTACTGAGAGCTTGTAAGGTTTCTCCGCCTTCGGTGGTTATCGAAAAGGAGTGTTTACATAGTGGAGGGTGCGTGAGTGTGTGGATCCTTGGACTAGTCACCTTTTCTTGAGGTGGATACCAAGTAAATCCCTAGAGTTAGCGTTGTTGTGTTGTTTCTTGTATTTTCCGCTGCTATCATCTTGAAGAAACAAGCAACGACGAGCACGAGATCGCGCTGAGCTATTCACCCCCCCCCCTCTAGCTACATTTTCAGTCTCAACAGTTTAAACCACTAAGAACAGATAAGTTAAATTTGGAATCAATAATGCTAAGTTCCGTTTTCGATTCCTAATTTAATTTCTAAAGAACACAATAGGTTGTTAGTAAAGGTTCAGGACTTGTACAAAATTTTTGTATAGGGGAACCGGTATGATATTCCGCATAGCAACCAACAATAAGCACATTAGTGCTCGCTCGGTCTTCACTCGGCCAATAATATACTAAAAGTTTTGTAAGGCCAAGTGCCTTTATGCTCAGTCGGGTTTTGCCCGACTGAGCATGTGTAAACACATTGGTGCTCGCTCGGCCTTTACTCGACCGATAATATACTAAAAGCTTTGTAAGGCCAAGTGCTGTTATGCTCGGTCGAGCTTTGTTCGGCCAAACGCATGTAAGTACAGTGATGCTCGCTCGGCTTTCACTCAGCCGGTAATATACTAAAAGGTTTGTAAGGCCAAGTGTCTTTATGCTCGATCAGACTTTGTCCGGCCGAACGCATGTAAGCACAGTGGTGCTCGCTCGGTTTTCACTCGGCCGGTAATATACTAAAAGCTTTGTAAAGCTAAGTGCCTTTATGCTCGGCCGGGTTTTGTCCGACCGAATGCATGTAAGTACAGTGGTTCTCGCTCGGTCTTCACTTGACCGGTAATGCACTAAAAGTTGTATAAGGCTAAGTACCTTTCCGCTCGGTTGAGCTTCGCTTGACCGAGCGCCTGCAGAAAGCTTTTTATTTGGTCGTTCATTATCCTATTAATCATTCATTCACCTAACTATAGACCCCTCCTATGAGTTGTAAATAAACTAAGCATTCGTGAACAAGTTTGGCGTTTGGCTTGGTAAATGCTTGTTTATGTTCATTCAATATATATAAGATTAATTAAACAAACAAGCTTGAACATCTCATTAAGCTAAACAAACAAACTTGAACGCATATGTATTCAGCTCGTTAACATTCGTGAACAATGTTCGTGAACAACGTTCATGAACAATGTTCACAAACCATATTCATTAATAAAACTCTTTTCAATATACTAAATAAAAAATAAAATAAAATAAAATAAATAAATTAAAATTATCAAGCTCAATAACCAATTAAACAACTAAAAGTTTCAAACAATCAAACATACTTGAATTGAGAGCTTGATAATATCTAAACGAACCAAGCTCAAGCCAAGTTCGAACCAAGCTCAAGCTAAGCTTGAATTTGGAGCTTGATAACATCTAAACGAATCAAGCTCAAGCCAAGCTTCAAACAAGCTCAAGCTCATAAAAAATAAACCAAGCCAAGCTTGAACACGCATTTCAAAAGCTTGGTTCATTTTAAGCTCGGCTCAGCTCGGCTTGGTTACCTTATCAAACAAGCTTGAACACCCCAAAGCTCGGCTTGGCTCGGCTTGTTTACAACCCTGTCTATAGACCCCTCCTATCTTTCTTGACCATGACTTCTACTTCATTCAATACGCTAGCCTATTATAACCCATATCATATATTATTCTAAGTTCTTTAGATATATCAGTTAATTTTTATCCAATTAATTGAGAATAGTAAATAGGATAAAATGGATATAAGATATGTGATTTGATAATTTTAAAATTTAGATACATCACTTAGATATCCTAAAACTTTATCTATGGTAATTTGCTGTTGTTGGACTATTTCTTTTTCTTTGTTACATGAAAATTACTTGATCAGAAAGTTCAGCAATGGCGGATGCTAAACTTTCTCGCACCAAAACAGTTTATTTCTTGAACCATGCAGCCACCGTCGGAGATCAGAGTTCACAACTAGTGGATTGCATTTTGCCATCTCAAACTTTCAGCTTGATGATTCAACATTTTGAGGTTATAATAATTCATTTGATTTATTATAGTAGTTGTATCTGTTTTTTCAGACTCCAAACTTTTCTGGTTTTCTGATTGTCAATTAATTTAGTTGTGTGCATGAGGTAGATATCTTTTGAGCACTGGTAGTTGAGACAGAAGCAAACCTAAATTCTGAAGACGGCTACAAAGTGGAACTGAAAATTACAATAAACCAATCACCATTGGTAATGGTTAGAATTAGATGAACTACTCATCCATGCATAGATTGGATGAGGCAGCACTGGCTTTTTAGGTTGAAGTTGCAGTCCTTCAAAGTTTTCAGGCCGGCAGTCTTTAGTCTGATACCACTATGGTGTCAGAAGCTGGTGCAGTATCTGGGTGGGTTGGTGATCAGAACTTGTCTTCCATCATTCCAAGTAGGAATTAATTCCGGCAATAAAAAAGTTAAATTTATTTTTTTTAAAGCAATTTTATAAAAAAAAATCACTTCGACTGATGTGACTTTTGATGGACATAGTAAACTTGGTTGCAAATGTGTATGAGCGGGTAAATTGGTCCCTGCAAGCTGGTGCCTACTTCGTCAACAAATTTATTCATCTAAAATGATGAATTCAACAGATTTTAGAGTTTAACAAAGACCTAAATAAAGTTCATGACGTTGTCAAGAAGAAGGTAAATTAATCTAGAGAAGTTCATAATAATGCTGTATTTATAAGGTTCGCTTTCATACGAATTGTTACTCAGAGTTGACACCAAGAAATAGACATCCATTGTTGGCATCTAACATTGGAAATTAGTAAGGGGTAAGAGTGCTCTTTTTATATAGAACGGTCTTTTGATATATATATTTTTTAAAATAGAGTGTTCTTTTTAATGTGATGAAAATAAAGAGCAGTCTTTTTATTTTCCGTCATAAAAACTTTAACAAGGTTTTTTTTTTGAGCTAAATAATATATTTTCTTTAAAAAAAAAGGAAAATGAAGAAAACAACGGAGATCTGGCAACCTTTTCTTAGATCTCGGCCGTCCAATTTATAACGATGTTTTATGCAGGAAGATAACCGCAAGGGCATCATGATTAAGGAATCTTCTGAATCGTGCTTTGGGTAATTGACGATTATACCCCTACGGACCACTAAAGTCTTCTTGGTGAATGGCCCAACTGCCGCCAAAGTCTTCCTGGTTGACGGCCCACCTGCCGGAGTATTCGAACGACGACGCAGCAGATGGGAACGAAGAAGACCGGGACGAGAGCTGTCGGTCGGTACAATCCCTTAGCCACCTCGTTGGTTCCCCACCGGCCGTCGCCGCCGCGACCTCATCACCCGGCGAAGACATCCTGGATGAGCTGATTCGCACTAGTGCCTCCTCGATATCCTCCTCCATTGGGTCGTTGCCGATGGAATACAAGAGGCGGCTCGGAGGAGAAGCCAGGGGAGAGGGAAGAGAGATATTCCTCGATTCGCCTTCCGGAAAGCTTCTCGCTTGGACGCCGCTGCTAGTCATCTTGACGGGAGGCGGCGGCGCCGCAGATAACGGCGGCTGCGGGAGAGTGACGGGGGCGCGGCAGAGAGGACAGGACGGTGAGTTCTGGATCCACGTGTCGACGCATCCGGCGTGGAAAGAGTGGAAGCAGGCGGGGAGGAGACGGAGATCCTCACCTGGCCGGAAGGAGCGGAGGCAGACGGCGCAATCCGGAGAGGATTTGGAGAGGGCCGAGAGAGCGGAGCCGAGGCTGTAGAGGGGGAGGGAGTCGATTAGAACCGAGTTCAACTTCTTCTCTGAAGGGCGGGCACTGTCGTCAGCCGCGGCAGGGCCAGATGGTTCGTTCGGATCGAGGAACGAATCGGAGGCGACGGCTGAATAGGAGCGGCGGAGGCGGAGGACGAGGCGAATGAAGAAGCAAGCGAGGAAGCTGAAGCCGACGATGGCGGAGATTATAAGAAGGGTCCAGCCCAAGGATATCGAAGACGACGAGGAGGGGACGGGCGGAGGGAACTGTTTGGGGTCAACCGCCAACGGCGGGTGTTTCAGGATTGGCGGCGGCGGCGGCCGAAGCAAGTCGTCGTTCATGGCGAAGGCCAAGGAATGATTCGATGGGTATTAACGCAAATGAATCATAAGTAGGCGTGGGTGCAATAAATGTGCCGCTGGGGTAAGTACCTTAGCATAAATATTTTTAATTTCCGTCAAAAATAATTAAATCAGATAATTCTATCAATAAAAAAAATACAAATAGCTGACTGTTTGAGATAAGATGGTTGTTGTGATATTACCCCTTAACAAATCACGATTGTTTAATGAGAACAAAGGAGACTTAGTTGACTTGTTAGTTGACTTGTAACAATAACAATTTGTGTTATAAACTAACAATTTAATGAGATAAGATGGTTGTTAGTCGACTTGTAACAATTGTTTATATATAGCGCTCGTACAAGTGAGACTTGACTCTCCGGTCTCATTTGATCATAGAGTGATGATTCGATCATATTTAGGGGGTGTTTGATTTTTTTTCCAAAGAATAGGAATCGGAATGAGAATCATTATATTGTGGAATGAAAATGAGTATAAGCATGAATATCACTCTTAAAGGCAATGTTTTGTTAGTTACATATTTTCTATCGGAATAAATCAAATTTTTCTTTTTTACCCTTAAAGGAAAATAAGAAAAAATTAGATGTGAGAGAAAGATGAATGTGAGAGAAAAATATGATGAAAGAAAATTGATCCTGTCCGAATCGTCGAACCAAAGGACGCTGGGCACGTGGCGCTCTCCTAGTCGCTGACGCAGGCCTCCAAAGCTCCGGCGATCCTGCACAGAAGTCGGGCCGGGAAGGGGTTCCCGGCGGCGACCCTCTGATGCTCAAGTCAGGTAAGCGGACAGAAAAAGGGTGACTCCGAAATGCGTAGAATGCATACCTCCGGCAAAGGAAGAGGCTCTTCATATAGAACGGTGAGAGAACTAGTGCACGTCCACCGAGGCGTATAAGTGTCCGCAGCCCATACCTCGGTATGTACCTGTCAGAGAGCTTACCTGACACCATACTGCTGCAGTTCAGTCATGTCTTCAATGGGACAACAGAACACCTTGTTGTCAAACTTAGAGTATGGCCTAGCCATAAGACTTGACGGCTGTCAGAAGATGTTCCTATCCTTCAACCACCGCCCGGCCGGGACGTCCGTCCGGCCGACCGGCGTGAATAGCGTCGTCCGGATGGCCTTAATTTCCCGCGCCAGCCGGGCGGCGCGCCCATTATGTCCTGCCCTCTTTTAGCCCTTCCACTCGGCAATTTACTACTTCATTGAGCGTCGGAACCCCAACTCCTATCAGGGCGTCTTTCACTATCAGACGTGTACGGGCAGGCCGATCGGCGTGCCCTTTTTCCATGCGTCCGGTCGGCTCACCCTTCTTTGACGGACCACCTGGCCTTTTGACCTCCACGTGGCATTGACCCCTCTTTAGGGGGTCCCGGGCTCTTACCACCGGATCACTTGCCTCCCCCTCGAGTCTAGTCGAAGGAGGCGAAGTCCGACTGACTGGACTGCCGCTCTGACTGAGCATTGATTGCTGCATTGGGCCGATCGGCAAGGCGTAAGGATGCTCATCCGTCCGGCGGTATCTTGTCCATGCCTTGTGTTTTCTTGGCATCCATGTCCGATGCTCTCCCCTATTATCCATCACGTGCGCTGAGCACGGTAAGGGGAGCCCATTAAATGCGGCCAATATCCTGCTGACACATGGCGATCGTGCGTTTGTCAGCGTATGGCGGTGGCGTCACTTCCGATGGGACAGCTGTCGTTTGAAATGAACGGCTGGATGATGACCTCGTTAACAACGACCTGGATCGGACGGTGGAGGTTGATCCCGGGCGGCGATATAAAGCCCACGTCTCCGTCTCCGCCGCCTTATTGGTTCCTCCTCCTCCGGCGCTCCTCTACCCGCTTTTTTCTCCGACGACCTTGCCCCTCAACTCTTCGGCAACCCCAGGCCCCCGTCGATCATCTTTCTTGCTCGTAAGACCCTCTTTCTCGTTCCCACCGTTTTCTTCTTGCTATTAATCGTTTCCTTCAGGCGATTTTCCTCCATTTCTTGCTTGAACCTTCCCCTTTTGTCCCGCATTCCTGTCTTTCGATCATGACTAGTACTTCGCAGTCAATCGGCGGTGCTCCGGGTCTATGGTACTCGATCATGGAAAGTCGTTTTGACGAGGAGGACGCGTTGCGTCTCGCTAGGACTTACGACATTCCTTCCGACCACCAAATAGTATTAGCCACACCGGCCGATCGGCCTCATGCACCACCGATCGACACAGTTCTTTTCTTCCGAGACCAATTTCTGGCCGGACTACGCTTCACACCCCATGAATTTTTCCTGCAAGTCTGCAATTACTTCCGCATTCCGCTCGGCCAGGTAGTTCCTAACTCCATTAGGCTGCTGAGCGGAGTAATAGTTTTGTTCAAACTGAACGGCATCCCCTTAGATCCAAAAATCTTCCACTACTTTTACTATCCCAAGCAAGCCGAGTGGGGTACTTTTGTTTTTCAATCTAGGATAGGTTTCGTACTCTTCGATAACATGCCGAGCTCCAACAAACATTGGAAGGAGCATTTTTTCTATATACGTTTTCCCGAGCGGCCAACCTTTCGGACCAAGTGGCAGACGGCGATGCCGGCGCAACCGGAGCTCGGCAAATTTAGAGGCGACGCAGCCTACCTTCATGCAGCTAATGCACATATTCGGCTTGTCCTCTACCACAGCCGACCTGCCCTGCAGCATGAGTAAGTTCCCTTATCTTCCCGTTTGTTTTGTTCTAACTGATTTATTTTGCAGCTGAAGTCATGTGGCGCGCCAAAGCTACCGAGAAGCTCAAATTGAAGGCCGCCCAGATCGAGGCGGTGACGAACAAGGAGGCCGCCGAACGGGGCCTTTCTGCAGCTGATCCGGCCGGTGAAGAAGGTGAGGGGACACCAACTGTCCCCGAAGCTTCAGACGCCCCTGCCTCTCACGAGGAGGCAGCGGGCGACATAGAACCTCCTACCCAAGCCGAGGTGGAGGGCCGCTCGGCGGACGATGTTCCGCTAGTCACTCGGAAGCGCCGCCGGCCAGAATCTGCGTCTGCCTCCACTCCACTTAATGAGCCATCGCCCGAGCGGGGCCCGGATGCTACGATGTTGTCCGGGACGATTTCCCTCGAGAGTACTCCGACCCCTCATGGCTCTCCGAGGGCCAGCTCTGAGGTGCCACCATCCAGCCCTTCCAGAACTCTGCGCCGTATCAGGCGTTTCGGCGACCTCCCCTCCTCGTCCACCGGTAAGGCCGATGCCTCTCAGAGCGAGCCGAGCGGCTCGAATTTAATTAAGATCGTTCTGCGCCTCCCCTCAGAGAGATACATGGCTGCTGCTGATCGGCCCGTGGTTCCCGAGCAGCAGATCACCTTGACGGGCCACCTTGCAAAAGCTTGGGAGGACGCTCGGCGTCGCATAAAAGAGATGACTCCTGGGCAGCTCGGCGACAGCAACCTCCAACAGGCCACCGGGGTATGCCCTTCCTCTTTATTCGTGCAGTTGAATTAAGTTTTTAACCTATTCACCTTTGATCGTAGAACTGGGTGGAGCAGATTGCTATTAGCAATCGGTTGGCCGAGCTGGAGGACGAACTGAGAAAATTTAAAACCGCCGGGGACAACCAGCAATCGACGGCCGCTCTAGAGAAGGCCAAGAAATCACTGGAAGCCGAACGGAAAAGGGCTTCCGATCTGGCGAGCAAGGTCGTCCGACTTGAGGCGATGATCAAGCAACGAGATAAGGAGATCAAGACGGCGACCACCAGGAAGCTCCAGGCCATCGAGGATATGGACCGCATGAAGGTGGAGATCAGGGGGCTGGAACAACGGATCAAAGATTTGGATGCCCTGCTAGCCACCGAGAAAGAGAGCCGCTCGGCCGATCTCCAAAGATTTGATGGAGATTTGAAGGATATTCAGGCCGCCAGCGACGCTGCCCACGCCGCGCTCAAAGAATATCAAGAGGGGGAGTCGGCTCGCTCCGAAGAAGGGAGGAAGGCGTTCCTCCGCTCGGAAGACTTCGGAGAGAAGTTTACCGACAAGATATCCCTCACTTTCGAGGAGGCGATCAAGGCGGCGGTGGGCTATCTGAAGACCAAAGGCCACCTGCCTGCCGAGCTGACCATCCCCCCCGAGGACCTCGCGAGCGTGATGGACTCCATCCCCGACGCTCTTTTTGATTTTGATGCGTGAGGAGCGTTTTCATGAACTTTTTTGTATTCCCGCCGTTTGGCCCAACTTTTTTCTGTAATGACTTGTTTGATTAAGTGTTCTTTATATCCTTTCCGCTCGGCTCAATTCGATCGTCTTAATTACATCTATCATGCGACCGCGCAGCCGCTAAGCTTTCGAACGTAACCACTCGGCATTTTCATGCTAAGATCCCTAACTTTCACTGACCAACTTTTTCTTTGTGCCTTACCCCCAAAGAGATTTTCCGTACATTTTTAATGAGAGAGCCGCTCAGCCGTATAACCAGGCTATCGTTGATTGTATCATGTGACTGGCTATCCGCTCGGACGTTTATAGACGCCGGCTCGTCTCTCGATATTTAACGTCGGAGCTCGACGGCCTTCCGCTCGGACGTTTATAGACGCCGGCTCGTCTCTCGATATTTAACGTCGGAGCTCGACGGCCTTCCGCTCGGACGTTTATAGACGCCGGCTCGTCTCTCGATATTTAACGTCGGAGCTCGACGGCCTTCCGCTCGGACGTTTATAGGCGCGTCTCTCGATATTTAACGCCGGAGTTCGACGGCCTTCCGCTCGGAAGTTTATAGACGCCGGCTCATCTCGATATTTAACGTCGGAGCTCGGCGGCCTTCCGCTCGGGCGTTTATAGACGCCGCTCGTCTCGATATTTAACGTCGGGCTCGGCGGCCTTCCTTCGGGCGTTTATAGCGTCGTCTCGTCTCGATATTTCGGAGCTCGGCGGCCTTCCGCTCGGGCGTTTATAGACGTCGGCTCGTCTCGATATTTAACGTCGGAGCTCGGCGGGCTTCCGCTCGAACGTTTATAGACGCCGGCTCGTCTCGATATTTAACGTCGGGGCTCGACGGGCTTCCGGCCGGGGCGTTTATAGACGCCGGCTCGTCTCTCGATATTTAACGTCGGAGCTCGGCGGCCTTCCGCTCGGACGTTTATAGACGCCGGCTCGTCTCTCGATATTTAACGTCGGAGCTCGACGGTCTTCCGCTCGGACGTTTATAGACGCCGGCTCGTCTCTCGATATTTAACGTCGGAGCTCGACGGCCTTCCGCTCGGATGTTTATAGACGCCGGCTCGTCTCTCGATATTTAACGTCGGAGCTCGATGCCCTTCCGCTCGGACGTTTATAGACGCCGGCTCGTCTCTCGATATTTAACGTCGGAGCTCGACGGCCTTCCGCTCGGACGTTTATAGACGCCGGCTCGTCTCTCGATATTTAACGTCGGAGCTCGACGGCCTTCCGCTCGGACGTTTATAGAGGCCGGCTACTTGCAAAATGATGGAGGAAGGCCGTTCGGAAGTCCTTAAAGCTTGTGATGGATCCGTCCGGCAGCCTCCGGAACCACCGTTGAGCCGATCCCGAGAGAGTGGTGAGAAAAACTCGGCATTTTACTCCATCTGTGTACTGATGGAGAGTGGCTGTGTTATCGAACTTACCCAGATGATCATCCGGGTCGGTCGTCCCATTATACTCGCCGATCGTCGGAGGCACGTAGTGCTTGGGCAGAGGGTCTTGTAGAATGACCTCCGAAAATTGGCGATTGACCCGCTCGGGAGATGCGTCCGCTCGGGGGGCTTTCCCTTTTCTGTTGTCCCGTCTTGGTATTTCATCCAAAGATGATCCCCGTTCTCGATTAGTTGCTACAGCTTCAGGAGTGCGGAAGAGGGCCCGATGGAATGGTACTGTCGCTGGTGGTGCTTCCGCTCGGCCACCAGACGCTGATGTTGCTTGTTGTTCCGGACGCTCGGCTGTGGCTTTCTATTTTTGCTCCACAAGCTTGGCGGCCCTTATCTCGATCAGAGCATCGAGTTCGTCGTTCGAAAGCGTCACTAGGTGTTGTCGTCCAGCCTCGTCCATTGTTTCCGCTCGGATACAGGAACGTTCCCACAGACGGCGCCAAATTGATCCTGTCCGAATCGTCGAACCAAAGGACGCTGGGCACGTGGCGCTCTCCTAGTCGCTGACGCAGGCCTCCAAAGCTCCGGTGATCCTGCACAGAAGTCGGGCCGGGAAGGGGTTCCCGGCGGCGACCCTCCGATGCTCAAGTCAGGTAAGCGGACAGAAAAAGGGTGACTCCGAAATGCGTAGAATGCATACCTCCGGCAAAGGAAGAGGCTCTTTATATAGAGCGGTGAGAGAACTAGTGCACGCCCACCGAGGCGTATAAGTGTCCGCAGCCCATACCTCGGTATGTACCTGTCAGAGAGCTTACCTGACACCATACTGCTACAGTTCAGTCATGTCTTCGATGGGACAACAGAACACCTTGTTGTCAGACTTAGAGTATGGCCTAGCCATAGGACTTGACGGCTGTCAAAAGATGTTCCTATCCTTCAACCACCGCCCCGCCGGGACGTCCGTCCGGCCGACCGGCGTGAATAGCGTCGTTCGGATGGCCTTAATTTCCCGCGCCAGCCGGGCGGCGCGCCCATTATGTCCTGCCCTCTCTTAGCCCTTCCGCTCGGCAATTTACTACTTCATTGAGCGTCGGAACCCCGACTCCTGTCATGGCGTCTTTCACTATCAGACGTGTACGGGCAGGCCGATCGGCGTGCCCTTTTTCCATGCGTCCGGTCGGCTCACCCTTCTTCGACGGACCACCTGGCCTTTTGACCTCCACGTGGCATTGACCCCTCTTTAGGGGGTCCCGGGCTCTTACCACCGGATCAAAAATGATGAAAGAAAAAGTATGATGAGAGAGAAAGTGTGATGAGAAAGAATGAAAAGAGAGAAAGTGTGATGAGAGAAAATGAGAAAAGAGAGTGTGATAGGAAAGAGCATAATGAGAGAAGATGAGAGAGCAAATATGATGTGAGAGAAAGTATGATGAGAGAGGATGAAAAGAGAGAAAATGTAATAAGGAAAAATGAGAAGAGAGTGTGATGAGAGAGATTGAGGAGAGAGAAAGTGTGATGAGAAAAAAAAGAAAATAGTGAGTGTGATGGGAGAGATTGAGGAGAGAGAAAGTATGATGAGGGAGAAAGTATGATGAGAGAGAAAGTGTGTTGAGGAAAAAAAGGAGGAAGTGTGACAAGGGAGATTGAGGAGAGAGAAAGTGTGATGAGAGCGAAAGTGTGATGAGAAAAAAAGAGAAGAGAGTGTGATGGGAGAGATTGAGGAGAGAGAAAATATGCTGAGAGAGAAAGTATGATGAGAAAAAAAAATGAAGAGAGTGTGATGGAAGAGATTGTGGAGAGAGAAAGTATGATGAGAGAGAAAGTGTAATGAGAAAAAAAGATGAAAGAAAGTGTGATAGGAGAGATTAAGGAGAGAGAATGTGTGTGATAAAATGATGAGAGAGAACAAGGAGAGAGAAGTGATATGAAAGAAAAAATAAATAAATATATTTTGATATTTGATATTAAGGGAGAAAATTTTAGTTTTAGGTCAAGGGTATTTTTAGAATAAGGGAATATTTTGATTGATGAAAATAGGGTAATGGATCATTGAAGGGGAGCTACATGGGAATGAGTTATTACCCAATTTCAAAGATTCATTTTCTTATTTGTATTTTGTATTCCTATTCCTATAATCCAAATATTAACAATGACAATTAATAATTCTCATTCTTATTCCCCACTCTTATTCTCCTAAATCAAATGCCCCCTTAATATATCCTCCCATGGTTGATGTCTCTGGTGTTCATAGGTGGTGGATGTCATTAGTGTCTTGCTTAACTACTCCCATAATCTCCTTGGACGGCTGTAAACAAAAGTCAAGTTGTGCGGTGTTTATCGAGGTAAGTCTAAGTCAAATTAAATTAAATTTAAAATAAATCACGCTGTTAAAATCATTGTCGACACTATGAAATTCGTTATTTCTATCCAATTTCCAATTTCGGGAGGAAATGGAATGAACCAATTTTGCTTCCCGTATGTAAAAAAAATCAGATATTCAATTTTTTCCAGTTAATTTTAGAGATATATGATGTTTTTTTTTTAGTTCATTTTATGGGGGTATGGACATTCCAAAAGATGACTTTCAAAATTATTTTAATTTGAATTAAATTAAAAAAAAAAAAAAAAAAAAAAGACTGTGACAGACAAATTTGAAGACCTCATGGCTATTTAGCAAGTCATAACTGCTCGACCGCAATTTCATAGTTAAGAGATTACAAAATTATGAGAAAGTACTTGAATTGACATTGATACGGTGATAAAAAGAGATTTTATTAAAGATGAGTTAAAGTAGAAAATAACGGTTGATGTGGAGGTCAAAATTAAAATAGTCAAAGGCCTAAGACCATAGATCAAGTGCAGTTGATTAAACAGGCCTTCAGATCAGGTGAAGTTGACCGAACGGGCCTCCAATGCAGGTCAGATGCGACCATCTAAACAGTCATCCTCTAAAAACTTACAATCGAGGTTAAGAGATAAATAGTAAATTTTCTAACCCACCATTCTTGTCGATCGAACATGGCATTCGATCAGACAAAAGACATCCCTCTGATAATAGAAAAGTCGAGTGAAGGACAAAATGATAGCTCTATTTAATACGATCGAGCTAGCTTGTCCTTGGCGAATGACTTTTGGTCGATTTATAGTGTGACTCATCTATGTATCTCATTGTACTCTTTTAGAAGTTTATATTGCCAACAACAGAGCATGTCCAGTATATAAATCGTACTTTGAAAGTTTCTGGCCTGTCACATCAGAGGTTTACGTACCCGCTTAAGGAAAGATATTAGAGACACTTTTTTGACTTGTCTGTTCCTAGGATGCTTTGAAAAATGTGCATACGCTTTTGTTGTGCAAAAGAATGCCCACATATCTCCACAATGACACGATATTGCCCACTTTGGGCCTGGACCCTCATGGCTTTGCTCTTGGGCTCTCCCCAAAAGGTCTTATCTCAATGGAGATATCATGCATCCTTTTAACCCCATGATCTTTACCAAATCTTTCAAATGTGAGACTTTGATTGAACCCCAATAATTCTCCCCTCAAACGAAGAACCACAATTACTCTTATGGTCCGGGCCTCCCCGCAAGCATTTGGTCACACTGACCTGCTCTGGGCCTCCCCACAAGCATCCGCACCCGGTCACCCTGACCTACTCCGGGCCTCCCCCGAGCATCTGATCACCCTGACCTGCTCCAAACCTTCCCGCAAGTATCCAGTCATCTTGACTTGCTACGGGTCTCCCCGCGAGTATTCGGTCACCCTGACCTGCTCCAGACCTTCCCGCAAATATCCAGTCATCCTGACTTGCTTCATGCCTCTCCGCGAGTATCCGGTCACCCTAACCTGCTTTGGAGCCTTTCCTACAAGCATCCGGTTATCCTGACCTATTCCGGGCCTCTCCGTAAGCAGCTTGATCCAGTCAATTTTGACATGCTTCGGGCCTATCCGTGAATATCCGGTTACCTTAACCTACTTCGGGCCTCCCTACGAGCATCCGGTCACCCTGACCTACTTGTCTCCCTGCAAGTATTCGATCACCTTGACATGCTCCAGGCCTCCTTGCAAGCATCCAATCATCCTGACCTACTCTGGGTCCACCCTCAACTTCGTTCAAGGCCACCCCACATGGCATCTGGTCCGGATCATGACTCTGATACCATTTGTTGTGCTCAAAAGGATGTTCACATATCTCCACAATGGTATGATATTGTCCACTTTGGCCCTGGGCCCTCATGACTTTGCTCTTGGGCTCTCCCCAAAAGGCCTCATACCAATAGAGATATCATGCATCCTTTTAACCCCCATGATCTTTACCAAATCTTTCCAATATGAGACTTTAATTGAACCCCAACAATTGACTCCACCTTGCTGAACACCCAGTTTTCTGACCAACCCTGTAAGCCATAAAGCTTCCTTCAGTGCTTCAGCTGCTGCCATGTACTCGGACTCCGTAGTAGATAATGCAACAATAGATTGTATCATAAATTTTCAACAAATAAGTCCTCCTGCCATAGTGAATACGTATCCTGTAGTAGATCTCCTGTTATCTAAATCTCCTGCATAGTCTGCATCTACGTACCCAGCAACTGAAGGATCTTCCGGTTGTCTACTGAACATGATGTCATAATCAGTTGTATTTCTCAAGTATCTGAAAATCCATTTCACTGCATCCCAATGTGGTCGACCAGGATTTGAGAGAAACTTACTCATACTAACAACTTGCGCTAAATCTGGTCTCATGCAAACCATGGCATACATCTGACAACTAACTGCACTGGCATAAGGAACCTTTGACATCTCTTAGATCTCGTCATCCGTCTTTGGACACTGTTTACTGGATAACTTGAAGTGATGCGCCAGGGATGTGCTCACCAACTTTGCATTCTTTATGTTGAACCTATCCAGCACCTTCTCCACATAGTTACGTTGAGACAACCATAATCTCCCTACAGCTCTGATATCATTTGTTGTGCCTAAAGGATGTTCACATATCTCCACAATGACATGATATTGTCCACTTTGGGCCTGGACCCTCATGGTTTTGCTCTTGAGCTCTCTCCAAAAGGTCTCATGCCAATGGAAATATCATGCATCCTTTTAACCCCATGATCTTTACCAAATCTTTTCAATGTGAGACTTTGATTGAATCTCAACAATCCTCCCCTCAAATGAAGGACCACAATTACTCTCATGGTTCGGGCCTCCCTGCGAGCATTTGGTCACACTGACCTGCGCTGGGCCTCCCCGCAAGCATCTGCACCCGGTTACCTTGACCTACTCCGAGGCTCCCTGTGAGCATTCGATCACCTTGACCTGCTTCGGGCCTCCCTGTGAGCATCCGGTCACCCTGACCTACTCGCCTCCCTGCGAGCATCTGATCACCCTGACATGCTCTAAACCTCCCCGTAAGCATCCAGTTATCTTGACTTGCTTTGGGTCTCCTCGCCAGTATCCGGTCATCCTGACCTGCTAAGCATCCGGTCATCCTGACCTATTCCAAACCTCCCCATAAGCAGCTTGATCCGGTCAATTTTGACCTGCTTCGAGCCTATCCATGAACATTCGGTTACCTTAACCTGCTTCGGACCTCCATACGAGCATCCGGTCACCCTGACCTACTTGTCTCCCTGCAAGTATCCGATCACCTTGACCTGCTCCAGGCTTCCTTGTAAGCATCCAGTCATCCTGACCTACTCCGGGTCCACCCTTAACTTCATTCAAGGCCACCCCACAGGCATCTGGTCCGAACCATGACTCTGATACCATTTGTTGTGCCCAAAAGGATGTTCACATATCTCCACAATGGTATGATATTGTCCACTTTGGCCCTGGGCCCTCATGACTTTGCTCTTGGGCTCTCCCCCAAAAGACCTCATACCAATAGAGATAACATGCATCCTTTTAACCCCATAATCTTTACCAAATCTTTCCAATGTAGGACTTTGATTGAACCCCAATAGCTTTGAAATTCGTGCACCAATGCTACATTGACACTATAAAAGGGGATCTCCATCCACAGGCGAAGATGTGCGATGCTTCATTGTTCTACATACTTTTCACTACTGCTCATTGCTACTATTCTACTGAGCTGGATACTGACTTGAGCATCGGAGGGCTAATGCTAAAGACCCCTTCCCGGCCCAACACTAAATCTCCCGGTCTTGTAGGACAACAAGGAGTCTTCTTTTGGTCTGCATTAGAGCCACCGTGAAGTCTTCTTCCAGTCAACACTAGAGTCGCGTTCCCAACCTGCCATTTTCTCAGCTTTCGGGCAGGATTATATTTAGCATCGTCTGTGGGAACTATACCTGCATCTGAAACTTGAAGATGAAAGACGTCGGTTGGATGACTCACCACCATGATGCTAACCCAAGAAGATTTAGAGATACTAATAAATGCTTGACATGCAAAGATAGTGCAGCAACAAGAGACAACAACCAATTGTCGAGTGTCTAACGCCCCACCGTGTCGACAATAGGTCAACGAGCTGACCTAAGAACCCAAGCGAGAGACATTGTCGGCCGCAAGTCGAACCATAGGCCGACTGGTGCATTCTAAGAAGCACCGAACGTGATGATCTCATATCACCGAGCATTATTCCGCACACCCTTGGAAGAGCATAGTCGAGCATAAAGGGCACAAGGATCATCTTCCAAGAATGCTCCCGCCAGGCGTAGGCGGAAATGCAAGGTATCCTGACTAGACGACTCTCCCGAACGGATCAACATATAGTTCTTTTGATAAATCCTCGATAATCAGTTGCCACCTTATAAGCCTCTAATGATCAAAGAGTACACTGGAGTCAACTGACCCCGAGGACCATCTAATCAAATTCGACAACACCATTACACCGACGGAGTCAAGTTATGAATATTCCTCACCACACTCCTCGGATCGGCACAAAGATGGTTCAAACGCCTATCGATCGGATCCATCTGCATCTTTAAAGACTTCTGAACGGCTTTCTTTCAGTATTTAGTTAGCAGTTGCCGCTACCAAAAAATGAACGTGAACCTGTTCGTTGTCAAACAAGGGCCCAAGGAAGTACTACGAGCCTATATAAAGAGATTCAACCAAGTGGCCATGGACGTCCCGTCAGCCACCCTGGAAATCTTGGTAAGTTATTCCCAAGGACTTACAGATGGCGATTTCTTTCACTTACTCATCCAGAAGCCCCCAAGAGTCTTTGACCATCTGCTTGGGTGGCTACTAAGTACATTAACGTCAAATATGCCCAGTCAACTCGGAAGAAGGATGTGATTTTGAGTTGGTAGTTGTCCCGGAGCACCGAGCAACCCACACTCAGCCACGACCAAAAGGATCCCAAGCGGGCACAACTCAGCAACATCAGGAGCCCCGAACCCATGCAATCTAGTATGTCGAGGCCAAGTAGGCAAAATTCATCGAGCCTCGATAGTGGACCTGACTCTTCTGCTCATACCACCGCTAAGCAACTCACAACACGAGGGATTGCTATCATCTCAACTCAAAGCCACACTGACCAACTCCTCAAAGATTCCGTCGTTGATCTCCATCTCCTGATTGCCACCATCACCGCCAATTGGGCGGACAATATGAGGAGGGCATGGCGACTCCCGAGTAACACCAACCACATCCCCAACAAAGGGATAGTTAGAGGCCTACTCTAGCGTCCGTCGAGCGGCCACGCCCGTCAGCTCGAGAAGAAGAGAATCGTAGCAATGCCGCTCGGGGCAACATCAACATGATCGCGCGAGACCTGATCGACGGTGATTCTAATCGGGCTCAAAAGTCACATGTCAGGCGATTAGAAATCCGTGCAGGCAGGTCTAGCAAAGAAAAAGCATAGTGACCAAAAATCAGTTTTGGTGTCCAAGATTTGGAGGGAGTCAAAGTCCTTCACGATGATGCATTGATCGTCAGAGTAATTGCTAATTATAACATTCACCACACGTTTGTTGATACAAGAAGTTCAGTGAATATTATATTCAAAAAGGCATTTGATCAACTTCAGATCGATCGGAACAAACTTCAACCCATGACAACTCCACTATACGGCTTCACAGGTAATGAGTTGTTGCCAATCGAATAGGTTTGGCTAGCCATATCGCTTGGAGAAGAGTCACTCGTGAGGACAAAGATGATAAATTTCATTGTAGTGGATGCTCCGTCCGCTTATAATGTTATATTGGGTAGATCAACGTTGAACGAGTTTCAAACGGTCGTCTCCATATTCTGCCAAGAGATCAAGTTTCCTATGGATAACTCGGTCAGTGAAGTTAAGGGCGACCAGCTTGCACTCGTCATTGCTATATGGAAATAGTGAAGACTAAGTCACGAGCAGCTCGAAAGGCCCAATGGCTAGAGGTCAAACAATTCTGGAGAAGTCTCCCACATTGGTCTATAAAGAAAAAGAGGAGGTTCAAGTGCACCCCAGTCAATCGGAGACCACTACCTTTATTGCGGTTGATCTGAGCACAGAAAAGAAGACCAAACTGGTTGTATGTATAAGGTAAAATCATGATGTATTTGCGTGGGCAACTCATGAGCTCTCAAGTATCTCGACCACAATAGCACAACATGAATTACACGTCCGACCAGACGCCGGGCCAGTCAAGCAGAAGAAAAGGAATTTTAGCTTGGAACAAAATTAGATTATCCAAGCGGAGGTGGAGAAGCTGCTGGAGGTCGGGCACATCCACAAAATACAGTTCTCAAGTTGGCTCGCTAATGTGGTGTTGGTCTCCAAGACGAGTAAAAAGTGACGGGTCTACATCGACTTTAGAGAATGAATAAGGCATGCCTGAAGGACTACTGTCCTTTGTCGTGCATCGATTAGATGGTTGACTCTACGGCGGGCTACGAGCTAATATACATGCTAGACGCATATCAAGGATACCATCAGGTCTCGCTAGACAAGGAAGATCAAGAGAAGGTCAGCTTCATCACAGCAAGTAGAACCTTCTATTACAACATCATGCCATTTGGACTGAAAAACGCTAGAGCCACCTACCAAAGATTGATAAACAAGGTGTTCTGTCGGTAGATTGCCTGAAATATGGAGGTATATGTCGACAACATATTGATAAAATCCCTCCGAACTACTAATTTGTGTGCATATATAGAAGAGATTTGCCAGATCTTGAGGAAGTACGGAGTCAAAATCAACCCTAACAAGTGATTGTTCGGAGCAAGGAGCGGATGATTCCTCTGTTCTATTGTAACCGAGCGGGAAATCAAAGCAAATCCGAGTAAAGTGAAGGTACTCTAACACATATCGCCTCCACGTAATCTGTAGGAAGCTCAGCCCCTGACCGGACAAATTATAACTTTGTCAAGATTCATCTCTAAGTCATCCGATCGGAGCTAGTCATTCTTTAAAATTCTATGCTGAGCTACCAAGTTTCAATGGGATGTTGAATGCGATAAGGCACTGGAGGAACTCAAGAATTATTCATCTTCTTTACCTATACTTGCAAAACCCATCACAGACGAGCCGCTCTAGATATACTTGTCTTCCACAGAGCGAGCGGCCGGATTGGCGTTGGCGTAACATAACGGCAATGAACAACAACCAGTGTACTTCTTAAGCCATTTATTGAAAGATACTGAATGTCGCTGATATGTTAAACCGCTAGCGTATGGTTATCATCAAGTAATAAAATTTATAAATGTCGATCCCATGAGGACTGAGGATTAAGTGCTAGTCGATTCTATACTTCGAGTTTGACTAGACAAGATTGATAAGTGTTTGTCTGGAGATTTTCAACTAATACTGTAAAGTAAAAGGAAGATTATCAAGGAAGTCTTTAATTCAGAAAATGTTCTTGGTCATTGGTTTCGTTGTAATGGTGGATGTTATGCTATGAATTCGCCCTTCCCTAGTTGTCTACTTATATGTTTGCAGGACAGTCTAATTCACTACTGAATCCCACCCCAAGACGGTGTATCAGAGTACTCTCCCTGCCAGTAATCAGATATGTCATCAAGTGAAGAAGTAACTTAGAGAATTCGGGGTTTCAGTAGAGTATCTCCTGTCACTAGGTCTCCCCCGGGTATACGTCTTTAGATTACATAGGTCACTTGCGTAGCATATGATTAAGGAAAGCCCATTAGGTCAAGTAAAAGACTAATTCATATATAGAATTATTCTCCCCTAGGAGGTTATGACTCATATAGAAGGATAGTTACTTTAGATACTCAACTTTGAAACAAGCACCTTAAAACCATGCTGAGCTATATCAGATCACACACACTCAAACGAGACAACAATTTATGCATCTATTTAATGAAAGTTCAGGTTCATACTCAACTCTAGATACACATCAATGTATCTAGTACAGAATTCAGATCTATGCATACAGAAATGCAATCTAGATATACAAATTCAAATCCATAAAGGTAGTCTTCTTACAAGCATTTCATGAAATAGGACAAGTACATACAAGCTTCATCAAACTAAGGAGTCGACAATTCAATAGAGTTTATAACATCCACACATTGTAATTTCTACCTACGTCCTAAAATAGTGAAGATCTACTCCATAATAGATAGAAATACAATCTAAAGACTCAAATACATAAAAATTTCCAAATCCCTAAAGAAAGGGAGTAAAAACTTAACCTTGATGTCGAGTGGAGCCTTTTGATGTAGATCTTGGAATTCCGATAAGGATGGAGTAGCATAATGGCTTCAGATCATCTAGATGATGACTCTAGATGCAGGTATCTAACCTAGATGGTCTCCTCCTGTCCACCAAGCTTCTCCCTTTGAAAGGGGATGAAGTGCCTCTTAAATAGAAGTGAGGCTCGGGGTGGCCGTGCCTCTTGGCATGGCCAAACTGTCTCTTGGCTACCTAGCCGTGCCTAGAGGCACGGCCAGAGCCAAGTTGGCTCTAGCTCAAATAGCTTGGTCGTGCCAAAAGGCATGGCCATCTCCTCTGGGTCGTGCCTCAAGGCATGACCAGGTCAAATTTGGTTCCATAATGGTTGTTGCTCACTCCCTTGCCTTGGGCACTCCATTCCTCAGTTTTTCTCTCCACAGGTAGACAAAGTTAGGTCCCGGTCTTCATCAAATGATCTTTCTTTGTGCCTTTAGATTCCTTTTTCACTCGAGACTGCTCCTGAAAATGAAAATAGACTCTGAGCAGATCTCTAAATGCAAGATAATAATTATACTGAAATTAATATGATATAGGGTGCAAAAGCATAAATCATAGTTAATGAATGCATGAAGATGTGTATTAAACCCTACAAAATAACATATATAATCTATGTACATCAGTCACTATACCTGTCTTGAAAAGCTGGAATACAGACTAGTCCTGGTCGCTCAGAGGTTATGCCCTTATTTTCTTTCATATCTTATAATTATGTTAACTGACAACATGTTAGGGAGAGTCCTCCTCAACCCAGAGGTGTTTGAGCGGCTAATCAAGTGGACTATGGAGCTGAGTGAATTTGATATACAGTACCAGCCCAGATCTGTGATCAATGTGCAAGCCTTAGCTGATTTTGTGACCAAAATATAGAGTGTCGAGCTAGAGGCAACTTGAAAAGTATATATGGTTGGGTCGTCCATTAGACACAACAGCAAAGTAGGAATACTTTTAATATCTCCACGAGAAGATAGATGCAACTATCCATTTAGCTGGACTACCAAGCCACAAATAATGAGGCAAAATATGAAACTCTGATCGTTGGTCTGTAAGCAACCAGGTATATGGGAGCCACATGGGTACTTATGCACTTAGATTCCTAACTAACGGCCCAACAATTTTCAGGTACTTTTGAAATAAATTATGTTAGACTAAAATTATATGTCGAAGCTTTTGAAAAGTTAAAGGTAGAATTCCAAGAGGCAATTATGCAAAAGATCCCCCAGACCGACAACCAATATGCGGATGAGTTGACCAAACTAGCGAGCTCTTTAAGCCCTATAGTGCTAAATAAGCCGATCGAGCAGGTGATGTTAGTTGCTCATATCGAGAGAGTGGCTGAAGTAAGAGCACTAAGTGACTGGAGGGCACCTTTGATTAAGTTCCTCCGATCGAGCAATCCGTCCGCCGATCAGGAGCAAGCTCGGTTAATAAAAAAGAGGATCAGGTGATTCACATTAATAGGAGACTACTTATACAAGAGAGCTTTCTCGAGGTCATTGCTCAAATGCATCGGATTGGAAGACGTTCAGTACATCTTACAAGAAGTACACTAAGGTTCTTGTGATAATCATCCGGGCAGTCGTTCGCTGGCTCGAAAAATCTTATTGGCTGAATATTTTTGGCCTACCTTATAAGCATATGCCGCTCGGACAGTAACTACTTGTTTATCGTGTCAAAGATACCAGAGCATACTACACCGACCTACTGAAGAGTTGAAGACATCTATTGTCTCTTGCCCGTTGGATCAGTGGGACATGAATATTATTGGATCTTTCCCCATGGCGATCGATTAGAGGAAATTTCTTCTCGTGACTGTGGACTACTTCTCTAAATGGTTGGAGGCCGAACCACTAGTTAAGATAACCGAGCAGATAGTTATCAAATTCTTATGACAAAAAATCATGTGTTAGTTCGGCGTTCCTCACAAGCTCATCTTTGACAATGGAAGACAATTTGTCAATTTCAATGACGAAGGCTATAAGAATGGTGTGCCAACTATAACATTTTACAGGTTTTCACTTTAGTGGACTATCCCTAGAGTAATGGACAAGCGGAGGTCACCAATGGAGAAATTATCAGAGGACTCAGAACATGGCTCGACCACATTGGAGGAAGCTGGGTTGATGAATTGCCGAGCATTCTATGGGCCTATCGCACCACACCTCGAGAAGCTATTGGTATAATCATATTCCACTTGGTGTACGAGGGAGAAGTAGTAGTGTCAGTCGAAATAGGCATGAAATCCGATTGGAGATAGTTATACGACGAAAAATCCCGAGCAACATCTTAAATTAGACTTAATAGATGAAATTAAAAATAAAGTAATCATTCAACTGATGGCGTACCAACAAAGGATGAAGCAGGACTATGACAGAAGAGTGATTCCCAGATCATTTTAGGTCGATGACTTAGTCTGGAAAAGAGCTAAGCTGGTCGACAATGTCAGCAAACTAGAGGCCCATTGGGGAGAACCATACAAAATGATCCAGAAGATCAGTTTAGGATCTTATTATCTACAGGATGAAATTGGAGGAATTTGGACCAACCTTAGAGTACAAACCATCTACAACACTATCGAGTTGAGTAGTAAGTTTGTAATGAAATTTATGTACATTGTAAAAATATTTATTCTATGAATGCAGGAAAACTTAAACGAAAAATTACTAAGTGTCAAAGATTCTTACATCGTTCGGTCGAGTTATAAATGAGCTAAGCTCTCATGCCTCCAGACTCTTGAACCATTCAGCCAAGCTATAAGCAAGCAAAGCCTTGGGGCCTAAGTGTCCCAGACTCTCGCGTCGTTCAACTGAGTTATAAGGGAGCTTACTCTCGCGTGAAGCTTCCAGACTCTCATGCCGTTCGACCGAGTTATAAGTGAGCAAACTCCTCACACCTCAGTATCAAAGACTCTCGTGTCGTTCGACCGATTTATAAGTGAGCTAAGTTCTCACACTTCCAGATTCTCGTGTCGTTCGGCTGAGTCATAAGCGAGCAAAGCCCTCGTGCCTAAGTGTCAAAGACTTTCATCTCGTTTGACTGAGTTATAAGTGAGTTAAGATCTCATGCTTCTAGACTTTCATGTCATTCAACCAAGTTATAAGCAAGTCAAGCCTTCGCGCCTATGTGTCCTAGACTCTCGCATGTCTCAGACGAGTTATAAGTGAGTTAAGTTCTCACACTTCTAGACCTCGTGTCGTTTGACTGAGTTATAAGTAAGCAAAGCCCTCGCGACTAAGTGTCAAAGACTCGCATAGTTCGAACAAGTTATAAATGAGCATGCTCTCATGCCTCCAGACTCTTGAGTCGTTCGACCAAGTTATAAGCAAGCAAAGCCCTCACGCCTAAGTATCCTAGACTCTCACACTTCTTGGGTGAGTTATAAGTGAGCATGCTCTCACACTTCGAGACTCTTGAGCCGTTCAGCCAAATTATAAATAAGTAAAGCCCTCGCGCCAAGTATCTTAGAATATCGAGTTGTTTGACCTAGTTACAAGAGAACTTAGCTCTCGCGCTCCGTATTGGTCTCATGATAAGTAAATCGAAGGAGCTAAGTCTCGAAGATAAAAAGTAAAGGTTAGTGTGAACAAGAACTCTAAAATTCAGAACAGGCGTATGCCAAGTTAAACTAAGCAAATTTTTACAAGAAATATTCTGTTACTACAAAAGGATGTAGATAAAGGTAAAAGAAACTACACCAGATCGACTATGCTAGATCGACAATTACATCATTTGGGAGTGAATCCACGATCTTCTCTCTCTTGATGAACTGGGTCAGAACCTCAATGGAAAGATGGTCGCCCTCCTTTTGTTGTTGAACGGTCCCATCAATGTCGTAGCCGAACAGGAGAAGAGTCCGATCGGTCAACATCTAGTTAAAAGCCTTCGAGCAAAGGTACTCGACTCTGAAAGCCTCTAGTCAATTAGACTCCTCTTCCTTGAACTTAGAGAATTGGGCTTGGGAAGCCTCCAGCGCGGCTTTTGAAGCTAGCAGCTTGACATCTTTTTCAGCAATTTCTCGTTTATGCTCACCGAGCTAGAGTTCATGGACCGCCTGTTCGACCATATGACCGACCTGCTCTACAGCCAGGGTGGCTTCTGCATTCTCAAGTTTTTTGACCAAGATTTGTGCTTCTTTGTTCTTTATATCTAAGTCCTTGATGGCCCTAAGTTTCTTAGCGTTCGTAGAGTTGATCTTAACTTTAAAGTTATGAGCCTGCTTAGTCAGCCGATCGAGCTGGAGGGCCTGATCATGATTTTTATTTTTCTCCACTATCAGCGCCTGCTCGACCCTAGGAGCTTATCATAGGTCGTATCTAAGTCTTTCTTTAGTTGGGTCACCTCAGCAGTTAGTCGATCGACTAAGGCTTGCAAGGCACTTGTCTCCCAGATCGGGATTTGCAGCTATTTATTTTCATATTCCAAGTGGGCCAGTCTCTGACACATAGCTAGGCTTTCCATCCAGAACTACAAGTAAAAGAAATTAGTTATGGTCAACTGGGAGAAATGAATAAGAAACTCCAGATAAACTTATTGCTGTTGATTTATGGGTGAAACTGTCGGCAAACTCACCAGGTGGAATTGTGGCCACCCTAGCCCTAGCATCCGCTCAGGTTTAGGCCAAGAGACTATGTATTTGGATTTTATGCTTGGGTAAGCATAACTTGATGTTGTCCAGATAGCGCTAGTCGTTAGTTGGCAGTTTGATGATGGTCGTGATATACCTACGACCGCTCGGATCTGAGGGTTTTGAGATCGTCTTGCCCTTGGATTTGGATAGTGGGATGGAACGGATAATAGACGTAGGGGTCGCTGGGTCGGCCGATGGGGGCATCAAGTAAGACATTGGCTGCATTATAGTTGCCCCAACCAGCAACTCGGACAGTGAAGGAGTTTGATCGGATGACAGAGGAGTTGGTAGACCGACTGTCCTCTTAGGGACGACGAATGAGGAGCTCTCGCCCCATTCCAATGGAGGTTGAGGAGCCGACATGGCCACAGAGGTCTGCGGAATAGAGGCCTCCGAGCTAGAGGAAGCCTCCGACTGGAGCCTTTTTCGGTGTTGGCGCTAAATCAGTGGCTCACCAAAGGTGGCCAATTTCGAAGGAACCATTATGGGCGCCATAGAAGGGCGCTCGACGGCAGCTCACCAGTATTAGCTATGGCGTCGCTGGTCGCCATCTGGCTTCCTTCTGCTTCACCGGTCAGTTCTTCAGATGGCCCGACCAGCAATAGGCCAAGTCTTTCCAACTCGACCGCTCCCCTGACGTTGATTTCTGCATCAGTTAGTTTGCCCTTACCGCTGAGCAACGCCTTGAACATGACTTGGGTTAAAAAATAGAAAGAAATCAAGTAGATTCAAAAATGACAGAAGGAAAAATGGCTTACCAAAGGAGTCGAGCAACTAAGCTCGGATGGAACTTAGCCCAAACATGTACAGGACGCCTTCCAGTAATAACTTGTGTATATGGTATTTCTGATCGGCTAGGTGGGCGGCTGTTTGAAGGTAGGTCAACTCTCATTGGTATTGATATGGATGTGGTCCTTATGGCATGAGAGTAATTAGGGAATGAGTGAAGGACATTTTGGTCTTTGAGGAGGGGGGGTTTAGGTTTTAAGAGGGGAGAAAAGAGGAAGCCGGAGAGAGGTTTTTTTTGGGACTGCCGCCAGCCAAGGAGGGAGCTGCTCCTTGCGTACTTCGCCGGCGCCTGACGCAGCCACCGACGCTGCTTTTCTTCTCTCCCCTACCTCCTTTCAGCGCCAGCGCCGACGCTGATCGTCGACCGCCACATATCGCTGGTCTCCATCTCTTCTCCCCTCCACAGAGGGGTGGTTTTTGGTTGAGCATCGCCGTCAAGCATAGGAGGCACTTGGTGTTCTTCAGCCCGCGACCGCCGCGAAACAGCACCGACTTCTTCTCTACCGCGCTCCACAGCGCCGGCGACTCCTTCCTAGCGCTGAGTCCAGCGATCACCGCTGAGTTCAGCAGTCAACACCGCCGCCTATAGCGGCCGCCGCTGCCCCTTACAGCATCTCCGGCACCCAGCGTCTCAAGGGGTCCAGCACCGTCCCCTCCAGTGGCCGACACATCTGCCGACCGCTGCCTTAGCCTCCCGTAGCCATCGTCGTTACAGCCATTTCCGGCGAGCCTATAGCAGACTCCGGCACTCCCACAGTTGGCTCTGTTGGCTGTATAGTAGTTGTCTCCACTGCTTTTGGCATAGATCCGGCCCTCCGCGGTGTCTCCGGACTTCCGTCATGTTTTCCGGCCATCGAGCCGCGATGCTCTGCTATTTGTATTGTTGCTATGAGGGTGAGACATTTTATCAGCTGGTCTATGAGCAGTCAGTGTGTGTCGTGGCCCAACCTGCGAGCCGAGGATATGTTTTGACTTAGAGGCCTCTTTGTGGATACACTGCATACCGGATTCCCCCTCGCTGCTCCTAGATCCGGCTCCGTTGCTGACTCATATCCATCCATCCGACAGGGCCGCTACGACTCGATCAGTGGTCCGATCAGCTCATCCATCCATCCGAGGGCGCCCCCGTGGGCCAGGGTACGTCATTGCACTCGTTTATTGCTTATTTTATTATCATGTTATTATGTGGCTGCTTATGCATTTGGGGGATCCGCCTCGAGCACCGAGGTACCAGAGACTGGGGCAACCCGGTCACTAGCTGCAGGTACAGTTGCCCGGAGGACTTCAGACGACTCGGTCAACGCAGTGGACAGATCATCAACCGGGTCATGGGGGTGCGGTCAACCTTCCAGACACGTCATATCGGCAAGTCCGTTTTCTCAGCTTCCAGACAGGATCAGGTATTTTTCTAGCCTGGGGGATTTTGACAACTCCATTTACCAGCCGGTCGGGAAGGTGTTGGTGCAAGTTGCACCAGAATCAAACCTAAGTTTTGATGTTGTCAAAGGTTCAAGTTAAGTCTTGTTGTGATCTAACAAGTTGACTGAGTGTGCAGGCTATTTACTCAATTGAGAAAGACCTAGTTGGAGGCTAGGCAGGAAAAGTCTTAGAAGATCATGGAACCCAGGTAGAAAGACCAAGTGGGTCGAGAGGGCACGACACTTGATAGTGAGATCGAGAGGTCTGGAGGACCGAAGATCGAGAGAAAGTCCTAGCGAGCCGATCAAGGCTAAGTGAAAAGTCCAAACAGATATGGAGGATCAAAGTTTGGCAAGTAGATTGAGGTAAACAACTGGAGGAGCGATAGTGAGGTCGTGTTCCTGAAGGGAACAACCTAAGGTCGCTGATTCAACTGAAGAAACCGGGAAGGTTTTCAAGTTGAGATCAAGACAGTTGAACTGTCTATTATTTTACTCATACATTTTATATATTACTGTGCTAATCTCTATTTTGCAGGAATATACTGTTTAACTCTATTTTACAGGTTCAGCTTGATCGGTCGATCGAACTGGAGGATCGATCGACCGAACCAGACTAACTTAGAACAGACACAAGTTTAGACCAAACCAGAGTGAATCCGATCAAAACTTGATCGGTCGACCGAACCAAAGGATCGGTCGACCGAACCCTGACGATGTGGCATAGATTAGTTTGGTCAGAAGCAATGAAGGAAGCTAAGATGATCGGTCGACTGAACCAGCAGATCAGTCGATCGAACAATACCTCATCAATGCAGCATTAAGTGAGAATCTTGGCGAACAGGGAAACACTCTGTTTGATCGACCGAAAAAGGTGATCAGTTGACTAAACACTTTAATGACAGTAAATGCCGAAGATTGAATCAGTGTCAGATCTCAGCGAAGATGGAAGAGAGCTGGTTCGGTCGACTGAACCTGGGGATCGGTCGATCAAACGTCGACGACTCCTATAAAAGAGAGCTTGAGATCCAAGGTTGTTACACTGATTCTGATTGATTCGAAGTTCATCTCTGCACAAGCTACTCGTGCTACAAGTCTTCAACACATCTTCAAACAAGCTACTCTATCCGGCCGACCGAGTTTTATCTTCTACTCCTGTCGGTATAATTATTTAAAGCTTACATTGTATTTGATTTAAAAGAAGATAGTAGTCTGTTACTATCTTCTATTTGCATTTGTACGATCTATTTCTTTCTGAGGATTTTGAAAAGAAGGATTTTAGTGGATTGCCCATCGGTATAGTCAAGGATCGCGGGTCTTGGAGTAGGAGTCAACCTAGACTTCGAACCAAGTAACCGAACTAAGTCTTTTACTTTTCGCTGCATATTCTGATCATCTTTAAAATACGAAAAGAAAAGTTTTTTTAAAGTACGATATTCACCCCCCCTCTATTACACTCATTCAATCCTATAATTGGTATTAGAGCCCTGTAGCTCTGAAAGTACTTAATCATTTTTCGAGCACCTTTAAAAAAGTATCTTTCCCCTTATTTTTTAATTTTTTTTCCAACACTACTAATCCCAAGACGAGAGTCTTGGAAATTTGCTTGTTTTATTTTTTGATACAAGGATGTCGAACTCTTACCAAGAAGGGTACAGCACCGTCCAACCTCTACTATTTAAAGGAGAGAACTTCAGCTATTGGAAGAACAGAATGGAATGTTATCTAAAGTCCGACATCGAGCTTTGGTTCACAATACTAAAAGGTTACACACCTCCAACGAAAGATAGAGTGCCACTAGAACCAGAAGACTGGACTCTCCCAATGATCAAGAAGGCACAACTAAACTACAAGATGATCAACGCCATTCAGTGTGGGCTCGCAATGGAGGAGTTGAACCGAGTCGACCCCTACGACAACGCTAAAGAATTGTGGGGATGCCTGGTAAAGCTACACGAAGGGACCGATGAGTCCAAGGTAAATAAAAGAGGCATACTTCTTGTTGGTGTGGGAAGCATCCGACGATCAAACCTGTGTTTTGATTATGTCAAAGGGTCTAAAGTTAAGTTGTTTTGTTATCTAATGAGTTTGATTGAGATTGTAAGAAATTCCTAAGTGTACTTTGGCAAAAGTCCTAGCTGCGGTTAGGAAGGTGGAAAACCCTAGGGAGTGGTAACCCTAGGTGAGGAAAAGTCCTAGCTGCGGTTAGGGAAAGGGAAACCCCTAGGAGGCGGTAACCCTAGGTCCTAGGGGGTGGTAACCCTAGGTGGAAAGTCTTGGTAGGTCGAGAGCTTCGGACAAAATCCTAGGGGGTGGTAACCCTAGGTTTAAATCTTGGTGCCGCGAACCGGATGAAAGACTGGACGGGTCATGGAGCGAATGTTCAGCAGAAAGTCCTGAAACCTCGAGCGCTGAACAAAAGTCTGGTCGGTCTGGAGGACCGGTCTGGCAACAGGTAAATTCTCCTGAGTGGAGTAGGTGAGGATGTGTTCTTCGGTGAGGGAATAGTAGGCATCAGTTCGACCTAGGATTTCCGGACGGGAAATCCGAAGTCAGAACTGGACAGTCCGGAGACTGTCAAATACTTTATTTATCATGTTTATATTGTGGTAACTTTGTTTTACAGGGTATGATTAGTTTTTGGGACTAACGTATTTTGCAAGAAGTGAATTGGACACATTTACCTTGGATGAACAGTACCCGATGCGCCCTCCATGGAGCTTGGAGGTGCCTCGGGGTCACTTGTAGAGACGACCTCGTAGCAAGGCGCGAGGGCGCCTCCATGGAGCTTGGAGGCGCCCTAGACACTAGCGTGAGGGCGCCCTCCATGCAGGTTGGAGGTGCCCTCAGGCGGATAAGCAACGACTAGTTCGGAGCTCATCCATGCTACAATTTCGACGGGATTGAGGGCACCCTCCATGGTGTTGGAGGCGCCCTCCACGGGCTACTTAAGCCTAGTTCAAGCGGGAGCCAAAGAACAACGAAAACTGGCAATCCTTCTTCCGTGTGCTGCTCAAAGATAGATTCTACAAAGTTGTAACTTGACACCGACAACCTGAAGTTTCAAACTCTCTATTTTTCATTGTTGGTATAATTTCCATTTTTTTTTTATATTGTAAATCAAAATTGTATATTTCCGAACTTATAGTGATTGCCCAAAGTAAACGCTCAACGAGCGTGGGCCTTGGAGTAAGAGTCACCCAGGCTCCGAACCAAGTAAAACCCTTGGTGTTCGTGTGTTTGCAATTGTTTTATTAATTTCGCTGTATATTTTACTCGATAGTTTTCCAAAACGTAAGTGAAAGTCACGAGCGCTATTCACCCCTAGTGCTTTCGATCCTACACTTCTAAATAATTTATTTAATATTAAAATGCTCCCTGGAGAGACGACTTCGCAACTACACACTCGATTAAAGGACATCCTCAACGATCTCCATCTGATCGGACATAACTTGGAGAACCACGATACAATAAGGTACACACTAAATACCTTTCTGTGAAATACTTTGTGGGCATCAATGGTAGATGCTTATAAAGTTTCTAAGGATCTTTCAATACTTAAACTAGATGAGTTATTCTGCGAATTAGAATTACACGAATAATCTAATGTGAGCCAAGTCGAGAAAGGAGTCACTTTGTATGCAGGTCCAAGCAAGGAAATCAAATCAAGAACAAAGATCGAATCAGAAAGTGAGTCAGATTCTGATTTAGCAAATGAAGAAGAACTGGTCAACATGGTCTGGAGATTGCTAATAAAGAAGAAAGTCAAAAGAAGCATCAAAAGGACACCGATCAACCAAGCGCAAAACAAATCAGAAATTATTTGTTACGGATGCAACAAGAAAGGACATTTCAAAAACAAATGCCCAAACCGGAAGGAAGAAAGGCACAAGTCAATAAGAAAGAAGAAAGCCCTCAAAGTGACGTGGGACGAGACATCCTCCGATGAATCTGATATGGAAAAACCAAAGTACTCGAGCCATCTTGCATTTATGGCAATAAATGAAGACTCCGAATTCGAGGAAGAATACGAGTCCGAAACCAACACCGAATCCGAGATCGACGTCGAGTCTGAGAGAAGCCACGGATCCGCATCCGTCTCTGAAGGTCCAAATATGGTAATGATTTATTCAAAGTCAAATTTGCTTAAAGTAGTTAAATGTTTATTTAAAAAATTATCAAAATTTGAAAAATAAAATAATTTGTTACTTAAGGAATAGACCACCTTAAGAAGCAAGTTAACTTGAGTGACTTGACTAACTAAGTTCAAGTCAGAACTTCAACTCAAGTTGCAAAACTTGAGGAAGAAAACTCCAACTTGAAAGGTCAAATTGAGTGACTCAAGAAAATGTTGGAAAAGTTTGAATTAGGATCTAAGTGTCTAAACATGGTACTTGGATTACAACGAGTTGTATACAACAAATCAGGACTTGACTATAAACCAAATCAAACAAACAAACCATATTTGTCATTAATTAGTCAAAATGTTAAAAGTCAAGTCCAAGCATGGGTTCAATTAAAATATTTAATCAACCAACTAAACCAAATCTCTATTTGATCCCTAAGAGTTAGATTCACTACTTAGATAGACCATATCTAAGCTATGATGGGGAGCAATTAGAAAAATGGTTCAACCAACTTAATTAATCTACTATGCATGATTAGGAGTAGGTTTAGTTTTTTTACCTAGTTTAGAACGGTTAATTAAAAAAGTTTACCAAACCCTATAACATAGTACTGGAATGGATTGGGATGATAGCACGTCAAGGAAGCTTTGTCGAAGGCAACTCTAGGCTGAATCTTGTGTATTCTATCGGGTGCACTAAACTTAGTGGATCTGACCGAAGCTATCCTGGTCAAACATGGGCTAGTTAGATCAAAACCTAGTATTAAGTTTTTTGGGCAGGACTGTTTTGGAAAGTATTCAGCAAGTAGTCCACCGTTGATACACAAGAAGGTCATATGCCTCGGCACTGAACTAAAAACTTATCCTTAGGAAACCTTCTTGATTAACCCAAAGCTAAGTTTGAATCTAACATGCGTTCAATAACCATTTTCAAATTAAAATTAAAATTTAACTTTAATTAAAATAGTTATAATAAAATTTAAATAAAATAATAACTCGATATTAAAATTATTTTAAAACTTAATTATTTTTTTTTAAAAAACTTAATTAAAATTATCTTAAAACTTAATTAAATCATTAAATTATTTTAAAACTTAATTAAATTATTTTAAAACTTAATTAAACTTATTTTAAAAACTTAATTAAAATTATTTTAAAACTTAATTAAATTATTAAAACTTAATTAAATTATTTTAAAACTTAATTAAACTTATTTTAAAACTTAATTAAAATTATTAAATTATTTTAAACTTAATTAAAATTATTAAATTATTTTAAAACTTAATTAAACTTATTTTTAAACTTAATTAAAATTATTAAATTATTTTAAACTTAATTAAAATTATCTTAAAACTTAATTAGATTATTAAATTATTTTAAAACTTAATTACTTATTTTAAAAACTTAATTAAATTATTTTTAAACTTAAAAGAATAATGAAATATCTAAAAGGAACCATTAATGTAGGAATGTGGTACCCTAGATCTTTACATTTTGATCTAGTTGGCTATTTTGATTCAGATTATGCCGGATGTAAGTTAGATAGAAAAAGTATAAGTGGAGGATGTCGATTGCTAGGACCTTCTTTAGTTAGTTGGTTTAGTAGAAAGTAACATTATGTTGCCTTATCTACTACTGAAGCCAAATACATAATAATGGGTGAATGCATAGCTCAATTGCTATGGATGTCATATACCGTAAAAAAAATTTAATCTAGATTATAAAAATGTAAAAACTTATATTGATAACATAAGTTCTATAAATCTAACTAAAAATCCAATCCATCACTCTAGAACTAAACACATAGAAGTTAAACATCATTTCGTTAGGGATCATGTCTCTAAAGGAAATATTGAACTGAACTATATTGACTCAAAATCTAATCTAGCCGACTTATTTATAAAACCTTTACCTGAAGCTGAATTTAGTAACTTAAGAAGACATTTAGGAATGTATTTTATAGAATAGTTTTTTTAACATGTTTTTGAAAATATTACTTGGTAGTTTTTCAAAATTATTTTTGTAAAATTTCCCCTTTCAAAATTTTTGTTTTCAAAATTATTTCAAAATATTTTAATTTTTCTGGAGTAGTTTAGGTCTTTCCCGTAGAATTACATGATCCTATAGTTTTAACAGCCAACATCTCACAAGCACAGTAGGATCCCTTGCTTGTAAAACTTAGAATGAGTGGGATTCTTAGAACTTAGCCTAAGATTTCAGATGTTTATGTCAGTGCATCACTATAAATCTAGGCTTTAAACAACATACATTGATCAATTTGAGTTTTCTAGCTAGTAACAACCTAGTTAGTCACAAATGCTTAAATTAACTAACTCGAGTCAATAGCTACTATCTTGTGGTAGTTAACTTTGTACAGAGGTTGGACATTTCACCATAAGGACATTTTTTTTAGTTTTTAATCCATGCTTGGACTTTTAGGAAATTATCGATTTTAGGGGGAGCTTCACACTAAATTTTCAAAACCCTTTCCTTTTCTTTTAAAATATTTTGAAAATTATTTACTTCTAAATTTTTCAAAATTTTATCTATAGTTTTCAAATTATTTCCTTTCCATTTTTTTTTCAAAATTATTCCTTAGTAATTTTTCAATATAATTTCTCAAAACTTTCCCTATACTATCATTTTTCATAATTTCTCCCTAACAATTATTTTCCAATCTTTTATCTTTTCTAAACATTTTTATTTATTTTACAATTTTCAATAGTACTTTAAATTTTAATCTTGCTGAAATTTTTTCAAAATTTACACTTTCCTACACCTTGCATATTTTTAACCACTTCTTTAGAGGTTTACTGTACGAATTTTTTTTTTCTTTCTTTCAAGTCTTACCTTTACTTAATATTTTCAAATACTCACAATTGTTCTTTATTTTGAAAACTTTACTTTGCTAAAATTTCAAATATATATATTTTTAAAAAAATTCTCTTATTTTTTTGCCTTTAAAAGTTTTTCAAAATAAAGCTTTACTTATGTGTGATTGTTTCTCCTATTTTTGATGTGTGTCAAAGGGGGAGAGATAATGAATTAAGGGGGAGATGTTTAACTCAGGGGGAGAGTTAAAATGTTTGTTTATTTATTTTTGTACTTTTAAACTTAACTTTGAACCTTAGTTGCCAAACATAAAAAAGGGGGAGATTGTTGGTGCAAGTTGCACCAGAATCAAACTTAAGTTTTGATGTTGTTAAAGGCTCAAGTTAAGTCTTGTTGTGATCTAACAAGTTGACTAAGTGTGTAGCTTATTTACTCAACCGAGAAAGACCTAGTTGGAGGCTAGGCAGGAAAAGTCTTAGCAGATCGTGAAACCTAGGTGGAAATACCAAGTGGGTTGAGAGGACCCGACACTTGGCAGTGAGATCGAGACGTCTGGAGGACTAAAGATCGAGAGAAAGTCCTGGCGAGCCGATCAAGGCTAAGTGAAAAGTCCAAACAGATCTGGAGGATCAAAGTTTGATAGGTAGGTTGAGGTAAACAATTGGAGGAGCGATAGTGAGGTCGTGTTCCTGAAGGAAACAACCTAAGGTCGCTGATCCAACTGAAGAAACCGGGAAGGTTTCCAAGTTGAGATCAAGACAGTTTAACTGTCTATTATTTTTACTTATGCATTTTATATATTACTGTACTAATCTCTGTTTTGCAGGAATATACTGTTTAACTCTGTTTTGTAGGTTTGGCTTGATCGGTCGACCGAACAGGAGGATCGGTCGACGGAACCAGACTAACTCAAAACAGACACAAGTTCAGACCAAACCAGAGCGAATCCGATCAAAGCTTGATTGGTCAACCAAACCCTGATGATGTGGCACAGATCAGTTCGGTCAGAAGCAGAGAAGGAACCTAAGCTGATCGGTTGACAGAACTAGCAGATCTGTCGACCAAATAATACCTCATCAATGCAGCATTAAGTGAGAATCTTAGCGAACAGGGAAACACTTTGTTCGGTCGACCGAAAAAGGTGATCAGTCAACCGAACACTTTAATGACAATAAATGCTGAAGATCGAATAAGTGTCAAATCTCAGCGAAGATGAAAGGGAGTTGGTTTGGTCGACCGAACCTGGGGATCGGTTGATTGAACGTCGGTGACTCCTATAAAAGAGTGCTCGAGGTCCGAGGCTATTACACTGATCCTGATCGATTCGAAGTTCATCTCTGCACAAGCTACTCGTGCTACAAGTCTTCTACACATCTTCAAGCAAGCTACTCCATCCGGTCGACCGAGCTTCATCTTCTACTCCTGTCGGTTTAATTATTTAAAGCTTGCATTGAATTTGATTTAAAAGAAGATAGTAGTCTGTTACTATCTTCTATTTGCATTTGTACGATCTGCTTCTTTTTGAAAATTTCGGAAAGAATGAGTTTAGTGGATTGTCCATCGGTGCGGTCAAGGATCACGGGCCTTAGAGTAGGAGTCGACCTAGGCTTCAAACCAAGTAAACGAACTATGTCTTTTACTTTCCGCTGCATATTCTGATCATTTTTAAGATATGATATTCCCCCCCCCCCCCCCCCCCCCCCCCCCCCCCCCCTCTGTTGCACACTCGTTCGATCCTACAAAAGGTGGGTCGATCGGGAAGTCAGAGACATAGACGTAATGGAACTTCACTTCCAACCCTTATTAGACGTGAGCATTTTTTTAAAATAGACGACACCCATTCGGACTTGAAAGACGGCTAGACAATTTTAGATAATAAGAATAGTAGAAAATATGGGGTTAAAGAGGAATATCGTACAGGTGGAATAGTACTATAACCCCACACAGTAATCTAAAGGAGTTAGATATCAACTGTTGAAAATGAATGTGAAAATATCTACAGACTTTGGAAAAATGGGGATGGATGCGAAAGTGCAGACCGACATATAGTTGGTCTTTAAAGAAAGGAAGAAAACTGTTGAGGGGCATATGAGGGCAAGCATAGGCGGAAGGGATTGTGATTTGGTGATCGACAGTAATGTGATAGGTCAGTTTCATCTGGTCTACCTCGTCACCATTAAAATCTGACTCGGTAGAAGTATATCACAATTCGGGAATAGCCAGAGGGTGAAAAAGGAGAGTGTGCCATGGAAAGAAGATGAAAATCAAAAATTGAGAGAAGAAAAAAGAGAGGACTTATGGGAAAAAGATCGCCGGCGATGAGTAGAGAATAAGAAGCGAGAAAAGCGAGGCTTAATATGGGTCGTCGAACTCGAAAAGGCAACCATCACATCAGATCCTAACAGTTGCCTGCTACATTACACATTCGGTGGCAGAAGATTGCAACATGTGACATTCAACTACAGGTGACATTAATGAGGAATGGAAGCGTATGATTAAAAGGTGTGGTCGACGTACTTTACATTAATGGTAGAGGATTTGAGCGATTTCCAAGAAATCAGGGTGATGACAACAACAATTAAAAAACACTAAGATGAGTGGCTGCTCGGGAAGTAAGGCAGAAAAAGGCTAAGAAACGGCTGTGTCGTCTACATCAGACCCGAGCGACATCAGTCTCAGAGTCTCCAGCTCAAGAAGGAAGTCAGAAAAAGGCTAAAAAAGCTAATAAATGGCTAAGTATGGTTCACATCGGGTTCGAGCAGTGTCAATATTAGAGTCTCCCGGTCGGGATGAGATCAGCTTCTTATAGTGCCACAAGAGCAGTGATTGTGATAGCCGAGCGGTGACTCTAAATCCTAGAACGCTCAATCAAGAAGAAGAGTCGCAAAAAGATATTAATTGTCCAGTTAGTCGGACTTGCAGTCTCCTTCGACCAAACTTAAGGGAAAGACTTGTGATACAGTGATGAAGAGGACCCCCCTCCAAAGATGAGTCAAAGCAGGGAAGAGTGGCTGACGTAGAGGTCAAAGTTAAAATAGTCAAAGGCCCAGGACCATAGATCAGACACAGTTAGCCGAATAAGCCTTTAGATTAGGCGAAGTTGGCCGAACGAGCCTCTAATGCCGGTCGGATGTGACCTTCTGAATGACCATCTTTCGAAAACTTGTGACCGAGATTAAGAAATAAATAGTAAATTTCCCGACCCACCGTCCTTGCCGATCGGACGACATGTTCGATCGGACAAAAGGTAACCTTTCGATAACAAGAAAGCCAAGTGAAGGACAGGCCGATAGCTCTGTTCAGTACGACCGAGCTGGGTTGTCCCTGCCGAGTGGCTTCCGGTCGACCTATAGTGGGACCCACCTATATATCTCATCGTACTCTTTTTGAAGTTTGTGTCGCCGACAACAGAGCATGTCTAGTGTGGAATCGTATCTTGGAAGCATTTAGCCTGTTACATTAGAAATTTGCGTGTTCGTTTAAGGAAAGGTATCAGAGACACTTTTGACTTGTCTTTTCTTAGGATATTTTGAAAAACGTGCATACGCTTTGAGATGTATACACAAATGCTACAATAACACTATAAAAGGAGATTTCTATCTACAAGCGGAGGTATATGATACTTCATTATTCTACATACTTTTCGCTACTGTTCACTGCTACCATTCCAATGAGCCAGATACTAACTTGAGTGTCGGAGGACTAATATCAGGATCCTTCCCGGCCTGATACTAATGTTCCCGATTTTACAGGACAACAAAGAATCTTCTTCCGATCAAATATCAGAGCCATCGTAAAATTTTTTTTCTCGTCAACCCCCGAGTCACGTTTATAGTATACCATCTTCTTAGCTTTAGAATATGATAGATGTGAAATAGCTAGTAAAATCCTTAATTATCGGAGAAACTCAAAATATAATTTATATACATTAAGAATATATCTTTCAACAATTTTGTTATATTTGAGTTTTTTTTTTTTTTTTTTTTTTTTTTGAGGATATGATAAATTGTCCTTTACTCCCGGAAAGTAAACAGTCCGTTAATATTATTATCGACTTCCGTCGCGCGCTTCGTTACATGATCGCGGTTCGAATCCATCGCCGCGTTGAATCGACGGACGCGAATGGAAATAACTCCGTCGGTGAAAAAGGACGCGGTTATAAATAAACATTAAGATAATGGGGGAAAACAAAGGAGAAAAACCTCCGGTCACGACAGCCCAATTTGTCTTCCATTCTTCCCCCACAAATCCTGACTTTTTTTTTTCCAGCTCTAATTTTTCAGATCTGAAAATTGAGACCCCTTTCATCATCGCGAAGAGCGACTGAGGGTGATGCCTAAATCTTTGTAGGAAGGATCTCTGCCTATCTCCTTCTTTCTTGGCTCGCCTTCAGGCGGCTTGTGTGCCGATCTAGATCGGCTACGGTCCTTCTGGGTTCCGAATCTCTTCCGCGGACGAGATGCCTGTGGCGGCATCCGCTATTTACTTCCTGAATCTACGCGGCGATGTTCTCATCAATCGCCTTTACCGCGACGATGTGGGGTGAGCAGGCGTCTATCTTCACCTCCTATCGATTTCCAGTTTCTGACATTTTAATTAGCGGAGATTCACTGATACGCTGTGTTTTTCATGTCTGTGTGTCTTATCGGTGATCTTATGAAAAATTGCCACTTTGTTTCTCTTTTTTGAGCTCGCGTGTACTGAAAATGGATTTAGGAATTATACATTTTTCTTCTTTTTTGAAAATATGATTTTCGAATCGTGGCCCGCGTAAGTGACCTTTCTATTTTCTGAGTTTGGGGGCTGGTTTTGCTAAAAAATTCAATATTTTGATATTATGAACTCTATTCAGCGGGAATATGGTGGATGCATTTCGGATTCATATCATGCAGACGAAGGAACTTGGCACATGTCCTGTTCGCCAAATTGGAGGCTGCTCCTTTCTCTACATGAGAATTAGTAATGTATACATAGTGATCGTTGTTAGCGGCAATGCCAATGTCGCTTGTGCTTTCAAGTTTGTTGTGGAGGTAAGCTGCTTAATATTTCCATTATTCGTCTGTTATCCTGGGGATATCTTTATTGGTACAGTATTTTGATAGGCAATTAAGTTTCAGTGTTAAGAGTAACAATAATGTGTAAAAGGCGGTGTCCAACGCAATTAGTTTAACTTCTATTAACTAGGTGGTGCATAATAGATCTTCTCTGGGTTATTAACTTAAGTATGTGAATTAACAATATGTTTCCTCTTTCAACTAAATTTAACACTTGCAATTACGGATTCATTTTCATTCAACCTTAATGTGAGATATCCTTAATTTTTTCCTTTAGGAATTATCAACTTGTTTTCATCATTATTTATAATGAATTCGATGCTTTAAAATGCTTCAAACTTCTGAGAGTTATACGCAATATATCATGTTCTTTAAATTAACAAAGAATATATGGGATAATGGACCACCAAAGTTAACACCTAATGTTCAGTCGTTAATAAGCTTTTGTTAAGGATAAGGTTAAATGTTACTTGCTTCCTTATCAGTTGTTTGATACCTTGGTGACTTTGCTATATAGTGGTGACAAAAAGGCGATTCGCTCGCCCCAGCACCTCTGCCAGCCCGTCCCAGCCAACACGGAAGAGGTAAATTACGGGTGACCACTAGCCTTGGGCAGTTGAATAGCGACTTTGCTATATAGATATGGCTATTAGGGGACAATTTTATGTGTATGCCTACCATCTAATTTCTAGTAAGGTATGTGTAGTGATTGGATGTACACCACTCCTCACTTCCTTCATTGTTTTAGTGTCTTTATTAGAGAATCTTTGTGATAGCTTAGTTTAGTCTCACGTATGGGTGAGTAATTACTATTAATTTAGGTTTAAACATTTTGGGCTAGTGGTTGGGTCTCACAAGCTAATGTGGATCTATATGGCATGGCAAGAATTTACGCAGCTTGGAGACACAACTCCTACTCCATAGCCTATGATGCATTTGGTACGTCAACCTCGTGAATCCATTAAAATCACCCATTCAAAAGGTAATGGAGTAAATCTCTACAAATGAGGATACACCTTACCTTACAAGATATCACAAGCTTGATCGTTAACAGGGGATTTCACTCACAAATATCTACTCTCTCCCGAAGATGTAAAATAATAGACTAGGAGAGACTAAATTACCAAGAGCTTAATGATTGAAGTCTGCCAATCCTTGTCTAATATCTTGAAGAATTTTAGGCACTGGAGCAATATAAGTGAATATAGATAATTCACAAGTTTTTTTGTGTGACTTTTATGCCCCAAAACTCACTAGGAGCTTATATAATAAGTCCTCTAACAAACATATTCTATTCTACTCCAATTGATTAGACGACCTAAGCTCTCTTCTATCTTGGTTATGACCCTCGAGATAAGCTACCTTTCAGGTGACTCTTTGTTTTCCAATTAGGGCACATTTATTAACTCTAACCTCAACATTTCACCCCTTTGTCATACAACAAAACAATTAAACATTTGATAAATCATGTATATTACATACATAATCACAAAGTTGTAAACTAAGCATTGTGATTAAACAAGTAAACAATCAAAGCATTAGCTAATGTATATCAAATTCATGTTAACATGGCACATTTCTATTCTATGATTTTTCATGATTATAACTTTAAATATGAAATAAGCCACTAAATGACAAAAAATCTATCAAAGCATGGGAAATCATATGTATAAGCATGATAAATATCTTAAGATCATTTTTTCAAAGTGTGATCATGTGATCAAATGTAACTATACAAATATTTGAAGTTTGAATAAGCATAGTCATGTCATTATGTGCTAAAATTTAAGTTTAACATGCTCTGAGTGACTTAAGTAGTCTAAGCTTGTTGTTATGATATTTTGCAAGACATACAAATATTAAGAAAAAAAATATAAGCTTGGCATAATGAACAGGAAAACTCATTTCTGAATTGGTATTATCATTCCAGTTGACTATAATAGCAGCAATAGAAAAAAAAGAAAATTGGACCATGAATGAACTTATTTTATTGGACCAATTTGTTTTCAAATGGTCTTTATTTATTTGCTTCGCCACCTTGACATTCTATAGTCAGTCACATATATTTCTCTTTATTGTGCTAATTCTGTATGTAAATGGTTCCCTACAGTTATTAGTTATGTTGCACTTCCTAAATATATATCCAGAAGTGATTGACATTATGTAATAACTTTATATTACCAGTTATATTAGAGCTGGTGATAAAACCTTCTAGCAAAAGAATTGTAGTTCTCTCTATTTAATCTTTTCCTTGGCATGTTTTCTTGGTAACATTTGGGTTTCTTTGCAAATAATCAGGCTGTTGCATTATTTAAATCATATTTTGGTGGTGCATTTGATGAAGATGCCATTCGGAATAACTTTGTTCTGATTTATGAGCTTCTTGATGGTATGCACTGCTTTTCTGTTGTGGTACAATTCTTGTAACCTGTTAAATCATATTTTAGTTGAATTATTTCGTCCTCATGAATTCATTTTTGAAGTTACTTAAGAAGAATTCTAGAAGAAATGCTCATCTTTATTTGTATAGTCATTGGCATGCGTCCATTATCATATGATATGACTTTTCTTGCATCCATGATCCAACAGGTCTTATAGTGTGTACAAAAGGATGGATCCACGTCATGTCCACTCATTGAAATAAACTTTGAATTGGTTTTTATGTAGTTTGTTCAATTATTATTGTTATTATTATTTGTTTCATAAGTTCTTTCCCTACTACATCTGAAAAGAAATTATTGTTACATCTGTATCTCCACTAGTAATTGTGCAAGGAAACCAGCTTCTCTGGTTAAGACTGTATATACTTGTAGGGATTCCACCCCTACTCTGCATTTCTGCAAATCTTCTGGACTGGTTTCGTTACATTTGATGGTTATAACTTATAACAGGAAATGATGAGTGATATTAGTTCATATATTCTTGGAGTTTTGGTTATTGCCTTGAGAACTTTGGAGAGGAGACTTGGAAAATGCCTCTGATTAACTGGTTGGTTAAATTGGATTGCTATTCTACTTTATCATGAGTTATGACCTCATACATCTTCAATAAATATGCATCATTAGATTGGCTTCCCCGTGCTGGTCATAGCATACGTTAATTGTACAATGGTAAGAATATTCTAGCTTATTGGATCTTGGAATTTGCAAGAGATTATAAATGCCTAGGGAATATGCTACTCTTCTCTAGTTTAAGGAAGAAAGAAGCCTATCAAATATTGAATTAGAAGAGCTACCAATTTTATGTTTGGAAATTACAGAAAGAAAAAGTGTGAAGGCACCAGGAAAGGTGTTTGAATTGATAGGTTGGGGTCCTTCTATGGATGATTTTAAATCTTTCTCATCTTGCCCAATACAAATAAGAGGAACTGTTCTTTGTATTAGTCCACACCGAGACTCATGAAAACATGATGTTCTAAGTGAGGAGCTGACACACAACTGGAACTACATCGGACATTGTTCATCAGCTACAATCTTAGTAGGGAAGTGTTGAGGACAGGTTGGCAAGTAAAATTGGCAAGCAAGAAGCATCATTTCCCCTCCAACTTGCATGTGTTATGCATGCCGCCAATGTTCATCTTGAGCCATAATCAAACTCTCTCTATGAGATTCATAGTTGCATTCCTTATAGCTTTTTTCTTTGCAGATCAAGCGGATTTGGAATTCTCTTTCAGTGCATAATTTGTATTCATACGCTTCATATTAACTTGGAGTTTGCTCTCAACAATATAGTCATGCCTACCCTATCACATCAATCCCACAATCCCACAAGTCTCATGCAATTCTCATTCGATCTTATTTTAGGTCTATTGGGATATCAGAATTTTTATTTTTAAAAAATACACAATTGTTATTACTAAATAAGCTTCAAAGATATTCATAAGCTAACAGCATATACAAGTTTTCAGTGAGTTGTGAATTTGTGATAGACACATAACATATCATTGTAGCTGCGTATCTATATAACATGGGTCATGATATTCTCTTGTTTGTTTCTCAGAGATTATGGATTTTGGATACCCCCAAAATCTTTCCCCTGAGATTTTGAAGCTTTACATCACTCAAGAAGGAGTTCGCTCACCATTTTCCTCCAAGGTGAGATATCAAAGTCTCCATTACTTTCTCATTGCCATTTTAGTTATCTTAGTTGCACGTTCTATTAGTTTGCCTGAATTAGCAGAAATTGTAATTTATTCACATCCATGTTGTGTTATTTTTATGCAAACTCAGCCCTCAGATAAGCCTGTCCCGAATGCAACTCTCCAAGTTACAGGTGCAGTTGGTTGGAGACGTGAAGGTCTTATGTATAAAAAGAATGAGGTGATCTTATCAGACCTTTATGCTCCCATCTCTCTATAAGAAATTCTAGTACTAATGACAATATGTTTCAGGTCTTCCTGGACATTGTTGAAAGTGTTAATCTTCTTATGTCCTCCAAAGGTTTGTATTTGTATGTTAGCCTATCTCATTCATCTCTGACATCTGTTTATGCTTTTCAGGTAGTGTTCTACGTTGTGATGTGACTGGAAAGATTCTCATGAAGTGCTTTCTTTCTGGGATGCCTGACCTTAAGTTAGGATTAAATGATAAGATTGGTCTTGAAAAGGAATCACAAATAAAATCCAGGCCTATAAAAAGGTAAAATAAGTTTTGCTAATGCCTTGAGAAATGTTTCCAGTGTCTGTCTACTCGAGTAGTGTACTTCCCCAAGACAGCTTACCAGTCAGAGCTTCCCAGGGTCTTTAGCATGATGGTATTTCAAATTTCCAGATACGCTTAATTTTGCAATAACAACACCAAAAATGCTGTAGGGTTAGAATCAAATATCACCTAAGTTAGGAGAGAAAAAGGTTTGGGTTTACAATCAAATGTAGATGTTTTAATATTTTACCTTCTTTTTATGCTATCGATAATTCATTCGATAGGTGAAAATTTTCCACTTTGCATTTAGGCCTTTGATCTTCTATTTGATACTCATAGAAATCTTTTTCCATTCTTTATGCTGATAAGGCAGGATTTTTTTTTGGAAGGTTAATTATGACCTTGAGAAATTAACTGGAAATGTTAGTCATATGCCTTTCAACAGTTGCAAAGTTTTCTTCACATCTGTTGTAGCTTCTTTTGTTTTTATGAGGAATACTAATTTGGTAAGATCATTTAGTGTTAACCAAAAGATGCGCAGCTCTTTTGCATCCTAGTTTAACTTTTTTTTGCATGTTTTCTACAATAGTTTAACATCCTGTTTGGTGTAACTTAGATTTTCTTAGCTGAATTTAACAATGTTTCATTTTTGCTTTTCAGTGGAAAGACCATAGAACTTGATGATGTCACTTTTCACCAATGTGTAAATTTGACGAGGTTCAACTCAGAAAAGACCGTCAGTTTTGTGCCTCCTGATGGTGAATTTGAATTGATGAAGTAATTTTCCTACTCAATTTTTGCTAGTAAGATTTGTATTTGGCTACAATATTCTCGAGATCACATTTTGGTTTAGTACATAGGAGGTTTATGTTCATTTATTTGCTAATATTCACTAACAAATGTATTTTTTGTCCTTATCAACATAAATTTGAATGTACCTCTTAAAAAATAATCAATTTGCCTTTTTTTTATTAAAAAAAACAGTCTCATAATCATTTGGACTGTGAAATTATCTAATTTTTCGTTCGATTGTCTCTACTAGTATGAGTGAGCCTTGGCAGAACAAGTTAGTTCACTGCTGTAACTTAAGTGACTACATTTCAGATCACATAATTGATTTCTACTATACTTGGGAAATATTCCACAAATTGACTCCAAAATCTAGCATTTGGAACTTGTGCCACACAAATGATGACTGACACTGGTGTTTTAGTTTTTTTTTTTTTTCAATTTGTGCTTCACTTATATTGTGATTGTCTTGACAAAATGTTAAGTGTGCCTTAAATTACATGCTACATGGTTTAGTATTGCTCTTTTCAGTTGGGTCGTGAATCGTAATCAAAGTAGAGAGTTTGAAAAATCTCACTCAAATAAACTGTCTTAAAGAAGTAAATTTCTTTGTTTTCTATTTTGGATATAAGAATGCTTCGGACAGCATATTGTCTATGTACCTTGAAACCACCTCAAGATGGTTGTTAACATAACCTTTAGGTATCGCATAACTGAGGGTGTAAATCTACCTTTTCGTGTGTTGCCAACAATCAAGGAATTGGGTAGAACACGGATGGAAGTAAATGTCAAGGTTAGTTGTAAATTGAAACTTTACATTTATGATCTTCAGTTTACTAATTTGTTTCTTTACCACAATATTCAGGTTAAGAGTGTCTTTGGGGCCAAAATGTTTGCTCTTGGTGTTGTAGTGAAAGTTCCAGTTCCTAAACAAACTGCAAAAACAAGTTTCCAAGTAACAAGTGGTCGAGCCAAGTATAATGCTTCCATAGATTGTTTAGTGTGGAAGTAAGTTTTGCTATTACTCCACTTAAAATTGATGCCTTCGTATTCATTTTTGTTTCAGCATCTTTTGCAATGTTCATTGTGCTGTAAATTGATGCACTACATGCAACTGTCATCTTAAAAGAGTTGAACATACAAGTCCAATGTAGACTTGCAATTAAATTTTGTAGCCAGAAGTAATGTTCATTCAGTAGAAAAGAAAGCTGTAAAACACAAATTGTGCATTTATTCTATTTATTTAATGCAGGAAAATGTTGAGTCTTCATTACTTCTCCCTTGCTAGTATAAAGGGGTTGCTCTGTGCTCTCATGACTAGTTCCCTACCTTCCCTACCTTGTAATTTGGCAGTAGTTATAATTTATTCTGTCATTCTGCAGTAGAAGTTGGTATATCATTTTGCAAACTAATAGCATTATAGGTCTTTCAGGTTTGAGAATTTGTTTGAACTAGTGCTGCTCTGTTTTTCAGGTTGTGCATTTATATAAGGTATTGCGTGCCTTTAAGTATGAGGCTGAAATAGAATTTGCTATTGCTTTCGATAGGCAATATGACTTGCTCTAATGGTTCTGATAGTTTCTAATTTTCTTAGGCTATTTCTTATGCTTATAGGGGTTGTACAACTTCAAATGAAGACCTCAAGTAGCTTTTAAAGTTTTAGATCCTTTTAACAACCTCTCAAGTCCCAAGCAGCTTAGATATGTAACAAAAGCTTAATTTAGCTTGGTGCCAACCCATTTCATTAAGCTGATAGCTTCCCTTTATTCCACAATTAGTCCTTGTGGGTGATGAATGGATAAATATTTCCTATCAATATTTTTTCCTTTTCAATCCAGAATCTTGTCCAATGTGTGCTTGCTCTGGGAATTGGTTATTTTGAAAAGCTTATCAAAATTAGGTGTGAATTATTGTGGTTTGAGTGAGATTGTTTTTTGGTTTATCCTCACAGATTCCAGACAATTGTGGCCTAGTAACCATATCCATGGTCCTCAGCAATGGCCAGCTCTGATAGAAATGATTCATCATAGATATAAATTGACAAAATAATAGGAGGATCAAAAAAAGAAAAAGATGTAAGAGAGGAGTTGAAAACGGTTCAAATTAAATTCTCTGCATTTTGTCAGTCATTTTCTCCATTTTTCTTGCGATTACCATATTTACACTGCTATTCTGGTGTCATTGCCATGGCCACCCCACACTTATATATTACGAGACAGTAAACTGACTCTCCCCTTCAAGGTGTCAGGTATAGATTTGGTGGAAGCAATTTTCAACTTTCCTTTCTTTTTTAACCCTGTTCATCTAGTCAAATATACTACACAGACATTCAAATCACATGGAAGGGCCTTTTGTCAATCATCCGTACAAGTTTACGTGTAGAGAATCACCTGATTGTATATCCTGGCACTTCCATTAGCAAACGTTCTGTATTGGCTGATAATATAAGTTAAAATATTAAAAGAGCTGTAAACTAGAATCATTTAGATAATTCAAAGTGATGTTTGGAATGGGTAAAAGACTCCTCACTAATTTATTACCAGATAATGAATTATAATAATGTAAAAAATTTGGATAGGAATATAAAATTTATATAAAAGAGACTCAGATGCATTAGCCTCTGCAAATACAAGGTCTTTATTTGTGACATTTGCTCCTTGTTGGGATTTACTATTTGATTCAGTCTATTGGCATCATAATGTGATTTAAGTTGTACAGGAGAAAATTGTTTTTCTGAAGACAAATCTTTTGGCATTTTTTCTTATTTGAAAATTTTGCCTTTCAAAATTATAATAATGTTTAGTCAACTCTCATACTAAAGTCAATCTGACTGATTGTGCTGGGACATTGAACTTCTTCTCACCTTTTTGTCATGATAATTTGTGATAGAGTTAGTCAAGTGCATTCATTTTCACACATCCAAATCTATTTATGGTGGATTGATCTTCGTGTATTTACAATTTTTATTATTTTTTTTGCAAATGTCCTTTCCAATTTTTTTTCATTGCTCATGCTATCGCAGACACTTCTTCATATGAACATGCTTTTGATGGGTTTATCCTTATGTTCAATGTCACTAGTTGGATAATAAGTTGTGGAGAGTCAATAATGCATGGGTCGCATGGTTTGCAATTTCAATAACATGCCTACACAATTGAACTATTGTTGGTTATGATTCTCTTTCTGATTAATCTAGAAATCACTGATGCTGGCCCCAAGGCTAATGTAATTAACCATTATAAATTAAATAGTTATGGGTTTGTACTTTTGACCACATGTAGCAGTGTCATCTGGTGTTTTTCTCATCTACAAATTCTCAGGGCAAGGAACTATTGCGTAGTGTATCTGTTGATTATTTTGACATGCCCATGCCCAGATTCGCTTGATCAAACCAAGGCTTTTGAATTTCTGTTTGCCAGTACATGCTCTAGTTTTCCTTTCATTTTCATTTTCATTATAGATTCTTACCCTAGCAAAATTCAACTGATAGATGCCATAAATCCTTCAGTTGCAGTTTGGAATTCTAGGCAGTTATACATAACTGTTTATTTTGGAAGGACCTGTTATTTTTTATTTTGAATCATTGCTTAATTAGAAAAATTTTGATTCTGGATTTGATAACAATTCAGTGTAATGCTAAACTTGCAGGATCAGAAAGTTTCCAGGACAAACTGAGTCAACTATGAGTGCGGAAGTTGAGTTGATTTCAACAATGGTGGAAAAGAAATCATGGACACGGCCACCTATTCAAATGGAGTTCCAGGTTTTTTTCAGCCTCTTATTCTTTGCCCATTTCTGATCCTCAAAATGCCTACTTTTTTCCAGCTAAAGTTAATTCTCTTATATTAAACTTATATCTTGCACTGGTTAAGAAGTTATTTGTCAATTAGACACTTATAATTTATTGGAAAAGTTGAGTATCGTCAGGATATCACCATTAGCAATTTTTTGTTGCTGCAAGCAACAGGTAGTGAGTGATCTATGTTCCAATGTAAGGGCTTGAAACTATTTCTCACTATTATACTGTGTCAATGCCCATAGCCATACGCCTTTCTCAGCACAAAAATGAAATCAGGAGGAGGGATGAAATAGTAAGCTTATATCAGAAAGTCTGATTTTAAAAAGATCAACACGATATATTGCTCTCTTATGTCTTAGGAAATAATGAAATGAATTTGTTAAATAATCAAGACCGTTCTAGCAAGCAAACTTATGTATATATTTGGTGTGTGTATTTATTTATATGATCTTCCACGTGTCCACTATGATGTGTAGAATTGGAAATCTGCTTCCACTTGAATTCGAATATGATTAATCATCCACAGGTGAGTGAAGTAACGCCACTTCAACCAATTGTCAGTTCACTCGAACCAATCGGAAATTCTTTTGCTGCAAATTCCCAGTTTGTTCTATGATTCTTTTTTTTTTTAAAAACTGATACATAGAGACACTTCTTGTATAGTTTACTGCAATCCTGAGTATCTACTGTCACGCACTTGAACTGTCATAGAACGAGCACAATTGCCTGCCTTCTGAGATTTCACATTTATATTTGTCGTTTTCCATTTATTAAAGCATTTTGATTCTTTGATTACCTTAGGTTCCAATGTTTACTGCATCAGGCCTGAGGGTCCGCTTTCTGAAGGTACATAGTTGATTTATTCCACAACCAAACTATCTGTCATCATTCTTTTCCTCACTACTACCATAACCTTTTCTTTTTCCTCTAGGTATGGGAGAAGAGTGGGTATAACACAGTCGAATGGGTTCGTTACATCACGAAAGCAGGATCATATGAGATCAGATGTTAGTTTTTGATCTGCTTAGAAACAGATAGAGTGTGAGCTTTGGGGGGCGCCAAATGATTTGGATATTGATAACTCAGCAGTGGTTCAGATAAGATGATACAATTGTTGTTTCACATTGGATCCTTCTACAAGTTTGAGCTCGAATATATGTAAAAATGTTGAATGAAATCCATTGAACAACCCATCTGTATTTCCATAGAAAAAAGCTATTCTTTTGTATGATTTTACCTTTTTGGTGTTGTCCTTTTGGACTTGATTGTCAGATGTTTCAGTTGGATAATAGTGAGTGCTGTTCGTCATGAGATTCATCCGAAATTAGTGATTATGGCATTTTTGTCTGATGGCTTCACTTTGTGAGAAAGACACTGAAATACTCTGTTTCTGGACAAATTTGGTATATGATCATGCTGGAGACTCAATTTTATTATTTAGGATATACAGCTCTTGAGCTTCTTCTCCATTCAAAATGCATAATTCAAGATAAAAAACTATTTTATTAAATTTAGATATCTATTTTTTAATAAATCATATAACAGTTTTTCTATTTTTTCTCTTTTTTCTATAATATTTAGGGAAATAGAATCTATTCTAAATTTAAAGATCAACTGTTTATAAATGTATAATTTAAAAAATATATAGAGTAGTTAGATGTAAAAATTTAAAATTTTTAAATAAAGTATCAAATGTAGATACTCTTAAAAGCTTCAAAGAGCGTTCGTGTTACAATGGTCGATCACCGAAGAGACCATATTTAATGGGATTAAATGATAGTTATCTGTTTTCCAGTAGTAAATTTACTTATTGGCTGCGTATTTGAAAGGTTGAAGATTATGGAAGATAGAGATCATCTCTAAATTTATTTATTTATAAATTATTTTTTATAAAATTATTTTAGTACGGAAATAAAATGTTTAACTAGTCTTATTCTTGAAAAAAAATATCAATTTAAATTCATCTCAATTTATTAATAAGAAATAACTATATTAAAAAAATATATATTCACAAGAAAATTATCCTATAATTTTATAAAATATTTAACAATATAAAAAAAATAATCATATCGATAAAAAAAGTTTAAATCAATATTTAAAAAAATATAAAATATTAAGACAAGAAAAAATTCAATGCATAAGTTAAATCTTTGTCAAAACTAATTTTATAATACTCAAAAAAACAAAAAAACGGAGGAAGGAAAAACGTAAATCCAATACAATTACTCTTATAGAAGGGGAATCCAATTAACGCCATTATAATGATTTTGTTTCAAATCTGGAGATGGATGCAGCACCAAAAATGTGAAGAATTATTTAAATGCTGCTATTTCATCAGCATTTATTGGTGAAAATCAGAAGAGAATCCTACAACAATAATGAGAGAATGCTACAACTACAACTTACACCAATTATTGCAGGCATCAAAACCAAAGTATGAAGCGCATTGGGATTTACCAGGTTCTTAAATACAAATGAAATATAATTCCAAGTAATAGCTGTAATGAAGATACTCAAGCTTCTATTCGATTAAACAACAATAGCTACATTTAGATCAAATGTAAATAGGAAAATTGTATAATAACCAAGTTTAAGTAACATCCCTGAGAAAAACGCATACCCTGATATGTTTCTAAACCTTACAACTTCTTGAATCTTGATGTTTGAATCAATCTTTGAAGTGGCTGCCAATAATGCATACTAATTCAACTAAAGGATTCTATCTTGAAGATCATAGATAAGGCTGGATGCAATGGAAGTCAACTTCTTGCCCGTCTCCCCAGCAATGTTTGTGAGGGAAGATAAATCCTGTGATGCCTAAAAAATGTACAAACGAGCACATGAAGTAAATCAAGAGAGAATATACTCCAAAAAACAATGACACTTGTAATTGGATCCCTAAACACCAATTTGATAACCGCATGCCGTATTTTCAAAGCTGAATTGGAACAGCAAAGCCATTGGATTAACAAAAAATTTCCATTGAACCACCTGGAAAAACCAAGAACCAGCAAGGCCACTGGTTCACCTACCATTCCAGTTTGGGAACACTGCCCATGAAAGACCATGAATGAAACTTATTGAAGTCTCTTAAGACGGAAGGCAATCTCCCTCTTAATTTAATTATTTTTTTTAGTTTCATGGAAATCCTCGCTCATGTACTCACCAATTTATTAGCAAAGTGAATAAAACAACACCTCTAATAGTGTACCTGGAAGGAGATACGGTTGATGAGATCAGCAGCAGTCAAATCTAGATTGGAATTTTCTTCCGTACCATTACCAAACAGCTCGGCACTTGAAATGGCTTTGGAGTCCTACGTAAATAAATAAAATGATGAACTCTTCAAATAATAATAATATAAACAATAACCCATCAACTTCTAACATAAGTAAAAGAGAGGTAGGGATGAAGTCTAAATTATGTGAATCTCAATCAAGAAGATCAAGCTTGGTATTCCAAACCGTTCACCAGGATATTACTAAATTATCAAAAAGTTTAAAGCTACAATATAAGTTAACCTTAAGAGTGATAAGATCATGCCCATCAGAAGATTACATGAGGTGTTGCTTACAAGAAATCATATATCCAATTATCCAGTTCTAAAATCTAAACAATAAATAGGTTGGGTTTTTGTACAACAAAATAAGCTTTTGAATTAAGTGATTACCCATTAATGACATCCTAACTCACGCTCACCCCACTACTATATTCTATTACGGGTTTGTGTTTAGTAGTCTACATGAGCTTAAGCATTTGGAAATAGCAGTTACCTAGCACTTGCTCATGAATCTACAGATTCTTGTGTCACACAACTTTAATACAAGTTATGCCTGTATAAATTATACATACCGTGAACCTTTGAAGGGTTCTCTGTGCTTCGTTCTCACTTGCATTGTTTTGATCTCCAAAGAACTGGGCTGAAGAAATTGACTTGGCATTCGAGAATTTCTGCCTTGCTTCATTACTTTCCTGAAGTTGAAGACCATAATAAGAGTCAACCATATTCCACAATAGAAGTGTATAATGGCAATATAATGAGCAATCGGTTGAAGTGTAGAAAAAAGATGTAGATATTTTGAAAATTAACAAACGGACTCAGATACTCTTAAAGGACTCAACTATTCTTAAAGTGTATCCAAACTAATAGTTGAGAATCCACGTTAATTCTTATAACACAATTTTTCAGCTTAAGATATAGAACCATGCAGCATTCACATATTCTGCTTGAGGATGCAGTTTGGCTTTCCTGGTAGTCATGATCTCAAAGCCCTACCCAAATTTCGGGCTGCTTCAGTGTCTTTCAGGGTTAGTTCTCATTTCAATTTGTTTTTGTCTACTATTTTTCAAACCAAAGTTGGAACAGATTGGTTGTTTATTTTTCTTCTCCAAGTACAGAGAAGCATAAGAGCCATATCATAGTAGAATATTATGAAATATAATCATAGAATAGATAAATAATGGTGGAATAGATAAATAATTACCCTTGATTAATAGATATTTGATCAGTTCAAGAAAAATATTAACTCACAAATACGAAAGATGGTAATGGCAAAGAAATGTTTGATCAAAGTTTATTAGCCATACCTAACTATTTGAGTAATAAACATCATAAGATAATTTATAACATTTTACTACAGGACTTAAATCTTACATAAATAATTTAAACAAATATAAATACAGCAATATCAACATAGTGATAAAATATCTGAGCAATAGTATACCTGCACCTTCGATGAAGTTGAGCTTGCCTTTTTCTGAAACCCACTGTCTACTCCAAACTCTGCAAAGAAGCTTGAAGATTTTGGCGGAGCAACATGTCCGATCACTTGAGCACCTCCAACATTATTCTCAGTTCCATTGTTCTCCACATACTCAAACCGAGAAGGAAACGATGGAGCATCTGTTATCTTTGATTTAGCTAAAGATGTTGTAGCAGGAGCTGGTTCTTCAGGCTTCTGATCATATAGACTTTCATTTGGCTGAAATATAAACATTCAGAAAGAATAAGGTTCATAGTCAAAAAAGATATTAATGTGATGACACACTAATATCAAAAGGCAGATCATGAATCAGAAGTTATCTAACCTTGAGACATGAACAGAAAACAAATTTTGTCTTTCAGCTTAATAATACATGAGGGTTTAAAGAAAGTTGATGGAATGCCAAAGTGCAAACACCCAAAGTTTGTTGACTAAATCATTTATCAAAAATAGTCACTATAACTTATGTCTTTATTCTCTATTTGTCACATGTACGTACATAGCATCATTGACCACCTTGTTAATCATTTACAACCTTCATAGAAATTAATAAAGGATATTCAACAAAAATATCCTTTATTAAATATTCAACAAAAAGTGCATTTTTTTGTTTTTTTTTTGGGGGGGGGGGGGGCGGCCGTTGCAAAGCAAACTAGTTTTACTAGGGATCAGCCTGTGATTGAGAACATTTGAAGTAGCAGATTACCTTTGTTGTGAGCTTCCTCACACCAAGACCACCAGCCTTCCCTCCAGTCTTCCTTGAACCAATAGGTTTCTTGATAGAGGATATGACTGTTGAACGAATAGGAGCTTTAGGCGAATGTATAATTTCAGACTCAGACTTCTCATCATTCAAACTGTTCATTGCATCTACAAGTTTAAGCTCAGGCAATCCATTTGTGATATCAGATGAAGCAGATGGTGCAACAGGCGATGAAGGGATAGCATTATCTTCTGTGAAGCTTTTCAAAACCTCCTTTGAAAGTATCTGCTTATACAACTCAGCCGCTCTAGATGTATACTTTGCATCAGTTTTACCACCATCAGCCCACCCATGCTGCTTAAAGAAAACTTGTGCACGATTGTTGCCTCCAAAAACCATTGTCTTAAGTTGCTCAGGAGTCCATGAGTCCAAATTTGTAGATCTAAAATAGAGGAATAAATTTCTTAAAATATGATCAAGTAGCATTTTTCGCAAAACTCTAGTCAAACACTTATATTGACATTATGACACTCCAGAGAAGCTTTGGAAGTTAAAGTTGAAGATAATATAGAAGTTCATAAATAGAAATGTATATAGGGTCATAACATGATAGCTAATAAAGGCAATATCCTACATATGAAACTAACATATTTCTATACAATTCCACCTCAAACTAGAGTATCGATATCAGCTGATGCCAGTTTATTATAAAAAATAGAACAAAAATCAAAATAATAAGAAAACAAGGAGTAGCACAAGAGCTAAGAACTTTTGAGGTGCAATGCTGAGTTAGTGTTTCAAAATGGAATTATTTTCCTCCTTGACAGGCAATAAATGGTTTTGATGGTGAAGCTGGTTTGATCTAACTTCAAAGCAGTATATAATGCTTCCTTAAAAGAGCATATATTGTGCACTTAACCATGGATTAAAATACGAGTCCTGCCGCCAAAATTGGTGGTATTTACCGTTTCGGGATGGGATTGGCACCTACCGGCACCGTGACCACGTGGTCGCAATGAGGCCGGTCCCTTGCGAGGTCACGACGGCCTAGCGAGGTCCCCTCGTGCCACGAGGTTGCAGCGCGACGATGAAGACAAAAAAACCTTAGGTTTAAACTTTATTTTAATAATTTAAATCAACTCCTAGCTATAATATTGATAATCTAAATAAGCTTAATCAATCTTAATAATTATATATATATATATATATTAATTTTGAAAATATATAATAAATTTTGATTTATTTATTTACAAGCCTAACGATATCATTTTTTTTAGAAAATTATTTTATTTTTAGTTTTTATATTTTCCTAATATTTAGATTAATTTTTTATTTTTAATTTAGATATTTATATTTAAAAAATACTGAAACTATATCAGCACATTATGATACCGAAACCGTATCATTTCGGTTATAAAACGAAACTCCGATACGACTCGAGATTTTAAACCATGCACTTAACTCTCCTCTAGGCTGGAGGTGGTAAATACACTACATAACTCATGCAGCGTGCAAGATCCTATGAAAACTTATTTAATATATTTATATTAATAAAATTGAGTAATTTTTATCCAACAACATATAGTAGATAATCCATCCAATTTATAAAGCCACAGAGAACAATGTTAGTCATACACCATAAAAAAAAGGGCAGCCCGATGGCTCCAATCAATGTAGGATATGGAGAAAGGTCGATCGCATTGGGTCTAATGTGCAATCATACACCATGAAACCAAAAATATAAGAATGTACAATAGACCGTATTGATTAGTAACATGCACATATCAAATATTTAGAGTGTATATTATTTGCAAAATAAATAAAAAGATAAAGCTTATAAGTTGCGAGCTGCCACATCAAAAACTTAGTTACTATTTCAGAATCACAAGAACTAGTTTTCTTTTAATGGACAAAAACCATCACAAAAGTTCTCACTAAGTTCAAAATCATCAAATAAATCAAACCAATTTTTTCTTTTCATCGCATAGATATCCCATCTAGCCCATGTACAAACATATACTTAACCCACATAGGCAACTGAGGTGCCTAAAGGGACTGGATGGCAACGAATCACCTAAAAACCTACGCAGCCACCTGGGCCATTTGTTAGAACACTGCTCTTAAAAAAATACCATCATCAAACTTGAACTTAGAAGTGGGTGGGAAAGGTCAGGGAGGCAATACAACCTACATTGAACTCTGGATATTAGAAATTAAAGATCTAATAAATCTTTAACAAACATCATGATGGCATTGAGAACCTTCTTAGATGTTCATAAAAATATTCCCAGGACTACCAGTGAGAATAAACCAAAATAAAAGACATCCAACCATGCTACCTTATCTTCAGCATTCTTAAACAGATGAAAAATAATATTGACTCTTTCATGAGAAACTAAGAATTTATCTTTACATTGGATCACAAAAATGGTACACCTGAAAATTGCTAAAACAGCAATGTGATAAACTTTGTGCTAACTGAGCACTCTTATTCCATCAATTTCGGGAGGGCAGATCCTCTGGTCTACAAAAAAGTGGACCAGGGGATTGTAGCCGTGATCTGGCCGTAATTGGTTGTGATCCCTCCCTGGGTTCACCATCCCCTAAGTTATAATTTGAGTCGGGGCGGATGGTCGGAGGCCACTTGGAGTCTGCCTATGGTGGTCGGGGCGGATGGCCGGAGGCCACTTGGAGTCCACCTATGGTGGGCAAGTGGCCAAGCAGTTTGGCGCTGGGGGAGGGGGGGTAGGCCCCGACTCAAACTATAACCTGGGGGGACGGTGAACTCAGGGAGGGATCGCAACCAATTGCGGCCGGATCGCGACCACAATCAGGCCGCAATTACAAGTGGACCATCCCCTTGTCCACTTTTTTGTGGACCAAGGGATCTAGCCTCCAATTTCAGTCTTAATATCAAAATGTCTGTACTTTCTATTGGATCATTAGATAACTGTAGTAATAAGAACACTGGAAATAGGACATGATATAATCACCTTGAGAGGCTAAACCTCCAAATCTCAAAGACTATATTATTTCATTAATTTGTTTGATATAAAGAGAAAGGAAACCATAGGTGATGATTATGTATAGGCATCCAAGAGGGTTTCTTTTCTATGACAGAATAAAAAATCTCCATAAAATGAGGGAATACATTATTCAATATGAATTAAATAAACACAATTCTCAATTAATAGGTAAATGAATGGCCTTTGAATTTATCCTTTTTGTGATCGTATCACACAGGATAGTCGATAGTTAGCAAAATTCCAGAGAAATGCAGAAGGATTCTGCTAATAGAATTATGACGAGGTGAGATATTGCTGTGAATTAATTAGGTTTCTCTATCATAAAGTTAACGCACTACCTAAAGCTTCAATCTTCGTGAAGGAACAAAAAAGGCAAAATTTCTAAGGAACAATTAACTATCATTCATTAACCAAAACCTGTGAAGGAAAAAAAGATAACTACAGGAAGTTACACGCACAACAACTTACCTGACAAAGCTAACGTGCACGCCTAGGCTGCGGTGAACAGCGGAGCAATCGATGCAGAGGAAGATCCCATAGGTGACGGACGCCCAGGTCGGGTTCTTGGCGTTGCAATCGAAGCACATCTGCGGAGGAGAAAAAGACGCAAACCCGTCAGATCCACATCAAGATCTGCATCCCACGAACACCTCGATCGAGGCAAACAACTCCAAGAAGCAGGAGAGGAGGCAGCTAGATGCTTCCGCGCATCACCTTGTTCTCAGGCTTAGACTTGAGCTTTTTGAAGACGGCGTTCTTGTCGGTAAAGACCTCCGAAGCCATGGCGAGATGGAGAGATCTGGGTGATTTTCGCCTACGCTGCGCTTCCGATCGCCTTACCAGGTTCCGTGGTGAGGAGGATCAAGGAGGAAGCGAGGAGGAGGCGAGGGGATCGTTGAAAGAGGACGAGAGAACAGAGATGCGGTGGCGGCGGTGGTTCGGTGTTAGAATTAGACGGCACTTCGCGGCGGCGTTTGACGGCAAAAAAACATAAAAAAGACTCAAGAGTCCTACTTGGTCCACCCGAACGGCTAGCAGTTGTGACATAGCTTTTGGCACACACTATCGCTTGCTAGTTAGAGGTCAGTAGAGAGCGCTGATGGGTCGCTTCTGGCCATCCACATGCTGCCCAGCCCAACTCTTATGGCCACAAGCTTGCGTCGGCCTTGTAAGCACCAAACTCCGGCTTCAACTCAAGATGTTCGAGTCGAGTAAGAATCCTCTAGTCCGTAAATTATGGATATGGATCTTTGATTTAGATATATCCTATTTATTTAAAGATAAGGTCCATCCAAAAAATCCTTATGTAACTGACCATGGTTCGGTTACTTGCGGATATACTCTCGTTTGAGTCTTGTGGCCGTGGTTCGGTTAGACTCAGTGAGGGTTTATTCCTTTCCCCCTTCTCGAGATAAGTAACCCAGCCGATTTCTCCGTCTCTCGCTGCCGCCGCCGATCACGACGCTGCCAGCTTCAACGAGCGTCAGTGGCTGCCCCTCTTTCCGTTACGCTCGCACAACTTCTTCTTCGTCCTCCGTCCCTCGCGTCTCGCTCCCGTCGCCGATCGTGAGTTGTGCGATCGGCCGCAGCGGGCGGCGGTGGTTCGCCACCCCTCTGGCAACCGGCAGTGGGGTTTGTTTCCTCTCCTGATCCTTATTTTCCTCGCTGTTCTCTAGATTTCTTACGTCTCTTCTCCTCCAACAGTGATCTGTGGCGATCGACACTCCCCAGCAGCGCCACTCCCCTTCTCTGGTGTCGATCGGTAATTCCTCTCCTCCATTGGCTTGTTACCGTTAAGCCTTTCTTTGGGGTGGCTCCTTGATCTGTGGGTATCCAAGCCGTTCTCTTCCCTGGGGTGAGTTGTGTGTGATCTATTACTGCTCGTTTTGTTGCTAGTCATCTCAAATCTGATCTAGTGCTTGCATTTGTTTATCCGTAAAATTTGTGTTGTTCTTAGCTTGGATTCATCCCCACTCCTTCTGGTTTTGGATAGCTTGTGGTTAGACTGAGTTGTGGCTATTCTTGTGTGCAGTGTTGTATGTTTGCTGTTTCAAGTAGTTTAATTGATGTTGTTCGTTCTAGTGTGATGTGTAGATCCATTGCTCTTGTTTGTCTTGTGTGTTGGATCTATAAAGCGTAATCACTATCTATTTGATTCTTGCTGTCTTGCTTGGTTAATTTAGGATTTTAAGGTTGTTTTGGTAATATTACTGTTTTAGTGCCTTATTTGGTTCTTTTGGTCTCAGAGAAACTAATAGAGTAGACCATAGTATAGGTTGATCTCGTTGGGAGCACACAATTTCTCTTAGAGGTAACAAATTACTAGGAGGCTTAGTCCACTGATATCAAACACCTAATATCATTAAAATAAGATCGTTGTTTGAAACATGATCATTCAATATTCTTTAACAAATGCAATTACAAGAGAGAAAAAAAATCACTATTTGGTTCATTCATAGTCTAACTTTTAGGATGTCAAAGGCTATAAATGAGTTGCGAATGTGTGTGCAACTACTGTGATATCAAGTAGGCGAGGCAAAGAAACTATGAAGATGGAAAGGAGCATTGCTAGCTCCCAAGAGTCAAGAGAGGGTTTTGTGAGGAGCAGAAAGGAAGAGCGAGGAGGCATAGTGACACTGATTCATGATCTGAACACCTGGATGAGCAATTTCTCAAAGAGGAGGAACATAGGAGTAGACAAGAGGAAGGAGGCTTGGCGGTGATGGCGATCACTTACAACGTGTTAGAAATAAGGAAGAGAATGTGATTCTTAAGGGATGGATGACTCTCATCATATTCCTAGAAAATTTCAGAAATTTTTACATAAAAATCATGTAAATTATGATAATACACCCTTGGATTTCATAGAGTGCCCCACATACTTTATAATACTATGGTGTGACAAGGCATGTAGGCTATCGATGCTATCAGAACTGAGATGCCTCTTAAGTGATAGGGAGGTAATTGGCGGTTCGTAGCAGTGGGCCTGCCAGTCCAAAATTGCAATTTCACCAACTTGGAGTAAACGAGTTTGCTCTCGTTTTGTCCTTCGAATTCTCACACACAAACCAACAGGGGTAGCCGGGTAGGGCTTGCCTAAGTGGGAGGGTTTTCTTGGTCAATGGCTTGCCTAAGGTTCTTATGTAATTGAGCTTTCATCTCATGTAACTTAGATTTCTCTCTGTGGATGTAGAGTTGGGTTGAACCTCTTTATACCACTTGTTTTTCTTAGCATGGTGTTAAAGGGGGTCCTTGGTTGCTCATATGTTATGCCTTACATTTCTTATAATAAGAGAGAGAATGACTCCATGTGACTTCACTAGAATTGTTATGACATCCTAGGCATTCCGATGTTGATTTATGCAGGGTGGTTAAAGACAAGAGTAAAGCATCTAAATGGATCCTATATACAGTTTCTAGGTAATTTTGATACTGAATGGTGCTAGAGCAACTTATCCTCAACAAGTGTCGGATTTGATCTGATATTTGGTATCTTAGAGTTGCCCCACAAAAATTACTCGGCAGATTATCCCTTGGTTAAGTTCATTCTCTTTCCCTATAAGCTTTGCATCCATTGTTTCCTTTATGATTATTTGTTAAATCAATTTTCATTAAATAAAAAATTATCTCTTCCCCTCCAAGGAACACCGAGGGAAAATGTGTTTTTATCCATTCCTTCTAAGCAAACAAAAATTGAGGAATCATTTCTTTCACCTCTCTGCATACTGTTTTTCTTTTAGGATATGCCTTCTGTAATGAAGTTCTCACTTCTATGTTCTTTAACTAATATTCTTTATTCGCAGTTTATCCAATTAGAATGGGAACAGGATTTTTATGGGCAACTGCTGAAGACTTGGCAAAGAATCGAGGAAGGGTACTGTCACTGTACCGTCAATTATTGAGATGCCTTAACTCCCCAGAACTCCCTCTCACCCATGCCGCTCGCCTTGCTAAAAAAGCAGAGGTCCGCAGTATCTTCTTGTTTGGTGCCGAGGAGCGTTCCCTCCATAATATTGCTGAGCTCATTGATACTGCTAATTACTCGATTTCCATCCTTAAGAAAGGTCGCCTACCATAGTATCCAAAAGGTCTATTTAAAACTCCAAAGTGTTTACTCAGTCATTTCATTTTGACTTCATTTCATTATGAAGTCAGAAAATGGACTTGCATGATTTTACTTAAAATTCTACAATTTTGTTTTACTTAGCTTTAAATGCTTGGTAATGTGAATAAGCTTCCTGATTTACTAAAGCATGTGGATGCGCCTCTGAGTTGTCTTAAATATTAATGATGAGTTCTTTTTGTTCTTACTTGGTGCTCCTGTTAGCCGATGTTCTTGCTATTTGAATATGGGGTTAGGTTAGGAAACTAAAAAGGCCATAGTCAACACAAACTAAGATAGATATAACAAAGCGATCAAATTGAACTTAATCGTTCTTAATTTAAATAGACAATCGGTGCTTACTATTCATATGGAGTGCGAAAGAACTTCGGCTCGATATTAACTGATCTAAAGTTAAATGCCTTGTTAGATGCATCTGAGCTCACACGTGTAATTGTATCTCATTGCGGTGGAGACAGCTGGTCATATGGTAGGACCTGATAAGGGCCATGTGGCATGCTCTACGCATATAACCAAGGTGTGGTCTATTCAAATATCATCAATCTCTGAACTGTTGAGCTCATCCGAGCTGTTGAGCCGATCCACCCAACTAGCTGCTGGTCCGAACTGTTGACCTGTTGACTTTCCAACCTCCCGGTATGTGGACTATACCGGACTAATGTGACAGCAGAGTCAGCCTTGGACTAGGGCTCCTGTCCAAGGTCCATAAATACCCAGGGGCCTATAAATATCTAGAGCCTTTGCCGAAGCCCTCACTGAAGTGTCCACGATTCTCTTCGCCGAAGTGGCCTCATGATTCTCCTCGTGGAAACGCTCCTTGTCGTGCTTTCACTCTCTCACTGCAATGACTATGGGTCCTCTCTTAAAGGCGCCTTCTATGCAGCTAGAATGCTAGAATGTTTTGTTACTTCACACTTCTACAAACCCTAAAAGGTCTTTTGTTTTGATCTCTTCGATCAAACCGTACGACTAAACCGTACGACTTTAGATTGGGGGTTTGTGCTCCCACAGTGATCTCTTCTGTTCCTTTTTTTATGCGTAAATAAAAAAGGAACAATCGTCCTAAGAAATTTTTGCAATTAGGTGGCTTTCTGTCATGTATGAAAGGGGTAATAATTGATGATGAGCTTTGGGATTTCGGATGAGTTTATGTAAATGCACTGTTTGTGCCGTTTTGGAGGTTTTGTGCCATATGCAGTTATTGTTTGCAGGATTATGGAATTTATGAAAAATCTCAAGGGCAAGGTGCTGGACATGAAGACAACTTTTATTTTGTTGAAATGTGATGTCACCAGAAATGTGGATATGTTGTATTTCATGAAGATTGGTTTCTCTAATATATGTTTCTGAAGTTTGATGGCTTTGTTTGAATATGGGTTTCTGATTGTTGATATGGATTTTCTGATATGGATATTTCATGGGAAACTTCAAGGGTGCATGTCTAGCTTTTGAAGGCATGAATTTTGAGATTTCTGTTATCGTTTTTATTATTTTGTGTGGTTTAGTTTATCTCTGTCAAAATTTGAGGAAGTGGTATAAGAATGGAGGGTGGTGTTGTGTTTGAATTTGCTATAGGTTTTCGTTATTCTGTGACATATTATGATTGTTTTGATTTTATGACGAGGCATGGGTGGACTTCTGATTGTGAGATTTTGTTGGAGTTTTGTGTTATGGTTTCTGATGAAGGTTGAGCAGTGTAGATTTTTGAAGGTTTTTGTAACATATTTATGTATCACAATTTTTTCATGGATCAAGACCTTTCCTGAATCTTTTGTTGGATGTTTTTAATTCTTGGATTTATATTTTGATATCTTGTTGAATGGAGCACTGTACAGAATGTGGGGATTCCAATGTTGCTTCCAAATGATGGAGAGATTTGAGGAGTTCAAAACTGATCTCATTTTGGTATTGGTACATTTGTGTAGAATTTTCTAGATATTTAGATTATGATGATTTTGGATTTTTGTAAATGGTAAGGAATGGTTTCTTTATATATATTTGTAAAGCAGATTGAGTTGGTTTACTTTTCTTTTGAGTTGATGGTAAAGCAGATAGTGTCTTATAATAAACTTTACTAGAAGATTAGGTTTGTCCTACTTCTAGGAATGTTTTTCTCTTTTAAGTAATGACATGTCCTTTGTAACTAAAAAAAGTAAAATAATCATCTACATAATAAATCTTGTTTCCTTATCACATTTATAGAAATAAAATTTATAGATTAAAATAATTATTATTTAGATTAATGGAAGGATAAAATTAAAATATAATTAATAGTTTTATCCCATACATTTAAATAACAAGGACCATCTCTATGTAACAGTTGACACAATGATTATAGTGTCACTCTTTAATGAAGTGCATTCATTAGTTTTCTCTCCATAAGATGTCTTTTAGACTTATCTCTATGTAAGATACGAAGAGACATATCTATGTAAGATAAGGGGAGGGAGCCCTTGGCTTTCTGTCCATAAGATATGATAACAATAGGTGGAATCCGCTATTCCAGTGGTCCCACGTAGTTGGCCTCATGATTATTTGTGAGGAAATAAATCGAGAAGTTATAGTTAGCCAATACGAAGAGGAGTTTTTTTTTCTCGGCTTTGCCTAAATTTGAACTTTTGTTCTATAATAGTAACTCTATCTCGTAATAACCAACTCAGTCCTGTTACAAGAGCTTTCTGTCCATAAGATATGCTCTAAGGGGAATTGGATGATGGACGCTTTATCATTTTTGTTCTAGTGCTCTTTTTGATTATTTTATTTTGGGCTTCCTACTTGTCAATGACTTAGGGATATGAGAGATCTTGATTGATAATTCCTGGTGAGTCCTCTGACGTATGTTATTCTGTACTGAAATCGATCAGAGTCAACTATATTAGTGTAAGGAGCACCAGATGATCGAACATTAGTTTTGATATTGGCAAAAGGTTCAAAGTTAAGTCTTATTGTTGTACTGATAAGTTTGACTAAGTGCGCAGGAAAGTCTTAAGTGATCTTAGATAAGGTGAAAATCCTAGTTGAGGTTAGGTAAAGAAATCCTAGTGGACACTAGACAGGTGGAAAGTATTAGTTTTTTTTTTGATGAAAAGATAAATATATATCATCAAAATACACGAACATACAAGGTGATCCTGAAAACCCTTATGCCATGTCTTATGAATTGTCATCAAAATGCACAAACATATTTTCTATATCTTTCGTTCCGTTATATTTTCTCATCGTATTTTTGAAAAACATAAAATTTCTGAATCGGAGCTTATCTTATTTGATACGATTTACTTAAAAAATTTGTTAATACGTATTTGACCGAGTTCATGCAAATATATTTGATCATGTTCGATAGTCGAGGTGACGGAAGCTGGGGACGTGACGCTCTGATTGACCGCGTGTCGACTCCTTGAGACCCTGCAACCACAGCTGCGTCAATGCCGAGCCAGGGAAGGGGCCCCTGACGATGGCCCTTCGATGCTCAAGTCAGTCACCGGCGATGTATGGAAGCAGAGCAAAATAGCAAATAATAGCAGCAACAATAGATTATCACATACCTCCGTTGAAGCTTGGACCTCCTTTATATAGGGTTCCTGTAGTGCGCATGCACACTTCTCGAGGCTTTCCCAGAAAAGATGTATTAGTAAAGTGTCCCTGACACAATACCTTAATGAGTCGAGTATATCTCCGAAGTGACAATGGAAGCTTCTGCCGCATGATCTTCTGCCTGAACTAGCCGCTGACCATGCCGCCTGTCAGCGGAACATGTTTTCAAAAAGATAATATTCAGTTAGCAGTGTTTTTTACTAGGTCGAGCGGGATAGTCGCTTGGCTCGGATGAGTGTGTTTTTTGGCCGAGCAGAGAGGTCGCTCGACCTGCACTTCCGCTGTCTTGAGAAAGCCGCTCGGCTACCCTTCTATTTCTTCATGGCTCTATCGTAAATTCACTCTATTCTTGTAGCTCCATATAAGGTCGAGCGAGGAAGCCGTTCGCGCGTGCTCTTGTAGATACCTGATAGTCTTTTTGAGCATCAGAAGCTCGAAACTTCACCGAGCTGTTATGATTTCGGATCGGGTCTTCTTTATTCCGATCGGGCAAGTGTGCTACCCGATCGACTAGTGGTTTGGGGGTGTTTGACCACCTTGACTGACTCCCACCATGACACTGACCTTCACCATGGCAACAGGGTGGGTCCCTCCCGCCTGATCACCGCATCACAAGTCTCCCCTTCAAGTCTAGTCGAAGGAGGCTGCAGTCCGACTGACTGGACCAGTGCGCATCGATTTCTTCCTGATCATCCTTCATCATTGTATAGACTCCGGTCAGGCTATACCTGATCCTCGCTGATCAGCCTTCTAAAAGTAGTCGCGCGGCCGAGCATCATGCTTCTTTGATCCGATCGGAAGAACAAGGTTTGCACTTGTAGAATTTTTCCTCTGGCTGTCTTAGGCGAGCGGGGGCTCGGCTGGCGTTATTCGAATATCTTGGAATTCATGCAAATCCTTTTTCATTAAGGCAAAGTGGGTTCCCATGCCGCCCTTAATTGCCACCCAGTGATAGCATGCCACGTGTCAGACCCGCAGCCGCCACACGCTTGATGTGACCGGCATTGATGGTGACGTTTGGCGGTTTAAATTCAACAGTCGGATCTTCGCATAGGTTTTCGCGACCTAGATCGGAAGGCTCTAGTTGGCCGAGCCCTGGGTATATGAGCTTGCTACCGCACCGCCTCCTTCACCCTCGTGCTCCTGCTCTTACGTTTTCTGGTGATCCTGTGCGAGTTCTCCGGCGATTCTGTGGGCGCTCCTCAACGATTCTGTGCACGTTCTCCAGCGGCCTTTTGCGCGTTCTCAGGCGGCCTTCTGCGTGTTGTCGGCCACTTCTCTGTTTTTGCTCCAACGATCCTCGTCCTGTAAGCTTCCTTCTCTTATTCTCTTTCGATCGCCGACCTCTTATTATTCCCAGTGTCTTTCCGGTGATCTTTTTTGCTTCTTCGTTCGCATTTCCTCTGCTATTTTTGCTTTCTAAGCGAGCTCTTCTCAGCTGTCGGATCCCCTCCCGGACTCTGGTACACCACCATAGACACCTAGCTCGATGAGGGTGACGCTGAGAACCTTAAGAACGCTTTTGAGATTCCCCTTGATCACGAGATCCTTTTAGCTTCCTCATCTGATCGGCCAAATGAACCGTCGACCGACACCATCTGTCTGTTCCGGGACCAATTTATGGCTGGTCTCCGCTTCCCTATCCATCCCTTCATTATCAAAGTCTGTAATTATTTCCGTGTTTCCCTTCCACAACTTGTACCAAATTCCTTTCGCATTCTGTGCGGCGTCATTGTGTTGCTCCGACTGCATGACATTCCTTTGACCCCTCGAGCCTTCCACTACTTCTATTACCCCAAACAGTCCGAACTGGGTGCCTTCCTGTTTTAGTCTTGGATCGAGTTGGTTTTCTTCGACAAAATGCCGACTTCCAATAAATGTTGGAAGGAATATATTTTTTTTGTACGCCTCCCCGAACGGCCGAGCTTCCAGACTCGTTGGTAGGCCGGCTTACCACCTCAACCAGATCTGAAGAAGTACAAGAGCCACTCGGACTACCTTCATGCCGCCTCTATGCTGGCCGGCCAGAAGTATGACATCCACAAGCTACTGCTTGAGGGCGTGCTGTACATTTTTGGCCTGAGTCTGATCCGCACCGGGCTCCCGACCGGCTTAGGTAAGAGATTCCATATACATTTCTCCTTTGATTCTAACTGATTCTTCTGCTTCTTTTGTATCCAAAGTCATGTTGTGCGCTCGGATGCCCAACCTTACGAAGCTTCAGAACGCCGAGATCGAGGCAAACTGCAGCCTACAACCAGTCGGCTCTCAAGACGAGAGCGCAATGACTCTCGTCCTGGTGAGTGGGGGGGGGGGGGGGGGGTGGGGGGAGCTAGCTAAGCCCCTAGTGTCGAGGTTGTCGGTGGAGCGAAGCAACCATCCGAGCAAGTGCCCATCGTCCACTCAAAGAATTTGCATTCCTCTAGCGAGCCGTTGCTAAGGCGTAAAAGGCGTTGCACAGAGTCTTCGCGCTCTACTGCCTCGGCGGCTGGATCTGTCGAAAGGGTCGAGGTCGGCACCTCGAATCCCTCCGCGGTTCTTGTGACTATGCTCGAGGTATCCTCCGACCAGACTCCATCGGTGGTCGAGTTGTCATAGGAGCCTATCGCCGTGGAACCCTTGGCTTCTATGCCGCCATCACGGCTATCGAGGGTTCGACGATCGCCCATCCTCCTAGCACCTGCATCCCGGCCGACCGACCCAGCAACCTCGGCCCACTCGGCTCTGGGTGGCCGATGATTCGTCACGACGATCCTTCACCTGCCCACGGAGGAGTACAGCGAGCCGAGCACCCGGTCAAGCACTCCTGAGCATCAAGTCATCATACGGGGTCCGCTCGCCCAGATCTGGGAAGAAGCCCAAGCCTGAGCGGCGGTGATGCCCCCGAGCACGCTTGCTACCCAGATGACAACTGGAGTAAGCTCCTTGTAATTATCTTTCTTCCGATCAGGTATAATCCTTTTACCTGCTTGTAGTATTGGGTAGAGAGTCTGGTCATGTGCCATAGGCTAGCTCATCTGGAGGATGAGTTCAGGAAACTCCAGGTCTCCAACAGCTAACCCACTGTCGATCCGAGGGAGATGGCCAGACTAAAGGTTGACCTGGAGAAGACGACCAAGCTTCTTGAGGCCGAACGAGCTAAATCTTTCGGCCACGAGGAGATGTTAGGCCGACTCAAGAAGCAAGTCAGCACATTTGACAAGAAGATCGAGTCGGCCACCGCTAGGAAGAACCTGGTCATCGAGGACCTGGAACTGAAGAACAAGGAGGTCCGAGATCTCGCCAGCAAGCTCAAAGACGCTGAAGATTTTATGGTGACTGAACGAGCAAGCCGGACGGCGAGGGAAACTGAGCTCCAGGGCCAGCACTCCGCTAAGGACGCAACACTGAAGCTTGCTCGGGATGAGCTAGAGAAGGTGAAGACTGAGTTGGAGGGCTCCCGGGCGGCGATGAAGATCTATCAGGACGCCGAGCCGAGCCGATTTGCAACAATGACACAGAACTACATCCGCTCAGACGCGTTTAATGATAAAGTCGTCGCTCGATATCTTCGGCTCTATAACCTGGCAACAGATGAGACGATCAACCAACTTAAGGCGGGCGACCACCTTCCCGAGACCTTGAAGGATAGCGCCATCAGTCAGGATAAAATGACTGAGTCACTGCCCGACGACGCTCTTGATTATCTTGAGTGAGGTTGATCGCTGTATATTTTTGAAGTCTTAATGTAAGCTCGCCTGTTCGGCCAAGCTTTTATTTTTATCCTGCAACTGTGATCTCGAAATGTAATCTTAAGAATTTTGGGTTTTAATATATGCGCGCCTGTTCGGCGAAGCATTTCCTCTCACAGCTTTTCTTCTCTTTGCTTATAAATACCCCTGATCTCGTATCTGTGACTAACCGCTTGACCATATGGGCAGGCTCGGATTTAAAGTTGTCGCTCGACCGTTAGTGAGGAAATGCGTTTTAACGTCGCGCGCTCGATGATTTGGTGAAGATCAGGGTTTAACATCGCCGATCGACGATTTGGTACGACAATTGGGGAAGACTTGGGTTTAAGGTTGCCGCTCGACCGTTGGTGAAGACACGCGTTTAACGTCGTCACTCGACGATTTGGTGGAGGCTCGGGTTTAACGTCGCCGCTCGACGATTTGATGTAGGCATGCATTTAACGTTGCCACTCGACGGTTGAATGTAGACACACATTTAATATCGTCGTTCGACAGTTTGATGTAGACACGCGTTTAACGTCGCCGCTCGACGGTTTGGTGGAGAACCGGGTTTAACGTCTCCTCTCGACGATTTGATGTAGATACGTGTTTAACTTCATCGCTCGACGGTTTGGTGGAGACCCGGGTTTAACGTCGCCGCTCGACGATCTAGTGAGGACTTGGATTTAAGGTCGTCACTCGATCGTTGGAGACTAGGGTTTAAGGTTGCCGCCCGACCGTTGGTGGAGATATGCGTTTAATGTCGTCGCTTGACGGTTTGATGGAGACCTGGGTTTAACGTCGTCGCTCGATGATCTGGTGAGGACTTGGGTTTAAGGTTGCCGCTCGACCGTTGGTGGAGACTAGGGTTTAAGGTCGTCGTTCGACCGTTGATGGAGGCACGCATTTAACGTCGCCACTCGACGGTTTGATGTAGACACACATTTAACGTTTTCGCTCGACGATTTGGTGGAGACCTGGGTTTAACGTCACCGCTCGACGATTTGATGTAGACACGCGTTTAACGTCGCCGCTCGACGGTTTGATGGAGACCCGGGTTTAACATTGCCGCTCGACGATTTGGTGAGGACTTGGGTTTAAGGTCACCGCTCGACCGTTGGTGGAGAGTAGGGTTTAAGGTCGTCGCTGGATGGTTTGGTGGAGACCCGGGTTTAATGTTGCCACTCAACGATCTGGTGAGGACTTGGGTTTAAGGTCGTCCGCTTGACCAGTGGTGGAGACTAGGATTTAAGGTCGCCGCTTGACTAGTGGTGGAGACTAGGATTTCGATATTCTTATTACAATGAAATATGGTTTTGCAGCGCCAAAAGATAAAGAAGAAAACACATGGAGCAAGAAGGAGCAAGCTGATTTCGTTGCCAACGGAAAGGCTGTGTTCCATCTACTCAGTGTACTGCCACCACAGGAGGTAAGTCTGATCGGAAGCTACGACTCAGTGAAAGATCTCTGGGAGAAATTCCTGGAGCTTCACGAAGGTACCTCTGAAGCGAAGTTGGCACGACGTGACATCCTCCGGACACAACTAACAAACCTCCGGATGACAACGGAGAGAAGGTAGCGCAACTCCAAGCGAGAATCAAGGAGCTGATAACGCAACTAACAAACCTTGGAGAAGAAGTAACCAACCGGGATTCCATCCGATACGCGCTCAACGCCTTCCCGAGGACTTCAGAATGGGTGTCCTTAGTAGATGCTTACTACATCTCTAAGGACTTTGAGGTAAGTAGTTTAGAACAATTGTTTTCGACTTTTGAACTTCACGAATCTCGAGTTACAGAGCCCACTGGAGTAGAAAAAATCAGTCAGAACATTGCCCTAAAGGTAAAAGTAAACGGTTCTGACTCCGAAGCCTCGGTCGACGAATCCGAAGCGGCACTACTGGTAAGACGCTTCAATAAGTTTTTAGTACTAATAAATTTAAATCGCAGAGGCATCATCGAAAAAAGAGGATGGTTCGTTGCTACAACTGCAACGAAGAGGGGCACATCAAAGATGACTGCCCAAAGCTAAAGAGAAAGGAGAAAGAAAGGGAAAAGTCAAAATACAAGAAATCAGAACCCTCCAAGCACAAGAACCTGAAGGCTACTTGGTTAGATTCGACATCCTCTGAGTCAGACATCGAAGAATTCTCGGGGCTAGCACTAATGGCGAACCATCAGCCGAAAGAAGACTCAAGCTCAGACATAAGCATAAATGAAGGGGGAGGTTCATCAGAAGAAGAGAGCAGCAGTGAAGGGGGAGCGTCACCAGATCAGGTAAGTAAGGTACGCAATCTAACCCCGACTCAATCTTTTAAATTTATTAAATCTCTTTATGAAGAATTAGATGAATTAGAAAAAGAAAATGATAATTTGAAATTAGAAAATGAAAATTTAAAATTGAAAATTGAAAAATTGAAATATGATGCATGCTTAAAGATAAATATTTTTCCAAAATCAAAACTTAAAATTTATGAAAAATTAAACTGGTATATAAGGAAGCATCAGGGTCAACTTAGGAAAATTCCTAAGAATTATATACCCCCTAAGTTTTTGACTAATTCTGTAGGAAGGAACCTTTATTGGATTCCAAAATCTTTGCTAGTTTAGATTTCTCTTTTAGTTAAAAGCTTACAGTGAGAAAATTAAATATTGAAATTCTTTATGGAAGCTTTGTCTAAGGAAGTGGTTGTTGCTCTAATAACCAAGAAGGCCTAGTGCCTCGCCACGACCTGGAAGCTAAAATATTGAAAGAAAATGTTTAATTAAATTTCTGAAAAAACATTAAAAATAAGAATTAAATAATGTTTTGAAAGTTTATCAAACATTTTTTTAAAGAAACAAAAATTTCTTTTACTCAGATTTTTTTTAAAAAACTCTAACTTAATTTTTTTGTTGTTAGAATTTTTTTTTGGAGAAATTCTAGAAACTTCATTTGACTTAGAATTCTTTTGGAACATTCAAAAATTAAGATTAACTTAGATATTTTTTTTTAAATTCTAAAAATTCATTTTTTCTTAGAATTTTTTTTATGCTTAGTATTCTCTTATTGGTACCCCATTTTTGCTGTGATCAAAGGGGGAGAGAGAGGTACAAGTTTAGGGGGAGTTAGGAAAATTATAATTTTACCTATTTTTTTAAAAAATGTGTTGCAATTTTATTTATTGCAAAAGTTATGCTTAACTGTTTAGTTTAGTAATTTTTCTTTAAAATTACTTTTTATGTCTATTTTTTTCCCTAACTTGAACTTGGGTTGATGCACATCAAAAAGGAGGAGATTGTTGGACCCCGTGGTGTTTTGATGTGATCAACCAAGTTGGTTAGGTCCTACTTTGCGTTTGATCTCTGTGTCTGAGTGTGCAGGAGCTTAGGAGCACAAGAAGTCGAGCGGAAGACGCAGCTAGCGAGAAGGACGACACATAGAAGGAAGCCGACGGGCTCGGTGCGTCCGAAGGACGAGAGAGCTGTGAAAGAGTACTCCGGTGGGCGTGAAGAGCGTGCGCGGTGTTCGAGGAATGTTAAGCCGGGACGGAAGGCTGCTTGAGGAGAAGGCCAGGAATTGAGTTTGGGTGAGCCTTATTCCGGTTGACCGGAATCACCCAAAAGAACGGAGCATCGGAAGCCCACACAAAGGAGCTGGAAAAAGGAGCTGTGCTGGAAAATCCAGCTCAAGGTGCCTTCAACAGTCTTGAAGGCGCCTTCAACAGTCAAAGTTGACCGTTTGCGCAACGGATAAAGTTTTATCCGCTGACCGAGCTGGAGGTGCCTTGAACCCAGTTGGAGGCGCCTTGGACTCTCGGGATAAGATTTCCAGGACCTATATAAAGGCCCCTGGAGCTAGGAAATAAATAACAACTCAAGCAATCATTGTGTAGCCATTCCTTACAATAGTTCTAAGCTTCCAAAGTGTAAAAGGCTTCTCTCCCTTCAGCAAAGGAGATTTTTCTACTGAACTTTTTCTACTGCCCTGGATTAACAACTTCCTTGGTTGTAACCAGGTTAAATCTTGTCTACTACTTAATTTCTATTTCCTTGCTTATTTTTAATTTATTACTATTGCTTTTCTGAGTTGAAATGCGAGGAGGGTATAGTTAATTTTTGTTTGCAGCAATTCACTCCCCCTCTTGCCGGTCTCCGCTGCACCTACATATCGAATGTCAGGGTTTGTCGGGTGATGGAGGACACGTGGCACCCTCTTATGGATTGAGAGAAGACTCTATTCGTAGATGACAGCAGACGACTGGAATATTTCCTGACATATGATAATTATTCCCTGACAGACAGTTACGATTCTCTGACATTGTTGTCGCCTAGTGCCTTATGTCCCACTTGGGTTGAGTTGCGGGTAATTCGGGCTGACCGTTAGGGTGTGACACCTGGCCCGAGTCTTGATGAGGGAGACGAGCTGCAACGAGGGTCTCATCTTTCACGCTTGGAGTACTGAAGGGTTGACCGGGAGTTGTCTTACTGAAAGTACTAGGTCTGTTTATGCGGATCGGGTTGAGGAAACCAAACCAGTCGAGGAATGTCAGGCCTTACTCCGGGCCGCATCTTATGTCTCTGATCTGGGATCCTGATCTGTCAATACCTGATCGAAAATTATGTGGCTGATGACATAAGGTGATCTAACTCCTCCCTAACGGCTGACTGTCACTTCCCCTTGATTTCTGATTATCACGTCTCCTTGATTTCTGATTGCAACATTCCTTTGACTTCGGACTATCTAATCTTATCGGACCTCGCTTTTATGCACCTATCATGTCTAATACTAATATTACATTTATTTTAAAAGTGTTTTTACAAATCAGTTTTTGTTCCTACAAAGCATTTCCTGAAATAATTCTAAGAGTGATAAAATTAGATCTGTTCTAACAATGGCGTTACCTTTGGCCGGATTCAAACTTATTGTTTTGAATAAAAAAAAGTCGTTTAAAATTTCAATGCCTTGGAAGAGTTTTTACGATCAGTTGTTCTGTTAAGAGGGAGTGCATCAAATTAACCACTGCCTCTTACTCTACTCATCTGATTTTGCATGCAGGCCATGCATCCGTCACCTGTCTCACCTCTGCTTTTTTCACCCCCTCGTTCTTGTGTTTTTCAGTTTGTCTTCCGAATATTATATTAAAATCCAAAGTGCAATCGAAGGTTTGTCCTGGCGAGGAACAAGGAGTCAAGAAGGTCATCTTGAATCTCTGCATTTCTGCAGTGACAGCGCGTTGGGAGCAGGGACATTTCTATCAAATCGGAGAACAGAGAACAGAGAACAGAGAAAGAGAGAGAATGAGGCTTCAGTTCCAGTTTGCTCACACCATAATAAAATATAATACAACAGTAGCTCGATGGAGCCAGCGCTGTGCTGCTTGCTGTCTTGCCTCTCTCAAAACCCTGCTCTACGTTGTTAAGCGGCGCGACTGCTTGCTTCACTGCGCGGCAGCTTGCCGTGGGTTGTTTGCCCGCGCTGCGTCTCTGTTTGCGCTGCGCCCACTAACGTTCCCCCGGTCTGTAATCGATTTCCCATGCACCAGCAGCGCGCGTTGCAAGGTCAGGGCAGTAGGACAGTGCATCAAGTCGGTCAAGACCAGGGAGTACGGCATGGGGTTTGGATGCTGGCAACTAAACAGAACCATGTCACCTTCCTTTCTGTCACCTTCTCTTCCATGTCCCATCTCCTCAGCCTCTCTCCTTCCGCCATGCTGACGCAGACCTCCCTCCAGACACTAAAAAAAAAAACTTTCAATTCTTCTTTCGAAATTTTAGAGAGAGAGAGAGATCGGAGACTTTACTTCAATATTTTTCTTGTCTATATAATTCCTTGGTTATTTCATCTTTTCCTAACAAAGAGGAGAAGAAACTAAGTATAAGTTATCACTCGCTAGCTTGGCCTCGAGCTAAGGATGAAGAACTGAAAAAGGAGTGTTCATGTTCTCTTCTCTCACCTTGTCAATCTCGATAGTTCTATTCGATTAAAGAAACAAAACCCCCAAAAAAGGGAAGGAAATGGAAATAAAATCTGGACCAGTTTAGCCATCGATTCACGGTCGGCCCAATTTTAAAGGCGATAGACAAAAGGACTAGAGAGAAACAGAGAGACAATAAATGAGCCCTGCCCATCGCCTAAAAGCATGCACATTCACTGATTCCATGTTCTCTTTACTCTTCTCAGCACAAGCATCTCCCTCGCTCGCTGCCCTTGATCAACAATTATTTATTTCCATTGCTTCGAGAAAAGTCACCAGCCACACTCCAAAACGCCTCTTAATTCGCTTCTTCCTCTGATTTCGCTGCCAGCCATCCACAGATGCGGACCATCATGGCGAAAAGCCTCCACGAGTCCTCCTTCTCCTTCTCCTTCTCCAAGAGACACTTCAGCCACTGGATGGCCGGCAGGGGATCCGAGGACAGGAAGAAGAAAGAGGAAGGCAAGGTGGCCGCCGAGGAGATATTTACGCTCTCCAGTGCTTGCGACGACGACGCGGATGACATTGCGCCGCCCGTCAAAGCGGAGGCGCGCAACAAGAGATCGTCGTCTTCTACAGTGGCGGCCGTCGCCGTGCGGGTCTCGAGGTTCCGCGCGGCGCTGGCCGCGGCGGTCGCCGGCAGGCACAGGCCAGTGGGCTTCGGTCCCCGCGTGACGGGCACCCTCTTCGGGCGCCGCCGCGGCCACGTCCACCTCGCATTCCAGGCCGACCCGCGCGCGTGCCCCGCGGTGCTGATCGAGCTCGCGACGCCCACAAGCGCGCTGGTGAGGGAGATGGCGTCGGGGCTGGTACGCATCTCCCTCGAGTGCGACCGCCGGGGCTCCGCCGGAAAGAAGCTAGTGGAGGAGCCGCTGTGGCGCGCCTACTGCAACGGGAAGAAGTGCGGGTACGCGGTGCGGCGGGAGTGCGGACCGGCCGACTGGCGGATCCTCCGCGCGGTGGAGCCGGTGTCGACGGGCGCTGGCGTGCTTCCTGCAGGAGCCGGCGCCGGCGCCGGCGATGCAGGGGAGACGATGTACCTGAGGGCGCGATTCGAGCGCGTAGTGGGGTCCAGGGACTCCGAAGCCTTCTACATGATGAATCCGGACGTCAACAATGGCGGACCGGAACTGAGCATCTACTTGCTCAGAGTCTGAAACTTTGTCCTGTCCACTGCCGCTCATCAATCAAGTTGCTGTTTATCAATCTATAATCTTCTTTTTTCCTCCTCGTAATCTCGTTATTACTCTCATCTTTCACTAGATTTTTGTAATTAAGTTGTTTAAGGAGTCTTCGATGGGAAATTGGGTTGTATTGTTGTTGATCTTTCTTTTCCTTGCATGTATAAGAGCCTCAAACTTGAATTTCTCGTACTTTTTGAGAAATATTTCTCATTTGGATCAGAGTGATGCTCCAATGAATGTGATTTTGTGTGAGAAAAAGCAATAGTCAATGTCTGAGAGAAAGGGCAGAGGGCTGGGACCCTTCTTTTTTTTAGTTTTTTTTTCTCTCGAATTATAAATCAGAATCGACATTCGTTTCTCATTCTCCGAGGAGACAAAATCGTCCAATCTTATTGTAATTTTGTTATTAATTCCTGTTCCTTTTCCTTTCACTGTTCTATTTTCGTTCGTCCTTATAATGCAAAAGGTACAAAGCTAAGGAAGAAAAGAAACAATTAAATAATCAAATTGAATAGCCGTGTAATTTTTATTTTAACCGGAGAAGGAAAAGTAAAGTGAAAAACAAAATGCTATTCTATTACGATCAATTCTAGGAATTAGATATTAAGAAAATCGAAGCCTCAAATAATTCTCAAGTGCATGCTTGTTTTCGTTCTCTAGTAATATTAATTTATTGCGTAAGTATTGATTGCAATGCTGCACACGGAGTCAAGTTCGGCTGGAGTCAAACCGCGAGACAGTGGCGACTTGTCTTGTCCTGTAGTCGAGGCTCGAGGTGACATATAATTAAACGCTTCCTGCGATGTGATGCCATTTGCCATAAAATAATCAAAGAATATTAATTTATTCTGGTAGTGGAAAAAAGATTATTATTAGACTGCAAAATTTTCACAATGCTATTTAGCAGTAATAGCATCTATCTACATTGATAAATAAATCTTATAATTAAACTCTTTTTCTTTAAACAGACTAGTCTAAAGTTTATTCTGAGACGCAGTTAAGAAAGAAAAAGAAAGCCATGATCAACTGTAAAAAAGCTCATTTGAGCGAATCGAGAGTTCGGGGATCTTTAGTCAGTTACAAGGAACTCGTTACTTTTTCAGAATTTGGATTCGGCGAAGGCCATTGTTTACGATTAGTTCGATCGGAGTTGCAGAATATCGAATCGATCAAGATCTTGTTAGCATGCTAAATGGTGGATTAAAATGGCGAGAACTGATGAGAAAGCTGAAGGGAGTGCGTGGGGTCCAAAGCCGAAGGGAGGAGAAGGCTGCCGTTGGTGTTGGCTTGGGAATGTGAGCTCTTTAATTTGTCATCCAATGTCATCTACAAGGACAGTGAGGTTGTCCGCGACAGCGGCGACATGGAAATCTTTGTCGGATTGCTGCGCCGATTACCGAGCCTCGTGGGGGATCTCATCATCCAGGTAGACCCCATCACGCAGCCACAAAAGTCTGTGCGTCGAGCTGGGCTTTTTTCCGGCTTTTCAATTTTGATCAGGTTTAAGTTTAGAATTCTAAAAAAAACATTAAACAAAAACAAACAGATAAATTGCGAGAAGTGCAATTTTTCTTCACTAAAATAGAGTACGTTTGCTTCACTAAAATCAGCTTGCAATTGTGATTTGAGTTTCACTAGTAAAATCTTCGACTGCAGCCAACTGCTTATCTTGGGATCATATCTGATTTTTGAATTCTTAAACCACAGGTATTTCATGAAAGTCGGACGTCGACAACATCAGAAATGTAATCATATAACTTTTACGCTATAGTGCATGCTTTCCATGCCCCGAAGATCAAAAATATATAAGAGATTAAGTTTATGCATAGTTTTTCTTTCAGATGAAGAAGAGCATCCTTAAGTAGCTCAACAAACCAGCAGAAGCACAAAATCAAACAGAAGATGCATCCTTAAGTTGCCACTTAAGCGTGCAGCAAATAAAAAAAAAACAAAAACAAAAACATAAACAAAAAAACTACTCTTAGCAGAGCACAACACGCCTGACAGAGCAAGTGACACAGAAAGAGAAGAGGTAATGGCAGCTCCTCTTCAGCTAACTGCCACTCTCATGAAGCCGGTCAAGTTTGGCCGAGGCCGAGGCGTCATCCCGCAGCAATCGAAACGAAACCACATTATGCGTCTATTATCAATAATTCTATCCAAAATCTATGTTAGATGAAGACTGGGCGAATTGTTGCTGGCGTTGATAGAGGGGCGACTGAGTCACCTTTCGCGTATGTGCTTCCGAAAATGAACTCCCACATGACGTTGATGGATGATGATGACTGAGCTTACTGTACCTGAGCTCTGCGCACACTCAGACAAGCACACGAGCGTTAGAGACCAGAAACCAAGGAAAAAGTCCCGGGAGCAGATCCTCCGACGCTTAAGTCAGGTACTTTTTCTCAGAAGAACAATGTACGAAGGAGAAAAAAAAATAGAAGACAAGTGCGAATGTGCAAGAGAGTGTACTTGAGTGAGGGAGATAACCTTTCTTTTTATATAACAGTGCGTATCTTCTGGAATCTGATTGATATCAGAGAATGTCGAGTGTCAAGATTTGTCGGGTGATGGAGAGCACGTGGCATCCTCCTGTAGCCTGAAGGAAGGTTCCACTCCTAGGTAACTACAGACCGTTAGAATATTCCTTGACACTTAGCAGTTATTCTCTGACAGGCGGTTACGATTCCTTGACTTTGTTGTCATGTAGCGCCTTCTGTCCTGACCGAGCAAGAATAGGGTAGCATGGGATGATCAGTCGAATATAACACCTGACCAGAACCTTGAAGGACAAGGAGCCGTGGAGAGATCTTCCAAGAACTGACAGGGATTTTGCTGACCGGGAGTTTAGCTTACTGAGAGCACTAGGCCTAAGTACCACCAGGCCGTGAAAGCTCAACCCGTCCAATCCAGGTCAGGTATCATCTCGACTGTCTACCCAGGTGTTTCAGATCTGGAGTTCCGATCTGTGAGAACCCGACTGGGAGTCAGGTTGCCGACGTCGTCCCCCAATCTTACTTCCTCTTTCCATACCTGTTGACTGTCACATCCCCTTGACTTCTGACTGTCATGTCCCCTTGACTTCTGCTGTCCAATCCTTATCGGACCCCACTGTTATGCACTGTATTACAAGTCTCCCCCCCAAGTCTAGTCAAAGGAGGCTCAAGTCCGACTGACTAGACTTATACTCTAGTTTACTTGTTCTACCATGACGTCCTTAAATGCTGCTCCTTTTCCCAGATACGTAACCTGTTTAATCTCCTAATCCACCACAGGAGAAGGACCTCACCAATCTGACTGTTCACATCTCCCTCTTTAAAAAGAGCTGAGTCCCCCCACACCATTGCACTTTTATTACTGACTTCTTCTGATCATGGAATCTACTTCTAAGTCTGAAGAGGTATCGCCCCTTCACCAACAACTGGCCCATCTGACTCACCTACTTGCCCAAAAGGATACCGCTTTAGCCGAGATGACACATGACAGAGATCTTCAGTCTTCTCTCCGTCAAGACACTGAGGAACTTTGGTAGCCACTAAATCTCGGACCGGGCTGAAGTAGCATTGAAGCGGAAAGCTTATGCAGATCTGGAGAGCCATGCTTAATTCCTGATCTATCTAAAAGGGAAACATGCCGCTTTCATAGCCCTTCTTCAAGAAGAGAACCGGCTCAAAGATGAAACTATTGCTCAGTAGCTCGCATTATTCAATTCACCAAGGCAGAGTGGGTTCGGGCGTGATCTTATTCGGGGCAAGCAGGTCATGCGGAACACCTTTGCTCGAGGTGCCGACAGGCTACTACACTGGCACAAACTCCTGATTACTTAGATATCCTTAATTGTGAAATGAGATTTCGAGAAGTGCTCCTTGTACTTCATTAAATAAATGCAAATCTGGTTAGATTTCAGTCTCTATTTCTTTTTCCTTTTTCCTGACACTTCTTTGTTTGGTTGATAACCCGCCCGAGAAAAGGCTAACTTGTGAGTTACTAGGCATAGTAGTGTACTTGCTTATAACGTGTGCTAGGATGCGAGGACGCGAGTTTGAAATCCTGCCCGAGGGATCATTGGTCGTGAAAGAATACTCACTTATAACTCGCGCTGGGATGATAGTCTGGTAACCCCAATCGAGAGGTCGTTGGTCGTGAAAGCAAGCTCACTTATAACTCGCACTGGAGCGAGAGTCTGGAGGCGTGAGAGCATGCTCACTTATAACTCGCGCTGGGGAGAGGGTCTAAAATCCGGACCGAGAGGTCGTTGGTCGTGAGAGCAAACTCACTTATAACTCGTGCTGGGGCGAGAGTCTAGAATCTGGACCAAGAGATCGTTGGTCGTGAGAGCAAGCTCACTTATAATTCGCACTGGGGCGAGAGTCTGGAGGCGTAAGAGTATTCTCACTTATAACTCGCGCTAGAGCGAGAGTCTGGAATCCCGACAGAAAGGTAGTTGGTCATGAGAGCAAACTCACTTATAACTCGCGTTGGGGCGAGAGTCTGGAGGCATGAGAGCAAGTTCACTTATAACTCGCACTGGGGCGAGAGTCTGCATGCGCAAGAGTATTCTCACTTATAACTTGCACTGGGCCGAGAGTTTGGAGGTGTGAGAGCAAGCTCACTTATAACTCGCGCTGGGGTGAGAGTATGGAGGCATGATAGAAAGCTCACTTATAACTCGCGATGGGGCGAGAGTCTGGAGGCATGAGAGCATGCTCACTTATAACTCGCACTGAGGCAAGAATATGAAATCCCAACCGAGAGGTCATTGGTCGTGAGAGTAAGCCCACTTATAACTCGCGCTGGGGCGAGAGTCTGGAGGTGTGAGAGCATGCTCACTTATAACTCGCGTTGGGGTGAGAGTCCGGAATCCCGACCGAGAGGTCATTGGTAGTGAGAGCAAACTCACTTATAACTCGCGCTAGGACAAGAGTCTGGAATCTCGATCGAGAGACTGACCCGGAAGCAATCAGAGGGCCTGCCCAGGACTTGATCTGGATACTTGACCAGGAATAGATCTGGAGGTCTATCCAGGAATGAATTTGGAGATTTGTCCAGAAATGAATCTGGAGACCTAACCAGGAATGGATTTGGAAACCTTACCAGGGACGGATCTGGAGACCTGATCAGGAATGAATCTGGAGACCTGACCAGAAATGGATCTGGAGACCTGTCTAGGAATGGATCTGGAGATTTGACCAAGGATAGATCTGGAGGCCTGGCCAGACAGTGATTTAGACGAGCAACATATGCGACTTGAGGGGATCATACTCGAGGACTTAGCTTAATTCTCCTGCGATCATAAATGGCAATGCATAAGGTTTTAGTCAAATTTAAACCTTACTCCGATTTCGAGGAGGCATAAAGGCGCCGAATTTGGAGCAACACTTCCCGCCGCCTTTTTCTTCGTTTCCCGAGGCATGGTCTTCACAAGGTAAGGCATTTCTGTTCGCATATCCCTCCCCATGATTTTTCTATCACTTCAATCATAAATGCCCATTCCTTGGGAGATGACACGTGCCCCATGAACTTAACTCGTCTTAATGTATAACACACGCTTTTTGCACGTGACCCCAAATCGCTTCCTCTTCTCAATCTGACGGTTGACGTGTGCTATGCCGTTTTAGTTGCCCATCTCACTTTCCGATGCTTCCTAAGAGTTTTGGTTTAAAAACCCTAAAGGTTGTCCACCGTCGTTCCTTATCGCTTCAACTTCCTTCGAATTTCCTTCTCCTTCTTGCTTTCACTTACTCGCCTCCTCCTTTGTGCACTTCCTTTGTCCTTCATAAGTACTCTTCCTTCTTCCTCCCCCGCTCCTTTTGATCTTGTAATGGACGGTAAGATGGAGGTGTCCTGATATACATATTTCCGCTCCGACATGAATAATAGTTATCTTAGGGCAATTCGGTCAAGTCTGGAACTGTCTGAGGCCTACAAGCTCCGTCCTCCAGGGCCGAATGACCATCCTTCCTCCCCTCTCGTCGGTTTTGTGACCTTTTTTAAGGACCAACTCCTTGGCGGTCTTCGCTTTCCTATCTATCCGTTCTTCTCCTCTTTGAGCATGTATTTTGGTGTTTTGTTGTCTCAATTCACCCCCATCGCCTTCTGTACCATGTGCGGAATGATGATCCTTTGTCACCTATATCGAATACCCTTGACCCCTCAACTTTTTCACCATTTTTACACCCTCAACCGCTCAGAGCTGGGTGTTTTCATGGTGCAATCTAGGGTCGGATACAAATATTTTTACGAGATACCTTCTTCCAACAAAGGTTGGAAGTCTAGATTTTTCTATGTCCAATTGCCCGAGCCAGTATCCTGGCTAGCTGGGTGGCGCTATAATCTTCCCACTCCCTTCGAGCTACGCGACCACCAACACCACCCACCCTGCCATACAGCTTTTGAAAAATTGGAGGGTGTTCAACTGCGGCTCCCCTTTCTGCTGCAAGAGAGTATGTTGTACACCTTTGGACTCAGCCCCATCCGGATGCCTTTGGATGCCCCTTTTGGTAAGATCCAATGTCTCCACTTCCCGGTCTTCGCTAACCGAGGTATTTTCTTTTGGTTTTGCAGAAGCAGTCATGTTTCGTGCCTACGCCATTGATTCTTCCAGGCTGCCCAACGATATTATGAAAAAACTAGACCCAGAAATGTTTCATGAGGCTCCTCAGCGGAGGCATCTTCTCAACCGTCCGAGGACCCCGAGATCCTTGGAACTGAAGCGACCATGGAGGAGAGGGTCCCTTCTCCTCCTCTAGAGAAATGTTTGCGCCTCTAGCACAAAAGAAAACGAGTAATCCCCTCAGTTCAATCCTCCCCATTGAGGCCTCCTCTTTCCTCCAAGGCCAAGGTGAAAACCCCTACTCATGTAACTCCTTCTCCAATAACAGAGGTTGTGTCCTCTCCTGTCCCCATTTTGGTCACAGAGCAAACCATCTCCTGGGCGGAGATCAGCCCGAGGATTCCGCGACCCCGTCTCTTCCACACCCTGCTCCTTCTTCGGCCCCCGCCTCTTCTTCGCGCCCCAAGGAGCACCCCAAGGGCAAGTATGCTTTCACCTCTTCCTTCTAGCTGCCTTCCCTACAGGTGCAGGGTCTTATCCCATCGGCCAGTGCCTCTCCTCATTGTGGTCGGGTGAAGTTTCATGGGGCCCTGCCCGAGTCGTGGAAGACTGCTATCAACCAGATTTTGAAAGGTCCCCCTCTGAAGCTAGCCAACTTGTTCTCCAATCAACTAGTATCGGTGAGTTGTTTCTGCTTCTTTCTCATATCCCCGAGATAAAGCTAATCTTTCCCTACTCTTGATAGGCCTGCACAATGGGTCTAAGTATATCCCAGTACATGGCCAGCCTACAACGAGAGAACGAGTCCCTAAGGGCTCGCCTTCGAGACTTGGAATCCCCTGCTACCACCAGCCACATTTTTGATTTGACTGCCTCTGATAACTCGATACAATCTTGTCTTCAAACTGTTAGGGAAAAAGCTCAAACTGCTCGGGGCCTGGCTCAGATAAAATCAAAGAAGGTGCAGACCTTGCAGTCAGCCCTGAAGACCAGTGAGTCTAAACTCAAGTCTGAAGGGTTGAGGCGCACCCAAATTTTGGTTGATTTAGAGGAGAAGGAAACTGAGGTGGCAACCCTCTCTTCGTAGCTGAAGGAACTGCAAGAAGCGCACGCTGCTCTGACGAAAGATCTGGGGGAGAAGAAGGCAGACCTAACCGCTAGTACTGACAAGGAAGCTACTTTTCAGAAGCAATGGGAGGTAGGCTCGGCTACCCTGAAGTCCCTCCAAGCAGACCTATCCAAGGCCAAGGATGAAACTGCCACCACACAATGAGAGCTGGTCTTGGTCCAAGTTGATGCAGACAAGGCCAAGGACGAGCTAAAAGATTACCAGGCCGGTGAGGTTACTTATCTGGAAGCTTATAAGGCTGCTTATCTTCCTTCCATAGTATTTGGAGTGAAGATAGGTAGTCTCATCGATCGGATGGTCTGCTACAGAGGTGTGGGGGCCCTTCTGTAGCTTCGTGAGAAAGGCTACCTCCGGTTAGCCCCTCTTGAGGATTTCTTGGACAGGGGTCGCCTTCTACGAGAGCTTCCCAACGATGCCTTTGTTGGGACCGATGTGCCCGCTAGAGGGGGGGTGAATAGCGTTTCGTCGCGCTTGCATCGGTTTGCTTCGTCTTGTTGTTGTGCAGCGGAATACTCGAAGACAAACACTCACAATGTTAACACCTAGGGTTTACTTGGTATCCACCTCAAAAAGAGGTCACTAATCCAAGGATCCACACATGACACGCTATCTCCACTAATAACAACTCCTTCTCGGTCGCAGCCGGAGGCGGAGAAGCCTCGTACAAATCCACACACAACAACACAACTCACACAAGAAGAAAATACAAGATATAAATGAAAACGCTACTTCTTCTTGATTACTTGTTGCTTGTTGTTGTCTCTTGAACCTTGAGAGAACACTCCCAAGATCTTTCAAGAACTGGCGGTGAAGATCGGAAAAAGTCGCTGAAGATCGCCGAAAAATCACAGGAAGAAGAAAGAAAAAATCTGCGGAGAAAACGCTCCGTCCAGGCTTTAAACAGTGCTCCCAATTGATCGAATTCATCCCCAATCGATTGCCACGTCAGCATCGCTCCATCGCAGCCGTCCATCACCTGCATCCTGCACAACGATCACTTCCCAATCGATCGACCGATCGATTGAGACTTCCTGAATCGATCGACCGATCGATTCAGAACCTTTCTGTGCTCTCGCATTCGCGTGAGAGCTTCTGCTGCCCAATCGATCGACCGATCGATTGGCAGCTCCTAATCGATCGCCCGAACAATTGGGAAAGCCTCTGTGCTCGCGATTTCATATCCCAATCGATTGGTCGATCGATTGGGTCTTCCCACAATCGTAGCACAGTCCAAATTGATCGACCGATCGATTTGGACCTTGTTCAATCGATCGCTCGATCTATTGAACACTCTGAAACTTGACTCAAACTCAAGTCCAAAGCCCCAAACCCAACTTCCGGTCAACCGTGACTTGTTGGTTCTCCATGCTTAGCATTTGGTCACACCGGACAAACCTCGAACTAGCCTTCTAGCCTCCTCCATCAGCCTCGCGTCCCTTGGATATCTCCCCATCCTTCACGCCTTGCCTTCAGGAGCTTCCTTCGGCCTCATCCTAGTTGTTGGGTCTTCCTTGCCAAGTCATACCAGGACTTACTTTGCCAAGACCACATGCTTGGACTTACACCCTTTGCCAAGATCACACTTGGACTTTCCAATTGTCTGGCTTCTCACCAGGACTTTCTCCTTTGTCAAGATCACACTTGGACTTTCTAACTGCCTGACTCCTCACCAGGACTTTCCACTTGCCTGGATCCTCACCAGGACTTTCTAATTATCTGACTCCTCACCAGGACTTTCTCCTGCCTAGCTCCTCACTAGGACTTTCCTGTTGCCTAGCTCCTCACTAGGACTTTCCTGTTGCCTAGCTCCTCACTAGGACTTTCCCTTATCTAGCTCCTCACTAGGACTTTCCCGTTGCCTGGCTCCTCACCAAGACTTACTCCTGCCTATCTCCTCACTAGGACTTTCCAAATGCCTAACCTCCAGTTAGGACTTTTCCAGTCAAGTCTCCTGTCAACCTAGACTTACTTGACTTGTATTCTCATCAGCCTGGTCAATCCTTTGACTATCTCCACAACCGGACGATTGCTCCTGCAATCTCCTTATATTGTCAAACATCAAAACTCAAATCCTAACTCAAACTTGACTCAACTCAAGTTTAGTTAAATTGGTCAACCTTGACCTAGGGAAATTGCCCCAACAATCTCTCCCTTTTTTATGTTTGACAATACCTCTAAGTTAGGCTAAATCCCATAGTCTTAATCTCTTCTTTATACCAAGGTTAAATCACATAACCTTAACCTCTTCTTTATCATTAGACTAAATCCCATAGCCTTAACCATTTTATGACAAGACATGAATGAAGGTTTCCTTCATTCTCTCTCTTTCCTAGAGGGCAAACTCCCCCTACTTGGGATGAAAGCCTAACTTAACCTTCCATTCTCCCCCTTTGTCATACATCAAAAACTGAAAACAAACTCTTCTCCATAAGAGTTAACTCTACGTTGTTTACAACCTCATATGTTATTAACAACCCCACAATGAAGATCTCATATTCTTCATTGTCGCCTAAGCTCCCCCTTGAGCTCTACGTCACTTCACAATGCTCATCCTAGAGCATGCATCAACTTCCCAATGAAACTCCCATTCATTATATTCAAATCCTCCCCCTTAAGCAGTAATCTTCTTCACAATGCTCATCCGAGAGCATTTTTCACTTTACCAATGAAGGTTCGATCTCTTTCATTAATCCAATGCTCCCCCTTGAGCAGTAACCTACTCCACAATGCTCATCCGAGAGCATTTATCATCCTAGAAATGAAGATAATCAATCTTCCATTGTTCCCCAATACTTGACCCTAAGCATTATCCATCACGAAGGTTTAATCCCCTTCCAAGGTCCTTGAAGATAAATTTTCATGCATTCAAGGAGTAACTCCCCCTAAAAACATGGTTAAACTTCTGTCATTGCACCAACAATAACTTGGAGTTCCTAAATAGCTAGGAAACCCAAAACTTGAAGTTTTGAGATTCAAAAATTCAATAATGAAACTAAACTCCAACCTAAGTCTATCTTAACCAATCCATACTTGCTTTCATCATGAAAACCCCCCTAAATGTATACAAATATATTCCAAGGGATTTGGAATGGTTATTGGAACTTGAAGTGACTTAATGTGTTGAAATCAGGCTTTTCCAGCCATAATCAGACTTCCCAATCGATTGAAGTTGGGACTCAATCGATTGAAGCTACTTCAATCGATCTATTGATCGATTCCGCAAGCTTCTGCTTGCAGAAATTCCGTTTGAATCGATCGGCTGATCGATCCAGCCTGGGTCAATCGATCGACTGATCGATCTACTGACTCTCTATTCACGGGAATTGGCTTCCCAATCGATCGACTGATCGATTAAAATCATTCCAATCGATCGGCTGATCGATTGGGTTTCTGATTTTTCTGAAATTTAGTTTCAGCGAAATTCAGAAACTCCCCAAAAATTATACAAAATTACAAAAATCGTGAAAATTCATGTAGATAATCTTTAGGGTATACTCTATCAAAGAAAAATAGTTTTCTATGAAAATACTTCTTATTTTCAAAGAGTGACACAAATTGGAAAACTCTTGAAAACTTCAATGTTTTCTCCTAGTTTGTGTCTAACTTTTCAATGATGAATACTATCAAAAGATAGTCTTCACCAAGGTTTTTCAAAAGCCTTTTAAAATCATTTTCAAAACCAATATCCAATCATGTTCCTTGGGCTCAATGCACATGACTTGTACATTAGCTTTCCCAATAATTGGAAAACACATAACTATGTGTTTTGATGAACCTAAAACTCAACAAGATGCACTAAATCAACATCTTGAGTTTTGTTCACTATCTTAACATCTCACTTGTATCTAATGTGTACTAAAACACATACAAGTCACCTTATAATTTTTTGTGAGATGTATATTTGGTTTTGCCCTAAACTAAGGGATCATGCATATCTACCTAGACATTTTGATGGTTATGAACATCCTTCAAGGATGTTACTTGTTAGTGAATGTCATTGGTCCTTAATTGCAAGGAATTAAACATGATGCATGATATGTTATGACATACATAAAAAATAAATAATTTTTAAAAGAAAATTTCCTATAACTACATGATGTATGTATGACATAACATGATATTTTTTTTTATTTTTCATAATAATCATGAATGAAAAAATAAATATGATGTCATGACATATGATGGGAAAACAAAGCATGACAAATTAGCATAAGTAAAATATACCTAGATAATCTATCTAAGTATCCTTAATTCTTAGCTAAACCTTAAAATTAAATCCTAGATTGCCCAATTTCATCAAGAAAGTGTCAAACCCCAACTTGGCATTTCTTTAATCTCTTGATTTATTTATGCCAATTAAAATTAAGCACATTCCTCAAATTTTGGCATATTTATCCTTCCAAAGGAGTAATCACCTTATATTTTAAGCCCGGATTTGCCCTTGACTCCTTAAAAACATACCAAAATCTCAACTTGGTAGTTCATATGATACTCCAAATTGTGTCAATTTAAATTAGATTCAACTCCTCAAATTTTAACACATTTTACTCTTTCAAAGAGTAACACTAATAATCCTTTTCATTTTCAAAGGTTAGTGAAACCTTGAAAATGCTCTCCAAGTGTCAACTTCATCAAGGTTGGGTTCACTACCCTTCCAAATAGAGTTGACACTCTCTAGACTCATCTAGGGTGCAGAGAATATGCTCCTAGGAACCCAAAATCTATTGATGCTCCTTGGATGCTTTAGGTACTCACTAGGGATAACTTCCCTAGTCACCTTCCTAAGGACCTTTTTAGGCTTCTTAGAAACCTTGGTCTCTTCTACTAGGTCACTCCTAGGGATAATTTCCCTTGTAACCTTCTTTGTGACTTTATTTGGCCATTTTGGAGCCTTAGTCACCTTTACTAGATCAACTTTAGGGGTGTCCTCCCTTGTGACATTCTTTGTGACTTTGTTAGATTTCTTAGAAGTCTTAGTCACATTGGTCATGTCAAAAGTACTCTTAGGGATTCCTTTCCTAGTATCTTTGACGTGACCTCTACACCTAGGGTTGGTCCCATAGCTATATGGAACCCTATGAAAGGAAGTCACATCCTTCTTGACTTTAGGTTTGTATCTCAAACCCCTATAGCCATTGGATGGCTCTTGTCTAGCTTTTCCTAGGTTATGCTCATTTTGACCCCTAAGCATGTTTTCCATTCTTGCTAGAGTCCTTTCTAAATTATCAAATCTTATCCTCAAGTCTTGATTTTCACTCCATAAATCTCTAGATTTTGATTTTTCCTTAAATTCTTGAGCATTTTCATTCTTAGGGATATATCTATAATCCTTAGAGTTATTACCTAAGATACTATCTACCTTCCTAAACTTAGGTGTAGTAGTTCTAGCATGAGGAGGAATGTATTTTCCCTTAACGCTATCATGCTTCCTACTTTCATGATAATTTGCATTAAAATGATAAGGATTATTTCTAACATGCATTTTATCATGTGTCAAAGGAATGGATTCATTAAATGATACATTGTTTTTACCTTGGAAGCTCCCCCTAGACTTGTGCTTCCTCCTTTGACTTTGGTTGTTTTCTTCCCCTTTGGACATTGGCTTCGATAATGTCCATTTTGGTTGCACAAGAAACACACAATGTGTTCCTTGCTCTTCTTTGTTGTGGGGATTGTCTCCTTGGGCTTCTCCTTGCCCTTGGGTACTACTTGGCCCTTCTTCTTAGCCAATTTTGGACACTTGCTCTTATAGTGTCCATGTTCCCTACACTCAAGGCAAATGATATGAATTTTATTATTTACAATCGAAATTTCTATACCTTTGCTTGTAGGAGTGACACTTGATCCTCCATTTGATTTATCTTGCATTGTGGAGGTTGCACCATCTTCTTCTTCTCCTCTTGAGGGTGTGGGTGCTTCCACCTCTTCAACTCTTGAGGATGTGGATACTTCCACCTCTTCCTCTCTTGAAGATGTAGAAGATCTCTCATCTTCTTCCTTCTCCTCCTCTTCCTTCTTCTCCTCGAATGTTCACCTTATGTCAACATCGGATTTGTCCTTCTCTTCTTGGACCAATGAGCTCTTCTCCTTAGCCTCATCCACTCCTTGAAATTAAGTGGGGTTCTCATGATTGGCAATGACCTTTTTCCAAAGATCACTTACACTCGTGCATTCACCTATACTCAAAATTATGTTAGAGGGTAATAGATTTAACAAAATTTTTGTTACCTCCTTATCCGCCTCCGCTTGCTCCCTTTGTTCCTCGATCTAATGTCGAGGTCGGAGGCGCTTCCCCATTTTATCCTTTGGAGCCTCAAATGGATCATCCAATACAACCCATTGATTCCAATCCATTTGGAACCAAGTTTCCAACCGCGCCCTCCAATAATTGAAGTCTTCTTTGTCGTACAGAGGTGGAATCCGAATATCCCATCCGAGCGGTCCTTCAATCTCCATCTTCTTCTTCCTCTAGCTTCTTGCTCTCTTGACGGTTAGTCCGTAGAAGAGCGACCTCGCTCTGATACCAATTGTTGAACCGATGTGCCCGCTAGAGGGGGGGTGAATAGTATTTCATCGCGCTTACGTCGGTTTGCTTCGTCTTGTTATTGTGCAGTGAAATACTCGAAGACAAACACTCACAATGCTAACACCTAGGGTTTACTTGGTATCCACCTCAAGAAGAGGTGACTAATCCAAGGATTCACATATGACACGCTATCTCCACTAATAACAACTCCTTCTTGGTCGCAGCCGGAGGCGGAGAAGCCTTGTACAAATCCGCACACAACAACACAACTCACATAAGAAGAAAATATAAGATATAAATGAAAACACTACTTCTTGCTTACTTGTTGCTTGTTGTTGCCTCTTGAACCTTAGAGAAAACTCCCAAGAACCTTCAAGAACTGGCGGTGAAGATGGGAGAAAGTCGCTGAAGATCGTCGAAAAATCGTAGGAAGAAGATCGAAAAAATTTTCGGAGAAAACACTCCGCCCAGGTTTTAAACAGTGCTCCCAATCAATTGAATTCATCTCTAATCGATTGTCACGTCAGCACCGCTCCATCGCAGCCGTCCATCACCTGCATCCTGCGCAACGGTCGCTTCCCAATTGATCGACCGATCGATTGGGACTTCCTGAATCGATCGCCCAATCAATTCAGAACCTTTCTGTGCTCACGCATCTGTGTGAGAGCTTCTGCTACCCAATCGATCGACCGATCGATTGGCAGCTCCCAATCGATCACCCGATCGATTGGAAAAGCCTCTGTGCTAGCAATTTCATATCCCAATCGATCGGCCGATCGATTGGGCCTTCCCACAATCGCAGCACAGTCCAAATCGATCGACCGATCGATTTAGACCCTGTTCAATCGATTGCCCGATCGATTGAACACTCTGAACTTGACTCAAACTCAAGTCCAAAGTCTCAAACCCAACTTCCGGTCAATCGTGACCTGTTGGGTCTCCATGCCTAGCATTTGGCCACACCCGACCAACCTCGAACTAGCCTTCTAACCTCTTCCATCAGCCTCGCATCCCTCAGATATCTCCTTATCCTTCACGCCTTGCCTTCAGGAGCTTCCTTCAGCCTCATCCTAGTTGTTGGGTCTTCCTTGTCAAGTCATACCAGGACTTACCTTGCCAAGACCACATGCTTGGACTTACACCCTTTGCCAAGATCACACTTGGACTTTCCAATTGTCTAGTTCCTCACCAGGACTTTCTCCTTTGCCAAGATCACACTTGGACTTTCCAACTGCCTGGCTCCTCACCAGGACTTTCCACTTGTCTAGCTCCTCACCAGGACTTTCCACTTTCCTGGCTCCTCACCAGGACTTTCCAATTGTCTGGCTCCTCACCAGGACTTTCTCCTGCCTAGCTCTTCACCAGGACTTTTCCGTTGCCTGGCTCCTCACCAGGACTTTCCCGTTGCCTGACTCCTCACCAGGACTTACTCCTGCCTAGCTCCTCACTAGGACTTTTCAAATGTCTAACCTCCAGTTAGGACTTTTCCAGTCAAGTCTTCTGTCAACCTTGACCTACTTGACTTGTATTCTCATTAGCCTGGTCAATCCTTTGACTATCTCCACAACCGGATGATTGCTCCAGCAATCTCCTTATATTGTCAAATAACAAAACTCAAATCCTGACTCAAGCTTGACTCAACTCAAGCTTAATCAAACTGGTCAACCTTGACTTAGGGAAATTGCCCCAATAGCCTTCCCGTCTTTTGATGATTAACTAGCGCTTGCCCTGTACCCTTCTCCCTCACTATTATGTATTTGGACTTTGAAAGTTATTATAGACATATGTCTGGGTGGATGCTCCTAATGTCTTGTGTTGTTTACTATGTTCACATATATCCCCCGCTACCCCCTATTTGCTACGTTCAAGTAGTTTTTTCACTACGCATCCTTCCTGCAGAGGGATCGTCGACTTAGACTCCGTATAGGCGTTAGGGCATGCGATCAGTCGGGTTTTTGTTACCCAACTGGGCATCTAATCTAACTAGTATGTTTAATGTACCGACCGAGATTGGTGATTGGGCTACCCGATCAGTCACTTTAACTAATTGATCTATTTTAGGGCGCCCGACCAGGTTTCGAGCGACCGAGCTACCCCTCCGGCACTCGCGAGTTCTGAGAGAGAGCTACTGTAGTGTCGCATATTCCCAAGGTCCCAGCAAACATCTATCCCCAACATGTCTATACTTCTCACCTTTTCCAACATTCTCCCGTGGCACAGTTTTCTAGAATAATCCTACGGTTGGCGTTGCTCCTACATTTATGGCTGACGTCAACTACTTTAAATATGGACCGCCTGATGGGCGTTGATGACGAGGCCCTATACGCCCCCTTGGAAACTATAAATATCCTTCACCCTCCGCTTTACTGAGCTTTTCGTCTCAAGAGTAAGCCTTCCTCTTGTCTCCAGCACCGGTTGTGCTCTGTCTCTTGTGTTTTACATTTGCACCAACCCATGGATTCCCCTGCACCCACCTACACTCCTGGAGTTTCGACCTTTATCAGCGTGTATCTGGATGATTATTCGCTTCACCTATGAAATCCCCTGGGCCATGTACATCATCATACCTTCTGAGGTCCACCGAGTCTCTTCGCCTCAAGCTAGATATGTGACCTTCTTTAAAGAACAGTTTGTTGTCGACCTCCGCCTTCCCCTTCATCCTTTCTTTTCCCAAATGAGTCGCTATTTCCATATTCCCCTTTGTCAACTCACCCCTAATTCCATAAGGATCTTGTCCGACTTCGTTCTCCTATGCGAAGTGTGTGACCTACCTTGGACTCCTTGCTTATTCCATTGCTTCTTTACTCCCCGCCGCCATAGTGAGGCCCTTTTCCATCTCCAGGTCTGCACTCGTATTACCTTTTTTGTTCCCCTCTCATCCTCTGATTCAGATTGGAAGGAAAAATATTTTTTTCCTGAGTTTTCCCCTAGCCGTGTAATGACCTACTCAGTGGTGCTCAGATCTTCCTCCGACACCACATCTAGGGGATTTCTAGACATATCCTAATTTCACAAAGACCTCCGCACAACTGGGATATTGGCGCTTGGACCTACTCAGATTGTTGACCGTGGATGTCTTATTTTTGTTCAGGTTGAGTCGCATTCCTTCAGAGCTACCGCATTCCTTAGGTACGACTTGCCCTACCTCGCCTGACCTTCTTTTCTCTAATCTGATTTTGACGCTCTTCTTACAACCAAGACTCTAACCCGAGCGTCCTCGATCAGGCCTCTCCCCCTGAGCGATATGGAAATACAACGTCAAGGCCACATAATACTAGATAGGAGGGGTCTATCGCACCTAGCTCTCCTTTCCCAAGGGACAACCGCCTCAACTGCTCCTCGATCGGCCGCCTGAACAACCTCGCGTGTTCGCTTCGCTACTAATTAGTCTTCAAGGCATGCTCCACCCATGCCTCCTGTTCGTTGGCATCAAGCTTTATCGGAGAAGTCGGATTCAGATGAGCAACCACTTGCACAACGAACTAAACGCCAACCCATGGGATCCGGCCTGGCGTCCGAGGTCCCGACTGTCACTCCATCATCCTGACCAACCTCTACGTCTTTTCCAGATCCACAACCCCTGAGTGATCCTATCATACTGCCTTGACCCCGGGCTGAAGCTGAATGAGGAAAGGCTCTGGTTGTTAAAGAAGAAATTAACCTGGGGCGGCAACATAAATCCCGCGTCTTGGCCAGACCTTCTCCTCGACTGACCGCTTCCTCTCAACCTAATCCTTCCTCTCACCCTGAGCTGACAACCTCTTCATCTGGCCCTTTTGCTCCGCCAGGGTCTATTCCCGTCCCGCCCGATCCATCCACTCAACCAGGGTCTGCTTCCACTCAGCTTGGCTAGAGCGGGACTGCTCTAGACTCTTCCATGACTCGGTATCTCCGCTACCAAGTCACTCTGCCCATAGAGTGGGGAATGCATCACTCTCTCGCGGCTCTTGCTCGCAATATCCTATTGCGGGGTTGCCTAGCATCTCAGTGGGAGCACATCATGCAGGCGATGGAAATCTGCACTTTGCCTAACTTGGTGGACTTATCCACTGAAACCGTCACTATGGTAAGCTTTCATATTTCTGACGGTTATGCTCCTCCTACTCTGTCTTTCTGTTCTCACTCCTCCGTGATTATGAACATATGTTTGCCCAATCGCTCTGTTTGAACCAGACAATCCTGCACATATACCGTCTTAATGAGATCTTAAAGGATCAAGTTGCGGATCTGAAGTCTCAAATCTCTAACCCTGAGGCAGTCGTGTCCGGACTTAGGGAGGAAGTGGCAGCCTTGAAGAAAGCAAGCATCTCCCGGGAACAGACCTTGAAAGAGGCCCAAGCATACATCAGCCGTCTCTAAGAGGATAAGAGCAGGCTTGAAGCTCTCTTGCAAGCGTCTGAAGCTAAATGTCAAGAGACTCAATCAGTACTAACTAAACAATCTACATTTCTAGAAGGCTTCAAGCGTACATATAAGCAGGAGACAGAGTGTATGGCCCAGAAGCTAAGTTCCCGAGACTTGCTGATCATGGACCAGAGGTGGGATTTGGAGTCCCAAGTAACAAAGCTGTGTTCTATGTAGGCAGAGCTGTCTCAGGCTCAGCCTACTTTATCGAGCTCTATTAGTGCCTTGGAGACCTATAAAGATGGGGAGAGCAACTGCTTACAAGCAAGCCGGGAAGAGTTTTTACGCTCCCCCGAGTTTGGCGCATAGGTGGGGGATCATTTTGTCACGTCTGTGGCCTATGGTGCAGTGGGGGCACTTCAACAACTTAAGAAATAAGGGTATCTATCCTCAGTCCCTCCTGAAGATTTTCTGGATCATCGTCGCATCCTCAAAGAGATGCTCGACGATGTATTTATGGAATTCAAATAACTTATGTATGAATTGTATGAATATTTTATTGTATTCTACTTTTTAGATGTTATGTTTTCTCTTTAATCTTGACTCAATGGGGCTTGAGCTACCAACCCGAGCACAGGGTCTGACCAGGTCTTAAAGAAGATGCCGAAGTGTTCTGAACTAAGGTACCCCATCCTGGCTTCTCACACTCGACCGGTAATATCTCTAATCTAAAGTCTTACAAAGTACTAACTTAAGTATGATAGGGCTGGAGGTAGTTAGCGCTCTAGGGACGATCTAGCTTCCTACCCCTAGCGTCCTGTAGATAATAGGCACCCGAAGCTAGTCTTTTGACGACATTGTACGGGTCATCCCACTGAGGTCCCAACATGCTCAGCTCCCCTACGGGCTTTGTCCTCTTCAAAACTAAGTCCCCTTCTCTGAAGAACCGGGGCACAACTCTTCTATCATAGTTTTAGTGCATCCTTTACTGATATTCCGTTAAGCGAACAGCTGTGCATTCGTAAATTTCACTAATTAAATCCAACTCCGAAAGTCGTCGCTCGGAGTTTCCTTCATCATATAGCAGTCTTCTCACTGAGGGCACCCTTGTTGGTTGCTACTCGGAATACCGTTCTAGTACCCATGTACAAAAATTTGTACAAGCATAAAACTATCCTAGCTACCCATGTGCTCTACTGAAGTTAAATTTGGATTACAAACGATGCTTAACATTATTAATCCAAATTGTCCTTCAGAAGTTAAACTTGGATTGGAAACAATACTTAACATTTTTACTCCAAGTTTAACCGATGTGATCTTCCTAAGTTAAACCATATTATAGAAGTTATCAAATATCTATTTCAACGATCAACTTCCAGATTAAACATGGCGAGACACAAGGCCTTCTTGGGTATGAGATCATCCACCACTTCCTAGACAATGTCTCACAAAGAAATTGGATATTTAACTTCTTACAGTAAACTAGGTTTAACTTAGAGACCTCGATAGAAACACATTATCGAAACATGAAATCGAAAAATAAAATCGATAACAAAAATGATAACTTAAAATCGATAACCTTTTGTTTTTGGTTTTTCAAGATCTATACAAAAGATGAACTAGTTATGATGCGAAAACTAATAACTAGTTATATCTTTTGTAGCTTATAGACCTCTTGATCTTCTATTGTATTCCTCTCCTTCTCTTGGACGTCGTGTGGGCGACGATCTTCCAAGATGAATCCACTCAAACTTCTTCCAAGGCTTCCAAGATCCGGTCACCAACTAACCTCGAAGGGATGCTAGACAAGAGAGCTTCCTTCTCTTTTTCTTCTCCTTCAAACAACCGGCCACCAAGAGATCTCCACATAACCAAGAGAGAAAACAAAAGGAGAAGAGAGAAGGACAAGGGTCGGCCACCAAGGATTGGAAGAGAGGAATAGAAGATGTGTTATCTCATGAGGCACCCCTCCATCTCTTTTATAATCCTTGGTCTTGGCAAAAAAGAAAAGTTTTAAACATAATTAAAACTTCCTTATATTCCTTGTCAATGACTTAAAAGGAAAGTTTTAAAACAAAAAATTAAAACTTCCTTTTATACTTGTCATAGTCGGTCACCTACTTATGCTCCAAACAAGGAAAGTTTTAAACATAAAATTAAAACTTCCTTATTTATTTCCGGTAATAAATTTTAATTAAAAAATTTCTCTTTTAAATCCCTTGTTGGTTATAAAAGGAAAATTTTATAAATTAAAATCTTTCTTTTAAAACATTTGGATGGTTACAAAAAATGAAAGTTTTATCAAAAATTAAAAATTTTCTTTTAACTACAAATAAGGAAAGATATCAAACATTTCTCTTAATCCTTTGTAGAAAGCTATAAAAGGAAATATTTTAAAATTTTAAAACTCTCTTTTAAAACCATGGCTTCTACAAAAGGAAAGATTTTAAAAATTAAAACACCCGTTTATTTTAATGTGGTCGGCCACCTTGCTTGGGCTCCAAGCTTGGCCGGCCATAATCTTGGCTCCATCTTTTGGCTTGGCCGACCCTAGCTTGGGCTCCAAGCTTGGTTTGGTTGGCCATAATGAGATGGGTAATAAGCTTGGCTCTAAGTGGATATAAGGCTTTATAAATAAGAGACTACAACAGGGACCGAGAGGAGGAATTAGTTTTGGTCTCCCGATGAGCTTGAACTTCCCGTGTTCGCCCCGAACACCCAACTCAAGTTCATCAATAATAACTCATACCACTAAAGAGTTATTATTGCACTATCACACCAATCCCATATTACAATATGAGCTCCTTCTTATCATGAGTACGTTAGTCTCCTTGTGTTTAAGATATTGAATGTCCACTAATTAAATGAGTTATTGACAACTCACTTAATTAATATCTAGCTCCAAGAGTAGTACCACTCAACCTCATTGTCATGTCGGACTAAGTCCACTTGCAGGGTATACATGACGATCCTTATGAGCTCCTTAACGGGACATCATCAACCTAGATTACTAGGACACAGTTTCATTTTATAATCAACAACACACCATATAAATAATATCATTTCCCAACTTATCGGGCCTATTGATTTAACGAACTAAATCACACTCTTTGCTAAATTAAAGAAATAAATATTAAGTATACGTACTTGTTATTATATCATGATTAAAAGTACACACTTCCATAATAACAGAGGTTTTATTCTTTTATGTAGTCAGTATAAAAAGAAACTACTTCAAATTATCCTGCTCAATATACTCATATTGTACTAGTGTAATTTTATAGTCAAGATAAACTAATACCAAATTACACTGCAACCGCTCTAATGATTTGTCTCATCCCATCTTGGTTGTGAGCCACTATTTATAATTTATAAGGAACTGATAACATGAACTTCTGTGTGTCTCCTCACACCATGTTATCTACAATATAAATTAAATGGACAATTACACTTAGCATAAATGTAGATATTTGACCAATGTGATTTTTTATTTCAAAATAAATGTTTACAAAAAGCTAGACTTTTAGTATACATTCTAACAACCCCGACCTCTATGGGCACCACAACCTCACTGTCGTAGACCAAGTAAAATAGTGACAACCAGCTGATGTAATATGTGCTTTCTCGGGGCGACAAATGAGATCTCGGAAGAACTCCCCCTCTACTAGTCCATGAGAGAAGACGCTCATCAATATTACTGAGGTGGCAGATGGGGCGTCCTGCACCACCTAGTTGAAGCGCTTGATATAACTTCACAAGGGCTCGGTCGACCCCTACTTAAGAGCGAAGAGATAGTGGTCTGTCGTCTGGTACTTCCTGCTGCTGGCAAAGTGGCGCAAGAAGACAGTCTTGAAATCATGAGAATAGGTGATGGACCCATTCGGCAATCCATCGAACCATTTCTGTGCCGAGCCAGATAGAGTATTCAAGAATACTCGACACTTAATAGTGTCGCTATATTGATGTAACAGTGCAGTGTTCCTGAACTTGCGAAGATGATCATCCAGATTTTTACTGCCATCGTATTCTCCAAAGGTCGGGAGCTTGTACCCCTTTAGTAGCTTCTCCTCTAGTACCCTTAAAGAGAAGGACACTTGCTCATCAAGTTCCCCTCGGGGCTCTTCCCTAAGAACTATAGCTTTCCTATTCTTTGAACCCCTAGGCGGGGAGCTTTCCACCATAGAGGCCTACGGTTGCTCTTTCTTATTATAACAGTCCGGGTCGTTATGGTAGCAGTCCGGTTCTGGTTCCCAGTAGAAGGTCAGGGGGAACTCCTCGGGTTGCTTTCTCTTAGACCCTCTGTCCGAAACATGGGTCGGGTCCTTAGAAACGACAGACATTTTGTATGGTCACGAGGCAGTGGTCTGTTTTTCAGAAGCCGCTCATCTCTTAACTTCCTTGAATAGCTCGTACTCTCCTGCCGTCATGGTCACGTTGATTCGTCCCGTCTCCTCCATCTTCACTCTCCAGAATAGGTGAAGAAAGTTTTCACAGACGGTACCAAATTGATCCTGTCTGGAATCTGAGTCAGATGAAGGCTGGGCGAGCTGTTGCTGGTGTTGACGGAGGGGCGACTGATACACCTTTCACGTATGTGCTTCTGAAGATGGACTCCTACTTGGCGTTGATAGACGATGATGACTGAGTTGACGATACCTGAGCTCTGCGCACACTCAGACAAGCACACGGGTGTTAGAGGCTAGAAACCAGGAAAAAAGTCCCCAGAGCAGACCCTCTGACGCTTAAGTCAAGTACTTTTCCCCCAGAAGAACAATGTACGAAGGAGAAAGAAAGTAGAAGACAAGTGCGGATGTGCAAGAGAGCGTACCTGCGTGAGGGAGAGGACCTCCCTTTTAATATAACAATGTGTACCTTCTAGAGCTTGACTGATGTCAGAAAATGTTGAGTGTCAGGACTTGTCGGGTGATGGAGGGCATGTGGCATCCTCCTGTATCCTGAAGGAAGGTTCCACTCGTAGGTGACTACAGACCGTTGGAATATTCCCTGACACTTGGCAGTTATTCTCTGACAGCCAGTTACGATTCCTTGATCTTGTTGTCATGTAACGCCTTCTGTCCCGACCGGAGAGGAATAGGGCAGCCCGGGATGATCGGTCGAGTATAACACCTGGTCTAAACCTTGGGGGGCAGGGAGCCATGGAGAGATCGTCCAAGAGTTGATCGAAAGTTTGCTGACCGGGAGTTTAGCTTACTGAGAGCACTAGGCCTAAGTACCACCAGGTCGTGAAAGCCCAACCCGTCCAATCTAGGTCAGGTATCATCTCGACTGTCTACCTAGGTGTCTCAGATATGGAGTTCTGGTCTATGAGAACCCGACCAGGAATCAGGTTGCTAACGTCGTCCCCCGATCTTACTTCCTCTTTTCATACCTGTTGACTGTCATATCCCCTTGTCTTCTGACTATCACGTCCCTTTGACTCTAACTGTCACATCCCCTTAACTTCTGACTACTATATCCCCTTAACTTCTATTGCCCAATCCTTATCAGACCCCGCCATTATGCACCGTATCAAATAAGGTAAAAATTGAAAGTAGAATGCAATGGTTAACGAAGGGCCGACTTGAATCCATCACAAGTCATTGAGCCTTACTTGTCACCGTACGAATTTCTACATGCAAAGCAGATGGCCTTCTGCAGGAATCAAGTAACAATCATATTTCTTTTCAATGGGAAAGAGAGGAGAGCGAAGGAAGAGGAGCCAAAGTCAAGATGCCCAAATGATGTTTGATACCGTATACACTACACTACACAACACTTTAATTGAGCTCAACATGTTAAAACTTTATGAGTTAAATATTCTCTTAAACAATCTGATCAATTAAATTAATTAGTACAAGACTAAAGAAATCATAGTTATTATAACTATAATACTACCTAGTACTAATATTATTAACGACAAAAATCAAATGTGGATGTGTAGTACAAGAATGACGCGAAATATAATATATACATACTCATTCTTAATAAGTCCTCTTTATGACCCAAACATAATCGAAATCATATTTACCAATATCTTCTACTAAACCATAGTGGTAAAACATAATTCAACTTTATGACTCAAAATTAAAGCTCACATCATATTTACAAAATCGTATATAAAATCATAATAATAAATCATGATGATGTCTTTATGTCAGAGAGTCAAAACCTCATACACATGTAAAACTTTAGTAGATATAATAAGTAAAAAAAATACATGTGTTCATTAATATAAATCATCGCACAAATACAGATTCCTACCAAATGAGTACTTCATCAAAAGGAAGAACCTCCATATTCAGCACATGCTAGTTTACCTTGGGTGATAAGCACTTAGTGAATGGATATCCACTAACATAACATCTATTCTTATATGCTATATCATAATTTGATAACTCTAAACTCTTTCTTTAATCTCTAGAAATTTTTTGTCAATATGTTTAGATTTTGACTAATTACAATTATTCTTATAATACAATTCCATAGTTTTATTATTGCAGTTGATCCTCAATGGTCTGTCAATGACTCCAATTATCTGTAACCCTGTGATAATGTTCCACATCCATATCATGTGGTTGGAAATTTAATAGTAGACTATAAACTCTACATCCATAGTGAAACTTGTAGGACTGTAAATATGTTGGGGGGAGGTGAATAGCGTTTGTCGAAAATCACAAGTTAAAATGAGTTGCGTAGTGGAAAAGAGAAACAAACAACACAACGCTAATAATGTCAAGTTTTACTTAGTTCAGAACCTGCGACAACTCCTACTCCAAGGCCCGCAATCATCGATCACTTTCATTGGATAATCACTATCAGTTCGTAAATGGATTATAGATATTGAGTACAAGAACTGAAAATAAAAATGTTACCGACAAACAAAAAGGAAATTGAAAAAGTGTTCTTTCTTCAAACTCTTCGGAGCATCCTTTCGGTGTCGTCGGAGTGTTTTTGGAGTAGCACTTGAATATGAAACTTGTAGTAGATGATGTCTTGAAGTTGTTGGTCGAAGGCCTTTATATAGGCTCATTTCGGGTGTCTAGAACCCCTTCGAGCGCCTATACCATGCTGACATGACAATCTTTCAACGAAACTTCATTCGTGAAGTTTTATCCACCTCCGGGTGTCTGGAGCGTTGGCGTGGGCTTGGCCAGTCAAAGCACTCCAACTCAGCTTCAGGATGAAATTTCTAGTTTGGGTACCTAGACCAATTCCGGGAGCCTGGATCGCTCGGGTGCCTAGATCGCCCAGGTGCTTGGACCGCCCGGGTGCCTGGCGCCCGCCCGAGTGAGGCTGGTCTAGGTGCCTGGACACCCTTTTTTCAACCTTCTTTCTTGCAAAAAAGAGTTAGTCCTAGGGAAATAAAAATATTTCTATCATGTAAAGCAAAGTTAGTCCAACATAATAAAATAGAAGTAGTAATTAGATCTTGTCTCCATAAGACTAGAATCTAGTCAACGTATCAACTTAGGTTTTCCAAATGGACCTAAGTTGGACCGACACTTACAGTTCTCTCAATCAGGAACACGCCCTCACTGGATCTCTCCTCCAGTTGCTTACCTCTTACTTACCAACTACAGTCTCTTGACTTACCTTTGACCCACCTGGTCTTCCCGCCAGTTCCCGCCAGTTCATGTCCTAGACCCAACTGGATTTTGACCGATTGTTAGGTTCTATGGACCCAACCAAACTTCCCTCCAGATATCGGGCCTCGTAGACCTATCTGGGCTTCCAACCAGCTATCGGGTCTAGTAAACCTAGCTGGATTTCAGCCTAGTGTCAGGTCCTCCAAACTTGTCAACTCCTGCACACTTGGTAAAACAATTAGATTATAAAATATTTTAACTTTAATTCACTTATCATTCATCAAAACTTAAGTTAGATCATTAGTGTAAATTGTACCAATAGAAGTGACTATTAGCGTTTGTTTGATATTTTTCCATGATATAGACCCTCATGCAAGCATGAAGACATATCCGAAGGTGAATCTCCATCTATCTAAGCATATAGTAAAATCAAAGTTTGAATATCCAATGATCTCCAGATGACCTAATTTCTAATATGTGAGTATGTAATCCTTCGTTCTTTGTAAATATTGCAAAACCCTTTTTACAACTTTCTAATATTTTGATCCAAGGTTACAAATATCTGTCTAACATCCCCATAATGTATGCAATATTTGAACGCATATATACTTGAGTATATTAAACTCCCTACTCCTGATGCATAGAAAAATTGCTGCAGTTTCTTAATCTCTTGTTCATGGGGTGAACATTGTTGCAAGCTAAGTTTATTACCCTTTAACACTGAGTGTCACTAAGAGTACAATTTTACATGCCATACTGAATGAACACTTTTTCTATATAGGTATTTTATGATAGTCTAAGTGTGCACCTTGAACAATCATGAACAATTAGTATACCTTAAATAAAAGATGTATCATCAAGATTCATCATTTCAATTCATCTGATAAAAATGACTTGGTTTCTTACAATAGTTCCTTATCATTGTTAGTCAGCAAAATATTGTCCATATACAAAACAAGTATAATAAACTTGCTCTCACTAAACTTGATATACAAACATTGATCAATTGGATTTTTCTTAAAATCAGTTGAAGAAACCACTTGATCAAATTTTCGGTACTATTAACGAGATGTCTACTTTAAATCATAAATGAACTTTCTTAGTTTACATATTAGGTAATTTGAATCTTTTGACTCAAAGTTCTTTGATTGCATCATGTATATAGTTTCCTCAATATTTATATTCAGAAACACAGTCTTAACATCCATTTGGTGTAACTCTAGGTCATAATGAATTACATGTATCATGATCACCCTGAGAGAGTTTTTCGTTGAATCCGTTGAAAAAATATCATTGTAATCAATGTCTTCCTTATTAGAGAATCCTTTGGCACTAGGTGTGCCTTATACTTTTTGACATTGCTATGTGAATTCCATTTGATTTTAAATATCCATTTACTACCAACTAGTCTCACACCTTCTGGCAATTCGATAAGTTCCTAAACGTCATTGTCCACTATATACTTAATCTCTTCTCTCATATCTTCGATCCATTTTTCTAGATGAGGGCATTGTTTGACGTTATGAAAGGATATTAGATCATCTTTAAACCCAATATCAAACTCATGCTCTTGGATATATATAATCATGAGATATTGTAGATCTCCTTACCCTAATGGATCTCCTAAGTGATACTTGTTCTTGAGGTCACTACAACAAAAATAACTTTTCGCAACGCGTAAATTCGCTTTCCGCAGCGCGCATTGCATGCTGCACAATTGAAAGCTGTTAAAAGTTCTATGTTATTGGCAGCGTGCCTTGCATGCCGCGAATATTATTATTTGCGGCGCGCAACGCACGCCACGAAAAATAATATCCGCAGCATGCGTTGCATGCCGCAAATATTATTATCCGCAGCATGCAATGCACGTCGTGGAAAATAATATCTACAGCATGCATTGCGCACCGCGGTTAAAATACATATAATTTTCACTAATATTTATTTAAAATATATAATACAAATTTAAAATTTAGACATTATCCCAATTCATACACCACTTAAAATAGAATAAAAATTATAAAATAAAATCAAAATGTGAATACATAATTTTTATTCATCTAATAATCATTTTACAAAGCTCATCAATTTCTCTAAACAACATTATAAATATTGACATGAACTAAAGAAAGACCCTAAGTCTATTGCCGAGTACCAAAGTTACACGGTTGAAACATCTAGATCTATCGTTGCGGCGATGCTTCCTTTTGCATATAGCGCAAAGCTTCGTACATATGGTGCACAGCAATGTTGTAGTTCAGAAACCCCATGAACCAGAATTCATGATTGTCGACCTGAATATATTTTTCAGCAAAATTCTAACAATTAATGAACAAATTGTGGGAAAAATACAATAAAATTCTCTACCTTAAGTACTGTAGAATAAGTATCATAATATAACACTAAGAAGCTAATTAAGACTCTAACTAGCTTCAGGGAAGAACAAGTATAGATTCGGGTGGACATTCTTGTATTTCTTTCTGTAAAAAAAAATGATAATTCATAAGAAAGCAACATCAAGATTTAATCGTCATATAAAATGATAACAAGAACTAATTTATAAGAAAGTAACATCAAGATTTTTAAACTAATTTGTGATTGGATCAAATTCAACCAACTCAGTTTGCATCTAAAGTTTGTATAAAAATGTTTGATACAAAAAGGCAATTCAGCTTAAGATTTGGCATGAGGAATCAACTCCAAAATGAAGCACTTTGTTGATATTCAAAGAGATACTTCCAAAATTGCAATTGCTTTCTTTTCCATTTGACAACATAAATAACTAGAAATCATAGTATCGCAAGAACTTTTATCTTATTTAATTGTTAAATTTCAACATAGTTAACAAACTATTTGAATAACTACCGAAGAAAGCAATTTCAAAACAAGAACAAGGGTAGCTATGTACATCTAATTGTTAAATTTCAACATAGGTAACAAACTATTTGAATAACTACCAAACAAAGCAATTTCAAAACAGGAACATGGGAAACAATCAGACAAAGCAATAATGCAAGTATGATATAGACCTTAACTATGTACATCTATTTGGTAGCTACTAAAGAAGGAACGAGGGTAGACTTAAAAATATGCAAGCTTGTTCATATTCATGACCATTAATAATGTGAGCTCAATATAGTCTAATCTTGTTCATTTATCTTGCTAAACTTAAAAAAATGTGCAACATCGTTTGTAAGATCTAGAAGAGTTTATAATAAAAAATATGACACCTCTAGAGAGGCACTTCAAGTTGCTCAAAATTTAAAACTACTAAATGAAACTCCAAAGAGTTCCCTATTTCTTCAAACACAAGAACTAATAGCTAACTTATAGATATTTCATTCACTAAAGTTAAAATATGTGCCAAAACTTAATTGATTTGATAAGGAAAAGGAATGGGAGTTGCAACTTACTTGTAAAGTGCAAAGAGTGAAGAGGGTAATGCCAATGTTCCTGTGAGTGGTGTGCACAATACCCTTGGATTTGTTCCCAAGGGCAAGACCAGTAGTCCAGCCACTAACACCAATGTCATAGCCAAGGATTTGGCAAGAAACATGGAGGTAAACCATGCAGGTTCTGCGGACTCTCTTTTCAGCCAAAATGAAAAACTATCATTGTTAAGTGTGTACAGTCCAGAATAGCTCACTCTTGATAGTTGGAAACAGAAGTTTCTCTCGCCATAAGAACTTCCTTAATTAGCTCACTCTTGACAGTTACAATAGGGTAAGCTGAATCAAGAGTTTTAAAGGCCAGATCCAGCTTGAAAACCACTTTGTTTGTTTCTACCTCTAGAGAATGTGGTGGACTGACAAGAACAACTCTCAACTTGTTCTCTTGGATATACCTGCCAGTTTCTTTTCAGAAAAAACTTGGAATGATGTCCTCATCCATACAACCATAGGAGCAACTGTGGTCTGAATCAGGAACTTATCTTTTAACTGCATATTAGATGGGGGGTCCTTTGATGCTTGTGTAGTAACTATGAAATCGCATGTTGATCTTGGTAGATGATTCCTGCATTTGAACGAACACAATATCACTTAGGAGATGTAGTTTTAACCTTGAATGCAATAAAATCTTTGGAATTGTTAACAAGTTGAACAGAACATGTACTCTATATTATTAACGTCCAAAGTGAACCTGAGTTCCTGAGGATAGATTTTGACAAGCATTTCGCTCGCACCCATCGCCACTTTCCTCAATCAAAAGCACACGGACAAAACGAATGGATGAAATCAAAATAGAAAGTGAAAAGGAGTAAGAAACATCGGCTGAAACGAAATCTTCAAGCTGCAGATTTAGATCTCCGGATGGCGTCGTGGCGGTATGAAATAGCTGAGCTCGCCCACAAATTCCCCCAAGATCAGTGCACAAGATGACAGCGACGATGAACCCTAAGAAGTTATTTTTGCTACCAGAGAGGAGTTTTTGAGTAAATAACAAGATGGAAATCGCTAAAATCTCACTCACAGTTTTGCTTCTGGATGTTGAAGACCCAGTGGCGGAGATTCCTCTACTGAGGAGATCCACCTTCCCCATCGACTTCAAAGGCTTGAAATTGTCCTTCTGGGGCACACCATCCATGACCTTTGCCCCCATCTGCCACAGGGTTCACCATCGTTGTCCCCTTGGGTAGCTTCACCTTCCTGAGCATCCGCACCACACCATCGGCGAACTCCGTCACCAAATCCGACGTCTCGTACTTGATCGGACCCTCGGAGATGGGTTCGTACTTGGTGATGTTGTAGGTCTTCACCCCCATCGTGTTGTCGGTCTGGCGGAAGGTGATTAGGGTCTGGTACTCAATCATTACACCGCCTGACGGATTAATCGCCTGAATGATTCGGAGGTTGAGCCACGAAGAAGAAGATGGCGGAAAGGCGGTGAGGAGGAGGCAAAGATTAGAGGTGCGAGGAGCGCGGAGAGTAGAGGCGCGAGGGTTTTGGGAAAGACATAAAAGAAAGAGGCAGAAATAAAAGAAAAAGGCTGGATAAAATAAACATTACATTTTTGTAATTTCATTTGCGGCGTACCACGCGTCGTTGATAATAAACAGATGTATTAACAGCGTGCTATTTTTTTATACCATTATTATTATTTACTATTCACAGTTCACGCTAATATGCATGTCGTTAATAATAATATTAACGGCATATTTTTAATGTGCACGGTTAATGTCTCTTTTTTTCCTTAAATTTATACTATTAACAACACACATTAATATGCACACCGTTAATAATATTATTAACGGCGTGTTTTTAATGTGCACTGTTAATAGCGCGCTGCGGAAAAGTAATTTTCTTGTAGTGGGTGATTGAGAGTCATGCTCAATTGTAGGAGGGAATACTTCTATTTGAGCTAACGTACCATCCAATTGTATAAGAGGGGACATGAAAATATCGTAGTCAACTACTCCTTCTAGATGTGCAACTTCAATTGTATGTGGAAGGATAATCATTTCATTATCAGCCGCATCAGTAATTACTATATTAGGATCACCCAAATTTTTTTAAATAATATTTTCCTAACTTTATTTCTCCCACCATCCTCAATAAATTTAGAATTATCCATCTCAAAAAAGGATCTATTCAAGGAGTGGTAAAACTTGAAGCCTCTTGAATTTTCAAAGTATCCTACAAAATGATAGCTAATGATTCTTGAGTTAAATTTTCTTTCATTAAGCCTATAGGGTTTAGTCTTAGTTGGATAATTCCAGACATGTAGATACCTAATACTAGGCATTCTATATGTTGACAGCTTGTATTAGGTTTCGTTACCGCTTTATTAGGAACTCTATTGAGTAATTAAACTGTATCAAGTGTCTCACCCCATAGAGACTCTGCTAGAGAAGAAAATGTCATCATACTTCTCACCATATTTTTTAGGGTCCGATTTTGTCACTCTACTACACCATTCTACTGAGAGATCTCAGACATGTGTATGATTTGACAGCCTTAATCTCTTCTTATCAAAAAGGTTTTGAACATGTCCAGGGATTGCAACTTCTCATGATTAGGTACAAGTATCCATATCAAGAGTAGTCATCTATAAAGCTAATAAAATATGTTTGACCATTCTAAGAAGCTTTAGGGAACAATCTACATATATTCATATGTATTAACTCTAAGACTTCATTGCTCAGTCTTTAACCTATATTATTTTTGTTAGTCATTTTCTACTTAAAATACTAAATGCAAATTCCAAAAATCTGACATATCAAGAATCGAGAATTTTAATGACATTAAACTTTCTAGGCATTGTTTAGAAATGTGCCCTAACTACCTATGCCATAACATGGAGAAGTTCTCACACATCAAACCACACTTTACACCTATATTATGCATTACAACATTATCCATATGAGTTTCAATGTCTAACCTATATAGTTTATCAATCAAGAAACTAGTACCACATAGAATATAATTTAAAAATATATTAAGTTTTCTATTTCCAAATGAAAAAGTATATTCAAATTTGTCCAAACATGAAATATAAATTTGCTTCTAAATGACAAAACTACAAATATATGTTCTAATTAAATCTAAAAGTATAATGGGTTGGAGCCATTGGTGTGACCCCTAGATTTTGATATTTGGGTAAAAGTTTAAATTAGATTATTCTTGTATTTGATATGCATTTATGAGTGTGCAGAATGCAGGTACAACAAGGCAAAGTCCAAGTGTAGAGGTTTGGTGGTGTAAGTTCAAGTGTGTAGTCTTAGCAACGTAAGTTCAAGTGTGATTTGGCAACGTTGAAGTCCTGGAGTAAGGAGCTCTTGGAAATGGAAGATCCAACAACAAAGGACATGGCTGAAGGAAGCTCTTGAAGGCAAAGTGTGAAAAATGGGAAAGCATTTGAGAGATGCAAGGCTGCTGGAGGAGGCTAGAAGGCAAGGTCAAGTTATGTAAGCAAGGAAGAGTGTTGAGTGATTGTATTTGGGGCAAAATCCTAAAGTCACCAGTCGACTGGTAGGAGTGAACTGCATGTTTTTGTTCTCTCAACCGAAATGGGTCAGTCGACTGGTCATGACACCAGTCGATTGATATCTCTATATAAGCCACTCGACTAGTGACTCTACCAGTCGACTGATAGCGGAAAAACAACTTGGATATTTTCCCCCAACCTCTACATAATAGAGCTTGGGATGGTTGGCTTGGGTGACGATAATATACTTGGTTAAAAGCCTATTAGAGTCTCCAAAGCTCTCAGTGTGATCCTTGTGTGTGATCAAGAGATTGTGGCGAGGTTTCTCCACTGAGAAGGAGGATCAAGCTAACCGGAGCTCCAGGGATTAATCCATCGATGGATTGAGAGATCGTCCACCTTACAGACAGTCGTGGAGTAGAAGCCCTAATCTCCGAACTATGTAAATCAATGTGTTAGAAGTTTAATTATTTTGTTTATTGTCTCTAGGTTTTAGTTTTCCTTTGTTTGTCTTGATATTCCACTGCATGCACTAACAAACATAGAAAGTGATTGAAGAGGGTGACCTTCTATTCACCCTCTTACTAATGATGGATATTTTTCAAGCATTTCTCTTATTAGTGATGCTGATATTAATGCTAAAGTTTGGCATGCTTGACATTTATTCATTGGTTGACTAATTACATTTTTGGTTGAGCACATAAAATATGATTGTGAATAATTATATTAATTGAAGATATGGAACATGTTCTAGACATAATTGTTATTATGAGGGATTACAAATGTTCATACTGATTAAATGATCTAATATGGGATAAAGACAAGATATGGATGTCTCTAATTCAATTGGAAGAATGGCTAAGTGTAATAACTTTATTAGCATTGATTGCTTAGAGAGTGACTATGTAAGGTGTAATAGTTTTCTTAGCCTCAATCGCTCAGTGTGTTTGTTGTCACACGAACCATTTCCTTAATGTATGAAATGGATTATTATTGTATAGTATTTGTGACTTGACTTTTGTATAATTTTTGTGACTTAATTCTTGTATAGTCTTTGTGACTTAATTTTATTTAGTCTTTTTGACTAATTAGCCTAATGATTTGACTTAGATGAGTGGATGATATTGGTAATAAATAATGGGAACGTGCAAACATGGAAATGCTCATGATAGGCATGTTAACCACTTATAATGATATATTACCACTATACCCCTAGGGCAAAAGGTGGAACCGCTACCCTAGCGGCCCCTTGGCCCCGGCCCCACAAGATTCCAGAGGGAGTAAATCACGGTTAATGCTGGGCAGGATAGGTGACTGGGGTCGAAGGAATCTTTGACACAGCAGACCAGGGTTTTATCCCCGAGTGCAACTGGCGACCTTCGACCCCACGACTTCAGTGGCAAGCTGCAGACACCTAACCAGCTTATCCAGCCCGTGGGGGCCCACTATACCCCTAGGGGAAGTGGGGTGAAGAAGAGGTAGAGAGACAAGTTGTCCAAAAAAATTACGAGATTTGGTTTGTAGATTTGTGAAGAGATTCAATGAACGTGAGCCAAGTATAAAATTTATTCATCTTCAAAGACCGCTTCGCCTTAGGAGATAGTTGTAAAATTTTACAGTTTACATATTTCAGTTTTGTGATTCATGCATTATAATTGCTACAGAATTGGCTATGCGGTAATGACGGTGCAGCTGCTCAGTGGCAAGCGCGTGCCATTCCTCTTCACCATCAAGCAGCTGGTGGCGTCGGGGAAGCCGAAGAGCTTCAGCAGGCAGTTCCTGGTGCCCTCCTACCTGGGATCGTCATTCCTCGACCCCAAGGGCAGGAGAGGATCCAGAGGGTACGAAAACGTCGTGGCGCTCCTGGACGGCGGCAGGGAAGACGAGGACGAGCTGAGAGTGAACATCAAGAACGTGGCGTCATCCAGGGGGACCATCACGCTGAGCGTGACAAAGAGCAAGCCAGATACAGGGGAGGTGATCGGTGTGTTTGAGAGCCTGCAGCCATCGGACACCAACCTGCAGGGCGCCTAGACGCCCAAGGTCCAAGGATGTGAAGATCCAGGGGATCTGGTACGCCCAGCTGGGGCAGTAGGCTGCCATGGATATCGTAGGGAGAAAGGATATTGAAAGAGAAAGAGAGAGCTTAATGAAGATGATTTGTTTCTTCATGCGTCATGTGTATACTCTGGCACTTGTTTCGATCTTATCAAGATCAATTTGTCTATGAGATTACGAATTGCTCTTCAAGAAGATGTAACATAAATTAATGGCATATGGCACCACGAGACGTTGGCGGAGCACGAGACGTCGAGATCCGAACACCACGACTACGGCGGTGGAGGACTAAGAGTAGGAGGGAGGTGGAGTTCGGAAAGCGAGGAAATATCAATAGGATCGTGATTCATCGTTTTTTCCATCGAAGGAAGGAAGGGGACGAGACGGCAGCGGCCATGGCGAGTGCAGCGGCGAGTAGGCGTAGAGAGAGTTAATTTGTGAGTGATTCATTATAAATTAATTAGAGAACTTACGAACTAATCAGTGTTTAATAGAGCTTAGTGGGCCATTACTCGTGAGGCCGATGACACGTCATCAACAGTTGGACCTCAAAATTTGGAAACCCTAACAGCTGCCTCTTCGCCTATAAGACGTCGTTGCATTTAATTTCCACCCGTTTCGGTTGATTGCTCTCTTTGCTGCGTCCGCCTTCGCCACGACAGAAATATGGCCAGCACCCTGGTCCTCCGCTGCACGATGCGCGGTCACTCGGATGTGGTCACTGCCATCGCTGCCCCTATCGACAACTCCGACATGATCGTTTCCTCCTCCCGGGACAAGTCCCTCCTCGTCTGGAACCTTACCAAGGACTCTCCCACCTCCGGTGTTGACGGTTCCGGAGAGGGTTACTATGGCGTGCCCCGCCGTCGCCTCACTGGCCACTCCCACTTCGTCCAGGACGTGGCCCTCTCCTCCGATGGACAGTTCGCCCTTTCCGGCTCCTGGGATGGAGACCTCCGACTCTGGGATCTCTCAACCGGTGCCACAACACGCCGTTTTAGCGGGCATGTTGGCCTAGAATCGAATAGGACAGCACACTCAAAGCACACAGCACACAAGAAGAAACAAGAAGAATAGGACAAATAGGAACTTCACTTATGAAAGGAAACCTTACAATGAGATGTCTTCTACATGCCTCTAGGACTCTTTATATAGCATCACAAATGATAAGAGCACGAACACAAGATCCATAAAAATAGGATCTAGATGAGATCCATAAAAATAGGATCTAGACCAAGTAATAACTAATTATCAAGATAATAAAACATCAAAAAAAATGACGTGGAGAGGATTATTTCTCACATTACTCCCCCTAATCCTGACATGATTGTAGATCACGGACGCCGAGTAGTTGTCGCATGGCAGCTAACTTCACTCCTGGCAATGCTTTAGTTAACGCATCGGCTCGCTGTTCTCCGGTATTAACGAACTCCACCACAATCTGTCTCTTCTCAATGCATTCTCTGATAAAATGAAACCTTGTATCTATATGCTTGCTTTGACCATGGAATACCGGATTCTTCATGAGAGCTATGGCGGATTTGTTGTCAACAAACAAAGTTACCGGTTTTAGCTTTACACCTGTTAATTCACTGGCAAGGCTCCTCAACCACAAAGCATGGCAAGCCGCAGTTGTGGCTGCCATGAACTCTGCCTCACAAGATGAAAGCGCCACTGTCTTCTGCTTCTGTGAGTTCCAGGACACCAAACTTTCATTAAAATATAAAGTCATTCCACTTGTGCTTTTCCTTCCATCGAGATCGCCGGCTAAATCACTGTCCGAGTAGCCGAATATACCAATTTCCTGGGGTCCCTTTATGTAAACAAGCCCAAAATAAATTGTACCTTTTAAATACCTGAGAATCTGTTTGACCACCCTGTGATGCATGATTGTAGGCCTCTCCATGTATCTGCTCGCCATTCCAACAGAATATGACAGGTCCGGCCGTGTGTGAAGCAAATATCTCAGACAACCAACAATGCGCCTGTACTCCGTGGCGTCAACTGGAGTCCCTTCCAAGTCCTTATGCAACTGTGTCTTGGGTTCCATTGGATGCTTTGTGGCATTGCAGTCTGTCATCTTGAATTGAGATAGAATTTTCTTGGCATAAGCTGATTGTCTAAGTGAAATTCGGCTCTTCTGTTGCTCCACTTCAATCCCTAAGTAGTAGGAGAGAAGACCCAAATCACTCATCTCAAATTCTATCATCATTTGTTGTTTAAACTTGTTGATTTTCTCTGTGCTACCTCCTGTCACGATGAGATCGTCGACATACACTCCAACAAGTATACTTGCTTCTCCTTCACCTCTTGTATATACTGCATGTTCTTGAATACATTTTTTGAAGCCGAGCTCTACCAGACTCCTGTTCAGCCGCATGTTCCAAGCTCGTGGAGCCTGCCGCAGTCCATAGAGGGCCTTAAATAACCTGTACACCTTATGTTTCTGATTTTGTACCTCAAACCCTTCCGGTTGGGAGACGTATATTTCTTCTTCTAACTCTCCGTTAAGGAATGCTGACTTCACATCTAGATGGTGTACCTCCCAGCTTCGATTCCCTGCAAGTGCAAGAATGACTCGAATAGTATCAAGTCTAGCGACCGGTGCAAATACCTCTTCAAAGTCGATGCCTTGTCTCTGTACATAGCCTTTAGCAACTAATCTTGCTTTATACTTAACAACTTTCCCCGTTGAATCTTTCTTCAGTTTGTACACCCACTTTAGGCCAATAGGTTTGTGGCCTAATGGGAGCTCAGTTAGGGTCCAGGTCTTGTTCATCTTAATAGTTTCCAGTTCTTCCTCCATTGCTTCGTACCAGCAAGCCTCGGTTGCAGCCTCTTGGTAACAGGTCAGCTCTTCAGACATCATCAGCATTACCTCATTTTCTTCTTCATCAATACCAACCACTTCCTCAGTGTTGGCATATATATCGGCAATGGACCTAAACCGAACTGGCCCTTCATGAGAGTCAGGTGAGGTAGTTGTATGGGTGCTCGATGATGATGTAGATGGACTTGATGCTCTTGTCATGGGTACCACGGCTGTTGCCGGTGGTGCGACATCTTCTGTTCCTGCCTCAATGTCTGCTACAACAATCACCTCGTCCGTGTCGAGTGCATCCTCCACCATAAACTCCGGTAAGTTTTCTTCATGGTTAGCACCTGCAGTCCATGTCCATTCACTATTTTCTTGAAATACTACATCTCTATTTACTTGTAGCTTGTCATGCCTTGGATCAAATAGACGATGAGCTTTGCAACCTTCCTCGACACCCAAGTATACCATGGGTGAACTTCTGTCGTCAAGTTTCTTCAGGTGAGGGGTTGCATTTTTCACGTATACAACACAACCGAATACTCTCAAGTGGGCGAGATGTGGCTTTCTCCCCATCCAGGCTTCAAATGGGGTACGGTCTCCTAGCGCCTTAGTTGGGAGACGATTTAGCATATAGACAGCATGCCTAACTGCCTCTCCCCAGAACCTTGCCGGCATATGTGTACCCTTGAGGAGAGATCTTGTCATGGCCATCACAGTGCGATTACGGCGCTCTACAACACCATTCTGTTGGGGTGTGTAGGGAGCCGTAAAGTGCCGCTCGATCCCTTCATTTTCACAGAATCGAGTGAACTCTGTGGATAGAAACTCACCGCCACGGTCTGTCCGAAGTGTTTTGATCTTGTACTCAGTCGTGTTCTCCGTCACGGACTTGAATTTCTTGAATGCTTGGAATACATCTTTCTTTGCTGCCAATACAAATACCCACATCCATCTTGTACAATCATCAACAATCAAAAAGAAATATTTGTTACCAGCCAATGTACTTGGTGAAATTGGCCCGCAAATATCAGCATGGAGAAGTTCCAACGGCTTTGTTGCTCTGAAGTTTGCTTGGTGCGGGAATGGTGACCTTGCATGTTTAGCGACCACACATACCTCGCAAAGCTTGTTCGGCTGGGGCAATGGAGGTACATCAACTGCCAATTTCTTCTCCCCTAACAGCTTCAAATCGTGAAAATTGACATGTCCGAGCCTTGTGTGCCATAACCAGGTTGAGTCTTCTAGGCTTGCTAGGAGACAGACTTGCTTGCATGTCTTCAAGGTTACCTTGTACAAGCGATTTTGTGTTCGCTTTACCCGCATCAAGAGCTTCCCGCTCCTATCAATCACCTTCATGATATCTTTCTCCATGTGCACTTCATTCCCAGTTTCTGTCAATTGACCGAGACTTATGATATTACTACAAAGTTTCGGAATGTAGTATACCTCGTGGAGAGCCTTCCGATCGCCATTCTTGCATTCGAACACAACCGTCCCCTTGCCCATGATCTCAATGGTTGATCCATCGCCAAATCTCACCCTCCCGGTGATGGTTTCATCTAGTTCTTAAAACTTCTCGCGATGGTCAGTCATGTGGTTGCTAGCACCGTTGTCAAGGTACCAGACGTCTTTATCTTCTTTCTTAACGCCGCGGTACATCTCCGGTAGCAACCTATCTTCACTGAGCAGAATGGTATCCTGCCGCTCATGCCTAGTGTCAGATTCCTCGTGGGACACGGTCATCATCAGTGTTGGCTCTTCATCGGTGGCACAAGTGAGGTGAGCCTCATCATCACATCGCTTGTTGTAGCATTCGGACGCATAATGCCCCATTTTCTCGCAATTGAAACATTTTATATGTCTCTTGTCTCGAGTGCCACTGTTGTTGTCGCTAGTCCCTCCTGCACTGTCTTGGCGTTGCGTACCACGACCACGACCGTGCCCTCGCCCACGTCCACGCCATTTGCCACGACTAGGGTTGCTGGACCCACGCCCCTTTCCTCCTGACGAAGTGTCCACGTTGCTCCCCTTCTGTCGCATTTGCCATTCGGCATGGGTTAATAGGAGCTCACCTTCAGTGCCGTTGGTGTTGCTGCGTAGTCGTAGCGTTCGTTCTTCGTACGCCTTCAGTCGCCCTATAGCCTCCTCAAATGGTATAGACTCAAGGTCGTAGAATTGCTCAATACCAGCAACAATAGGAAAGAATTTATCAGGGACAGAATCGAGCAATTTTTTTACCAACGAGGATTCTTCAAGCGTGGCACCAAGGGTGGAGAACTTGCTGCTTAGGGCGCTGAGTTTGCCAGCAAACTCATCAATCGTTTCGGTCTCTTTCATCCGGAGAGCGTCGAACTCGCTCTTCAATGTTTGTACACGTGCCTTCTTCACCCGATCACTACCAAGGTACCTCGTCTTGAGGCTGTCCCAGACCTCCTTCGCCGTCTTCTTTGTTGCGATCTGGAGAAAGATGTCTTCGGGGACACACTGCAGGATGTATGCATGTGCCTTTTTGTCCTTCTTTGCATCCACCTGGGCTCCTTCCGCTGGCTCCACCGCCTCCCAGACTCCCTGTGCATCAAGGATCGCCTCTGTCTTTATTGCCCACACAGTATAATTGTAAGGACTTAGCATCGGATAGGGAAATGACACTCCGCCGTTCTCCTTTACTGGGATGCTCGACATTTTATGGAATTGTAGATTCTTGGATGTCTTATACTACCAATGCTCTGATACCAGATGTTGGTCTAGAATCGAATAGGACAGCACACTCAAAGCACACAGCACACAAGAAGAAACAAGAAGAATAGGACAAATAGGAACTTCACTTATGAAAGGAAACCTTACAATGAGATGTCTTCTACATGCCTCTAGGACTCTTTATATAGCATCACAAATGATAAGAGCACGAACACAAGATCCATAAAAATAGGATCTAGATGAGATCCATAAAAATAGGATCTAGACCAAGTAATAACTAATTATCAAGATAATAAAACATCAAAAAAATGACGTGGAGAGGATTATTTCTCATAGGGCACACCAAGGATGTCATCTCCGTCGCGTTCTCTGTCGACAACCGCCAGATCATGTCCGCCTCCCGCGACCGCACCATCAAGCTCTGGAATACACTCGGTGAGTGCAAGTACACTATTCAGGGTGCCGATGCGCATTCCAACTGGGTTAGCTGCGTTCGCTTCAGTCCCAACGCTTTGCTGCCCGCCATCGTCTCCGGATCCTGGGACCGCACTGTCAAAGTATGGAACATGACCAACTGCAAGCTGCGATGCACACTCGCAGGCCATACTGGTTACGTTAACACGGTTGCCGTTAGCCCCGATGGTTCCCTCTGCGCTAGTGGTGGTAAGGATGGATTCACGCTGCTCTGGGACCTGGGCGAGGGGAAGCGCCTTTATGCACTTGATGCTGGTGCCATCATTCACGCGCTATGCTTCAGCCCCAATAGGTACTGGCTTTGTGCTGCCACTCGGGAGAGCGTCAAGATCTGGGACCTTGAGAGCAAATCTGTTGTGCAGGACCTTAAGCCTGAGACGACCGCCACCAATAACCAGGTACTCGATTCTTTATACTGGTCACTCCTGTCTTTACAAAATGAATGGTCTTTCATAAAACTGGCATCTTTGATCTTATTCTAAGCTTGTTATTTTTCTGTCAAAAAAATTTAGTTTCATGAGTTATGTTGTCGTTATGGAGGATTATAGCTTTCATGAATTATGTTGTCTTTCAAAAAAAAGGCACCTAAATCGTCCCTCCGTCAGTGCCCGCAACAGCTCACCCATTCCTCGTCTGATGCAAATTTCGGATAGGATCACGTAGAGTTCAAAATTAACTTGTTTGAGATTTTACATTTTTCCAACCAAACCCTTTCAAACTTGAATGACCAAGGCATGCAATTGTAGGAAATGATAGAAACATTAATAGCTTTTCCATTTTATGTGACACTTGCATATATATTGATTTGTAATTTTGCTATCAACATGTTTGAGATTGGCGTTCTTCTTTACTTCATTATTTTCAGCCTCCACTTATATGTCAAGGGCCTCTCACATCAGTGTCTTTAACTGGAAACAATTAGTGTCATTTCTCTAAGGATATTGATTCATCTACCTTTTTGGTCTTCTAATCTGTGTCCATGGACACTCAAGTAATGGTAGATAATTTTTTTTGCGGCTAAATAAATATATATAATTTTTTGTTGAGGTTGTGTGGTTACTGGTTAGGGTTTGGTTTGAAATGGGAAAGAGGAAGAAGAAGGGAGGAAGAGGGAGAAGAATGAGGAAATGGGAGAATTTGGGAGGAAAATCACGTGAAGACTAAGCCTTCAGCCTTAGAAAAAAGCTGATTTTTTTAATACCTTTTAGTGGAATGATGTTGTTCCACTAAAGGATATTAAAAAAAATAAATAAAAGTCATGAATCTTTCGTGGCTTTTAAAAACCAAAGACTCTTCTTCTCCGGCAGCCCAGCACAGTCAAGAATCGTCATACTAGATAGTTCCGACCGACTCATGGAGGGCTAAAGGCTAAAGCCCCCCATGTAGTTCCGCCACTTATTTGAAATCTTCACTAGCTTTCAATAGGCTAAAGTTGCAAGTAATTGATTTAGGGTTAAGCTTGTCATATTCGACATTGTTTCTTTAGTTTAAATTCTGTATGTTGTATTTTTGCAACATCCACTTGTTTACCTTTCTAAGCTTCAAGTGAGATTATTCTGGAGATGGTACAATCAAATTGGTTTTTATTGATCACATAACATTAGTGTTCCACTTATGTTCCATCACCGCTGACAGATGATGACTTAATGTTTCTAAAGCATCAAGACATCTGCTAGTAGATAAAAACTTCGTGTAAATTTACATAGATCGAGTAATTTCAGAAACTTTATGTCCAAGCAAGGAAGCTCAGTTTGTGATTTTTTTAGCTCAATTTGTTTAGCTTCTTTACTAATCATATTGTACTTTAATTCTGGGTATGGTACTCGCTGATTATTTCTTGTTTTAACAAGAATCATACACTGTGAAACTGATGTTGTAGCTGAGACAGATCACTTTATCATCTTTCTATCTTCTAACGAGGGTTTTCCTCCAAACTCGATATTGTCAGTTACTTTGTGGGCTCGTATCATTTGTGCGCTTAGAATTATGATCGGGTAGTTAATTGTATTTGTCAAATACCAGAGTATAACATGATAATGGTTAATGATTTGTTCCAGTAACATGTATTTGTTTTAACACTTCGGATTCTTTCCAAGTGAAACTATTCATTTTATATGCATAAACGTTTCTTTGATTGTTTATGCAGGTACTGTACTGCACAAGCTTGACTTGGAGCGCAGATGGTAGCACACTCTTCACTGGTTACACAGATGGAGCCATCAGAGTATGGGAGATCCGATACTATAATGCATAAATAAGAGCTTCTTGAGCCTGGATTTCGGTTGTGGTTTCAGTGTGCATGATTTTGATACTCGAGTGTTAGTAGCTTTCCGGTGCCGAGTAACATTTCTGCTTGTGTTATTTATTGTTAGAATTATAATTTACCGTTTTAAGTAATTTCCGGTGACGCTGTAAAAATTTGTTCTGCTCTTGAGTTCGGTTGGAATCAGCTTGGATTAACATTCCAGTTGAATTGTGCATGTGGTTCATGTTGGATCTGTTGTGTAGTCTGAAACTCAAATATATATGTTGGTTCAGCTTGGATTAAAAATTTGTTTTGATTTGACCTTCCAATGTTGCTTAAGCAAGCAAGCCACCCTTTTGTAACGCAACTGGCAACGGCATGTGGCGATGAGCAAAGCAGTCGCATGTGAGGCATGTAGATTGCTAAGTGGCAAATGAGGCAAGCATGTGGCAAGTGATCATGCAACGACAACCGGCACTTGAGCAACATGTGTCATGCTCAATCGGTCTGCTACACCCATTTTAATTTTCAAAGACTTGATTTGATGGGAGTCCGGATCCTCTGCGCCCGCCTCCCGTGCGCCCTCTGCGCCCGTCGCTACGCGACAAAAAACCCACGCACTAAGCACGTGCGTTTCTCCGATCAGCAAGAATGCTGATCGGATGCTGATCGGTCTTGCTGACCGATCAGCATTCCAAGCAATTTTTTTTTTATTTTTTTATTTTTTAAAAAGTATTTACTCTTTTTTATTAGGATTAATATGGATCGAAGTATATTGGACTTGTATAATTATTATATGTATTAGAAATGTTTTTATTTATTATTTTATTTTTTTTAAAAAAAAATTAAAAAAAGTTTGCTTGAATGCTGATCGGTCCTGCTGATCGGTCTTGCTGACCGATCAGCATTCTTGTTGATCGGAGAAACGCACGTGCTTAGCACGTGGGTTTTTTGTCGCGTAGTGACGGGCGCAGAGGGCGCACGGGAGGCGGGCACAGAGAATCCGGTCTCATTTGACGGAATCATATAGCCTCCGCGTGTCTGGCATGGTGATTTATCAGTCAAAATTAAAGTCAAATAGACGTGACTCAAAAAACATTATACTCAATTTAAAAGGGACTCGAATTTGTCTGGCATGGTGTTGATTTGTCAATAAACTCGCTCAGTACCCTCATGTCACAGATTCGAATTTGACGAGGAACGAATCAGTTATTAGAACACCATCATCTCTAACTCGCCCCCGACTCAGTCTCCATAGTCATCATCATCTCAAACTCGGCCTCCATTATCAACATCAATTAGGACTCAATTTCAGTCCCAATATCATTCTAAACTGGATTTCAGTTGCCGAAATCATCCCGGACTAGTCACTGACATTATCCAAAACTCGACCTCAACCGTCAACTTTGTCCATCTCTAGTGTGACTCAACATCAATTTTATCTCCTCGTCCATCATCGAATCGGGCCGACACCTTTCGTTGCCCGTTGAAAACACAGAGGGGATGTGTGGATAAGGAGGCGACGTAACCATCTCATTAATGAGACCGTTTCTTCCGGAAGCCGTGAAGAACGACAGCGAGCGTCCTCGAATATGTGGTAAACAGAAACGTACATCATCCTGGAAAACATGCACCTTTACAATTCTTTAAAAGGCCATCTGTTCCTGTGGGCACAAGTACGTGTGTACACAAAGACTACTCTTCTCCTTAATTATGCTAATTATTCTTTTTCAAGTAAATCATAATTTGAATGTCGGAGTGACTTGTTGAAATTCATCCCGGTGTCATTCTAATCCTCATTTGAAGTGCTTTTTAGATCTTTTCATCTTCCTCAGAGAGCGTGCACGTTTGTCAATGGTTGATACCTCCTCATACGATCTTTGGAGAGCGTGAATGTCATATTTGGTCGGAACATAACTAATGCCTTATTCATTTCTAATGCCAAGGTATTTCCTAAGTGCCACGTGACCAAGAGGGTCAATAGTCAAGTCAAGATAGCATGTGGGATCAACATTCTCAAATACCAACTACTCCCAATTCCCGGCTCCCGGCTCCCGGCTCACGGCTACGTTTGGTTCCTGATTACTAGTTGTTCCCAATTCCCGAGCTCCTAGTTATTCCCGGCTCCCAGCTACACTTGGTTCCTGACTATCAGCTGCTCCTGACTCCCGACTCTTGACTCACGATTCCAGGCTCCCTCAAACTATCAAAGACTGGAGCAGCGAATTGTTATGTTGTTCCTAAAGGATAATGAATAATACAGTCGTTATCGCGGGAAAGGCGGAAAACACAGCTATTAACTTATACATAAATGGGTTATAATGAGCATTTATTTCGTGAAACGTTGCCACGACAACGATAAAATGAGGGGTACAGGAAGAACATGTTGGAGAGAACCAATCCTATAAAAGGTAGTCGACTCTCATGAGTAAAGGTATGCATGCAAATACTCTCAAAACTCTAATTTTCAACAATCGCTTTCTTCTTCATAAAGAGCTGACTTGAGTGTCAAAGTGATTTTGTCGGAGGCTTCCCTAGCCATCATTTTAACTCGTTTCCTATAAGTCTTGTTCTTCACAGAACAAAAGCCACACCATCCTCCTAATCAACAGTAACAACAGTGCATTACCGGCGAGTAAAACTTCTCATTCTTAAGCAGGATCAAATTGGCGTCATCTATAGGAACTCTGAGTTAAAAACTAAACCGGACAATCTAGCGCGGAAGTTAATGAAAGGTCAAATGTTATCATCATGATAATGAAAGAATTTAATAAGCTTATGGCGACTACTGTACAAGTAGTGTTGTAAGGGCAACTCCAAACTTCAACATCCCCAATGATTGTCCTCCCGAATGAGCAGCCATTTCAACCTATAGAGGTGACGCCAACACTACCACCAAGGTCAAATCGGCCAGGAGAAATCCTTAAAGATGTGTTCCCAGCCCCAGTTGATATTTCTACTATGAGGGAGGAATCTCTCAGGTCTTTAGGAGAAATTCCCCATTGGAGAACCCCAAAAGTAAAGGTATGTTTGTCTAGTGGAGCACTTGACACTTACATCATCTTCAATTAAATGTTCAGTTCTTGCATCATTCACAACATCTACAGCACAATATCAATAGAATCAGAAATTTGTACAACTACATCATCATCACAAAAAATTTTAAAGAAAACTTGTGAAGTAATGGAAGTAGGGTCAAGCCTGACAAAATCTCTACTTTCCATCTCCCCACTGAAATTTTGTGTTTGTAGCTGGTTGATGGATGATGTAATTTGATCTAATTGAATCTATATATTCTGTATCCTTGAAAATTATTGCTCTTGATGCTCTCTCATTTGCTACACAACCTCATTAACTTTCCATGTTGACACTTCAAATTGAGGATCATTCTCTTGAAACTCATATGAATTTGGTAGGCTAGATCTGACTCAAAAAATTGTCCTTGTGCATTTTCATACCTAAAATGTGAATGGTCCCCCCAATTAGAATTATAAGCATTAGAAAATAACTCATACATATTTTGTTGATCTACTTCCACTTGGCTCGGATGAAGTAGATCTTCGATGTATAGTTCATATCTTCCTTGATTTGGATGAATAGTCTAAATTGCTCTAAAGCTTGATCGTCTTATTTAAACTCCGATTCGAGCATAATTTTGGTTCAAATTAATCGGAGTCCAAGATCTTTTGATATGTACAAAATAATAATCAAATATTAGCATCAAATAACGTATTAATAAGATAATTTGTAATTAAGTGTAAGAATAAATGCAATGCATGAAAATGTGATGTAAATATGAATTTCATTTATGAACAAGACATCAAATTATGTATGTATGACTCAAAATAGTGTAACAAAATCATGGTTATCAACCCGCAACCTATTCGCTCTTTCCTCAGCAAGGTGGGATTGGAGTTGACGAATTTTGGATAGAGCGATGTCGGGATTTTCCTCCAGCTCCATCAAGCGAGATAACCTTCCTGGGACATTGTAGATGAAGTATCAGAATAGCAATAAAGGGGAGGGCGTGAATATCACTTATTACAAATCTTTTCTTTTTCGTATTAAGACAAAATCAAAGTATAACAGCGGAATTAAAAACAATACACACAGAGACACAATTGGTTACTTAGTTCAAAGTCTATGTCGACTCTTACTCTAAGACCTGTGATCCTTGATTGCACCGTTGGATAATCCACTAAAATATATCTTTCCGAAATCTTCAAAAAAGAAGTAATTAGTACAATATAGTTTACAAGAAGTTATGCAAGCTAAAAGTAATGTACTGACAATTAAGATATAAGATGAAGATTGTTGAAGCTCTTTGTTGTCATAGCTTGCACACGGAGTTGAAACATAGAACAGTAGTAGCATGAACAGAGAGGAAGAAGATCAGAAGGTTGCACAGAAGTCATTGCTGGACCAGAGCTCGAAATGTTCTTTTATAAGTAGTGTTCAGTCGACCCAAAAAGTCTTCGATCGACTGATCTTTTCGGTCGACGGATCTCCCTATCAGTCGATTGATCACGCAGTCTTCCTTCTTTGCCGAGATCTGATCTTCATATCATTAATGTCATTTAATGTTCGGTCGACTGATCACCTTGATCGGTCGATCGATCCATCCAACTTTACCGAGATCGATTCTTCCATATCAAATTAGATTCAGTCGACTGATCCCTGGGTTCAGTCGACTGATCCTGGGTTCAGTCGATCGATCCCTGGGTTCGGTCGACCGATCCCTGGGTTCGGTTGACTGATCCGCCTGACTTTTGAGTTTGCTCTGCGCAATCTAAACTATACCACATCAACTAAGTTTGATCGACTGAACCTCTCATTCGGTCGACCAATCTCTTTGGATTCTGTAAAACATAGTTAGTTCCACAATAAAAAAAAATATCCCTGCAACACAAAGTTAGCATAGTAGTATAATGCTGCATTAGTAAGAAAAGACGGTAAAACCTGTCTTGATCTCAACTTGGAAACCTCTTAGTTTTTTCAATTGAACTAGCGACCTAAGGCTTGTCCCTTCCCGGGACACGACCTCTCGTCGCTCCGCTCCAATTGCTTACCTGAATCTACCTGCCAAACATTTAGTCTTCCGAATCTATTTGAATTTTCTTTGCTCAGTGTCTAATCGCCTGATCTACTAAGACTTTTCTTGCAATACTAAATTGGCTAACAACAATAATTGTAATGCAAAATATTATGGTAAAACTAAACTTAGGTTTACCAAGATCCACTGGTCCTGTCGACTGCGCATTTACTCCTCCAAGATTTTTCCTTACCTAAGGTTACCTTCCCCTAGGATTTTCACTATCTGGTTTTACTCACCAAGACATAGGGTTATCTCCCCTTAGGATTTTCACCGCCTATCTTCACTCACCAAGACTCAACATCGGATTGGCCCGCTAGGGATTCGATATCAGATCCTCCAAACCTATCAAATCCTACCTAGTTTCCACGATCTGTCAAAATTTTCCTTGCATAGCCGCAACTAAGACTTTCCTTTCCTAACCGTAGTTAGAACTTTCATTGCCTAACCAAAGTTAGGACTAGTCACTTTATAAATTTCTCACTCTACCCTTGATAGTCATCTGGTCAACCTTGACCTGACTAGACTCAATTAAATATATTATCAAACAAACATCAAAACCCTGGAGTTGATTGCACCAATAGTAGCCTTTACTTTGGAGGTGGCTAGTTGAGCCTTGAATTCATCCACCTAACCTTGAAGCTTATGGAGACCCTGCCACCACTCGAGTAGTCGTTGACTAAAAACAATTAGAAAAATAATCTACCTTTCATTTTCTTAAGATAAAAAAAATAATAGAAAAGACGAGAGCTTAGAGATATGCGATGTAAACAGAATAAAATTAAATAACTATTTCGGTCAAAATACGGAAGGAGTTGAGCCCTAACTGGGATAAGGGAATGTGGAAATACTGTGATATTTCAGAGGGAAAAAATGAATGGGGAAGCGTAGTCCGCTTATTAGGTGATTATAGAAGAAGGTAACGCATCCCGTTGGTGGACGGTCAGGGCGATCGTTACCATTAGGAAGTATCAAGGCATGGTTATCTGGAATTCCATATGTGGTTTTTAGGTGATCTAAGAAGGCATTACTAAAACTAGACTCTACAGATTAATACCAAGGAATGGACAAGGAAGAAAACCTTACTGCCATCACAAAGATCGACTCTAAGACAATAAGAAAGAGCTAAAAGTAGACTGGTGAATGCTCGAACCATGGAAAAAGCTGAGAACTTACTCCGACGGTGTGAAAGTGCAAGTAGAAGCAAAAAATGAAGGTCAGCGGATATAAGAGCTAGGTTGCATAAAATGATAAGGACTTTTCCATCATATTTATACCAGTGGGCATTTAATTGAAACCTTTGGATCAAGATCTAGAAAGGCATAAGGAAACATGATTAGTCGTTCGATCGAGCTTGAATTACAAGAATAAAAGAATTATCATGCTGAAAATAGATGACCATTCTTCTTCACCAAAGGTCACATCATATTAATTTAATATAACCACAGAGATAAATGTATTATCTAAGATTGGAAGTCGAGGCTGACAAGGTATGCCCGACATTTAAGAGACATGTCAATAATTAAAGGGAGGATCTCATTAAAGACGAGCCCATGATTTTCTTGTCCACGTGTACAGCGAAACAAACTAAGACGTGATCACGTAGTGCTGCAGTCCAGTTAGTCGGACTCACACCTCCTTTGACTAGGCTTAAAGGTGGGATTAGTGATGAAGGGGTATTTCCTTGGTGCCATATGACCAAGAGGGTCAATAATCAAGTCAGGATAGCATGCGGGATCAATACTCAGGATAGCATGTTCCCGACTCCTCGCTCCTTGCTACTCTCGACTCCCGACTCCCGGCTACATTGGGTTCCTGACTACCAGCTGCTCCTGACTCCTAGTTACTCCCGACTCCCAACTATGCTTCCTGACTACTAGTTGCTCCCAACTGGCAACTCTTGACTCATGATTCCATACTCCTTCAAACTATCAAGGATTGGAGCAACGAAACGTTACGTTGTTCCTGGAGGATAATAAATATGCAGTCATTGATCCCGTCCGGAAACTAAGTCAGACGGATCGTCGGGTGAGGTGGCAAGAATGTTGACTGAATCACGACGTCCCGGAGGGGGGTGTGCTGAGATGGCTCCCATGTTGACCAAGTCTTTGGAAGTCCTCTGGTCAACGCTACCTGCAGCCAGTGACCGGGTTGACCAGGCCCTCGGTTCCCCGATGCTCGAGGCAGATCCAACAAATATATGAGTACAAGATTAAGCCATAAAATAATGAAATATGCATAGAATATGAACGGAGAACGTACCCTGGCCCAGGGGGGCGCCCTCGGATGGGACGTGGCTTGAGCTGTCGTGACCCAGAAGAGCAGATGACTCTGATCAGGCTGGAGAGAGGGATCTGACGACGTGAAGCAGGATGCTGCACGGAGCCGGGAGACGAGATGCAGGTCGGGAGATAATAGCGACATGCAGGCCGGGCTTAGACACCGGCACACAAGCCGGGATAAGACACCGGCACGCAGGCCGGGAGGTACTAGCGGCACGCAGGCCGCGACACGAAACCAGCGCCGACCAGGAAATGAGATCGGCACGCAGACCGGGACACGACTTCGGCACGCAGGACGGGACACAACTTCGACACACAGGCCGGGAAATAATAGCGGCACCCAGGCCAGGACCAAATGGCGGCAAGGAGGTAAAACACAAATCACACAGTCCAAAACACAATCGCGGCTTGAAGGCCAGAACACAACAATGGCTTGATGGCCAGAATATTGCTGAAGACACTCACCAACATGGGTCGGATACCGGATCGACCTCGGAAATGTACGCCAATGCCAATCGGGGCCGTCTACGGCGATGGGGAATGACTGCAGCATGGAAACCGTTCGCGACGATGGGACTCGGCTACTACTCGGAAGGCCTCTGCGATGCTAGAGGCTACTGTTAACGCTAGTCAACGATGACTGGTCACTGCGACGAGGAAGACAGTCGAGGTGGTGTCGGTCCGGTGGCGGCACCGTGAGGCGTGCGTGAGCAGGGAGAAGAGGAGGAGTCGGCGCTGTCGTTGACCGACGGGGCTGCACATACGGTGCTTGGGCGGTGGTGTGTCTCCAATGATAAAGAGGGGACAAGAGAGGCAGCTCTGGCATGAGGTAAGGCGAGGGAGGTGGCAGCCAGCATCGGATGGTAGCATCTCATGCTTGATGATGGTCATCAGAGACGGGAAAGAGAGCAGAGGAGACGAGCGGTGGCGGGCTACCTGGTGGAGGCAGCGTGGACCAAGGAGGCGTTGTGCGATGCGGAAACAACGTGCCCGAAGGTCTTGCCGATGTCGCGAGGAGAAGAGGGAAGAAGTGGCTGTCGCGAGGAGGAGGAAGGAGTGGCTATCGCCGGCGTTGCGAGGGTGGCGGCGAGAGAGAGGGAGCGGCACAGTGAGGAGGGGGAGAGGAGGAGAAGTGGGGTGACCGGCATCTGTTCCGGTGGCAGCGTCGGAAAGGGAGCCCGAAACTTTTTCTGTTGGCGGCCGTGGAGAGAAAACGAAGAGAGCTTTTTCACGCTGTGAACAGTGCCCTAAAAAGGGTTGCTATAGTAAATTGACCAAAATACCCCTCCTCCTCTCCATTAATCACTCCTCTGCCCTTGATACCTATCCGCATCACAAGCCTCCCCCTCAAGTCTAGTCGAAGGAGACGCAAGTTCGACTGACTAGACCCAGCCAAATGAGAAACAGAATCGCTACTGAATGCAAAGTCACATCGCGGGTCTGTCATATAACGTCGAACGAGTAACTGTGGACGGCGAGTACCCGACAGAGCAACAAAAAGAATAAGCGTCGGCCGAGCGATAAAAGACATATCGAGCGAGTGTCGAAAGAGCGATCTAGCGAATGTCGAGCAATATCGAGCAGACGGTCGAGAGATGCTGAGTAAAACGATTGAACGACAATAAATCAATACCGGGTGATCGAAAAAATCTCCACCGAGTGATAATAAATCGCGATCGAACAATAGAGAGAATGATGGACATGTAAAGTCGTGAGCGTGACCGATCGAGTGCTGACCAAGTGAGTGCTGATCGAGTGACCGTAAATCGCAACTAGGTAATAGGGAAACCGATAGACGAGCAATGAGCATGACTGAGAAAGTGTCAACTGAGCGATGGTAAATCGCAACCTGGCAATAGAGAGTGCTGAGTGAATAGAGCTGTGAGTGCAACCGAGGAAATATCGACTGAGTGACAGTAAAGTCGCGACCGGGCAATAAAGAGTATGATGGACGCACAGAGTCGTGAGCGCGACCGAGCGTCAATAAATCGCGACCAGGCAATCGAACAATGCCAACCAGGAAACAGAGAGAAGGCCTATTGGGCAAAATAAGAACGAGCGAGCTATGTCGAGTACACAACCGAGAGAACCAATAAGCGATAGGCTGGTTGGCGTAAAGCGAGTAGCCGAGTGGTACCAACGAGCGATCGAGCAAACGGCCAAACAACCGCGATGGGCGAAACGTGAATGGCTAGTGTCAGGCAACGTGGCAAGTGGAGTGGTGAGCGCTGACCGGGCAACAGCGAAACGCGAATGATAAATACCGAGCAGAGCGGCGAGTGAAGCAGTGAGTGACGATCGGGCAACAACGATGAGCGAAACGCGGATGATAAGTACTGAGCAGAGCGGTGAGTATGATGAGTGCGGGGCAGAACGGCGAGTGAAGCAAGTGTGATGAGTATCAGGTAGAGCTGTAAGTTAGCGGTGAGCACGGACCGAGAGGTCGTTGTGTAACACCCACGAAATTATAAGATAAGTATATGGATAGTATTTTCTTTAGAGCATGAAAATAAGAGGAATCAAATAGAAATAATAGAAATAAGAAGAGGTGAGGTCAAGTTTTGAACCTTGAACCTCTCACAAATAATGAAGATAAATTGATATACGATAACCACTATGATAATGAATAATACATGGATAGGAAGGAATGAAAAATTTATTTAAAGGTGAGGAGAAAATAAAAAGAAAACTAAGAAAAGAGCAAGAGAAAACCAAGTGACTTACCTCCTCTTCCTTTTGGTTAAGAGAAGAAGCAAGCAAAAGGTGAATTGCCTTCCTCTCCTCTCTCCCTTCTCATTTTCATGGGAATTAAAGAGAAGTTAAAGGGGGGGATGAATGGGGACAATAATCCTTCCCATGATGAATAAAAAGGATTAGAGGAGAAAAGAGAAAGAGAAATTCTAAATCTTCTTCTTCCTCATCCTCCTTCCCTTCTCCACCGAGAATTAGAGCCCTCCTCCCTCATCTCCAAAAGCCAAGTTTAGGTTTTCTCTCTAAGGGAAAACAAATACTAGCAAGGAGTCTCAAGGTCTACCTCATACAAGAAGAAGAAAAACAAAAAGGGAAACAAGGAAGAGAAACTTCTCCTCCCTCCTCACAAGGGTACCACTTCCTTAAGGATCAACAAGCGAAAACTATGTAAGTTTCCCCTCACCTGTGGTACAATAGCTCATGTGGTTTTCATGAAGATAGATTTCTTTAAAACCTAGGGTTGCTTCATGGATATTTCGGCCAAGACAAAAAGAAGGATCTAAGGAATTTTAAGACCTAACTAGATACGCTCATTATATTTCTTGTGACATGTATCTTATGGTAGGAGGTTAACCTAATGTTTCTATGCTAGAATGTTAGTTAGAACTTAGATTCATGATCCTAGACTCTCGGCTAAGCATGAACAAAAGAACTAGGTAAGCTTAAGACTCAAACTAAATATGCTTCCTTGTTCTTATGATATGTGCTCTATGATAATGGTATTGTTAACATTTTCTCCTACTTGTATGTTGATTGGAACTTCATTTTCATGCTTATGAACATTCGGCCATGGTAGAACTAAGGGCCTAGGAGAGCTTTAAACCTAAAGACTAAGCATGCCATGATTTCCCTAAGATAAGTTATGAAGCTAATATGAGATGCCCATGATTGTATGTTAATTTGAACTCTATTTCATGTTTATGAGGATTCAGTCATGTTAAGATTTGAGGTCTAGGAAAGTTTAAAACAAGTCTAAGAAGCTCATGACCTTCTTGATGAAATGATATGAAACTAACTTGATGTTCTTATGCTTGTTTGTTGCATAGAAATTTGGTTACATGCTCTATAACTTTCGGCCAGACAAGGTTTTAAGACCTAGGATGCTTAGAACTTAAACTAAGTTGCTCATGTTGTTCCTTGTAATAAATGCCATGAAATTTGTGTAGGGTTTCCATGCTTTTATGTCACATGAAAACTAGTCTATGTCTTACATGTTTCGGCCACCATTAGTTTAAAGGCCTAGGAAACTTAGAATCCAACTTAGATATGCTCATGATGTTTCTTGTAATAAATGCTATGAAATTTGTTTACGGTTTCCATGCTCTTATGCCACTAGAAACCTAGTTTCCATGCTTAACAAGTTTCGGCCACCTTAGATTAAAGGGCTTAGGAAGTTTGGAACTTAAACTAAATGTGTTTATGAAGTTCCCCATGATATGTGTTATGATATTGGTTTAAGGTTCAACACTTTCATGCTACTTGTAACCTAGAATCATGCTTGCTAGGGTTCGGCCATGATGAGGTTAAAAGCTTAGAGAACTTAGAACCCAAACTAAACATGCTCAAGTTGTTCCTTATGATATATGATATGACCTTAGTTTAGGGTTTACATGTTTGTATGTGCTTATAACCTAATTTGATGCTTGATGAGTTTCGGCCATGATATAAGTAAAGACCTAGGAAGCTTAGAACCCAAACTAAACATGCTCAAGGTGTTCCTTATGATAAAGGATATGATAATGGTTTAGGGTTCACATGCTTTTATGTTGCTTGCTAACCTAGGCTACAACTATATGTTTCGGCCACTACATGATATTAGGGTTAGAGACCTAATTATGATTTCCCATGTGTCTCACATGCAATGTTTATGATATGATAAGAATATGCCATGTTGCTATACTCATTTATGCATGCTTATGACCTATGCATGATGATGTGCTATGTGCCCAAATTTATGATGTGCTATGTGCCCAAATTTATGATATGCTATGTGCTCAAGTTCATGATGTGCTGTGTGCCAAATTATGCATGTGATCATGATGTGTTGTGTGCCCAAATTCATGATGTGTTGTGTGCCCAATTATACATGCTTTATGTTATGCCTAAGAGTTGCTTCCCTATCAGTTGGGACTAGGAGCACTCTTCATGATATGAATATGACATGAATGATAGGTTAAGAATTATGATATATATGACATGCTACTTTACTTTTAAGGCTTGTACGAAGGGTGAGCTCCATAAGCGCCCCGGGGTCGATGGACTAAGAAACGGGCCTCGTTAGGGATGGGCTCCTAAGTGCCCCTAGGTCGATGGATTAAGAAACGGGCCTAGTATGTATGCCTTGTAGGGTTCAAGACTTGCTACCTTGGACCTACATAGGACGCGCGCATTTATGTATGTGGTACAAGCCGGGGCCCTCCTTATGTTGAGATTATGTTTAAGTATGTATATTATACGTTTTCAAAAGACATGTTGCATATGTTTTCATGATACATGTTTAGAAATTCACCTTGCATATACCTTATGATTATGTCATGATATTTATGATGATGTTATGATATGTCAGGGTGCATTTGATGATCATGTTATGTTATGCCATGATACCTTACGATTATGTTACGATATGTCATGATATGCTGCATGATATGATGATTTTGTCTCCATGCGTTATGTCTTGTGATTTTGATATGCTATACGATTTTTGTGAGTAGGAAAGGAACTTACTGAGCCATGAGTGCTCACAACTTACTTTCTTGTACCACAGATAAAGGCAAGGAATGGATGGATTAGGGGAGCAGCAGGAGGGGCTAGAAGGATGTGTGTGGCAGTGGCTTGGCTAAAGGAGAAAGACTTGCTTTTGTTTAATAAGAACTATGCCTAGTTTATGTTACTGCTTTATGACTCCATGACATTTAATTATGTGTTTGGGTATTATGACTTAAAAATCATGTTAAGTATGCTATGTGGTTTTATATGTCCAGGTGATTAGTCATGGTGATTTTAAAGAAAAGAAAAGTTTTTTTTATAATAAGACTTCCGCTGTAGTAAGTAGGTATTTAGGTTAAAGTAACCCTCGTCGCCTTAGCAGGAGGGGCAGGGCGTTACAGGTTGGTATCAGAGCCAAGTTAGCCTTTCACTACACACATGTCAAGCCTCCATCCTGCCGCTCCAAGTAAGAATCTATATGCTTAATTTATTTATTTATTTTTATGATGCTTTAATATTATGCATGTTTACTTATTCTTTTGATTTAGTTTAGGTATGCATGATGGTAGGATAGGAATAGTAATAACCTTATGACAGCCGAATAGGAATAACGATAATTTATTGTTATTTAATGAAGATAAGCATGGCTAGGAGACGTACTACCCGAGCAGACGAGACAGTAACTCCACCAGATTTGACTCAGGTAGTTACCGACCTCCAACGTCAGATCACGGAACAACAACAGCTGATCATGACTTTGATGGGTCAACAAGGAACTCCTGCCACCCCGCCAGTAAATCAGAATGCAGTGCCCGTCGTGCCAATAGTTGCACCAGTACCACCGGTAGCCCCTGCCCTAGTGGTTCGACAGGAGACCTACTTGATACAGTGGCTGAGGCTGAAGCTGGAGAACTTCTCGGGTACTTGCGAGCCATGGGATGCCCAGGCCTGGTTCAAGATAGTAGAAAGCATAGTGGAACTACTGGACTGGCCCGAATCGGAGAAGATCAATGCGTATCTTTCTGTTTTTCCGGAGACGCGAGAATGTGGTGGGAAAGAGTTAAAGCTAAGAGACAAATTAATCTGATGAATTGGACGGACTTCGAGACAGAGTTTTTCGAAGAGTTCTTCCATATGCAAGTGACGAACCGGTATTATGACGAGTTCACCGAGTTCTGGCAAGGTGACTTATCAGTGAATGAAGCAGTAAAGCGCTTCAACCATCTAGCACGCCTTTGTCCAGAATTGATCAGCACAGAAAGAGAAAGGGTCAGACTGATGCTGAAAATGCTCCTACCTAAGATAGCACTGAATGTGGCCGGCGGAATTAATAGGCCGCAGACTACAGAGGAACTGGTCAGCAGTGCCCTAATTACAGAACACTATCAGAAAGCAATGAACGAGAATAAGAATCAGGCACGAGCAGAAGGACAGAGACCTCAAAGTACCAAAACAGGCTGGAAAGGAACCCCTACCGGGAAAAGGAAGCAATGGGACAATGCTAAAGGTGGTCCAGTGAATAAGCAACTGAAGTACCCTCGATGTACTATTTGTGGGAAGCTGCATTCCAGATTATGTCACAAAAGTACAAGAAAATGCTATAATTGCGGACGAGAATGACATTTGGCTAGAGACTGTCCTACTCAGTTTCAGGCACCACCCCAGCAGAATAACCAGAACAGGAGTGCCCCTTCACAGCTACACCAGATGCAAACTGCTATAGAAGGGACTTCGATCAGCCAAGGGAGATTGGAAGCCCCGCCAGCGACGACGAACGCCAGGGCTTTCTCGCTTACCAGAGAAGATGTGGCGAATGCCTCTACTGTCGTCACAGGTCAGCCGCCTATTTCTAGCCAATATGCTAAAGTTTTATTTAATACTGAAGGTAAACCAGTGGTCGAATCTATCGGGAAACCGAGAAACATTTTGTGTCATGGGGTCGAGATTATGTCCGGGCAACTCTCCACCCTGACCATAGCACCCACCCTATTCGACAATATATTAGAGAAGCAAACCAGTGACCAAAGCCTCTAAAGGATTAAACAAGAGATCTTAGAAGGAAAGAATGACGGATTCCGTATCGCGGACAGTGAAATTTTATACCTCAGGGATCGATTATGTATTCCCAAGGATCCCGAGTTGCGAGGGAAGATATTAGAAGAAGCTCATTCAACGCCCTATGCAATGCATCCGGGATCCACCAAAATGTACCAGGATTTGAAAAAGAAATTCTGGTGGTCCAGTATGAAAAGAGATGTGGCTCAGTACGTCAGTGTTAAAGCAGAACACCAGAGGCCGGGAGGATTACTGCAGCCTGTCCAAATTCCAGAATGGAAATGGGAAGATATCTCTATGGACTTTATTTCAGGATTACCCAAGACAATAAACGGCTATGACGCTATATGGGTAATCGTGGATAGATTAACCAAATCCGCCCATTTTCTGGCAATTAAGATGACTCATTCAATTGAGCAACTGGCTCAATTATATGTCAAGGAAATTATTAGACTACATGGGACCCCTAAGACCATCATCTCCGACAGAGATGGTCACTTTGTTTCGCATTTTTGGGAATGTGTTCAGAAGGCTCTTGGCACAAAGCTATTATTCAGTACTGCCTTCCACCCTCAAACCAACGGACAGACAGAGAGGGTGAACCAAGTGCTAGAAGACATGCTACGGGCTTGAGCCTTAGACTTCAAAGGAAGCTGGTGCCGATATTTATGCTTAGCAGAATTCGCTTACAACAATAGCTACCAGGCTACTATTGGGATGGCGCCCTACGAGGCTCTATATGGTAGAAAATGTTGATCCCCTATATATTGGTATGAAGGCGGTGAAAAGAAAGAGATGGGATTTCAAACGAAGCTTATCGATAACACCACCCGTGTTATACAGAATATCCGCCAAAGAATAGAAACTGCTCAGAGTCGACAGAAGAATTATGCGGATAAGCGATGAAGGCCATTGGAGTTCAGTGTCGGAGACTCAGTATTCCTCAAGGTAGCTCCTATGAAAGGAGTAATGAGGTTCGGTAAGAAGGGAAAGCTAAGCCCGCGCTATGTGGGACCATACCAGGTTCTGAAAAGAATCGGCAAAGTAGCTTATGAAATAGAGTTACCTCAAGAGATGTCATTCATTCACAACGTGTTCCACGTTTCGATGCTAAAGAAATGTATTCCGAGCACGGACCAAGTGGTCGAACCATGGACAGTACAAGTGCAAGAGGACCTAACCTACGAGAGCCGACCAATTCAAATATTGGATCGAGACGTCAAAAGACTAAGGAACAAAGAAGTACCCTTAGTAAAGGTCCTGTGGCAAAATCAACAGTATAAGGAAGCCACGTGGGAACGAGAAGATGATATGAAACAAAAGTATCCGGAGCTATTTTAAGTTCGAGGATGAACTTTCTATGAGGTATGGGGTACTGTAATAGGTTTTCTCTCTAAGGGAAAACAAATACTAGCAAGGAGTCTCAAGGTCTACCTCATACAAGAAGAAGAAAAACAAAAAGGGAGACAAGGAAGAGAAACTTCTCCTCCCTCCTCACAAGGGTACCACTTCCTTAAGGATCAACAAGCGAAAACTATGTAAGTTTCCCCTCACCAGTGGTACAATAGCTCATGTGATTTTCATGAAGATAGATTTCTTTAAAACCTAGGGTTGCTTCATGGAGATTTCGGCCAAGACAAAAAGAAGGATCTAAGGAATTTTAAGACCTAACTAGATACGCTCATTATATTTCTTGTGACATGTATCTTATGGTAGGAGGTTAACCTAATGTTTCTATGCTAGAATGTTAGTTAGAACTTAGATTCATGATCCTAGACTCTCGGCCAAGCATGAACAAAAGAACTAGGTAAGCTTAAGACTCAAACTAAACATGCTTCCTTGTTCTTATGATATGTGCTCTATGATAATGGTATTGTTAACATTTTCTCCTACTTGTATGTTGATTGGAACTTCATTTTCATGCTCATGAACATTCAGCCATGGTAGAACTAAGGGGCCTAGGAGAGCTTTAAACCTAAAGACTAAGCATGTCATGATTTCCCTAAGATAAGTTATGAAGCTAATATGAGATGCCCATGATTGTATGTTAATTTGAACTCTATTTCATGTTTATGAGGATTCGGCCATGTTAAGATTTGAGGCCTAGGAAAGTTTAAAACAAGTCTAAGAAGCTCATGACCTTCTTGATGAAATGATATGAAACTAACTTGATGTTCTTATGCTTGTTTGTTGCATAGAAATTTGGTTACATGCTCTATAACTTTCGGCCAGACAAGGTTTTAAGACCTAGGATGCTTAGAACTTAAACTAAGTTGCTCATGTTGTTCCTTGTAATAAATGCCATGAAATTTGTGTAGGGTTTCCATGCTTTTATGTCACATGAAAACTAGTCTATGTCTTACATGTTTCGGCCACCATTAGTTTAAATGCCTAGGAAACTTAGAATCCAACTTAGATATGCTCATGATGTTTCTTGTAATAAATGCTATGAAATTTGTTTATGGTTTCCATGCTCTTATGCCACTAGAAACCTAGTTTCCATGCTTAACAAGTTTCGGCCACCTTAGATTAAAGGGCTTAGGAAGTTTAGAACTTAAACTAAATGTGTTTATGATGTTCCCCATGATATGTGTTATGATATTGGTTTAAGGTTCAACACTTTCATGCTACTTGTAACCTAGAATCATGCTTGCTAGGGTTCGGCCATGATGAGGTTAAAAGCTTAGAGAACTTAGAACCCAAACTAAACATGCTTAAGTTGTTCCTTATGATATATGATATGACCTTAGTTTAGGGTTTACATGTTTGTATGTGCTTATAACCTAATTTGATGCTTGATGAGTTTCGGCCATGATATAAGTAAAGACCTAGGAAGCTTAGAACCCAAACTAAACATGCTCAAGGTGTTCCTTATGATAAAGGATATGATAATGGTTTAGGGTTCACATGCTTTTATGTTGCTTGCTAACCTAGGCTACAACTACATGTTTCGGCCACTACATGATATTAAGGTTAGAGACCTAATTATGATTTCTCATGTGCCTCACATGCAATGCTTATGATATGATAAGAATATGCCATGTTGCTATACTCATTTATGTATGCTTATGACCTATGCATGATGATGTGCTATGTGCCCAAATTTATGATGTGCTATGTGCCCAAATTTATGATATGCTATGTGCCCAAGTTCATGATGTGTTGTGTGCCCAATTATGTATGTGATCATGATGTGCTGTGTGCCCAAATTCATGATGTATTGTGTGCCCAATTATACATGCTTTATGTTATGCCTAAGAGTTGCTTCCCTATCAGTTGGGACTAGGAGCACTCTTCATGATATGAATATGACATGAATGATAGGTTAAGAATTATGATATATATGACATGCTACTTTACTTTTAAGGTTTGTACGAAGGGTGGGCTCCATAAGCGCCCCGGGGTCGATGGACTAAGAAACGAGCCTCGTTAGGGATGGGCTCCTAAGTGCCCCTAGGTCGATGGACTAAGAAACGGGCCTAGTATGTATGCCTTATAGAGTTCAAGACTTGCTACCTTGGACCTACATAGGACGCGCGCATGTATGTATGTGGTACAAGCCGGGGCCCCCCTTATGTTGAGATTATGTTTAAGTATGTATATTATAAGTTTTCAAAAGACATGTTGCATATGTTTTCATGATACATGTTTAGAAATTCACCTTGCATATACCTTATGATTATGCCATGATATTTATGATGATGTTATGATATGTCAGGGTGCATTTGATGATCATGTTATGTTATGTCATGATACCTTACGATTATGTTACGATATGCCATGATATGCTGCATGATATGATGAATTTGTCTCCATGCGTTATGTCTTGTGATTTTGATATGTTATACGATTTTTGTGAGTAGGAAAGGAACTTATTGAGCCATGAGTGCTCACAGCTTACTTTCTTGTACCACAGATAAAGACAAGGAATGGATGGACTAGGGGAGCAGCAGGAGGGGCTAGAAGGATGTGTGTAGTAGTGGCTTGGCTAAAGGAGAAAGACCTGCTTTTGTTTAATAAGAACTATACCTAGTTTATGTTACTGCTTTATGACTCCATGACATTTAATTATGTGTTTGGGTATTATGACTTAAAAATCATGTTAAGTATGCTATGTGGTTTTATATGTCCAGGTGATTAGTCATGGTGATTTTAAAGAAAAGAAAAGTTTTTTTTATAATAAGACTTCCGCTGTAGTAAGTAGGTATTTAGGTTAAAGTAACCCCCGTCGCCTTAGCAGGAGGGGCGGGGCGTTACACGTTGTGCGTGAGAGCATGCTCACTTATAACTCGCACTGGAGCGAGAGTCTGGAACGACCGACCTGGAAAGGTCGTTGGGCGTGAGAGCCTTGCTCACTTATAACTCGCACTGGGGCGAGAGTCTGGGACCCGACCGGGAAAGGTCTTGGGTGTGAGAGCCTTGCTCACTTATAACTCGCACTAGGGCGAGAGTTTGGGACAGCCGACCTGGAAAGGTCGTTGGGCGTGAGAGCCTTGCTCACTTATAACTCGCACTGGGGTGAGAGTCTGGGACCCGACCGGGAAAGGTCGTTGGGCGTGAGAGCCTTGCTCACTTATAACTCGCACTGGGGCGAGAGTCTGGGACAACCGACCGGGAAGGTCGTTGGGCGTGAGAGCCTTGCTCACTTATAACTCGCACTGGGGTGAGAGTCTGGGACCCGACCGGGAAAGGTCGTTGGGCGTGAGAGCCTTGCTCACTTATAACTCGCACTGGGGCGAGAGTCTAGGACAACCGACCGGGAAGGTCGTTGGGCGTGAGAGCCTTGCTCACTTATAACTCGCACTGGGGCGAGAGTCTGGGACCCAACCTGGAAGGTCGTTGGGCGTGAGAGTCGTGCTCACTTATAACTCACACTGGGGCGAGAGTCTGGGACAGCCGACCGAGAAGGTCGTTGGGCGTGAGAGTCTTGCTCACTTATAACTCGCACTGGGGCGAGAGTTTGGGACCCAACCTGGAAGGTCGTTGGGCGTGAGAGTCGTGCTCACTTATAACTTGCACTGGGGTGAGAGTCTGGAGGCGTTAGAGCATAGTTCACTTATAACTCGCACTAAGGCGAGAGTTTGGGATAGCCAACCGGGAAGGTCGTTGGGGGGTTGAGCGTGAGAGCAGTGCTCACTTATAAGTCGCACTGGGCGAGAGTCTGGGACAGCCGACCTGGAAGGTCGTTGGGCGTGAGAGTCATGCTCACTTATAACTCGCACTGAGGCGAGAGTCTGGAATCTCAACCGAGAGGTGATCTGGAGGCCTGACCAGTACTTGATCTGGAGACCTGGCTAAGAATTGATCTGAAGGTCTGACCAGGACCTGACCGGGAAACATTATGAATGCCTAATAGTGAAGCAATCTGGAGGCCTGACCCGGAATTGATCTGGAGATCTAACCAGGACTTGATCTGGAGACCTGATCGGGAAACAGTCTTAAGACCTGACAAAAAAACAATCTAAAGGCCTGACCCGGAATTAACATGGAGATCTAACCAGGACTTGATCTGGAGACCTGATCGGGAAACAGTCTTAAGGCCTGACAAAAAAACAATCTGAAGGCCTGACCCGGAATTGACCTGGAGATCTGACCGGGAATTGGTCTGGAAGCCCGATCGGGAATTGGTCTGGAAGACCGACCGGGAATTGGTCTGGAGGCCCGACCGAGAGATCGTTAGTGATACTCCGATCCGAGATCGGTGATGATACTCTGGTCCGAGACCAGTGGTGATATCTCGACCCCGAACGGGGGAGGATAAGCCTTGAAGCCCCTAGAAGCGAAGCCTGTAGCAACATGAGGGAATAAAGCATTTGTCATTCCTGATCGCGTATCATACCTGATCGCGGAGTGGTGTCAGCCGACTGAGGATCTATCTTGGTCCCTCAACTCCCGAATACCCATGGAGTGAGGGGGGAGAATAAAAAGCGTGAAGTCGATATAATGGAACAGAGTCCATAACCATAGAAGGAAGCAGAGCAATGTGGATGTAGGTAGCAGCACCTCTAGATGTAAGAGACTACAAAACAGGTGAAGGATGCAGAGCATATAATAATAATAGAGTGAATCGCCTATAGTAGAAAGAGGATGCAGAGTCTCCTGGCGAAGGGTGCAGAGCCTGTAGTAGTAAGAGAATGCAGAGTCTCATGGCGAAGGGTGCAGAGCCTATAATACACCTGATCGGGGAGCTGGGCCCCTGGTCCTTGATTAGAGAGTAAGGTCCCTAGCCTGTAATCAAAGAGCGAGGCCCTTAGATCCTGATCGGGAAGTCGTGCTGCGAGTCAATGATCGGGGAGTTGTGTCCCTAGTGCAAGAGCGGGGAGCTGTGTCCCAAGTGTATAAGCGGGGAGCTGTGTCCCAAGTGTATGTGCGGGTAGTTGGGCTCCTAGTGTCCGATCAAAAATTGAAGGCCCTAGTATTTGACCAAGGAACTAGGATTTTACTCTCTTATCAGGGAGCTATATCAGTTCCTATAATCATAAAAAGGGAGCAGAGCTTGTAGCGTACCTGATCATGAAGACGTGCTAACCGTCTAAGGGTTTGTCTCAGTCCCTTAACTCCCGAATACCCGTGGAGACAGGGAAAAAAACATAACAGAAAAACTAACCTGCCAGCCAGTTGAAGCTCCACTCGATCCCTCGACTCCCGAATACCGGTGGAGTGAGGATAGAAAATAATATGTGCATCGAGATCCTCCGGGATTGTGATAATAGCAGAGAACCTCCCGACGTCGTCCATCTTCACGTTCCAGAACAGGTGAAGGATACTCCCACAGACGGCGCCAAATTGATCCCATCCGGAAACTGAGTCAGACAGACCGTTGGGTGAGGTGGCGAGAATGTTGACTGAATCGCGACGTCCCGGAGGGGGGTGTGCTGAGATGACTCCCATGTTGACCAAGTCTTCGGAAGTTCTCTGGTCAACGCTACCTGCAGCCAGTGACCGGGTTGACCCGGCCCCCGGTACCCCGATTCTCGAGGCAGATCTAACGAATATATAAGTACAAGATAAAGTCATAAAATAATGAAATATGCATAGAATATGAACGGAGAACATACCCTGGCCCAGGGGGGCGCCCTCGGATGGAACGCGGCTTGAGTTGTCGTGACCCGGAAGAGCAGATGACTCTGATCAGGCTGGAGAGAGGGATCTGACGACGCGAAGTAGGATGCTGCACGGAGTCGGGAGACGAGCTGCAGGTCGGGAGATAATAGCGACACGCAGGCCGGGCTAAGACACCGGCACACAAGCCAGGATAAGACACCGGCACACAGGCCGGGAGGTACTAGAGGCACGCAGGCCGCGACACGAAACCAGCGCCGACTGGGAAATGAGATCGGCACGCAGGCCGGGACACAACTTCGGCACGCAAGCCGGGACACAACTTCGACACGCAGGCCAGGAAATAATAGCGGCACCCAGGCCAAGACAAAATGGCGACAAGGAGGTAAAACACAAATCACACAGTCCAAAACACAATCGCGGCTTGAAGGCCAGAACACAATAATGGCTCGACGGCCAGAATATTGCTGAAGACACTCGCCAACATGGGTCGGATACCGGATCGACCTCGGAAATGTACGCCAATGCCAATCGGGGTCGTCTACGACGATGGGGAATGACTGCAGCACGGAAACCGTCCACGACGATGGGACTCGGCTACTACTCGGAAGCCCTCTGCGATGTTGGAGGCTACTGTTAACGCTGGTCAACGATGACTGGTCACTACGACGAGGAAGACAGTCGAGGTGGTGTCGGTCCAGTGGCGGCACCGTGAGGCGTGCGTGAGTAGGGAGAAGAGGAGGAGTCGGTGCTGCCGTTGACCGACGGGGCTGCACATATGGTGCTTGGGCTGTAGTGTGTCTCCAATGATAAAGAGGGGACAAGAGAGGCAGCTCTGGCATGAGGTAAGGCGAGGGAGGTGGCAGCCAGCATCGAACGGTAGCATCTCGTGCTTGATGACGGTTCACATCCGCTAATCAAATTGTACAAATGTATTTTTCACTGAACCCCTTAACTAAATGATAATGTTGTAGTAACGAGCCCAGGATCGCTCTCGAGGAATCAACAGTATGATGTAATCTTAGGATTGTGTTTTATTCCTATTTTTGGGGTTTTCAATATAAAAATGGAGTTGGAGGTTTAAAAGTTTAAAATCTAAATCTAACAAATGAAATGCAAGCATATAAGAAACTACACTACTGCTGAAATTAAAGCTAATTAAACTGCAGAAAACTAAATTACTCACTAATACTTAACCCTAACCTAAAGCAAGATTAATAACAACTTTAAAATCAATTGAAACTAAATTACTCCAAACATTTGAATTAAAACAATTAAGCTAAAAACTATGATTACTGAATCAAAATAGTATAACTGAAATCTAAATCTTTCAACAATAAAATGAATGCAAAAATTAAACCCTAAACCATCTCAACTCCAAATCTCTTCTCACAGCAATTTCTCCTTGCCGTCACACAAGGAAATAACAGAGAACACTCCAACTGTAATCGGAGAAGATAATCTCAGTAGCTACACTCAGCCCAACCTTTACCAGCACCATCGGAGACCACTCCAAACGAAGCTGATGAAGATCGGAGCCGCCCAACTTTGGAAATCTGCAAATCTGCAACTGCAACCTCAGATCTGAAATGAAGCTGATGGTGGATGGATTGTCGTCAGGAATGGTCCAGAAGCAGTGGAGGAACACCGCCAAAGCTCACTGATGGAAGCGGAACCACCGATTGGAGAAACACCTCACAATCGGCAGCGGCAGAAGCAGAGGTTTGCGGAGCAGAATTCTCGCCGTAGGACCACCTTTGAGTAAGGTCAGATCGCCGGATGTTGGTCGTAAGCAGCTGAGAGCGTCATCGCTGATGAAATTGGTCGGAAAATTGATCTAGAAGTGGAGATGGTGGTCGAAATCTCGGAGAACGCAGCGGGACGCGAAGAACGGCGCTGTGGAGAATCGACGAAGAAGCTCACTGTAGCTTCTTAGATTTAAATCAGATCTGGATCTGAAATGGACGGCTAAGATGATTCCGGGCTAAATCAACGGTGAAAAGTCATCCAAATTCCGATCTTAATGTACTGATGTTGATCTAGGGTCTGGATCTACCCTCCCGTAGGTCGGATCGATCAGATCATCACTGGATCTTCATCAATGGCTTAGATCTGCTCCCCATTAGGTTGGATCGGCCAGATCTTCAACGGATGGTTCAGATCTGCACAGTCTTCATTGAACGGTCCAGATTAATCCGGTTGGATCAATGGCTGGATGAACTCAGATCTGGATCAAAACTTCTGGATCTTCATCAATGGCTTAGATCTACTCCCCATTAGGTTGGATCGGCCAGATCTTCAACGGATGGTTCAGATCTCTCCTATATTTGATAAACGGCTCAAATCGACCCAAAGCTTGATCTTGTCTTTTGAACTCCAATTCGAGCCCAATTCCGGTCCAAATAGATCCAAATCTAAGATCCTTTGATGCCTACAAAATAAGAATCAAATATTAGCATCAAATAACACCAAAAATAATATAATTTGTAATTAAGTCCAAAATCTATGCAATGCACAAAAATGTGATGTAACCATGATTTAAACTATAAAATCAACATCAAACCATGCATATATGAATCAAAATAATGCAGTAAAATCATGGTTATCAAATCCCCCACACTTAGTCTTGAACGTCCCGTGCAAGTAAAGAAAATTAAAAATCATCTCCATAGAAAATTCCCTAGCAATATCTAAAAGATAGTAAAAAGAATTTAACTAAGACCATCTAAAGATCACAAACAATCATGAATACAATCCAAACAATAATCAGTAGGCATGGTAGTTTCAATCCAATTGAAAAATTAAGCAAGTTACAATCTCACAAGGAATTTACCTATTCTAACTCTCACACTCAAAATTGCATATAAGTGGAGTTCACTCAATGTCACTCACAACATTTCACTACCATAGGCTTGCTTATTTTCTAATTCTCCACCACTATAAAACATAGCATACATGAATCAAAAGGAATTTATCATCAAGAATTGAAAAGGAAGCAAAAAGAACAATGAAAATGGATAAAGTAGGCAAAAGAAAAGGCATAATGAAGAAAATGAGAAGATGAGAGTATTGGAGGAGTATACTTGATGAGTTGACCATTTTGATGTAAAAAGAGATGAATACCATTTGTTTTAACCAATTCAAAGTATCAAGCTACCCTCCCATTCAATTTGATGGCAATCCAAAATTTTTGATACTCTATCTCCACACTTGATATTCTCTTGCTTGCCACTTTAATTTTTTTTTCTGATTTCTTCACTGTTTTTTTTTTCATTCCAAATCATCTCATGGAGAAAGGCTTCCTCCCCCACACTTAAAACATTGTACGTCTCGGGCAATGAAACACCTTATGCTATTCACTTATTTGATAGTTCTAGACTTCTCTGTTTTTAGATGACACTTGCCATAACTCCACTGATCTTTGATTTCTTGTTCCTGATCAGAAAATAGGCAGATTACAGCAGATATTCTCCACCAGCCTATCACAGATTTGAAGCTTTCAGATTTTTAAGACAAACATTGCAAATTGCCATATATGAATCAAGAGCACTTGTTTCAAATGAGATTCAGAAATTCTGAATTTTATACCAAGCACAACAACACATTTTGTCACAGCAATAGCAAGAAGAATGCATATCAGAAATCAGCTTCAATAGTTTAATGTTCTTCACAGCAGCAAAGACAATTCAGAATTCAGCTTTGAGGAGCCCCTGAATGTACTCACTTAAACTTAAAAACTTGCAAATCAGCACAGAAAAGTCTTCAATTTTTCCTTCTAAACGCTTATGACTCCCTCTTGAATGCTTCTTGAATTGAATGCAATCACTAGCTGAAGTTCACATCTTACTCCTTTATCAGATTTTCAGCAACAGAATCCCTCTCCTTGATGCTTCAATTTAAGCTCAATCTTTAATCTCTTTATATTGTTCATTTAGTATTCAATCAATTGATGCTTGAACTCCATTTGTTGCTAAAAAAAATATGTGATCTTCACTTGGCTCTCACTGATTTGAATACTGCTAATAGAGTTTTGGTACAACTTGATACATCTCTAAGGCTAAATTTTGTTTCCAGCTGCTGCCCTTCCTTCTCATTAATGACCTCAAGCTAAAATTGGCACTTAGCACAGATTTTCTAGACACTAACAGCAGCTCTCAAAGGAAATCTGATTTTTGGTCTCCACCCGTATTAGAAATCTTAAGCAATTTGAACACTTGATAATGCTCCAACAACTTGATTAGCTATAGTCTTCATTGGTTCAGACTGTAGCTTCCTGCTTTCCTCATTGTTTTTGTAAGCTGATCATAACATTTTGGTACCTACTTGACAGCAATCATATATATCTAGCCTTTTCTTGAACTTTTCATTACCTAGAGAATTCCGTGTGCAGCAGTTCAGTAGTAGAATAAAATTCAGCAACTTCCTATATCTTGCATTTTTGCATTTCTGTTAGCTTACTACCTTTCCTGCAATTAAAACTTGTTCTTCATTTGAAATCAAATTTCAGAACTCTTGTATCAAAATTCTAGGCCCTATCAAAGTGTTCCATTAAAATCAGCACTGATAAGTTCTGTTAAGCTTTCTGAATTGCAGACTTCATACTAGCTATGTTCAATTTACCCACATTCCTCAATTCACTAAGTTCCTGATGTGGGTTTGATCAATTCTGTTTTGTTGTAACTTATTTCCGAAGTAGGTACATCAAATTGTATCTCCCATATTCCAGCTTTCCACTTCAATGTCCCTGCAGAATCTGTAAGCACAGTTTCATTCTTTCCATATTTCATATTAGTTGTTATCACTTGCATTTCATTCTTTGATCCATCACCAACACTAGCTCATGTCCAAGCATCCTTAATTTGCCAAGCTATCAGATTAGCACTTCATTTACCTCAACAGCTGCGTTTCAGAATTGATTGTACAGGTTTGCCACTTAAAAAGTAACTTCTCTTCCTCAAATATCTTGGAACTCACTTTAGTTTTACAAATCAGATGCTTGTAACATGAATTGACACACAACTAATACTAATTTCAGATTCCAATTCTTTTGTTCCCTTCCGGAACTCATTCCTCACACAAGAATGAAGAGTTAAATTCATCTATATCATAGCCCCACTTTTCCACATCACAAACAGCTCCAATCACAAAAATGCCTCTTCCATTTCCCTGTTTCTGTTGTGTTTTGCAGGTACAAATCTTTCACAATGAAACTCACTGATTTAAAAACTGAAATATCAGAATCAGCACACCAAATTGGTACTAAACAGGATATAATTCCAGCATTTCAAAATCCCATTCTTCCCTTCGAAAAACAACTCATTTGAATCCCTTACTAAGCAATCCTCTTTTCTGATTTCAAAACTGTAAAGTTCAAGTGAGCTTAAGAAACTGATTTAAGTTTCAGATTTGAAACAATTACTAATTCTTCACAATTGCAACAATTCATTAACTCCCAATAGATATTTAAGAGTAGTTCAACTATCTTGCAATCTTTATCCATTCTAGTTCAAATCTCAACCACAATCACTTTCACATAGGCAATGAACCAAATAATTGATGAATTGATTTCAGTTCTGTGATTCCAGATGTTCTGTTAGCTTCATAACTCTCCTTCCTGAAATAGCTTCAGGAATTCTGAATTGCTTCACTACACTGTTAGTAATAAGAGGCTACTGTAAGAAGAGTTTCGAGCAGCTATTTGCAATTCAAAATTTTAGTTTCACATTGGCTTTAAGGCTATTCTTGATTTCCGACACAAAATGCTATGGAGTTATGCAAAATCTTCATTTCTCCACATCCTCCAACAGCTTTAGCAAAACTCATATCCAGCACTCCAAATATAAACCAAGATTTCAGCATTTTTCAAACCCTTCTTGCCACATAGTCTTGAATGTATCAACATAGTATCAAGCCTCCAAATTCAAAACAATTATAGCTTGCTCTTGACATGATAAAACTCAAGAAATCAATTCATTTAGCATACAATCTTAAGAGCACTCATTCATAGCAATATTTTCATCATTTACTTTCTAGAACAGTAGCATCCCAAGTTGAAAAACCTTAAGCATTTAACTACATTTCATCTTCCCAAAACTTCATCTTTGGCTTGAATTTGAATCATATCCATTAATAAATGAATCCAAGCATTCAAAAGCTCTAAACATCTTCCCCACACTTAATCCATTGTCCATTTAGTCAATACAACTCATCAAGAATTCAACCAATACTCCCAATGAAATAATGATAAGCAAGGATATTAAAAAATTCAAATTCTAGATGAGAATGTTTCAAGAAAATTGTGGAGAAAGACATTGGAAATTATGAGGGGGAACAAAATTGACAAAATCCTCAATTTTCATGCATACATATGCTATTATGACTTTGAAAAGAAATTAAGCAAGTTATAGAGTTTCAATTGCTATGAGTGCATACCACACAAAAGAATATAATCGTGTATAGACTTAAAGTGGTCCTCTCTAGGTATTTTTATGCAATCAAGCTTAATTAATCAAAATGGAATCCACCACCAAATTAACCAATATAATGCAAGAAAAGCATCCAATCATGTTAAATGACCTAAAATTGATGGTCAAATTTAAGAGACTTTTACCATCTTAAAAGTATCACTAAACAATTCATGGAGACTTTTATTCAAATTGAAATTGCTATGTATGCTAAACAAAATGCAAAGTGTGAAAGTAAACTGTAAAATGCAAAGTATAAAACTAAAGAAACGTATAACAAATTTATTAACAAAGCATGACTAAAAATTCAAAAGCAAGCTAAATCGGAACCAACTCCCCTTTAATTCCCAGTGGCTGAAGAAGGTTTAGAAGTAGTAGCCACCCCGGAAGTGGAGTAATCAAAGTTCCACTCAAATTCTTCTTATTAATCCTTTTTCCCTTGAAAACTTTTTCCGGAGGTCGTAGACGGTTCAGTTTTAATACCCACTCCGGAAGCTTATGTTCTCCTACAACATCAATAAAACAAAACACCTCCCACACACATGTGGGGTAAAAAGAAAATAAGAGAATATCAGTGTGGTTTAAAGATATTTCAAGAAATGAATCACAACTAATAAAATCAACAAATGGTACCTCTATAAAATTCTCTGAAAAATTACACAAAATACACACCTTGTCATCTTGAGAGGTACCTGGAGTGGTGATTGTTACCTCTTTCTCCTCAAATAAATGCTCAGACTCCAGTTCAGGTGAATGTTCAACTTCATGTAGTGATTCTTGGGTGCTTGGCTCCATAGCACAAGTCCCTACACTTACATCCTCCATTCTTGGTGATTCTTGAGGTAATGCTTCCAGTAAGAATTCCCCTACACTTAAATCATCTTCAACAATTAAATTTTCAATTCCTGCATCATTCACAACATCTAGAGCAACACTATCAGTAAAATCAGAAATCTGAACAACTACATCATCATCACAAATAAAATTAGATAAATCTTGTGAATAAATGGGAATAAGGTCAGGCCTGACAAAATCACTACTCTCCATCTCTCTACTGGAGTTCTGTGCTTGTAACTGATTAATGGATGATGCAATCTGATCTAACTGACTCTGAATATTCTGTATCCTTGCAAATTGTTGCTCTTGATGCTCTCTCATTTGTTGCATAACTTCATTGCATTTCCACATTGATTCTTCAATTTGTTCTTGTGCATCCTCATACCTATTCCGTTGCTCCATAGGTAGGTAGGACTGATAGAACTGAGTCTGAGGCTGATAAAAATAATTCTCCATCCCATCTCCAAAATACTGATGATATGGATCCATGGTCACATGAATTTCCTGTTCTTACACTGAAACACTAGCAAATAAAATCAGAAGACTAAGGAACAAATAAAATCAACACATGAATATATAATCATGAAAGCAATCAAAACAACAATCCTAAAATTACTAAACATTGCATATTACAATTTCCCCGGCAACGGCGCCAAAATTTGATAAAGCGAATCTGTCACATCCGCTAATCAAATTGTACAAATGTATTTTCCACTGAACTCCTTAACTAAATGATAATGTTGTAGTAACGAGCCCAGGATCGCTCTCGAGAAATCAACAGTATGATGTAATCTTAGGATTGTGTTTTATTCCTATTTTTGGGGTTTTCGATATAAAAATGGAGTTGGGGGTTTAAAAGCTTTAAATCTAAATCTAACAAATGAAATGCAAGCAAATAAGAAACTACACTACTGCTGAAATTAAAGCTAATTAAACTGCAGAAAACTAAATTACTCACTAATACTTAACCCTAACCTAAAGCAAGATTAATAACAACTTTAAAATCAACTGAAACTAAATTACTCCAAACATTTGAATTAAAACAATTAAGCTAAAAACTATGATTACTGAATCAAAATAGCATAACTGAAATCTAAATCTTTCAACAATAAAATGAATGCAAAAATTATACCCTAAACCATCTCAACTCCGAATCTCTTCTCACAGCAATTTCTCCTTGCCGTCACACAAGGAAACAACAGAGAACACTCCAACTGTAATCGGAGAAGACAATCTCAGCAGCTACACTCAGCCCAACCTTTACCAACACCATCGGAGACCACTCCAAACGAAGCTGATGAAGATCGGAGCCGCCCAACTCTGGAAATCTACAAATCTGCAACTGCAACCTCAGATCTGAAATGGAGCTGATGGTGGATGGATTGTCGTCGGGAATGGTCCAGAAGCAGTGGAGGAACACCGCCAAAGCTCACTGATGGAAGCGGAACCACCGATTGGAGGAACACCTCACAATCGGCAGCGGCAGAAGCAGAGGTTTGCGGAGCAGAATTCTCGCCGTAGGACCACCTTTGAGCGAGGTCAGATTGCCGGATGTTGGTCGTAAGCAGCTGAGAGCATCATCGCTGATGAAATTGGCCGGAAAATTGATCTAGAAGTGGAGATGGTGGTCGAAATCTCGGAGAACGCCGCGGGACGCGAAGAACGGCGCTGTGGAGAATCGACGAAAAAGCTCACTATAGCTTCTCAGATTTAAATCAGATCTGGATCTGAAATGGACGGCTGAGATGATTCCGGGCTAAATCAACGGTGAAAAGTCATCCAAATTCCTATCTTAATGTACTGATGTTGATCTAGGGTCTGGATCTACCCTCCCGTAGGTCGGATCGATCAGATCATCACTGGATCTTCATCAATGGCTTAGATCTGCTCCCCATTGTTGGTGCAACCTTAGGTCAAGGTTGACCTGGTTGACCCGACTCGAGTTGACCTGACTCGAGTTGTATTTTGATGTTTGACGAAACAAGAAAAGACGAGAATAAGAAAAGTTGTATTCTGATGTTTGACAAGAATACAAACTTGGGGAGATTGTTGGTGCAACCTTTGGTCAAGGTTGACCTGGTTGACCCGACTTGAGTGGACCTGATTCGAAAAAGTCCAAGTATGGAGACTTGGCACGGAAAAGTCCAAGCAGGGAGCTTGGCACGGGAAAAGTCCAAGCATGGAGACTTGGCGTGGAAAAGTCCAAGCAGGGAGCTTGGCACGGGAAAAGTCCAAGTATGAAGACTTGACACGGAAAAGTCCAAGCGGGGAGCTTGGCACGGGAGAAGTCCAAGTATGAAAGCTTGGCAGACGAAGTCGGAGAGGGCTCGGTAGCTCGTTCTCCGGACTAGGTCGGAGAGGACTCGGTAGCTCGTTCTCTGGACCGGACTTGAAAGTCGGAGAAGGCTCGATAGCTCGTTCTCCAGACTAAGTCAGAGAGGGCTCGATAGCTCGTTCTCTAGACCAGGAAGACCTTAGGGTTTCGGGCTGGAAAGCTCCAAAACTCACATGAGCATTGGATCGGTCTGCAGACCGATCCAGTGATACTAAAAGATCACTGATCGGTCTGGTGACCGATCAGTAACCACACAGAACTTTTTGTGGGTTATCTGATCGGTCTGGTGACCGATCAGGAACCACACAGAAACTTTCTGTGGGTTATCTGATCGGTCTGGTGACCGATCAGTAATCGCACAGAAACTTTCTGTGGGTTATCTGATCAGTCTATAGATCGATCAGTAAGAAACAGAACGGGAGGGGGATCGGTCTGCTGACAATCCACCCATAAGCTGATCGGTCCACAGACCGATCAGCACCATCCTAGACCGATCAGGATGTGTCATGATCGGTCCAGAGAGCCATGGATCGGTCTGCTGACCGATCCACAGCGATGTCGTTTGTATTCTGTTGTTTTTCTGCAACTTCTGATTTCTCTGAACTAACGATCTTCTGTGAGCTTTTTGAGTTACAGGTTGCAGGTATCATGACGATGCTTGAATTCAAATTAAGGTCTATAAGAGGAATAAGACAAAATGGTTTTCTACTGAGCTTGGCTGCAAATGGTGCATTTGAAGCATCAACGGATACTGGCGATCTGGGTATGTTCTGGCTGCAATCAGCTTGACTCCTTGGCATTGGTTCGAGCTCAGAAGACACCAGTGAAGACCATGGATGGTATTGGTGTGAGTTCAGAGGACCAGATGAGGAGGAGGAGTGATTGACGACACCTGAGTTGATTGCAGTGATTCGATACAGGTTGCAGCGATTCTATGCAGCTTGCAGTGATTCGATGCAGGCAAACGCAGTGAAGAAAGCAGAGAAATAAGAAGGAGGAAGAAGAGAGGTTGGAATAGGTTTTTTTTTTTTGTATTGCAAACTCTCTGTCGTCGATTAAGCAAGAGTGTCGTGTGGAGCTCTTGGCTGAGGGTCCGCTTCTTTAAGCTCTGCTTTCATTGTGGCTGTAAGTTAATTGTGCATTCATTGTAGCCACCAAATCCTGTAAGTCTTGTGCTTCATTTAAATCCTTTTGAGACTTTGTGGAGAGGTTTTCTCCACCGAGAAGGAGAAATACTTAGCCGGAATCTGTCCAGGGGTTGATCTACCGAAAGATCAAGGGATCGTCCACCTTACGGACACGCCGAAGAGTAGGGGCAAGTTATCCCCGAACCTCGTACATCATTGTGTTAGTGGTGTTTTGTTTTCTTCCTTGTATTAGTTTGTTTTTGCTTATTTTCGCTGTGCTAACAAAGTTCTGGAAGAAAATTTGTGTAAGTTTGCGAAGAGGCTATTCACACCCCCCCCTCTCTAGCCATCCGAAGGTCCTAACAAGTGGTATCAGAGCTTGGCGCTCTTCATCCGGACTAACACCCTAAAGAGCAAGAAGATGGCTATGAAGGAAGGCTTTAGCACCAATCGTCCACCCTACTTCGACGGAGCGGATTTCCAATATTGGAAGAGCCGCATGGAGTATTACCTCAAGACCGACATCTCCATGTGGTTCTCGGTCAAGGAAGGGTTCACACCTCCAAAGGACGAAGAAGGTAAGGAACTAGACTCGTCAAGGTGGTCCGCCGAGCAAACCCACAAAGGACAAGCCGATGCCAAGGCAGTGGTAACCCTACAATGTGGGCTAGCCAAAGATCAACTCGTCAAGGTAGGTCCAGTTACGAGCGCAAAAGATTTGTGGAACAAGCTCATCGAGCTCCAAGAAGGAACCCGAGACTCTCGGATCGCCAAGAGAGACTTGTTCCTAAACCAACTACAAAACCTCACCATGAAGGAGAACGAAACGGTAAGTGAACTACACGGAAGGTTCAAAGAGATCCTCAATGGTCTTCATTCCGTGGATGAACGCGTAGAGAATCGCGATCTCGTAAGGTATGCACTCAAAGCCTTTCCAAGGAATGCCTTGTGGTCATCTATGGTAGATGCCTACAAGGTTTCCAAGGACCTTTCAATTGTTAAGTTAGATGAATTTTTCTGTGAAATGGAACTTCATGAACTTGCTAACAAAGGTCAAAAAGAGAAAGGTATTGCCTTAGTTGCAGGAGAAAAGAGCAAGGATCGAAGAAGAAAGAAAGAAAAGAAGAAGGAGAAAGAGATCCCTACATCCTCATCCTCCTCCGAGTCCGATGATGAAGGTGGATCATCATCAAGCGAGATGGCCAACTTTGTAAGGAGGATCATGAGAAGAAGCCGGAGATACAAAGGGAAAGGTAAATCTGTTGATCAAAATATTGATAAGACTAACGTTACTTATTATGAGTGTAGCAAGAAAGGACACTATCGGATCGAGTGTCCAAAACTCAAGAAGAAGGAGGAAAGGGCCAAGAAGAAGAAAGCTCTCAAAGCTACTTGGGATGAATCATCCTCAAGCTCATCGGAGGAAGAGAAGGAGAAAAGCACACGTCAACTAGCGCTCATGGCAAGGGAGGAACCGGATTCCGGAAGTGATGGTGACACAAGTGACACGTCAGCCGCGGCTTCATCATCTTCGGATGATGAAGAGGTAACTTCGCCTCATTTAGAAAAGTGTTATAGAACTATTACTCATTTATCTACTTTGCTCAAGAAATCAAAAATAGAAATTAAATCACTAAAAGATGAAGTAGAAAAATTGAAGGCTCTTAGGGAAGATGAGGTCGATGACCTACATCAAGAGCTTCTTGAGGATGAAAACAAAGCTTTAAAGAGTGAAGTTGAGAAACTCAAGAAAATGCTTGAGAAATTCTCAACTAGCTCTAAGACCTTAGACATGATTCTAAATACCCAAAGGGCGGTCTACAACAAAGCTGGGTTAGGATATCAACCCAAAGAGTCTAGTTTCATTTCACTAGTGTCTAGAACCCAATTTCATAGATCACATGCTTCTAAGGTTCATGAAACTAGGAAGGGTGTAACCAAGGCATGGGTTCCTAGGTCTTACATTGTAAATGCATTAGGTCCCAAGATTTGGGTACCTAAAGCATCTATCTTTCGTGTCTTGTAGGCATTTGTCGAGGGGGAGCATCTATCAACTTGGTTTGTTGATAGTGGATGCTCCAAGCACATGACCGAGGACAAGTCACTCTTTACTACCCTTCAAAACAAAAATAGAGGTAATGTGTCTTTTGGTAATAATGGTAGCCTTAAGGTTATAGGAGTTGGAGATATTCATATATCCGAATGTCTCCAAATCAGAAATGTCCTTCTAGTCAAGGGGATGACTTTTAATCTCCTAAGTGTCAGCCAATTGTGTGATACAGGTTACACAATTGAGTTTCACTCAAGTCAATGTCTGGTCAAACACATTGACACACTTGACACGGTACTAGTAGGCACAAGAGTAGATAACATTTATCAAGTATCGTTTAAAAGTGCTACTAATGCTTCTGCTAAGTGTTTCATGTCAAAAGAAGAAGAATCGTGGCTTTGGCATAGGAGGTTGGCCCACGTAAACATGAAGAACATTCGAAAGCTGGTCAACAAAGGATTAGTGCGAGGCCTACCAAGCATCAAGTACCAAAAGTCAAAACTATGTGATGCATGTCAAAAGGGTAAGCAAACAAAAGCGCCTCATAAAGGTAAGAGCATTGTAAGTACATCTACTGCTTTAGATTTATTGCATATAGACTTGTTTGATTGCAGTAATATTATTTCATTGAATGGAAGTAGATATTGCTTAGTAATCATTGATGATTTTACTAGATTTACATGGACTTTCTTTTTGAAAAATAAGGACCAAACCATAGATATTTTTATTTCCTTTTGTAGAAGAACTGAAAATGAAAAATCAATAACAATTAAAACAATTAGAAGTGATCATGGTGGAGAATTTCAAAATCATAGATTTTTGGAATTTTGTCAAGAAAAAGGATATAGGCATGAGTTCTCTACTCCAAGGACCCCACAACAAAATGGGGTTGTGGAGAGAAAGAACCGAGTCTTACAAGAGGCTGCACGAAGCATGCTCAATGAGTACTCTCTACCGAGCTACCTATGGGCTGAAGCTGTAAATACAGCTTGCTATGTGCAGAACCGAGTCTTGATACATAGGTTTTTAGGAAAGACTCCCCATGAACTTTGGTTTGGGAAACCCCCTACAATTAAACATCTTAGGGTGTTTGGTTGTAAGGTGTTTATCTTGAACACCAAGGATCATCTTGGAAAGTTCACGGCTAAGGCTGATGAAGGGATACTGGTCGGGTACTCTCTCATCAGCAAAGCCTATCGAGTCTACAACAATAGGACTAAGTTGATTGAAGAGTCCTCGGATGTAGCTTTTGAAGAAATCTCTAAATCAAATGATCAATCAAGGGATGTAGGAGAAATTCAATTTGAACTTAGAAATCTAAGTTTAAATGATCAAAACATAGAAAGAGTCCAAATTGACTCCGATAATGATGAGCAAAGGCAAGAGAGGGCTCAGCCTAATCCCTTGCCTGATATTGAGCCCTTGCCTAGGGCTGTGCAAAAAAATCGGAAAACCGAAAATTGGACCGGAACCGGTAGTTTACCGGTTCTGGTTAACCGGTTAACCGGTGTACCGGTTTTAAACGGTTCCGGTTAACCGGTTTTGACCGGTTTACCGGTTCGGTGCTGGTTTAAGGTTTTTTTTGCCGGTTTAACCGGTAAACCGATTAACCGGAACCGATTAAAACCGGTAAACTGGTCTAATTATTTCGAATCAGAATTTAAAATCATCTTTTAACTTGCAAAAACTGGCAAAGTATAAATGAAAGAGCAAAATATCATTCTAAAAGATAAGTAACTAAGTAAGTGGTGAGTGGACCTATTGTTCCATGAATTAAAATAAAATAGACATAATAATCTGAAAAGGAATCGACTAGAGCTGTGGAAGGACCGAAGGAGCTTTGTTTATTTATGAAATTATGTAATGTAAGCACACTGGTGGGAGCATAGAACTTGGACTTTGAGATTTTTTTATTTTTTATTTTTTTACATGATGTCATGATCTATTGAAGAAGTGTTGCTTTTTTTCTTAAAAATATTTAAATTATTCATTTATTCTTATCTTTTTATTACTGAATACTGATGTTGAAGTCTTGAACAACCGCGTCAACTTGCAAATTGCATATGATACTTGTATTAATTAATATGACATGCAATGGCATTGGCAGCAATTTGGCTCAGTGGCTGTGAGGTATGTCCAACTCCAAGACTCGAAACACTGCACTGCACTACAGTAGATGAGGGCTGTAAAAATTAAACGGCAGTCGACAGGCAATCTACCACACGTTGCCAAAAGCTTGAAATGAAATATTCGGACCGAGTAATAGCATTCAGTTTAGCAGACAACAGAATATCAAATATTCAAATTGTAGTTGTGCATGAAACTAGTTGATCGCTGACAAATTGTTGTATGATATATTTGTTCTTTTAAATAACAACTGATCATATTGGTAGAATAATTAGAAATTGAATCAGTGAATCTTTTCTTTTCCTTTTACCACAGTGATATACTGATATGTTAGATTTTCACTAAAAAAAAGAGATATATCCAACTAAATAACTCACTTGCAAGTTGCAATATTTAAAAACTATGTTTATCAACCAAATAAGTTATCCAAGTCCAACAATCTTATATTCAACGAGAAAAGATTTATCCAAGTCCAACAATCTAATGTTACGCTAACAAATAACAATAATCTTCATCTACTAAATAATCATTAACCGTCATAACTAAAATTTATCCATTCAAAAACATCTTAAAAATACATCAACAGTTCAACACAACACATGTTACACATCAAATTCAAACATTGTCTTTTTGTCCAACACAAATTCAAGATTTCTAAAGGATTTAAAATTGAATTCTGCACTCTTCAGTCTTCAATGATGAACCACATGAAAAGTGGCTTCCCAATCAGCACCTCAGTCCTCAGCAAAGATGTAGCCAATGCTCCAAAATCCAAATATTGATAGCAGGAGTGTACTGCAAGTTCAATAGCAAACCAACTTATATATTTGTTGGAAAACTCAATATTCCAGCTACACGAAATGAAATTAATTGTCCAAAACATATATCACCCAGTACCAATATTTAGCTAGTCACATAAATTAAAGCCCTTCCTACACAATTTATAAAGGAACTCTTGGCTAAAAATTTATGAAGTGTAAACCACAACTTGTTGATTGATTAAAGTAAGCAAACTATCATCTAAACAACTAAACTTGAGCATCACAAATTTATAATTTTTTAAGTGTTGATAGATACTACAAAACCTTCAACGAATTGACGATGAGCAATGATTGACAATAAAATAGGTAAAATAAGCATTTTTATTAGATAAAACTTGCCTTTTACTTGATTCGCTTAATCACTTCTTAATTCTGCATAATGATCTTGATAGAGAGAAGCCACTACAAATTATCGAAGAAAGTACAATCCTTTTCTGATGGGTTCAATTCTACAACAAAAAATATATGTTAACACTTTATTTCATATAAATCAAATATTATAAAAACTAAAATAGTTAAACATAATACCTGCTTCAAATTTTTGTAACTCCAATAAATTTTCCTCAACTGTCATTGGAGACCCAGTAGCCCGAAACCAATCTTGAGCACAAATCAACGCTTGCACAATTCTAGGAGTTAAAGAACTCCTAAAAAAATCTAATACCCTACCTCCAGTGCTAAATGCTGATTCTGAGGCTACCGTAGAAATTTGTATTGCAAGCAAATCGCGAGCCATCTCAGAAAGTATAGGAAATCTTGCCTTGTTATTCCTCCACCAAGATAAGATATCAAACCCTTTTGAATATGGATGGTCTGGCTCAGCTAAATACCTTTGCAATTCTGAAGTTGATTCAGTTACAATATTAGCTTTCGATTTCTGATACTGCATTTCCAATCGATGTCTGAGATTTTCTCTATTTCTTGCACAAACATAAGAATCTGTTGCATCTGAAACAAGAACATCTCGTGAACTTGAAGAAACAGAAGGTGATGATGAAGTCATAGAAGAATCTCCTGACCCATACAATCTCTTATAATCATCATACATCTCCTCCATGGCTCGTTTTACACTATCAAATAAGGTTCCACCAATATCCTTCTCATACATATTTGTAAGCATGAAATAAAGGTATCCCAACTTTCGTCTTGGATCCATAACAGCAGTCATAAAAACAACTTTGTTCATCTTTGATACATCCCCCCAATACTTATCAAATTTCTCACCCATAGAATATGCCATTGCACTTGTGTTAAGATCAAGACTCTTCTTCAACTCTTTTATCAAACCATCAATTTCACTAATATGAGACACAAAATCATTTGAAGTGACATACTTGCTGGCAGAAACTTCATTAGTGACATGATAAAAACATTCCAAATAATCACATAAGTTCTTTGCATTATCCCAATCCTCACTAGAAGGGACATTATGATCATCTGCTTTTAGAGCTACTACCATATCACCATGCTTCTCAGCATAAGATTGAAAAACTCGAATATAATTTAAAGATAAGGAAAGCATGATGTATGTGGAGTTCCATCTAGTTGGAACATCCAAAGCAAGGTGCTTCTTGTACTCGATGTTTTCAAGTAAAGCTGTTTCTTTGAATTTTCCAATCCTAGCAGGAGACATTTTAATATATTTTATGGCTGCCCTTACATTCTCCACTGATTCATCTGTTATTTTCAACCCATCTTTGACAATCAAATTCAGAATATGTGCTAAACACCTAACATGAGACATCTGCCCCCCAAATATGCAATTAGGCCAATTCATAAATTTTCTTTTCAAATACAGAATTGTTGTGTCATTTGAACTTGCATTGTCAACTGTCACGGTGAACACATTATTAATGCCCCAATCTAGCAAGCATTTATAAATCAATTCACCAATATCATTGCCTTTATGACTAGAGACAGGACAAAAATTCAAAATTCGCTTATGCATCTTAAAGTCAGTATCAATAAAATGGGCAGTTAGGCACATATAACATTCCTTTTGTTTTGAAGTCCAAGTATCAGTCGTCAAACAAATCCTACCACTTTCATTTTTAATAAATGACTTCAATTTATCCTTTTCTTCCATATATAACTTATAACAATCTCTAGTAACAGTAGACCGAGATGGAACAGAAAATGAAGGGCAAGCCACACTCATTCAGTATTGAAAACCCTTACCCTCCACAAATCTAAAAGGTAGCTCATCTACTATGATCATATAAGAAACAGCATTTCTAATTATGGTTTGATCAAATTTCCAAGCCTGTAAATTGCCTTTTACTTTGCCAGACACCTCATCAACATGTCTTCCAACAAAAGTTAATTGACTTTGTATTACCTTTAAGTCCTTTCTGTTGAGAGGATTGTTTGGACACTTAGGAATATGTTGCCTCAAAGATGTAGTGCCATTTTTGCTTGGATCTGCATAGTAAACATGACTGCAATGCAAACACCTTGCCCTTTGAATTCCATCATCTTTATCAATATAAGTTTCAAAATGCTCCCAGACGACTGAATGCTTCTTTCGAGAACCAACACCACCTCCAGCTCTTTTTCGTTTGTTTCTGATATCTTCAGTCGATCGCGAGCCAGAGCTACCGTCACTATCAGTGTTCTTGTTAGATTCTTCAGTTGCCATTGGATCATTCTGCAATATATTGAGCACAATTAATTCTTCACGTTGCTTCTGTTTTGAAGTCCAAGGTTCAGAAAGAGAAAACAACAACTTTTTAAATTCTTTTGCTACGGTGAATCAGTGATAACAGAGCTACCTGTGTGGCTGTGACTGCTTCTACGCGCTCTAACGGAGTTGGTGACGATGAACGGCAGTGGCGTGGTGGCCTATGATTTGATGCGATTGGAGCTTCTTGTTCCTTCTGCTTGGAAGAAGGTCGAACCATCGTATGTTGGCAACACAGCAGCACGGCCACGCCCGTCGCCCCCACCGATCAACACAGTAGCACCAAATGGTGAGTGGCGCCGTGGCAGAGATTACTCTTGGACAACGTCGGCGAGACGGCGACTCGACGTCTACGGCGAAGCCTCTCAGTCGGCTAGGGCAAAAAAAATCGCCGAATCGAGGATTTTGGGTGGAACTGGAAACGTGGAGGTGAGGAGAGAGATGGGTCACGGACCAGTCACGAGAGGAGTTTTGAGTCAAAATTACTAATTAATTTGTATTATTAAAAAAAGGCAATAATCAAGTCCACTGTCCACTTATGACTTACCTAACAATAGGCCAGCATTTGAAAAGTTGAAATCATAATTTCTCATTTATTTGATTATTTAATTCCCTTTTAATCCATATCCAATCATCTCTTTGACTCTTTCATTCCAATATATATATTATTATATAACTTGTTGGATTTGTGGAATTCACTCCACGTTAGCAGTGTATAGCTAACGGCAACACGATTTGGCCTGTAATCAATCCATTGGGCCTCAGCCCATCGGTTTTCGGTTCAAACCGGTTAACCGACCGGAACCGGTTCAACCGGAACCGGTTCAACCGGAAAGGATATCGGTCGGTTAACCGGTTCTATATAATCGATGGTAAACCGGAATTAACCGGAACCGGTAAACCGATAAACCGGTTAACCGACCGATTGAACAGGCCTGCCCTTGCCTGTGTCTAGTGAGACCACTCATGAGACACCGTCAACACCAAGGCAATCTAGGATAGCCTCTAGTCATCCCCAAGACTAGATTGTGGGAGACATCCAACAAGGGGTTAGGACTAGATCATTCTTTAGAAATGAGTCTAATGAGGTCGCCTTGATCTCAGAAATTGAACCAAAATTAGTTGATGATGCATTGCACGATCCTGACTGGGTCATAGCTATGCAAGATGAGTTAGGTCAATTTGAAAGGAGCCAAGTGTGGGACTTAGTTCCTAGACCTAAGAAGACCACCATTATTGGAACCAAATGGGTATTCAAAAACAAGTTAAACCAAAAGGGAGAAGTCGTAAGAAACAAGGCAAGACTTGTAGCCAAGGGTTATAGTCAAGTCGAATGTCTCGATTATGATGAGACTTATGCTCCCGTGGCTCGATTAGAGTCCATTCGTTTAATGCTAGCTTTTGCTGCACATAGAGGTTTCAAGCTCTATCAAATAGACGTTAAATCGGCCTTCTTAAATGGTTTCATTAAAGAAGAGGTCTATATTGAACAACCACCAGGGTTTGTGAATACCGAAGCTCCAAACCACGTGTACAAGCTCAAGAAAGCTCTTTATGGGCTTAAACAAGCACCTCGAGCTTGGTACGAAAGGTTGTCAACATACTTACTAGAAAAGGGTTTTGTGAGAGGTCAAATAGACCCAACACTATTTCTGCGTAGAGATGGTGAAAACATATTTGTAGCCCAAGTGTATGTCGATGACATAATTTGTGGCTCAAATAACAAGAGCTATTTAAATGAATTTATCACTCACATGGAAAGTGAGTTTGAGATGAGTCTGGTAGGAGAATTGACATTCTTCCTTGGACTTGAAATTAAACAAACTCGAGATGGCATTTATGTCCATCAGACAAAATACACTCAAGAGATGCTCAAGAAATTCAAAATGAGTGACTCTAAGGAAGTATCCACTCCAATGGCGACAAACACTCGCCTTGACAATGATGAGAATGGAAAACCAGTTGATCTAACGCAATATAGAAGCATGATCGGTAGTCTTCTATATCTCACAGCTAGTCGACCGGACATACTTTTTGCTGTGGGCATGTGCGCTAGATATCAGGTCTGTGCCAAGGAATCTCATTTAATTGCTGTTAAGAGAATTTTGAGATACCTTAAGGGCACAATTAGAGTAGGTCTTTGGTACCCATGTACTGAGTCTTTTGATTTGATAGGTTATACCGACTCCGATTATGCTGGGTACAAGTTGGATCAGAAAAGCACTAGTGGGGGTGTCAATTTTTAGGTTCATCTTTGGTTAGTTGGTCAAGTCGGAAGCAACATTGCGTTGCTCTCTCCACGACCGAGGCTGAATACATTGCCATGGGAGAGAGTGTATCACAATTGTTGTGGATGATCCACACCCTAGAAGATTATGGACTTTCGTATAAGGGAGTGCAAGTGTTATGTGACAACATTAGCACAATAAATCTAACGAAAAATCCTGTCCATCATTCAAGAACCAAACATATTGAAGTGCGTCATCACTTCATTAGAGATTATGTAGCTAGGGGAGACATTGAGCTCACATATGTTGAGTCAAAGTCAAACCTAGCCGATATTTTCACCAAACCTCTTCCGAAAAATGAATTTAGTTATTTGAGGAGAGAATTGGGAATGTGTTTGGCTCAATAGACCATTTGGACATCATCATGATCAATGAGGACAATTAAAACAACAAGAGAAATTGGAAAATTAATTTGGGCAACTTGGGGACATCTCACACAAACTATAAGGCTTAACAAATTATTTTTGTTTGCTAGAAATGGGATGAGATGCTAGGATCAGCCGAATTATTCAAAATGTATTATACATCTCTTGAATAATTAGGTTGAAGAGACATAAACTGAGTATGGGGAAGACCATTACATAATTCATGTGTATTTGGTTCCTAGATCTTACTCATATATTCCAACCAAGGAAACTTGGTTGGACCTTTCCCTATAATTCATGTAACCTTGATTGTTGGACTGTTTGATACCTTTGATCGATACCTTTCGTGATTTTGTTTGAAACTAAGATAAGTCATTGAAATAATGATAGAAATTTGGATATATTTTGACAAACTTGAAACTGAACATAACAAGGTTGAAGATTTCAGTTTTTAACCTTGAGGTGTCTATTTTGACAAACTTGAAACTGAATCTTTAGGGCTATAGACAATTTAAGACCATAGGACCTCATCGCTAGGAAATAGCCATGCATATAGACTCTTCAGGGTCTAGATACTGAACTTGGAAGGTTTACTGGAGAAACTTCTACGAATTATCTACGAATTTTCAGTATCAGACACTGATCGGTCTACAAACCGATCAGGAAGTTCCCTGATCGATCCGGGGACCGATCAGTTTACGCAGAAGGCTACTGATCACTTTCTGATCGGTCTACAGATCGATCAGGAGATTCCTGGACCGATCAGAGGGGAGTCTGGATCGGTCACTGGATCGATTCAGTGAGGTCCTGATCGGTCTGGTGACCGATCAGTACGTGCCAAATGTTGATTTTCGACCTGATTGTCTAAAATTTCAGCATTGGAAGTTGGGTTTTAGATCTCTAAAGGTTTGAAACTCTCCAAGACATTGTTGGTGCAATGGTTAAGGGGGAGTTGACCTTTAGAGGGAGCTTTACCTATTGGTCAAGGGGGAGTTGCCTTTTAGAGGGAGTTTTTACTAGTGATATAGGATTATCACTAAGTTGATAATGTCTTTAGTATCAAGGGGGAAATTAAGGGTTTCAATGAAAGGTATGGGACTTTCATTAGGAGGAAACTCTTGACCTTGATTCACTCTTTTTGATGTGTGTCAAAAAGGGGGAGAATGATTTGGGAGAATGTCCAAGGAATGTTCAAAGAAGAACATTGATTTGGGGAGAATGTTCAAGGATGAACATTGGTTGGAGAACTATTAGATATTGAAAAACCTAAGGTAGATTATCGGGTTAACCTAACTTGATTATGATTTTTGTCAAACATCAAAAAGAGGGAGATTGTTGGTGCAACCTTAGGTCAAGGTTGACCTGGTTGACCCGACTCGAGTTGACCTGACTCGAGTTGTATTTTGATGTTTGACGAAACAAGAAAAGACGAGAATAAGAAAAGTTGTATTCTGATGTTTGACAATAATACAAACTTGGGGAGATTGTTGGTGCAACCTTTGGTCAAGGTTGACCTGGTTGACCCGACTTGAGTGGACCTGATTCGGAAAAGTCCAAGTATGGAGACTTGGCACGGAAAAGTCCAAGCAGGGAGCTTGGCACGGGAAAAGTCCAAGCATGGAGACTTGGCGTGGAAAAGTCCAAGCAGGGAGCTTGGCACGGGAAAAGTCCAAGTATGAAGACTTGGCATGGAAAAGTCCAACCAGGGAGCTTGGCACGGGAGAAGTCCAAGTATGAAAGCTTGGCAGACGAAGTCGGAGAGGGCTCGGTAGCTCGTTCTCCGGACTAGGTCAGAGAGAGCTTGGTAGCTCGTTCTCTGGACCGGACTTGAAAGTCGGAGAAGGCTCGGTAGCTCGTTCTCCAGACTAAGTCAAAGAGGGCTCGGTAGCTCGTTCTCTAGACCAGGAAGACCTTAGGGTTTCGGGCTGGAAAGCTCCAAAACTCACATGAGCATTGGATCAGTCTGCAGACCGATCCAGTGATACCTTGGTCGTCTGGATCGGTTTGGTGACCGATCAGTAACCACACAGAACTTTCTGTGGGTTATCTGATCGGTCTGGTGACCAATCAGGAACCACACAGAAACTTTCTGTGGGTTATCTGATCGGTCTAGTGACCGATCAGTAATCGCACAGAAACTTTCTGTGGGTTATCTGATCGGTTTGTAGACCGATCAGTAAGAAACAGAACGGGAGGGGGATCGGTCTGCTGACGATCCACCCATAGGCTGATCGGTCCACAGACCGATCAGCACCATCCCAGACCGATCAGGATGTGTCCTGATCGGTCCAGCGATGTCGTTTGTATTCTGCTATTTTTCTGCAACTTCTGATTTCTCTAAACTAACGATCTTCTGTGAGCTTTTTGAGTTACAGGTTGCAAGTATTATGACGATGCTTGAATTCAAATTAAGGTCTATCAGAGGAATAAGACAAAATGGTTTTCTACTGAGCTTGGCTGCAAATGATGCATTTGAAGCATCAACGGATACTGGCGATCTGGGTATGTTCAGGCTGCAATCAGCTTGACTCCTTGGCATTGGTTCGAGCTCAGAAGACACCAGTGAAGACCATGGATGGTATTGGTGTGAGTTCAGAGGACCAGATGAGGAGGAGGAGTGATTGGTGACGCCTGAGTTGATTGCAGTGATTCGATGCAGCTTGCAGTGATTCGATGCAGGCAAACGCAGTGAAGAAAGTAGAGAAATAAGAAGGAGGAAGAAGAGAGGTTGGAATAGGTTTTTTTTTGTATTGCAAACTCTCTGTCGTCGATTAAGCAAGAGTGCCGTGTGGAGCTCTTGGCTGAGGGTCCGCTTCTTTAAGCTCTGCTTTCATTGTGGCTGTAAGTTAATTATGCATTCATTGTAGCCATCAAATCCTGTAAGTCTTGTGCTTCATTTAAATCCTTTTGAGACTTTGTGGAGAGGTTTTCTCCACCGAGAAGGAGAAATACTTAGCCGGAATCTGTCCGGGGGTTGATCTATCGAAAGATCAAGGGATCGTCTACCTTACGGACACGCCGAGGAGTAGGGGCAAGTTATCCCCGAACCTCGTACATCATTGTGTTAGTGGTGTTTTGTTTTCTTCCTTGTATTAGTTTGTTTTTGCTTATTTCCGCTGTGCTAACAAAGTTCTGGAAGAAAATTTGTGTAAGTTTGCGAAGAGGTTATTCACACCCCCCCTCTCTAGCCATCCGAAGGTCCTAACACCCATTAGGTTGGATCGGCCAGATCTTCAACGGATGGTTCAGATCTGCACAGTCTTCATTGAACGGTCCAGATTAATCCGGCTGGATCAATGGCTGGATGAACTCAGATCTGGATCAAAACTTCTGGATCTTCATCAATGGCTTAGATCTGCTCCCCATTAGGTTGGATCGGCCAGATCTTCAACGGATAGTTCAGATCTCTCCTATTCTTGATAAACGGCCCAAATCGACCCAAAGCTTGATCTTGTCTTTTGAACTCCGATTCGAGCCCAATTCCGGTCCAAATAGATCCAAATCTAAGATCCTTTGATGCCTACAAAATAAGAATCAAATATTAGCATCAAATAACACCAAAAATAATATAATTTGTAATTAAGTCCAAAATCTATGCAATGCACAAAAATGTGATGTAACCATGATTTAAACTATGAAATCAACATCAAATCATGCATATATGAATCAAAATAATACAGTAAAATCATGGTTATCAACGGTCATCGGAGATGGGAGAGACAGCAGAGGAGACGAGCGGTGGCGGGCTACCTGGTGGAGACAGCGTGGACCAAGTGTTGGAGTGTATACTGAAAGTCTAAGCTTTATAAACTTTCATTATGAATAAAGAATCACATTTGGTCAAATTGTCTACTTTTAGTTGTAGTTGTTCACTTAATTTATATTGTAGGTAATATAGTATGTGGTGTCACATACAGAAGATGATATTATCAGTACCTTATAAATTATAAACAGTAGCTCACGACCAAAATGGAAAGGAACAAACCATTAGAAGGTCGTAGTGTAATTAGGTATCAGTTTATCTTGACTGTATAATTACACTAGTACACTCAGAGTGTATTGAGTAGGACCATTTGAGGTCGTTTCTTTTATACTGACTTATAAAGAAACAAAGACCTCAGTTATTATGGAAGTGTGTGCTCTTAATCCTAATATAATAACAAGCACATATATTTGATATTTATTTCTTTAATTTATCAATGGGTGAGATTTAGTTCGATAAATCAATAAGCCCGATGAGTTGGGAAATGGTATCACTTATAGTGTGTGTTGTTGATTATAGAAGGAAACTGTGTCCTAGAGATACTAGGTTGATAATGTCCTCAAGAGGAGCTCATAAGGATTGTCATGTTAAACCCTGTAGGTGGACATGATAATAAGGTTGAGTGGTACTACTCTTGGACTAAGATATTAATTAAATGAGTTGTAAGTAACTCACTTAATTAGTGGACATTCAATATCTTAAACACAGGGAGACTAACACACTCATAATAAGAAGGAGCCCAAAAATGTAATTTGGGATTGGTGCGGTAGTTCAATAATAGTTCTCTAGTGGAATGAATTATTATTGATAAAATTAAGTTGTGTGTTCGAACACGGATGCTTAATTTTATCGGGAGACCAAAACCAATTCCTCCTCTCGGTCCCTATCGTAGCCTCTTATTTATAGAGTACTATACCCACCTATACCCACCTTCTATACCCACTAATAAGGGGCCGGCCAAGCTAGCTTGGGAACCAAGCTAGGGCCGGCCTAGCTTGAACCCAAGCTAGTGAACCCAAGCTAGTGGGGGCCGGCCAAATTAATTTTAAAAGGAATTTTAATTTTAATTTTTATTATGTGGGAGATATAATTTATTAAAGAGAATTAAAATTAAAATATCTCTCTTGTAAAAGATCTACAAAAGATTAAAGAAAGATATTAGATCTCTTTCCTTATTTGTAGATTGGTGAGATATTTTATTTTCTCTTTAAAAATTATTCACATGTTGTAAAATTAAAATTATATAAATTTCCTTTTATCAACCATGAAGAGATTTTGAAGAGAAATTTCATTTTTTAAAATTTCCGGAAACAAATTAGGAAGTTTTAATTGTTGTTTGAAACTTGTCTAATTTGATTTCATTAATGTGGCCGGCCATAAGATTTCAATTGGGGAAATTTTATTTTATTTTTCTCAATTAAATCATGTCAAGGAAATTGAGGAAATTTTATTGTAATTAAATTTCCTAATTTGCCTAGGCCAAGGAATATAAAAGAAGGGGTGAGGGTGCTTTCATGGAACAACCTCTATTATTTCTCTCCCTCTTTTGTTCCTTGGTGTGGCCGGCCATCCTTTCCCTCTCTTCCTCTTGTGGTGGTCGAACCTCTCTCTTCCCTTGGAGCTTTTGTGGTGGCCGGATACTACTTGGAGAAGAAGAAGAAGAAGGAGAGGAAGCTAGCGTCTCTTGGAGCTTGGTTAGTGTTTTGATTTTCTTCCTTGGTGAAGCTTCTTTCTTTGTGGCCGAACCTAGCTAGGAGGAGAAGAAGGTGGTTGGTGGTTTCTCATCTCGGAAGATCGTTGCCCACACAACGTCCGAGGTTAGAAGAGGAATACGATAGAAGATCAAGAGGTCTTTCTAGAAGGTATAACTAGTAGTTTTTCATTTTCCGCATCATACTAGTTATTTATGGAAATAATACCAAATACAAGAGGCTTACGTTCTAGTATTTCGAATATGTTTTTCGATGTTGTGTTCTTTTATTTTATTTATCCTTGTGATTTGATTGTTCTTTTCGGTTAACCTAAAGTTATTTTAGGAAATTAAATATTAGCTTTCTATAAAAGGTTTTGTCTAGTCGGTGGTGGTTGCTCTCATATCCAAGAAGGTCATGTGCCTCGCCACGTCAGTACTGGGAACCAATTATGGAAATTAATATTTAATGGAATTAATAACTTAAGGTGATTTGGGTCGAACGTGTTAAGTTCCGCAGGAGACCCAAGTCAAAACCTAAAAGAACGAATAGATTAAGTTTTGGATCAAACGTGTTAAGTTCCGCAGGCGATCCAAAATTTAATTTAAAAGAACACATGGTAGCTAGGAAAAGGTTCAGACCTTTGTACAAAAATTTTGTACAGTGGAACCTCTAGGTTTTCCGAGTAGCAACCAACACCAAGGAGGCGCTGTGCGATGCGGAAACAACGTGCCTGAAGGTCTGGCCGGCGTCGCAAGGAGAAGAGGGAAGAAGTGGCTGTCGCGAGGAGGAGGAAGGAGTAGCTATCGCCGGAGTTGCGAGGGTGGCGACGAGAGAGAGGGAGCGGCACAGTGAGGAGAGGGAGAGGAGGAGAAGTGGGGTGGCCGGCATCAGTTACGACAACAGCGTCGGAAATGGAGCCCGAAACTTTTTCTGTTGGCGGCTGTGGAGAGAAAATGAAGAGAGCTTTTTCACACTGTGAACAATGTCCTAAAAAGGGTTGCTACAGTAACTTGACCAAAATACCCCTCCTCCTCTCCATTAATAACTCCTCTGCCCTTGATACCTATCAGCATCAGTCATTATCGCGGGAAAGGGAGAAAACACAACTATTAACTCCGACATAAATGGGCCGCAATGGACATTTATTTCGAGAAACATGACCAAGATAGTCAGAAAATACGAGGCACGAGAAGAACATGTTGGAGAGATTCGATCCTTTAAAAGGTAGTTGGCTGTCATGAGCGAAGGTATGCACAAAAATATTCTCAAAATCCTAATTTCCGACAACCACTTTCTTCTTCATTAAGAACCGACTTAGAACGTTAGAGTAGCTTTGTCGGGGGTTTCCCGGACCGTCATTTTAACTCATTTACTATAAGTCTTGTTCTTCGCAGAACGAAAGTCACACCATCCTCCTAATCAGTAATAACAGCCGCACATTACCAGCGAGTCAAACTTCCTCGTTCTCAAGCAAGATCAACTTCCATTCACATTTTTCCAGCTGTTCGATCGTGTCTCTCAATTCCATCTGGCTGCTCTAATTCCGAATTTAATCTGAAGGCCGGATATTAATTTTTAGGGATAAAATTTTGCTGTAGACAATAAAGAAAAGGGCAAAAATTTAGCCTTAGTGTCTTTTTTTCTTTCCCTTTCAAGAACAGATTCATGAGATGGACATACGACCAACCTTCTTGGTAGTAGGCAAGCAGGCGGTTAGGCAAGTTTGCAGGAAGGTGGTTGGCTGGCTCGGGCGGTTCGCCTACCTTTTGTTTTTCAAAAAATAAAAAAGGCATAGCTTCCAACTACCGTTCCTTTGATTTAAGGAGTTTCTGTGATTAACTATTGAATTGCAAGGAATCTATTTGGTTTGAGATTTTTTTTTATTATTTGTCGCTCTGTTTATGGCCCTGAGCTAAATACTTGGGAGAGGGCGGACCGCGGACCACATTCCACATTAATCAATAGCATCAGCCATCTGCCACCGTCACCGTGCGTGATGCTCGTGCCGTGTCTTTTTCCACCGCCACCCAGTGGATTCAAAAGACATCAACGTCATCAAGCTGACATCATCCGCATGGATCGATCCCAGTCCACATTTTTTGGGATTCGAATTCGATGCTGCATTAATCGCCCCCACCGTCAATCCTCACAGCTATTTATAACCTGTTGTCAGATTTTCTTCATCAGTAAAAATGGAGGAAGAAAGCTGCAACAAGGACACGAGGGGAAAGAGAGCAGCGGTGGACGATGGGGATTCAGACATGGAGAAGTTCTACGCTTTGATGGAGAACATCAAAGCGGCCAGAGACTCGTTGAGGGGGAGACATAATTGCAGTAAGAGGGCCAAAGCGAAGGCATCCCTGCCGCGACTGCCGGCCTGGCAGCCAAAGTTTGAGTTGGAGGACTTTGCGGACGTAGAGGCCAGCGGCAGCGCGGGGAGGCAGCGGAGCCAGCAAGAAGAGGGAGATGGGAAAGAGAAAGAGGAGGAGGAGGAGGAGAACAGAAGAGGAGAACAGAAGAGGAGTTTGGATCTCCGCCTCTCTCTCTCTAATTATAATTGAGAGGTTTGGAATTGGAATGCGCTGTTTTTTTATGGAATTTGGAGATGAAATGTAAGAAAATGATCGATCTAAGGAGAAAATATTTTTAATCCTGTAATTTATATTTTTTTTTAATTTTAATTTTATTATGAATCAATTTATATTTTTAGTCCCGTAACTTATAATAATTTTAAATTTCAGTCTTTTTTTTTAAAATTAAAATTTTTCAACAGAAAATAATGAATTGTAAATTGAATTTGAGGATTTTGATTTTTTATATCCTATGTATTTTTTATATTCCAACCATAAACTAGACATTTTTGGTTTAAAAATTTTTATTTTAGAGGAAAAATGATTTAAATTGAAAAATATTATAAGTAATAGGACTAAAAATATAAATTAACTCATAACAGGATTAAAATTAAAAATATATAAATTACAAAATTAAAAATATAATTTTCTCTTAATAGAGATATAAAATAATACTAATAATAATTTTTTAATTATATTTAAGTATAAATTATCCTGCAAGTCGCCCACTGCCTTTCTTTTCTACTGGCGGTTACTGCCATCGTCGCCATCCTCCGGCCCCTGCTCTAGTCTCCTGTCCCCCCTAGTGCCTTCCGTTACTTTCCGATCGAGCGAAAAGCATGCGAACCCATGGCGGCCGCCCAGGACCCGCCACGCGGCGAGCTCGAGACCAGCCTCTGGGGCCGCGCCATGCCTCCGCAGAACGAGGCTGCCGGGGGACCTCCCGGCGCAGGATGGCTGTGGCGATGACGGAGGGTTGGAGGAGATAAGGACGAGGCTGAGGGGCAAACTGAGGGCGAGGAAGATCTCACATGGGAACCGGGGATGCGAGCGAAGGAAGAGGAGAAGAGGAATAAGATCGGTGTCTAACGGCGCATCTCACAGTGGAGGAGATCGAGGAAGGCATCTTCGCGGCAGTGACGGGATCGCGGCCTCGCCGACGGCCGAAAAAACGACCTCGGGTCGAACAGCGCCTGAATGACGTAAGCCGCCGCTTCCTATTCTATTTTTTATATTCCCTTTTTTCTGATCACCTAAAAAATATTATTTTAGTTCATTGAGAACACCAGACAAAGAAAGAGTATGCAAAACTTTACTTTTGCATGTATCACATCATTGCCATGTTACAAAACTTTACTTTTCTTTCACTGTGTAAAAAACATCTCTACAACTTTTATATGAATCTCACGCTCGACATTCACGTAGTTTTAAAAATATCTTTAATTATTTATTAATGGATCACTTTTATATTACCAAATTTATTTAAAAATTTACATTATTAGCCGTTGCAAATCGTTGAAAAAAAACAGTTGGAAAAAAAAGTTGATAAGAAAAAACGATAGAAAAAAAAAACAATAGCAAACTGTTGAAAACATGGTTGAAAAAAAAACAGTTAAATCATATTAAAAAATTATTATTTTGTAACTATGGCCCACCATCTCTCGAGAACCTGGGTTTGGTATTTCGAACCAACCAAAGGTGAATTTCGAAAAAAAAAATAAGGAAAAAAAAATTCGGTTGAAGATGTCCTTAACCACTCTTCCATATGATCATTATTCTAAAGATTAATAGTTATTTATGATTTATCTTTTTCTGTATTGATCTTGAGACGGATTGATAAATACGTTGAGGACAAATATATTCATCTTTTTTACCACCATAATTGACTTTTCATAAGATAATTTTCCCAAACTAATAAACTTTTATACTAACACATCGTTGCCCTTTCGATTTATTAAGCTCTACTTTAAAAAAAAAACAGAAAAACATCTAAATAAAAGGTGAAGATAATTTACACCTACTTTAGTTTAATTTCATAGAGTGCCAAACATCTCTACTTTAGGCTCAGAAAATGCAACATGCTTGAATTAAGCCCACAAAACAGAAGAAAAAATGTATAAACAGTTGGAATATAATTTTTTTTGTGGTGGATAGAATTATGATCGTGTGGTCTTCTCATATTGATGTTTTTTTTTTCTCACAAGGAAGCTATCTTCTATGAAATTTAAAGGCTTCTTTTGCTTGAGACTAGATGAATGTAAACTAGAGAAATTTGTGTTTTCTAATTAAGGGAAGTGTTGGGAGAAAGAAAGAAGAAAGGTGAACTT